>NC_138212.1:24749285-25377759 GCF_964194415.1 Vipera berus | reverse complement strand
GGAGGGAGAGAAGGAGAGAGAGAGAGAACTCATGCACAGCAGCCTCTTTCTTTTTAATTAAACTCTTCAATCAAGTTTTTTTCCCCCCGTGCATGCACAGGTTTTGTGGCTCCCAGTGTTTTTCATTTCTGTGGGAAACGGGTCCAAGTGGCTCTTTGAGTGTGTAAGGTTGCCGACCCCGGCACTAGGCCAGACTGGTTCTGTCTAATGCCTGCATGAACCCAGGATAAACAATGTGAAGACGTGCTGTTTATATTGGGACATTATTGTTGGTGCCACCATAGGAGAAACTGGCTTTAACACATTCAAACATCTAGAGCCAGCTCCCGTTTTGTCCAAAAGCTTGGTGGTGCTTCTATTAATAAATAAAAATCACATGTTTCCTTAGACACTTGTATCCCAATAACATGCTTGCAAAGGAATCTGCTTCCAATTCCCTTTTCCCCTGCATATGGTAGATGAACAGATGCCCTCTGTAAGTGGGGCAAAATACCATCACCAAATTTGAGGCCAACACATAGTGACAGAGTGCCAAAACAGAGCCTCTAATGGAGATTTCATTGATATTCTAGCAGTAACAAATGAAGTAAAAAAATTGTATTTGCAATTTAGACATACATTTATAATCTGCTTGTTAAAATTTCAGATTTTACATTCTGTGTTTTGTATTTTACCCCACGTTCCTTTTTACTGAAATATGGCATGAATGTGCCATACAATAAATAAATAAATCCCTGGATAAAAATAAAGTTGGTGGCAAATTTGAAGTCTCCTACTCTAGTATGGAGGTTCTTAAGAAGAGAGTGGACGGTCACTTGTCTGAGATGGTATAGTTCTCCTGCTTAAGCAGGGGGCTGGACTAGAAGACCTCCAAGGTCCCTTCCGGCTCTATTCTATTCTATTCTATTCTATTCTATTCTATTCTATTCTATTCTATTCTATTCTATTCTATTCTATTCTATTCTATTCTATTCTAGTCTAGTCTAGTCTAGTCTAGTCTAGTCTAGTCTAGTCTAGTCTAGTCTAGTCTAGTCTAGTCTAGTCTAGTCTAGTCTAGTCTAGTCTAGTCTAGCAGACCTCCCACCTAATCACAAGTCATTACTTGAATGGATGTTGCTTCGCAGATATACATCCTTAGAAAGACTCTTTGATGGCTTGTTAAAAGGCTCTAAAGCTTGCCTTTTAACTAGGCTATTAATTGCTAATTTCTGTTGTTAGTTTTAATGGTTTTTAATTGTTTTAAGTGTTTTTAATGTCTCAGGATTCAGACATTTTTATTATCAACTGCTAAGAACCGTGGGTAGCAGACTGCAATGGGAGGGGAGGCAGACCTTGGGAGGATGGGCCAAGGGCTGCTGCCTAGGGAACAGTCAGATAAGAGACAGCATAGCCCGCAGCTGGATAGCGGGTCAGGGACTAGGATCCTCCTTAATTTCTCAGGCTCTAAAGGAGATAGCAGGAAATTTGTACTTTCAGACTTGCAAGATTCTAAATGTAGCTTTACAGTAAAGTAGAATCGGCTCATTTCGCCCTGTTTCTTGTCTGGTCTACCTGGGACACAGGCTGTATATTTAAGAAATAAATTGAATACTTCCTTTGTTAAAACTACTAGTCCATTCCAAGCATTAAACAATAAGTAGCAGGGAAAATTCAGAATCAGAAAACCCCCTGATTTTCATGCAGATTCCAAGAGAAAAATGTTTGCTAATATTTCCCATTTGAAAAACCCGACTTTGAAATAGTAAAAATAATTTAGTTTATTTTCAAACACCTTTTTTCCTCCCAACAATAAACATTTTCCCTAATGTTTCAGCTACAATAATGTATTTGGCAAAGACCACAAATCCTCTGTTAAGAGACATACCTAATATAGATATATATGCACACACACAAACACACACACACACACACACACACACAGAGAGAAATCACCAAGTCACAGCAGGGCTTCACACTCTTCAGGCAAATAGATTTAACAATTCTGTCATTTACTTTCCAAAACTGATAAAAGAATTGAAAATGTCTGGAGCAGAGGTTAACTTCCAGTAATTATTACCACTAGTGCTCTTGACTTCACACCAAGGAAAGTGCTTTGCAGGCAGTGGGTGTTCTATCAAGTACTGGATATAATCTTGACAAACAAGATTTGCAACTTCTCTGCAAGCATCCTTGCCAGTGGTGGGATTCAAATAGGGGAACAACCGGTTCTCTGTGTGGATGCCGCTTCCAGAAGTCTATTCTGGGCCTGGGCAGCAAAAAATTAGCTACCAGTTCTGCCAAAGTGGTGTGAACCAGCTGAATCCCACCACTGATTCTTACCCATCACTTCCAACTCTCAGATTTGGAGGATCCTGGATTATGTGTGATCTATCTGGGGACGTAGGAAGTTGTACTTCCAGCTTCAATAGGGGGAGTTCTGATAATCTTCAAGGCCCCTTGGACAAGCTGGAACAAGACGCAGCCTAGCTGTGCACAGACAAAAACTGCACAACCAACATTTAGGATTGAAGATCAACAAAGCTTTTGACAGGACTGAAAACATTATACAGGTAGTCCTTGATTTACTACCAAAACTGAGCCCAAAATTTATGTTGTTAAGCAAGATAATTGTTAAGTGAGTTTTGCTTCATTTTACAACAGTTGTTAAGTGAATCACTGCAGTTGTTGAGTTAGTAATGTGGTCGTTAAGCGAATCTGGCTTCCTGTTGACTTTCCTCATCAGAAGGTCACAAAAAGGAATCACGTGACCCTAGAGCACTGCAACCGTCATAAACACATGCCAGTTGCCAAGCATCCAAATTTTGATCATGTGACCAATGGTCACAAGTCACTTTTCCCCCATTTTGTTGTAACTTTGAACAGTCAGTAAACAAATGGTTGTGAATCAAGGACTACCTGTAATTAAAAAACTGAGAACCCAGCTTTACCCCCTTCCCCCACGGGTGCATCACACTGCCCAGCCCTTTGCTGGGTCCAGCTAAGGTCTGCATGTTTCCTGATGTTCCAGTTTAGGAGTGTTGTCACCATTATTTCTAATCCCTGAATCGCAGTAGGCTGGAGCTTATTTTCCTAGCTAGTTGGCAATCTTTGGGCACATTGAGTTAACAGTCTTTAGAAGTAGATGTCTGGAGTGTATGAGCCAAACCTTTATAGCTCCCTGCCCAATTTCTCTGGGTGGGAAGTCAAGGTAACCTACCAGCCATCTGTTCTAATTGGACCTGCTGCCAATGGAGGCATTATAAATATGCAAAGCACCGAGAGAAGCAACTTCCTGGTGGATTATCTGGATAACAGTACTTCTAATTTTTCATTTGTTTATATGACTTGCAGCAGTGAATCAAGTATTGGGGTGGCATCTGGAGGAGCTGAATTGAGACAGATGAAATGCTTTAAACAAAACCAGCCCGTTGCAACAAAACAGCTTGGTCTCTCTGGCTCAAACCCCTTTCATCCTTTCAGGCTGCCTTTGAAAAGATTTAAGGTAAGCAAAAAAAAAAGAGACGGAGAAGTTCTCAGCTTTTCCAGCACATGCCTGGAGTCAAAGCATCTGTCTCTGCCACTGATCCTGGAGGAATAGTGCTGGATAACCTCATGGAAGTTGAACTTCGACCCATTCAAAGGTATCAGGTTGAAAAGGGGAAATAGAAGATTCCCTTGTACAAACTCCATTAAAATGTGCTTATTCGTTGTATTTACATCTTACATCTAAGAATTCATGGTAGCTGCCTTAAGCATCTCCTCTGATTCTATCCCCACAAAACTCCTGAAAGGCTGCTGGGGCTAAGATAAAGTGAGCGAAGTACCCCAATCAAAGAGGTATCTGAACTGGAACATTCGAGTCTCACCAGTAGGATCTGGGTTTCCTAGTTGATCATCACTTAAGTATGAGCTAGCAGTGTGCTGCAGCCGCTAAAAAAGCCAACACAGTCCTGGGCTGCATCAACAGGGGGACAGAATCCCTGCCAACTCCTTTAGAATTCTGGGATGTAATCCAGCTGGTCCAGGTGATTGGACCTTGTCTAGAGTGGATAGGTATTGTCTTAGTATTTTTCTTGACTATTTTGACTTGGATTCCTACTTTGTTTTTTACAGTGTGGGTTTTGATAGGTTGGACCAATATTTTCTTTTGTGTAAAAACAGGTGCAAAAGAATGAATTAAGCAGTTCTGCTTTCTCCTTGCTGACCGGTACCTCCTTGCCATCTTCTCCCATTAGTGGACCAATCATTTCTTGGCTATTTTCTTGTTTTTTTTACATGTTGAAAGAAACTTGTCTAAAGCTATTTTGTATTTGTTGTAAGTCTTAGTTCATTCTGAGCCTTAACCTTGACTTGAACAGAACAGAGCAGAGCAGAGCTGAAAGGGACCTTGGAGGTCTTCTAGTCCAGCCCCCTGCTCAAGCAGGAGAACCTATACCAGTAGTGGCAAACCTATGGCATGCATGCCAGAGGTGGAACTCAGAGCCCTCTCTGTGGGCACACACACCGACACCCCAGCCCTGTCTCCCTCCACGGCCCCCTACTCACCTGTAGCCCTCCCAGAGAAGAGTCACCAAGGACATGGCAGCCAGGCAGAAGGGACAAGACTCCACCCTCGCAACCCATCACGCACAGATGATGCTGCAGGGTGTGGGTGGAGGGTGTGGCCGCCATGACACTGCAGGACCACCTGGGCGATCTGCTGCAGCATGCCGTGGAGGTGGTAGGGGGTCCTGTGGCCGGGTGGGGGCAGGGGGCAGGGCTGGGCTGGGCTGGGGCAGTTTTGGGGCACTCGGTTTCTAAAAGGTTCACCATGACTGACCATTTCAGACAAGTGAGTGTCCAGTCTCTTCTTAAAAACCTCCAGTGATGGAGCGCCCACGATTTCTGGTGGCAAGCTGTTCCACTGGTTAATTTTCCTCACTCTCAGGAAGCTTACCCTTAATTTCAGTTTGTTTCTCTCTTTGGTCAGTTTCCAACCATTGTTTTTTGTCCTGCCCTCTGGTGCTTTAGAGAATAATTTGACCCCCTCTTCTTTGTGGCAGCCCCTCAAATACCGGAACATGCTAACCTTAGTTCTTCTTTTCACTGGACTAGACATAACTGCAACTTTTCTATTTATAATTAAGCCTCCAACCTCCTAATCAACTTTGTTGCTCTTCTCTGCACTTTTTTCAGAGTCTCAACATCTTTTTTATATCGTGGCGATGCCAGGAGC
Organism: Vipera berus; assembly: GCF_964194415.1. Taxonomy (NCBI): domain Eukaryota; kingdom Metazoa; phylum Chordata; class Lepidosauria; order Squamata; family Viperidae; genus Vipera; species Vipera berus. The sequence continues at coordinate 25,372,565 of NC_138212.1, read as the reverse complement.
TGTGTTTCTCCCCCAGGTCTGAATGGGCTTTGCAGTACTCAGAAGTGTTTCCAGGTTGTTGGAAGGTTAGCTGTAAAAAGGGGGCAGGACTTCAGTTGCACCACTGTGACACCATCTTGACTTTTCTGACCCCTCCCCTCCTTGGGTGTTGCTGTTCATGGCCTGCTTATGTAATTTTTGCAATGCACTGGAAGAGTTAATGGAGACTCCCTGGGAAATGAGTGTTCGGAAACTGGGTTCAGAAAAGACGGCAAACGGATCCGTTCAGTAATCAGGTCAAGAAAAAAGCTCCAACTTCAGAAACTGGAACTCCTAGGTGCCTGCACTTTCCCACCTGCATGGATGTGGTCCCTTGGTGTGGCACTGAATAAGGGGGGGACTATGTCTGCATTTCTCATATTTCTAGTCTGTCCCCACTTTAGGCAAACCAGCTTGAAATGATTTAGGGAGTGGAAAAAGAATAAAATCCTGCCAAGTGGACTGGAAAATGTCTTGGTGCTCTCAGTCTGGTCCAGGCAGAGAATTTGTTCCGGGTGAGGTAGATTGTGATTCTGGAGGCCTCCCTTGATTCCTGGGCAAGGCAGGAGATGCTCCCGAAAATGGATGTCTGTTCAGAGGTGGGAAAAACCTCTGCCAGACTGACTAAGGCGAATTGCTGTGGGGAAGATCCGGTGCCCAACGGATGCCTCTTGGGATGCTCTCCAGAGCAGTTGAAGCTAAGCTTTCCATGGTTGGGAAAATAAGTGTCTGAAAAAGCAGCAAGCAAAGGGGAAATGTCAAAATTAGCAATGCCAAGCGTACAGTAACTGTGAGAGGCACCTAGGAATCCTAGTGGACGGTCACCTAGGCATGAACCGGCAGTGTGCTGTGGTTGCCAAAAAACCAAAACCCAATGTGGTCCTAGGCTACATCAACGTAGAACAGCATCAAGATGTGATAATACCGCTTTATATTGCACTGGTGAGACACACCCTTGGAATACTGCAATCACTTCTGGTCACCAGAATACAAAAAAGATGCTGAGGCCCTAGCAATGAGTGCAAAGAAGACCAACAAAGATAGTGAGGGGTCTGGAGGCTAAACCATGTGATGAATGGTTACAGGAACTAGGTACGTCTAGCTAGCCTAAGGAAGAAAGGGACTAGCAGTGACATGATGATGGTCTTCCAATACCTTAGGGACTGCCACAAAGCATGGGGGTCGACTTTTTCTGCAAAGCACCCGAGGGCAGGACAAGAAGCAATCGGTGGAAGCCCATTAAAAGAGATCCAGCTTAGAAATAAAGAGGATTTTCCTGACAGTGGGAACATTTAATCAGTTGAATAGCTTGCCTCTTGGAGTTGTGGGTACTCCATTGCTAGAGGTTTCCAAGAGACATTGAATGGTGTGATTGAAACTCACCTGTTCTCTGGGTTGCAACGCTCATTTGACTGTACCATCATGGCCTCCAGCTTTTTTTCCATGTGCTGCAGACTGTCCTGTATCCCAAGAATTTTTGCCACCTTGGAAAGGATGGGAAGTTCCCACTTTGATTGAAAAGGATGTTTTTGCTTTGGAATGTGTCACATCGTGATTTGTAGTTTCTTAGGTTTCAGTGTGTATATTAGTGATGATGTCATATTTATTCTATTGTTCTTGCCCATTTTAACTGAAATTATTAATTCAGGGAACAGCATACCTCTGAAAATGTCTGAAAATGCTATGTTGTGTACCTGCAAAAACCTCCAGAGGAAGAGAGTCAGCATCTGAGCAAGCAAGAATTCCGAGCTCCCAGGCATATTTGGCTTGCTCAAGCTGAAACACCCAAAGGCCTTGAACAGCATTTTACCATCCTTGGTGGGGGGGAGGGGGAGGGGGGACCGGGGGGGGGGCAACAACAGCGGGCTCAGTTGGGAGTAGCTTGGGTTCCTGACTGCTCTGCTTGGATCTGCTGAGCAATTTCAAGCTAGCATCTTCTGTGTGTTCAGACTAGCCCAGGAGCTGCTGACACAGTTTTTACAGAGGAGTTATTGAGTCCGCCATTTACACTTCTAAAACAGTTTGGTTTGGTACAGCAACGAAACAGGACAGGTACAGACTCCAATGGATAGAACTGCAGAAAGAAGAAATGCAACCAGCCTGCCATCCATAGAAGGCCCAAGTATTGCCTAGGTCAGGAGGGTAGAGAAGGTGCCTACAGAGCCCTCCCACCCTGGACATGAACTGATTCAGCTCCTCCGCTCAGGATGGCACTATAGGTCACTGCAGGCCAAAATAACCAGACCCAGAGCTGGGTTTTTTCCCTTCTGCCATCACTCTGCTGAACACCTAATTCTCACAGGACTGTCTATGTATATTTATTAATGTCTGTGTATATTTACCCAAGTAGTATGGCTGTAATATTATTATTTATCCTTCTTATTATCTTCTTTACTCCCCCTCCTCTTTATTGGGATGATGATGATGACAGTGATGTTTCTGTTGCTTTGCATGTGCACTGAGAGCTTCTACCAGAGACAAATTCCTTGTGTGTCTAATCGTAATTGGCTAAATAAGGTATTCAATTCAATTCGATTCAGGGCAGAGGACGGGCATTTTAGTCCAGTAGCACCAATGCTGGCTTTCTAGTATTGCAGCAGTGCTGAAGTAGGTTTAAAGCAGGGGTGTCAAACTGCTGGCCCGCGGGCCAGTTGCATCATGCGGAGGCCGCGCCCACCCCAGCTCCAGCAATGGGAAAAAAGACACGATATGTCGCAACACGTCACGTGATGCAGCAAGTTTGACACCCGTGGTTTAAGGTAATCTAATCTCCAATCACTGATGCTTTTCTAGAGTAGTATTTTGAGATTTAATTTTGCACTAGGCAGGCGCTGAAGTTGCAAAGACAGTAGGAGTTCGTTTTTCTCTCTCCAAGTTGCTGAAGGAGGCAGCAGCCATGAGCCCTATGCTTAAGCCGGGAAAAAATGGTAATCAAGGTTTATGCTCTTGGGTGTTCTGTTTAGCAAATTTTCTCAACCAGAGAAAACATATTAAGTCATCTTCTCTGGGGGACTTTGAGCTCTTTCACATCTTCCTTATTAATGAGCTCTCGCAGGTGATTGATGGGGCCGTCCCCTTCACAAGAACGTATTCATCATTGCCCTTTAGGTAGCTAAGCGGCTCTCTGATGAATGAAATGGAAACTCTCCTGTATCATAGCAAACAACAAAGCCTTGTTTACTCTCAGGAATGAGAAAGAAAAGGCATTCTTAAGCAGGGTATATTAGCTACCTTTGCGAGGAAAGCATCAGGATGGGCTACACACCTTCCTTCAGATGATTTTAAGAATCAGTCCACGCACAAGGTGCAGTCACTCAGGGGGTTGGGTTTTTTAAAAGGTTTTATTAGTTTATAATATATGATACAACTGAAATACAACGTAAATAGCGAGAAAGATGGGGAAGTGAAAAGGGAGTAGAGAAGTGAGGTAAGAGAGAAAAAAGGGAGGGAAAGGCATTGACTTCCAACCTCTTTTGGTGCAATAGAGTATCAGCTTCAAACCTCAACTTTTTACTTTTACAAAATAATATAAACTAACCGTTTCAATAACATGAAATCTATCTAATTGGTAAAGCCCACAATCAAAATTTCATTTTTTTCCACCACAAGCACCACAATCTAGAAGTGGCTCAGTGATTAAGACGCTGGGATCATCAACTGGGTTCAAGACCAGAGTGCCACGCAACAGGGTGAGTTCGCATCTTTGTCCCGGTTCCTGCCAACCTAGCAGTTTGGAAGCATGCAAACTCAAGTAGATAAATAGGTACCACTTCAGCAGAAAGGTAAGAGCACTCCATGATGTCATGCTGGCCACATGACCATGGACATATCTTCGGACAGCACTGGTTCAATGGCCTTGAAATGGAGATGAACACCGCCCCCTATAGTCGGCAATGACTAGCGCAGTAAAGTCCCCAGGGACTCCTTTTTAATCATGCACAAGACTTTCTAACATGTACTCCAGGATGTACAGTGGGCTCCGCAATGTAAATGCAGGATAGAAATGGTCTGTGAGCCATATGCCAGTTGAATTGTCTGCCTACTGAATCTATGAAAGATTCAAGTTGCACTTTGTTCTGATCATCAGCTTCTCTTCAAAGAGTGCTCCGTTTTCTCCTTGTAAGAGCCAAGAATACTTGGATGTTGCTTCAGGTGTCCTTATCTAGGGTCAGACAAGGATAAAACCAGCAGTGACAAGCAGAACATCAGATTGTTGAACTTCAAGGTACTGAATGTTGAGACAAGGAAAGAGGGAAAGGGAATGTGGAAACCAGTCTAGCAATAGCACTTAGACTTACAGCATTCTCTAAGCAATTTACAGAGTCAGCCTCTGCCCCCCCCCCAACAATCTGGTCCGTCATTTTACTGACCTCAGAAGGATCAAAGGCTGAGTCAACCTTGAGCTGGTCAGGATCAGATGAATCGAACTTCTGGCAATCTGAGCAAAGTTAGCCTGCCATACTGCATTCTTACCACTGCACCACCACAGTTAATAGGAAGAAAAATACAATGCTCCTGAACATACAACTGGTCTCTTTACAAACATTTGGAAATTATGACAGGCCTGGAATGAGTGATTTTCGGTCCATAGAGCTCTGCTGGCCATTATAAAATATTGTGCCACACACCACACATGACCGTATTTTGGGGTCTTTGCTAACCAGCTCACCTTTACAACCAGTAAGAATGGGTTCACATTTACAACTGTGGTATTTGCTTAACGACCATGGTGATTTGCTTAACAACTGCCATAAAACCTTAATGACCAGATTCAGTCACACAAATGCCTCGACTGATGTCCAGAATCTAGTCCCAATTGCAATTGTAAGTTGAAGATTACCTATATGCTGGTAGATGAGAAGTCAAACATTTCCATGAGTTCTGCAGAATTCCTTTCCCTTCCTCCAATACATCATCAAGCCCAGCCACCCCATTCATCCTCAGCTTGCTGGAGGAGAGATCCAGCTACATTTGGCTGTTTCTAAGATACCCTGAGGCTTCTTGACCTGCTTCTAGGCAAGAAAGTTATTATCAGAATTGCAAACAGCACAAAGGAACCAGGAGTGTTTCTTCTCTCCCCTCCCCCACATTTTTTTCCGTATAATAGGTCTTCTCGTCTCTAACTCTGAGCTGAGAAAGGGTGATGGTACTGATCTTATAAATAGGTTTGGGTTAAAATATACAGGAATAGTTGAGGTTGGATCTGACCCACTTTTAGCGTGAGAGAAATGATATGCCTCACCTGGGCAGGGGGCCCCTTCATATCCTGCCGTAACATCCTGCCTGACTTTACATCCCAGCTTTTAGAATAGAATAGAATAGAATAGAATAGAATAGAATAGAATAGAATAGAATAGAATAGAATAGAATAGAATAGAATAGAATAGAATAGAATAGAATAGAATAGAATAGAATAGAATAGAATAGAATAGAATAGAATAGAACTGGAAGGGACCTTGGAGGTCTTCTAGTCTAGCCCCCTGCTCAAGCAGGAGAACCTATACCATTTCAGACAAGTGACTGTCTAGCATGGGTTCTTAAAAAGCACCCACAATTTCTGGAGGCAAGCTGTTCCACTGGTTAACTGTCCTCACTGTCAGGAAGTTTCTCCTTAATTCCAGGTTGCTTCTCTCTTTCATCAATTTCCAACCATTGTTTCTCGTCCTTTCCTCTGGTGCTTTGGAGAATAATTTGAACCCCTCTTCTTTGTGGCAGCCCCTCAAATACTGGAACGCTGCTATCATGTCTCCCCTGTTTCTTCTTTTCTTTATCTTTTCTATCCAAACCCAAGTCCCGCAGCCGTTCTTCGTATGTTTTAGCCTCCAAGCCTTGGATCATCTTAGTTGCTCTTCTCTGAATTTTTTTCCCCAAACTCTCAACTTCTTTTTTGTGATATGGTGACCAAAAGTGGCTGCAGTATTCCAGGTGTGGCTTTACTAGGGCTTTGTAAAGTGGGTCTAAGATGGAGCCTCGTGGTACCCCACTGCTAACTTCTCTCTATGTTGATGTAGTACCATTGGGGACTACTCATTGAGTATGGTTTGCCAGCCAGCTACAGATCCATCTGGTGGTGATGTCATCAATCCCACCTTTTTCTAGCTTACCAAGGAGTAGGTTATGGTCTACTTTGTTGAATGCCTTACTAAAATCTAAATATACTATGTCCACTTTAGAATAGAATAGAATAGAATAGAATAGTCACTTTATCGAAGAATGAAATTGGTTTGGCATGAAGAATGAAATTGGTTTGGCATGATCCATTTTTAACAAACCCATGCTGGCTACTAGTTATAACTTTGTTTGCTTCTAGTTGTTCACAGATCTGTTTTTTGATTATCTTTTCCAGGATCTTCCCAGGTATTGATGTTAAACTGATTGGTCTGTAGTTTCATTGGTCTGTTTTGTTTTTTTTCTTCCTTTCTTGAAGATGGGAACCACATCGGCCCTTTTCCAATCCTCAGGTACTTCCCCAGTGCAGAAGCACAAGGTGGCTAATCTCCAACTTCATGTCTTGCCAACATCGGCCCACTGAGGGGGAGGCCAGGCTGAGCAAGGGTTGACTTCTCTGGGACCTTCACTGTGGCACTGTAGGGCATCTCTCCAACCTCTCACTGACCTTCAGAGCATATTGCATTGCCACTCAATAACTCCTCCCTTGCAAGACAAATGATCCAAATAGGGTTTTGTCTTGCTTTTAATTTGGGATTGGGCATGATTCTGGGCTCTCTTGCCAGGGACTCAGGTATGTGATGGGGGTTAATAGTGCCCTGAGGTTCCTCCATTTTTCCTGTTCCACCAGGAAACATTCAGCAGGTAAAACTTCGGTCCCTCTGCTTCCTAATACAAACATTGCTGGCCAAGCACAAGCACTGTGGCATCTGTGTGGGTGAGCAAAAAGCAAAAAGTCAAGTTGCCAGTTGCAGCAGGTGATCAAGGTCCCACCCTTTTAGCATTTATTTGTTTTTTAATCCAACTGTGAGGCCACATGACTCTTTGATGATGCTGGATAATTACGCATATAAAAGAAAAGAATACATTGAAAAAAAGGTTTATTTATTTTATTTATTTTATTTTAATTCCATTTATATCCCGCCCTTCTCCAAAGACTCAGGGCGGCTTACAAGCTTAGCAGTAGCCTTCATTCTATGTATATGCCTGCTTATTAGGGCTTTCACACACACCCCCAAGCGGCATTATTACAAAGTCAGCTTATTGCCCCCAACAATCTGGGTCCTCATTTTACCTACCTCGGAAGGATGGAAGGCTGAGTCAACCTTGAGCCTGGTGGGATGCGAACCTGCACTAATTGCAGGCAGCTGGTGTTACTTAAGGAGGCATTAGCCCACTGCTAATGTTTATGGCCCACTGGAAGGACAAACCACTCAGACCAAGACCAAACTTAAGTTGCATACAGTATACAGAATAATAGAGCTGGAAGGTACCTTGGAGTTCTTCTAGTCCAGCCCCCCACTCAAGCAGGAGACCCTATACCATTTCAGACAAATGACTGTCCAGCCTCTTCTTAAAACCGTCTAGTGATGGAGCACCCACAACTTCTGGAGGGAAGCTGTTCCACTGGTTAATTAAGTCGTTCATGTCCTCAGACCCAAATGGAGATGCTTATGCCTAATCGGCAGAATCTTGCTAGACTCCCAGAGTGGGGAGGGACCCTTAGCCATTTAAGTGCTCTCTGCAAAATCCAAAGGAAAGTATCCCTGATCCATCCTCTGCTTCAATGCATCCCAGAAGGGGGAGCCACTCACCTCATTGGGTTACTGCTCCCATCTGGGCAATGTGGCAGGCTATTTTCAGCCTCTTTGCTCTCCGGCAGTATGTACATGGCACTTCAGCCCTGGTGGCGCAGTGGTCAGAATGCAGTACTGCAGGCTACTTCTGCCGCCTGCAGTTTGGCAGTTCGATCCTCAACAGCAAAAAAGGTTGACTCGGCCATCCATCCTTCCGAGGTCGGTAAAATGAGGACCCAGATTGTTGAGGGCAAGAGGCTGACCTTTGTAAATCGCTCAGAGAGGGCTGTGAAGCACTGTGAAACGGTACCTAAGTCTAAGTGCTGTTGCTACTGCTACAGCCAGGTTTGCATGAGAGTCTTTTTCTCCCCTCCCCTTCAGTGTTTTACTGCAGGAAGCTTTCAGTGGAATCCAAAAGGGGCCATTGGAAGTATTAGAAATCTAAGCTACAGCAAAAGTCCAAACATTTTTTTTTCTCTCCAAGGGGCAACCTTTGGGACATGTCAACAGGAGTAACTACTTTTTAATCAAAAGTAGCAGTAGAGGGAAGGTGGGAAATATAATAATGTGGTTGTTTTTTTCATGTCCTGGCCATGCTTTGCCACTTCTCAGTTATAAACCCCATAGGTGCTTCATTATTCTCCAATTTGAGGTGCAGCAAACTCCCCCCATCTTTCTCAACCAACCCTAATGTCCTATTTTGACTCTGACCATCCTAGGTAGAAGACTGCAATGGAGATGTAAAGTCTTCTCCTGTTTACTGACCTGTGGCCTCTCACGTAGGACCTGTTTACACATGTAAAAATATTTGTGTATACCTGAAATGTTTATATTCCACTGATGTCATGTCTAGATTGGTCCAAAGCAGTGAAACCCAAAAATGCAAGCAAATGGATTGAACAAGAGGGCCGGGATTGCCACTCCTTTCAAGGAGCCTGATTTGGAAACAATCATTTACACCTAGTTAAAAAACACCCCCCCACACACACACCCCAAACTTAGCTTTAGCCACAATGCAGGTTTGACGTGTTTGAAAGAAAAAATGAAAGGCAGAAGGGAGGGGGGAGAGGAGGGGAGGCGGCGCGCCAGCCCTAATCCCATTTGCCATGAAAAGGTCACACGTTCCGATATGAGTAATTAATTTCCTTCGCACAATGTTGAAAAGGTTAACCTGATTTGAGAGGAGCACTTGCATTGGAAATGCCTCGTGTACCTTGTTAAAAGAGCCCAATTACTGCCCTCTGGACCGGAGGAAGGTGGCAATATGCTAATGGGACCGCAAGAAGGAGAAGAAAAATGAGCACGGAAGAGAGGGCCAGAAAGCAAGCAGGCCCCTTCGCTTTGGGACAGAACCTCTCTTCAGAAGTTCCCATACGCACAAACACACATGTACATCAACCACTGTCGCAATGAACCCCACTTTCGGTTCCCCCTGAAAGGGTCCCGATGGAAAGCAGAATCCTGGAATGTTAGAACTCTGCAGGAGCTACATGGATACCTCTGACACAACTCCTTTCCCCAGCATGGGGAGGACCAGTGTGACCAAAATGGACACAACAGAAGGACCAACAGGCCCGTCCCTCTCCCTTTGCCCATTCGAATCACCTGGAAAATGAACTTCCGAACTGGGATCCGGAAGAGACAAGCAAGCAGATCGCCACCACCTCCTGGTCTCTGAAGGTTCCACAGAGGGTTTTGTTTGTTTGTTTGTTAAGTTTGTATGCTGCCCATCTCTCTGATAAGGCGACTTTGGGAGGCATATAAATTTAATAAATAAAATGAATCCACTGTGGGACCTGTACAGGCCAATAGGCGGTGGCAATCAGCTTGCCTGCCTCTTCTGGATCCCAGTTCAGAAGTTCATCTGTCTCTCCCTCCGTTCTTGCCCTGGAGTCTCAGACTTTAGGATAAGGATTAAGAGTTCCTGCCAGGTGGGAAGACCTATTCCCGCCCCCGCCCCCCCCCCGAACAGCTGGGCAGGTGGGGCAGAGGTCATGCTTCGGCCCTGGCTCTCTTCCTTTGTTTCTCTTATTAAGGAAATTGCAGGGAGGGAGCTAGCAAGATGTCCCCTGCCCAGTCCCTCTCTCTGCCAGGTTTATGTTCAGACTCAACAGAGTTTTTTCTTAAAGCGTGCACAGAGACAAATGCAAATCAATCAATGTATTAAATCCTTTAAACATTGTTCAAAACTGCCATTTTGAGTTTTCCAAGACCCCAAATCAGCTGTGAAAATTACTTGCAAGAAACCTGGAAGCTTCCCCAAGCAGGGGGAGTCGAGGGGGGTAGATTGAGCTCCTTCGTCTGGGGGTGGGGGTGTCTCAAGGTGGGACCAGCTAAGGGAGGGGGGCTGGAAAAGAGGCAGTGGCAGTCAGCACCGCAAAGGAGACCTGGGCAATTTCTGAACACTGCTCAAGCCTGGCAAGTGGGAGGAAGCCCAGCCCCAGACCAAAGGCCAGGAAACCAGTGGCCTCTCCCAGCAGGCAGCTGGGACTCTTCCTGGTCAGCGTCCCTGGTCAGCCGGCCACTGGCCATCTCCCAACCATGATTTTTTTTTTCTCCAGGGCAGGGACTGGAGGCCACTGCACTTTAGACTCTATCTTTATGGTGGCGAACCTATGGCACGGGGGCCACAGGTGGCATGCAGAGCCCTCTCTGTGGGCACATGCACCATCACTCCAGTCCCAGGCCTTCAGATGGCTTTTATAAAACCTTTTCGCTTTAGGCCTCCGCCGCCGTGTACAAAAAAAAAAGGTTCAATCAATCAATCAATTTCAACTTCTCGCAGGAAAAAAAAGTTGTCGCAAAGTTGGAATTGATTGATTGAACTTTTTAGTCCCACCCAGTCTGCCGTTACCACGGCAGCCACCCCCACCCAATGGGCCACACCCACTCAGCACCCGATGATACATAAGTGGGTTTTGGGTTGCAGTTTGGGCACTCAATCTCTAAAAGGTTTGCCATCACTGCTCCATCTGGATGACCTCACGGGGCTATGTCTCACTAGGACAAGAAAATTAACCTCCTAGAGATCCTGTGGGGGGAAAAATAAGGAAAAATGGTGTGTGTGTGTGTGTGTGTGTGTGTGTGTGTGTGCAGAATACCTGAAGTGTCCTTCCCAGGACATTTTTTACATAGAAACTGAGGGACGTTATTGGTTGAGAGAGGAACTTCAGTCAGCAACTCTGCCCGAGACAACCACCCACCTGCCCTTCCAGGATTGGGGGTGGGGGGGATTGCAGGGCAGTGTCAGACTCAGCCCCATTCCAAGGGCAGGTCTGAGGCCCCACCATGCCAGAACCCAGCCCAGCAGCTGTGAACCCAGGGAGAGACAGCCCTCGCCCCACCGTCTTTCCCCCAGGCTGCTATACCCGAGGTCTCCAAGGCAAGAAGGGGCGCTAGCAGCCACCGCCGCAGGCCTGGAGACCCAGGAAGCCATCAGCAGAACGTTAGCAGGGCGTTGTCGCTTTGGAGCCACAAAGAGCACATCAGGGATACAAAACAGAAACGGAGGTGGAGAGGGGCGGGCTGAGGGAGCATTCCAGTGGGAAGCGAGGCATCTGCCTGTCACTGCAGTTTTAATATTTACTTCTGTTGATGAGAATTCGTCATGCTCTATTACAATTCATAGAGTTGTATTTCCAAATTTTATGCATCAGAATGCATTGATTTATCGCATTGAGGAGGACTCTTCTTGATCCTCCCTCTCTTTCTCATATTGCCATAAATGTGGCCAGTGAGGCTGATCTCATGCTATTAATGTGCCTCATTTAATTATATTGTCTTGCAGGAGAGCTTTGGAGGGAAGTATTCTTTTTATGAAAACAGAGGATTTAAAATGGATAAATGCACACTTGTGGGCCTCCTCTTGTCCTCCAAGTGAAGAGCTCTTGGTGATTAAAAAAATGCGTAACTGGCACACATTGTCTCAAAGAAAATAACGTTTTAAAAAATAACAATCATACAAACTCTTCAAATTAAGGGTGATGAACAGGAGCACTCTGATGGTCAAAGTTTGGGAAAGATTATGTAAATGTAAACCACCAGCCACCCACAACTGCAGAAGAATTAGAAAGTTCCATACAAAACTTGAAATAAACAAAGGAAGGTCTTAAAATAAGTTACTAGAAATACAGCTGCCCACACTCCAATAAGAAAAAAAAATGGGGGACCACTTTAGACAATCAACCTAGATGTTCAAAGAAATTTCACATGAACTAAGAGTTAAAAGAGATCTGCATAGGAAAAGGAAGATGTATATTGTAATGTATTGTGATTTTTACTTGTACTGATTCACGTGTCTGTTTGAATGCTGCTTAAAGGTTGCTCAATGGTGTGTCTGTGTAACGGTCACTGACTAAGCCAGACTTGTTGTCTCCAAGAAGATCATTGGATGATCTGGGGCGGGAATGGGTTCCTTTAAACCTATTGGCTGCCGCCTAGTGGCCAACCATAGCTTCGCAGCAGCCACTGTTTTAGTTCTGTTCCTGTTTGCCTCATTAAAGCATGTTCCTGTTTGCAACCTTCCGTCTCGCTTATTGCCTGCAAAGAACTGGCTACGCAACATATATAATTATCTAGAAGGATATCAGAGATAGCTGGTATCTGGAAAACGATGGAAAGAAAGGCAAAAGACCAACATTAACATAGGTTTGCAAGGAAAGCGAATAGCAACAAAAAGGGAGGGGGGGATGTGTCAATCATGGAAAAAGAAAAGGGAAGAAGTGGGTTCATTGCTAGGAAGAGTAGGTAGGCCAGTGACATGTATTGCTCACTTACAGAATAACAGAGTTGGAAGGGATCTTGGAGGTCTTCTAGTCCACCTCCCTGCTCAAGCAGGAGACTCTATACCAGTGGTGGCGAACCTATGGTACGCGTGCCAGAGGCGGCACTCAGAGCCCTCTCTGTGGGCATGCATGCTGTCTCCCCAGCAGAGTTCGCCAGAGTAGTGAGCATGTGGCGTTTGGGAGCAACGGGGCAGGAAGTGAGCAAGCAAGCGACGTTGGCCCCCCAGGGATGCCCCAGAGATGGTGAGGGACTGGCCCCCACTGCCCTGGCCCTGGCCCCACCCAGTCCAGCAGCCTGCAAGGCGGACATACAGGAGGCAGTAAGTGCATGGGCGCCGACAGCATCCGGCAGCAGGGGCTGCGTAGCCTGCTGTGAATATGGGTCGGCCCTCCAACAGCAGCACTGCAGCAGCACACGGAGTCAGGGAACACGTGATGTGGACCACCAGACATGCCTACTCTGTCCCATCTCTTTTTGGTTGGAGAGTTGGTCACCATTGGTCATCTCCACCTCTACTCAAGCTTGCTAGCTGGCCATTTTGCTTCCTTCGTGCTGGGTGGGCCAGGTGCTCTGGGTGGCAGCGGCAGCTTAATGGACCTGCACAAGTTGCTGGTGGTACTGGCCCAAGTCGGGGCTAAGGTGCACTGGGTGTGCGAGGAAACAGGCTCCACGTGCAGGCCAAGGGTAAGATCTGTGAAGGGGCCGAGGAGATGACCAGCAGCGACCTGCTCTCCAACTGCAAGCAAAAACAGATGGGATGGAGTCGGCACATCCAGCGGTCTGCATCACGTGCCTTCCCCCTCCCCTACTCTGCCTGCTGCTGGAGGGCTGGCCCAGTATTGGCTGTGGGCTGTGGAGCCCCAGAGTGCACCAGCCAAGGGGTCAGCAGGCTGTTGCTGCTCATGGATGCCATCGGCCCCCATGTGCTTGCTGGCCTCTGTGCAGGGGCCGATGGTGTCAGGCAGCAGCCGTCCCAGCCCCTGCCTCGCCTTGCCTTGTCTTGCCCCGCAGCAATGGCACCCCCGCCCTGCCCCCTGCCTCACCCCACCTTGCCCCACAGGACGACTCTCCTGCCCACCGCCCCACCCGCCAGAGACCCCATGGATCTCCCCAACCCTGCTCAGCCCCCACAGGGGTCCCCCACATGAGCAACATAGAGGTGACCACGCCCACCCCAGCCACACACACCATCTGCTTTGACCACTGCAGCCACGCCCACCCAGTGGGCCATGCCCCCTGCGCCCCCCCCCCCGCCCAAGGTCACCACAGTGCTGATGCAGCCTGGCACTTTGCAATAAATAAGTGGGTTTTGGGTTGCAGTTTGGGCACTTGGTCTCTAAAGGTTTGCTATCACTGCCCTATCCCATTCCAGAAAAGTGGCTGTCCAGTGATGGAGCCCCCACCCCACCCCAAGTTCTGGAGGGAAGCCATTTCACTGGTTCTCACAATTAGGAAATTTCTCCTTAAATTTAGGTTGTTTCTCTCTTTGTTTCCATCCCTTGCTTCTTGTCCTGCCTTCTAGTGCTTTGGAAAGTAGGTGGAGCTCCTCTTATTTGTGGCAGCCCCTCAAATATTGGAAGACTGCTGTCATGTCCCCCCTAGTCCTCCTTTTCACTAGACTAGCCAAACCCAATTCTTGCAACTGTTCTTCATATGTTTTAGCCTCCAGCCCCCTCATCTTTGTTTCTTTTCTCTGCATTCTTTCCAGAGTCTCAACATCTTTTTTAGATTGTGGTAAAACCAAAACTGAATGCAATATTCTAAGTGTGGTCTTACCACATGATCAGGAGACAGCTGTGTTCCTAACTTCAGTCTTTTCCCAAAGGGAACTGTGACACAAGCAGAACTGTGCAGCAGCAACCAAAAAAGCTAATACAATCCTGGGTTGTATAAACAGAGGCATAGAATCAAGAGCATGAGAAGTACTAGTACCACTTTACAAAGCCCTAGTAAGGCCACACCTGGGATACTGCAGCCAGTTTTGGTCACCATATCACAAAAAAAGAAGTTGAGAGTTTGGGGGGGAAAATTCAGAGAAGAGCAACTAAGATGATCCAAGTCCTGGAGGCTAAAACATACGAAGAACGGCTGCGGGACTTGGGTTTGGATAGAAAAGATAAAGAAAAGAAGAAACAGGGGAGACATGATAACAGCGTTCCAGTATTTGAGGGGCTGCCACAAAGAAGAGGGGTTCAAATTATTCTCCAAAGCACCATAGGAAAGGACGAGAAACAATGGTTGGAAATTGACGAAAGAGAGAAGCAACCTGGAATTAAGGAGAAACTTCCTGAGAGTGAGGACAATTAACCAGTGGAACAGCTTGCCTCCAGAAATTGTGGGGGCTCCGTCACTGGAGGTTTTTAAGAAGAGACTAGACAGTCACTTGTCTGAGACAGTATAGGTTCTCCTGCTTGAACAGGGGGCTGGACTAGAAGACCTCCAAGGTCCCTTCCAGCTCTATTCTATTCTATTCTATTCTATTCTATTCTATTCTATTCTATTCTATTCTATTCTATTCTATTCTATTCTATTCTATTCTATTCTATTCTATTCTATTCTATTCTTTTTTCACTGGAGGTTTTTAAGAAGAGATTGGACAGCCATTTGTCTGAAACTGTATTGTTTCCTGCTTGAGCAGGGAGTTGGACTAGATGACCATGAAGGTCCCTTCCAACTCTGTTCATTCTGTTTTAGTGACCGAGAAGGTCACTAAGGAAAGATGATTAAGAAGCCCCCGGCTTCCATAAATGAATTTGAGTCTCTAGGTCCATTTCATCAGAACACTTGAAGATGTCTTTCTATGATGTTTGACAGATCATCAAGGCTGAGTTTACTACAAGAGGATTAGAGAAAAGCAAACATTGTTCCTGTCTTGAAAAAAACTGTAGGTGGTGTGTTTTCTATCCATTTGAAACCTCACTGCAACGTTGTTGTGATTCCAGCAGCAAATAGATGTACAAATAACCAATTTACAAAATGCCAGGATACAGCTAAGACAAGAGCCGGGGCAGAATTTGCCTCAGCCTGAGGCAGCCCAGCAACCAGCAACGCGGGTGGTGGTCCTGTGTTCTCACTGGAGATTACCAGGAAAGAAATGGAGGAGAAAAGGACCGATTCTGTCTTCTACAAACCAGCTGAGTTTCCCAGCGATCAAAGCAAGGCAGCTCTTGGGCTAAGGCTGCAAAAGGAAAGAGCAGCTAAAGGGCCATGCCTCTCACGTAGGATAATGACCTGGGGCGGGACAGTTGCCAGGATGTCCTGCAAACCTTAAAAGTTTGATGATTCATTTCAAAGGCTCACAATGAGTTGATAGCTCCGTAAACTCGAGCAGGGCCAGAGGAGCGTAAGTTATATATTTTGGATTTTAAATTACTTGCCAGAGACCTGTGATGAGATGACCTGGCCCTGCTGGACCAGCTCAGAGAAGGCCTTTACTGAAGACCTGAGAGATGAGCTGGCAAAGCAAGACAGCCCAAATATTTTGGAACCATTGAGGCAGGGAAGAAATGGAGAAAAGGCTCATGGCCTGCCTCACTCGTGGCCTCCCTTCCCACACCTCGGAATCCAGTGCAGGGGAGCCCATGCAAAGCAGAGAACCAGGTATCTCGGTCACCAGGAGAGAAGCAACGAAGAAGGGATTTGGGGGCCTGGCTTTTGCTGGACTGCTCTCAGGCACCTCGCCAGATCATGCGCCATGGAATCTGAAGCCTTGGATAAAAGCAGCAAGATGCAGAACCTGGAACCAGTGGAGCAGGTAATCAAAGCACCAGCTTGGTCTAGTGCGGGGGTCGGCAACCTTGGCTGTTTTATGACTCGTGGACTGCAACTCCCAGGATTCCTGAGCCAGCTAGGCTATGCTGGCTCAGGAATTCTGGGAGTTGAAGTCCACGAGTCATAAAAGAGCCAAGGTTGCCTACCCCTGGTCTAGTGGTTAAGGCACCTGGCTAGAAGTTCCACCTTAGCCATGAAAGCCAGCTGGGGGGCATTGGGCCAGTCACTCTGATAAGGATGTGCAGAGTACCTCTTGAGCTAACAAGAGTGTGCACAGGAGAAGGGGATACTGAGAGTAGTCAGGTTTACGCAGCAACCACACAGATACACTGAGGTGTGTTAAAAACTTTACTTGTGGAATATTACAATAGCACAGTCCAAGATAAAACAGTCCAGGTCATACACGAGTAAAGAGATGATAGCAAATAACAATAGTCCAAGGAGTATCCAATTCAGAGTCTTCTTACCAGTCCATGTCAAAACACAGTTCTTCAGGTTTAGCAAACAGTAGCAAACCCACAAACCACAATAATCAGCAAGTAACAGCAAAAGTTACAGAGAGAATAACAGAGAGAAAGAAGCTATGTCTCTAGCTCCCTCTTATGGTCGTTGGAAAAACAGCGTTGGCCAATCATCACACATTTAAAGTGATACAATACAGTTTCTATTACAACACCACAATCACAGTTTATATATATATTGCCAGCTCAACCAGTTAGGCCATAGTCATCTATCTAACATTCTCCCCTTTGGGTAGGACAATATATTGCTCTTTACAACCTTATGCCATAACTTTCACAACAAGCTTTGTGCTTAATTGCACCCTGAGCTTTGGTAAAATGATCTGCAATGTTATTGTCGGTTGCACAGTATTCCATCCTTATTAGTTTATCAAGAAAATTGGAGAGATGAAGGGAACGTTTAATGCAAAAATGGGCATGATAAAGGACCAAAATGGCAGGGACCTAACAGAGGCAGAAGAGATTAAGAAGAGGTGGCAAAATTACACAGAAGAACTATACAAGAATGAGCTTAACATCCCAGATAATCACAATGAGGTGGTCACTGACCTCGAGCCAGACATCCTAGAATGTGAAGTGAAGTGGGCCTTAGAAAAGCTGAGCAACAACAAAGCTAGTGGAGGTGACAGTATTCCAGCTGAGCTATTCAAAATCTTAAAAGACAATGCAGTAAATGTGCTACACTCAATTTGCCAGCAAATTTGGAAAACTCAACAGTGGCCACAGGATTGGAAAAGATCAGTTTACATTCCAATTTCAAAGAAAGGCAGTGCCAAAGAATGTTCAAACTATCGCACCATTGCACTCATTTCTCATGCTAGTAAAGTCATGCTTAAAATCTTACAAGCTAGACTTCAGCAGTATGTGGATCGAGAACTACCAGAAGTACAGGCAGGATTTCGAAGAGGCAGAGGAACTAGAGATCAAATTGCCAACATACGCTGGATCATGGAGAAAGCTAGGGAGTTCCAGAAAAACATCTACTTCTGCTTCATTGACTATGCTAAAGCCTTTGATTGTGTGGATCATAACAAACTGTGGCAAGTTCTTAAAGAGATGGGAGTACCAGACCATCTTATTTGTCTCTTGAGAAACCTATATGCAGGTCAAGAAGCAACAGTGAGAACTGGACATGGAACCACTGATTGGTTCAAAATTGGGAAAGGAGTCCGGCAAGGCTGTATACTGTCGCCCTGCCTATTTAACTTATATGCAGAGCACATCATGAGAAAGGCAGGGCTAGATGAATCAAAAGTTGGAATTAAGATTGCCAGAAGAAATATCAACAACCTAAGATACGCAGATGATACCACTCTAATGGCAGAAAGTGAAGAAGAACTAAAGAGCCTCTTGTTGCAGGTGAAGAAGGAGAGTGCAAAACTTGGGTTGAAACTTAACATTAAGAAAACCAAGATCATGGCATCTGGCCCTCTCAATTCCTGGCAAATAGATGGGGAAGAAATGGAGGTAGTGACAGATTTTATTTTCCTGGGCTCCAAGATCACTGCAGATGGGGACTGTAGCCAAGAAATTAAAAGACGCTTGCTCCTGGGGAGGAAAGCCATGGCAAATCTAGACAGCACACTAAAAAGCAGAGACATCACCCTGTCAACAAAAGTGCGTATAGTCAAGGCTATGGTCTTCCCAGTTGCAATGTATGGCAGTGAAAGCTGGACCATAAGAAAGGCTGAGCGCCAAAGAATTGAGGCCTTTGAACTATGGTGCTGGAGAAGACTCCTGCGAGTCCCTTGGACTGCAAGGCGATCAAACCGGTCAGTCCTAGAGGAGATCAATCCCGACTGCTCTTTAGAAGGCCAGATCCTGAAGCTAAAACTCAAATACTTTGGCCACCTAATGAGAAGGAAGGACTCACTGGAGAAGAGTCTAATGCTGGGAAAGATTGAGAGCAATAGAAGAAGGGGACGACAGAGAATGAGGTGACTGGATGGAGTCACCGAAGCAGTAGGCGTGAGCTTAAATGGACTCCAGAAGATGGTAGAGGACAGGAAGGCCTGGAGGAATGTTGTCCATAGGGTCGCGATGGGTCGGACACGACTTCGCAGCTAACAACAACAACAAATTAGTTTATCTTTTACACACTGTCTGACATTTAAGTATTGTAAGTCAGTATGCTTAGATCGTGTTCTGATGGCTGCGATCATTGCCATCTTGATTGCGGATTGATTATCCTCATAAATGAGGATTGGATTCTCTATAGTTAGTCCCATGTCCCTTAACACTTGTGTATAGCATAGTAGTTCAGTACACAAAACAGACAAACAGGAAAATTCAGCTTCCATTGTGGACAGACTGATATGTTTCTGCCTAATGGATTTCCATCCTATTAGCGAATTACCTAACATTATCACCAAACCTGATGTCGATTTTCGAGTAGTTACATCAGTAACAAAACTCGCATCCGCATAAGCAGTTAAAACCAAATCACGATTAGGTTCCAAATATAATGAGTAATGTATGGTTTGTTTTAGATATCTTAACACCCGCTTCGCTGCCTGCCAGTGCCTAACAGTAGGTTCAGCATTATATCTAGCTAGTTGGTTTACACTATACGAAATATCTGGCCTAGACCAATTACCTAGATGTGAGAGACTACCAATCAAAGTTTGATACACCAATTTGTCAAATGCAGGACTTGCTACATTAGCATGTTTAAAGTCCTGTGCCATTGGAGTCTTTGCAGGCTTACAGAGCTCCATGTTGTATCGCTTCAGCAGTTGGCTTATCTTTCCCGCCTGTGAAATCTTGTAACCTTTATCGGTCTTCACAATATCCAGACCTAAATAGTGATTAATTTCTCCTAGGTTTCTAATTCTGAACTTCTTTTGCAATTGTGAAACAATGTTAGTCGCTTCCTGTTCAGTCTTAGTAACAATTGCTATGTCGTCAGTAAATAGCAACAATAAAGAAATTACACCATTATTTTCCTTCTTAAACAAACATGGATCTGCGATGCTGGCAACAAAGCCCATTGCAGCTAACTCATTGACAATACACTTGTTCCATTCATATCCTGATTGTTTCAAGCCATAAAGACTCTTCTTTAGTTTCCAACAATCAGTTTTCCGGTCTGTTTTTACACCTAGTGGTTTTGTAAGATAGACAGTGTGTTGTAAGGGCGCATGCAGATATGCTGTTTCTACATCTACATGGTTTATTTTGTGCTGATTCTTAGCTGCCCAAACCAATGCTGCTCTCAACGTAGTAGCCCTCAGACTAGGTGCAAACACTTCATCACAGTCCTTGTCTGACTGAGCAAATCCTTGAGCAACTAAACGTGCCTTATGGGTAACGGTCCCATCTACACCCTTCTCCAATTTATAGACCCACTTGCAACCATTTGCACGCTCTCCCGGTGGAAGTCTAACGTTTTCATATACATCTAGATCCTGCAAGGATTTTAACTCCTTCTCCATTGCTGCCTTCCATGCACTCTGATCCTTTGCGGGATACAGTTGAATCTCATCAAAGTTAGAAGGCTCTATATTCACCTGACACACAATACTAGCCTCGTATCTATCAGGTGGACGCCTATCACGAGTCGAGCGTCTAGGCCACGGGTCGGCAACCCGCGGCTCCAGAGCCGCATGCGGCTCTTTGAGCCGTCTCCTGCGGCTCCCAGTTGCCCGGTGCGCGCGCACCTCTTCGAACAGGCAGTGGTGCGCGCGCACCTCTCCAAATGGAGAGTGGGACCGCCCATTTGGAGAGGTGCGCGCGTACCTCCGCGCGAATGGGCAGCGGCGCCGCTCTTTGAGAAAGCTGCCGCGGCCCGTCTGCAAAGCTGCCGCCTCCGCTCTATTCCTTCGCCCGGCCTGCTTTTCCAACCTCACTTCCCTCCCTGCCAAAGCTCCTCCTTTTCTACTCAAACTGATTTTTGGGGTTCCTCGGCTTACACCCCTTGGCGAGAGACCCCAAACGTCCCTTTCTCACCGCTCCTCCCTCCCTGCCCGCAGAGGCTCTTGCCCTCCCCTGGCTCGTTCAACGGGGGGGGGAATAGGTCGGGTACCCCTTTCCCCCTGAGAACGACACGTGTAAATCTCAAAACGACCCCGGCAAGCTTCGCGCAAAGCCGCCAGGCAGACCCGCGAGCTGGGGCTCAGAGCCAGCAGCTGGAGGGGAAGAAAAAGACGGCGCCGTCTGAGGAGTCTCTTCTTCGGCTATCTTGCTCTGCCCGTCTCCCGCTTGAAAGAACCTCCTCAGTGGATCGGTGCGGTGAAGAGGCCGGGCTTCCTTCAGGGGGCCTTTCATTCCTGTACAAGGGGGAAGGGGAACTCTCTGTGCTTTTTGTGTGTGTGTGTGTGTGTGTGTGTGTATGTAAAGCACGAGAGAGGGAGGAAGAGGGGGGGGAAGCGAGATCTCAAGCCCCGATGTTTCCTGCCTTCCACTGCCGGCGGCCGCCCCGCATTCTTAGCATTCCTAGGCTGTGACTCCGAGGTCGTCGTCGCCGTCTCCGCTGAGCAGCGCCGCTTGGAAGAGAAAGGGAGCAGGACAGGCACGCTCGCCCCAGCGGTATCCCGCTTCTCCTTCCTCGGCAGCTTTGCAGACGGGCCATCGCCGTCGCGCAACCGGGAACCGGTTCCATCACACATTAAAAAAATGGCAACCGCGCGCATCCGCAAGAAAAAACTGTTTTGTGCATGCGCAAAACGTTTTTTGCGCATGCGCGTGCATGGACGCACGCATGCGGCTCCCACTTTTTTTTATGTGTGATGGAACCGGTTCCCAGTGGCTCTTTTCATTTTTCAGGTTGCCGACCCCTGGTCTAGGCAGTACAGGACTTGGTGTTGGACTCTCATCTTCTACCTCCTCAACCTCCCCTATCAAGTCCTCCTCCTTAACAGTTACAGAGGGTTCATCATCAAGTCTGTTTTCAATATCAGGGATGTCACTAAAAATGAGAGAATCAACACCAACACTTTCCTGCTCTAGTTTACTCCAACCAACGTGTTCTAGAAACTTAGCACTAGCACTACAGTACACGTTAGTGGTACCTTGTTCCCAAAACCTAAAAGACCTATGGTTGGACTCATAGCCAACAAAAAACAATTGTCTTGCTCTATGTTGTCCCTTTCGCCTCAGTTGCGCTGGAATATGAACCCATGCTGGGGCTCCAAATGTGTGTAAGTAACCTAGATCAGGTTTCCTACCATGCCAGCGTGTATATGGTAGTTCACCAGTTGTAGAATTAACCACAACGTTTAAGATGTGGTTAGCACACATTTTTGCCTCTCCCCACAGTTTTCCGGGTAAACCAGAATCAGACAACATTGTTCTAGCCATAGCCTGCAGCGTTTGCCCTCTTCACTCAACAAACGCGTTGTGTTGTGGTCTGTAAGGGGCTGAATGCTTGTGTTCAATGCCAGCTGTCTGTAACATAGCTACAAAACGCGTATTGGTAAACTCAGTACCATTATCCATTACAAGGCAAAGAACCTTACGTTTCATTTTCCTTTCTGCAAACTTCAGCCAGTTTGAAAAATGCTGAAATGTGTCTGCTTTGGTTTTCATTAAGTAACAAAAACCATAATGCGAATAATGATCCATGATACTCAAGATATAGCATGCTCCACCAATACTAGGTTTCATAGGGCCAATGATATCTGCAAACACTACCTCTAAAGGTACAGTGGTCTGAAAACCATTAGTTCTGTTTGCAGGAGTTACCTTGCTTTTCTCTTGGCTACACGCATTACAGGGTTGTTGTTGTGTGGAAAATAGGTGTGGAAGAAGGAAGAGGAAGGTGTGTTGGATATGTTCACCTTCTTGAGTTACTGGTAAAATAATAAAGGCAGGATACAAATAAATAAATAAATGTAGCTAGTAAGCAACCACACTAGGAAACCTTGCAGATTCCTCTCCCGGGAGCTCAAATAGGAACTTTCTGACAACTAAAGACAGCTCAGATGGCCCACAACAGGCGAGCAACTTTATGATTCCTGTGACCATTTGTTTAAATTCAGGCCAGGGGGTCTCTGCCCTTGTGGGTTCTGGAGCAGCTACTAATGTTTATACATTGGACTGCATCCATCAAGAGAATAGATGGACAGCCACTATGAGCAGGGCTGGTTTTGCAGCATGCAGACCCTCTGTAGCTGAACTTATGCCTCTCTACGCAACTACTGCCTTGCAAGCGTCTTCAGAATGGAGCAGATGCCGTTATGCAGTCCAGATGTAGGATGGGCAGAAGGGAGCCTGGCGTTCCTCTCCCCCAATGACAAAGCATTGTGAGTTACACACACTCAGAACCTGGCGTAAGTTGAGATAAGAGCAACTCAGCAGATAAACAGCCAGGAAGAAAAAAAAACTTAAGATGAATGATTGGTGGTGTCAGATGTGTTTTGCCTGGAGAAGTGTACATGATAGCTCTTTTCAAGCACTGAGAGAGTTGTGATGTAGAAGACAGAACAGAATTGCTCAGACTGGCCCCAGAACAAGACAAGAAACAAGGTGTTTAAATTATAGGAAGTGGATTTGGGTTGGCTATTAGGGAAGATATTAGGAACAGTTCCACAATAGGGCTGTCCTTCATTGGAGGCACCATAGCCCTTGACTTGCATCCATTTTTTAGTGGTTGTTTGAAGTTACAGTGCCATTGAAAAAAGTGATTTATGACCGTTTTTCACCCTTATGACCATTGCAGCATCCCCACGGTCACGTGATCAAAATTCAGATGCATGGCAACTGATTCGTATTTAAGACGGTTGCAATGTCCCATGGTCATGCGATCCCCTTTTGTGACCCTTTGACAAGCAAAGAAAGCCAGATTCCCTTAACAACCATACTATAAATTTAACAACTTCAGTGATTTAACAATTGTGGCAAGAAATTGTGGGTGCTCCGTCCCTGGAGGTTTTTAAGAAGAAGCTAGAGAGTCACTTATCTGAAATGGTCTAGGTCAGGGCTTTTCAACCAGTGGTACGGGTACCACCTGTGGTACATTGGCACCTGGCAGGTGGTACGCAACCATCCTAGAAAAGTGGTAGCGGGGGAGGGGAATGGCAGCACCGCACAAGCCTGAATGAGAGATGGCTGGAGCTGCAGGGCTGTCAGGGCTTAGCAGAAGCGTCAGGATCAGCACTTCTTGAGGACTGTCAGGGCTCAGTGGAAGCACCAAGATCAGCACCAGGCTCCAGCTGGAGCTCGGCGTTGATCCTGGCGCTTTTGAGCCCAAAAGAAGCGCCGATCAGCTGTTGCAGCATCTCCAGGGTCTTGTGATTTACATTCAGATGCTTGGCAACTGATTCATATTTATGATGGTCACAGTGTCCCAGGGTCATGTGAAGTGACCAAAACCTGCTGCAACCACCTAGCAGACGGGGGGGGGGGAATGAAACCAAACACCCCCCCACCCCCACCCCCACCCCCAATCCTCAAAAGAAATGCTCACAACAATGAAAACCTTGGACAGGAGGAAGAACACCACTGGGCAGGCAGGCAGGTGTCTTGATTGGTTGTGGCTTGGGGGGCACTTTTTCAGTGCCTTTGTAAATTCGAACAGTCACTAAGTGAACTGTTGTAAGTCGAGGACTACCTGTACTTTGTCACTTTTTCCCTTTTTTTTTTTGGTTATCAGGTTTTTGACCCCTTGCTAGGCGACTGGTGGTACTCAGATGTTGGCATATCCTAAAAGTGGTACAATGGGTGAAAAGGTTGAAAAGCCCTGGTCTAGGTTCTCCTGCTTGAGCAGGGGACTGGACTAGAAGACCTCCAAGATCCCTTCCAGCTCTATTCTATTCTATATTCTAAAAGTCATGACACAGAGCAGAACTCACTTAACAACTGTCTTAACTATCAACAGGTTTGTTGGGCTTAGTTATGGTCATAAGCCAAGGGCTACCTTTATTCTAACAGGAGCTGAATGGTCATCAGTGGAGGTTCCCATAGTAGTGGATCCTGGCTCTAAGCTGGAAAATAGCTTTTATCCGTGGGCTGTTAGGCTTTTAAATGGGACATAATCTTATGCAGAATTGACTTGGGAGGCCGGTGTGTGGTGTAGTTGGTTCACTTGGTGTGGTAGGATGGAGGGTTTGTTGTCACTGTGTGTTGGGGGGAGAGAGCACGGGGGGAGGCTCAGCTAATCTCAATGTACACATGTTGTACTTTGACAATAAAGGTTTATTATTATTTATTTATTAATAGAATCTAGAAACCTTGCAGTCTAGACCAGGGGTAGGCAACCTCGGCTCTTTTATGACTCGTGGACTTCAACTCCCAGAATTCCTGAGCCAGCATGACTCAGTATGGAAACCTCTCCATTTCTCCTCAGCATGGCTGGCTCAGGAATTCTGGGAGTTGAAGTCCACGAGTCATAAAAGAGCCAAGGGTGCCTACCCCAGGTCTAGGGTTAGAGTTGAATTTCAAGGAATTTTCTTCCATTTATTATTCTGGATCTACACTTTGAAAAATAGATTCTTGCCCAATTATATTTTTAAAAGTGAAATTCCAAGTATTTATGGAATTGTTTTTTTTAGTCAAATATGTCCTTTTAATGTAAGTCAGGTCTGAAAAGTGCAGAATCCAAATTAAAAGATCTTCAATTTCTACTGGACTGTATCCCACACTAGTAAACCCACCAATTTTCTGGGAATGTGGTTAGAATATGGAATCACTTTTTAACCAGATTCTTTCCCCCTTGTAACTTACATCCATTTCTTCATATCTTGTCTGTTGAAACTTTAGAGAGCAGGTCTTCTTATGTGTAAGATTCTTTCAGGTATTTGAAGGGGCTCTTCCAGCCACACACGCACCCAACTCCTCATCATTATTTCTCAAAGCTATGCACTTCCGTACGGTTTTAGTGTGGAAGATTTAAGTGCCAGTGTAAAAAGTGTCTTCAAAGAAAGAATATCAGATGTTGGAGGACAGACAGACGTAGCAGCTCTGTCAGTATAAAGTCAACAAATTGGCTAGGAGGAGTTAAATCCAAATTTCAACAAGGAAAGTGGCTGTCCTTCCTAACGAAAAGAGATTAGCAGAGAGCTTTTACTTGTCTCCAATTTGAGCAAATGGATTCTACAATGCAACAAGGCAGATTCCTGGATATGCCAGTGCAAGGTAGACACCACGTGAAACAAGAAGAGCCAACACATTAAAAAAAGAAAGGCTGATCACAGGTCAAAATTTGTCCAGTATGGTTGGATCCAGTGATGGTATGTCAAGAAGAGGAGAGGGGACAACCTCACAAATTCACTTGGATCTGTTCGGAATGTGTTCATTACACTGATGTTGCATTCAGACTGCATATCCTCTGGGTCAACTATTGCCGGGAAACTTACTCCCTTTAACCAATTGTTTTAGCAATTCACGCTCTGTTCTGAAATGTGCACCTGGAAGTGTTTTGGCTTCCTGGATTGCACTTCTCCACCTTCTATATCCTATTAGATATCTGCTTTTATTCCATTGTCATCCATCCAATGACATCTGGCCGTAGAGTCTGCATTTGTGTGGTTTGAATAAAGTGTTGGCATAAACAACAAAAAAGGACTGACATTTGCTCAGTCTTCTGCAGGATTGCATCCTTGTCATTTCAGCTCCCTCTGTTCCTTTACCTCTTGCATTCCGATCACCCAGCACAACTATATAGGTCCATTATGTCCATTCCAGGCCTTTCATTTTCACTTTCGGTAATTACAGCAGGGGTGTACTTACTTGGGTGAACTGCTTGTGCTGACACAGCATTTGCAGCTTCCAAAGGGTCTTCAAGGGCAGTGTCAGACTTAGGGAAGAAAAACCCGCAACTCCGTTTGATCGAAGTGAAAAGGCACTTTTACTAAGAGATGCTGGTTGCATCGGGTAGAATCTAAGCTTCCTGCACAGCAGCACAAAACAATTTTCTTCATTTCCCCACCCCTCCTTCTATGATCAGTCCAAATCCAGCCAATGCGCTGTCACTGAGATGTTTTGGGAACACTGAGGTGTTTGGGCTGGTAACTTTCCACACAGGGTAAACGACCTTGAAGACATCTGGCACAAACTGGTTCCATGTAGATCTGCTCTTCCTCAGTTGTCATACCCCCTCCCTACTTCCCATAATAGATGCATACAAGTTTATTATCCATTTGTTCCCCATCCCTTCCTCCAGTCCTTTCATGGCAGGTTGCCAGTGAGGTGCCAAGCTGAAGATGGTGGATCTGACAGGCAGCCTTACAGAGGGCACATTGCAGTAATCCAAACAAGGCATGGGTGACCATGATCAAGGCCTCCCAGTACAGGAATGGGTGCAATTGGCACACAAGGAAGATTTGGCAAATCCAGGGAGCAAAAACCCAAGAAAGTTGAGTTATAGCTGATTCCTCCTCCTCCTCCTCCTCCACCACCACCACGTCCAATTTACTGTTTTAACCTCAGGAGTCATGGGTTGGGTGGTCAAATGTTGTTCTAACTTTGTACATTGTTCAGAATCACTACATTTGTATAAATCAAACAAATAGCAGTGTACTGCAGCAGCCAAAAACCCCGAATGCAATCTTTGGTTGCATAAACAGAGGGATAGAGTCAACACCATGTGAAATATTAGTACCGCTTTATTTAAGCCTTAGTAAGACCACATTTGGAATACTGCATCCAGTTTTTGTCACAATATAAAAACAATATTGAGACTTTGGAAAGAGGGCAGAGAAGAGCAACAAAAATGATTAGGGGCTGGAGACTAAAACATATGAAGAATGGTTGCAGGATTTGGGCATGGCTAGTCTAGTGAAAAGGAGGACTAAGGGTAACATGATAGTAGTGTTCCAGTATATGAGGGGCTGCCATAAAAAAGAGGGGGTCCACCTATTTTCAAAGCACCAGAAGGTAAGACAAGAAACAATGGATGGAACTAATCAAAGAGAGAAGTAACCTGGAACTAAGGAGAAGTTTTCTGACTGTGAGAACAATTAACCCGCAGAACAGCTTGCTTTCAGAAGTTGTGGTTGCTCCCATCACTGGAGGCTTTTAAGAAGAGACTGGACAGCCACTTGTCTGAGATGGTCTAGGGTCTCCTGCCTGAGCAGAGGGGTGGACTAGAAGACTTCCAAGATCCCTTCCAACTCTGTTATTCTGTAAATAAATTAATATATTGATCATGGTTTGGGGCATGATGCTGCCAATTTTCAATGCCCAAACCTTGCTGCTGCTGTGAGGGGGTTGCAAAAAAGAGGTTATAAATCATTTGCAAACTACACATGGCCACTCCTAAGGTTGACAACGCTGACCTGAGTTTTAGACAGTCATAACAGATTTCCCAAGATTCAGGAAAGGTTCCAACAGTTGCATTGTTTTGTTTCTGCTGGAGGTTTGCTTGCTGTTTGTGTGTTTATGTGCACCTCTCTCTCTCTCACACACACACACACACTCACTCTGTGTGTGTGTGTGTGTGTGTGTGTGTGTGTGTGAGAGAGAGAGAGAGAGAGAGAGAGAGAGAGAGAGAGAGAGAGACAGACAGACAGACAGACAGACAGACATGGGGGGAGGGGGGGAGAGAAAGAGACTCCCTTACATGAAGAATCAACAGTGCAGGCTGAGCCTTCCCA
This sequence comes from Vipera berus, assembly GCF_964194415.1. Lineage (NCBI taxonomy): Eukaryota > Metazoa > Chordata > Lepidosauria > Squamata > Viperidae > Vipera > Vipera berus. The sequence goes on along the minus strand of NC_138212.1, from coordinate 25,344,194 downwards.
GACACCTGCCTTGAATGGCAATTGCCAGGAATAAGCAAAAACATCCCAAAAGGCTTTACAAGGATTTTTCACTGCAGGTTGCAAAGTCCTTCCCCAGGTGTGTTCTTTTTTTTATTTCCTTTTTCTCTTTGAATTTATAGGGCCTCTGCTTTATCACTGCTTATTGATTACCTGATCTATGTAATTACAGTCAGAACAGCTGCGATTTCAAGCCTGATTGGCTTCAAATTAGAAGTCCATGGCTTTTGCTGGACACTCACACCAAACCTTTAAGGCTGAACGTTGTTGTGTCTGGCTTTCTTGTTTACTTTTCTTTTTGTCCAAATATTTTTCAGAACCCAAGTACTTGACCAGAGCAAAGTGATTCCCACACACTACCCTTCGTGCATACTCTGGGCCTTACATGTGTTTTGCACACTTGCTACCTTTGGGTCATCCGTGGTTCCAAGTTGGGCTCTGCACACATCCCAGACCCCTCGTTCCTCTTTTATGATAACAGAAATCAGAGCTTGCAAAGGGCTTTTTATTTTATTTTTTTTGCAACATGCTAATTTTGAAAGGCACAGCACAAGAGGTAGGGGGGCTACCTGGACAGGCTGAGCTTGGCACTGGTGGGCACTGGTGAGCAATCCAGCAAGGTCAGGGCAGACCCTGAAGATACCTGATACGAGCTGATCAAGAGCGTCTTTGCTGGATCTGGGGAAAGCTTATGAGTTATTCATAGGTGCATAAAACAAGCAATATTTTTGGTATCATTTTGTAAGATTCCTGATAAACTTATACCCACAATTGGGGCCGGGACTGTCATCGAAATTCAAGGCAACCATAAAGCAAGGCATCACGTGACCATAGCAATGATGTTTGACGATTGAAAATTTTCATTAAGCGAACACCCACCACAGTCCAAGCCAGCTCCAAGCCTCATTATAGTAGAACATAAGACAGGGTTCTTCAAACTTGGCCCTTTTATGACTTGTGGACTTCAACTCCCAGACTTCCTCAGCCAGCGTGGGAGTTGAAGTCCACAAGTCATAAAAGGGCCAAGTTTGAAGAACCCTGACATAAGACACAGAAACCCAGGGCTGGAAGAGACCTTGGAGGTCTTCTAGTCCAACTCCCCTGCTCATGGCAAGAGCCTTGTATTATCCCAGTCAAATGGTTGTCCAGTCTATTTTTGAAAACCTCCAGGAATGAAGCCCTCACCACTTTGGGAAGCAAACTAAGAGAGTGCCTTAATTCCCGCCACCCAACTCTGCTCTTTGGCCACCCAACCCGCCTGCCCTCTGCCAGCCCAGCTGACCGTCACCCTCTTCTTGCTGTTGCTGCTGAGGAGGCAGCCCCAGCCTGGCCCTTTACAACAAGGAACTCCTCCGTGTGTGAAGCTGGCAAAGACAAGCTGGCAAAAGCCAGGCCCTTCACACGGCACTGCTGGGCTGGGCATGCATAGTCCAGGTTGCAGGGGCTGCTGGCACTAGAGGCTGTGGAACATGGGAAGGATTGTGGTTCCTGGTGGGAGCAGACGGAAGAGCCCCTCTCCCTGCACCTGCCGGAGGGGGAGAGTGAGTGGCAAAGGAGGGGGCTTCTCTACCTGATGAGCCTTGAAGGCTGAAGGTCGCCGGAGAGAGTGCTGCCCCCGGGCGACCCTTCCATCCAGGAGGACGTCAACCTTTTCCCTTTGACAACCGTTGGAGAAACTAATTTCCACCGTCAGGTTGAATGGGAACGGATGGTTTTCTTTAAAAAGGAAGAACTTCTAAAAGCAAGCAATACTTCTCCTTGGGCGTCATCCTTTACCTGGCAAAGGAAATCTGCAGGGATACCTACTGGAAATCCAGACGAGAAGCAGGCGAGCTGAAATTATGGCTACTGCGGCGGCACTGGGGTTGGTTTGAATGCCAAGATCGGAAGGACAATTCAGTCCCCATCATTAGACTGGAAAAGACGCTTCCCCCCCCCACACACACACTGGATTAGAAAGTCAAACCCGTTCAGTTTTCCCAGCACCAGCTGAAATCAAGAATCATCTCTCAGCCAGGTTCGCCCAGCGCAAACGCCCAACTTTAGGGCGATTTCCTCCAAGGCGATTTCCTGGAGAAAGACCTGCGCCGCCCCCTCCCCCAGGACTCCCCCGTCCTGTATTTTTCTTGCAGAAGCAAATCCAAAAGATATCAGCTAATTGATCACAGGAGGCTGAGAGGGCAAATCTAAGCCATTTTTTTTTTGGTCTGAGCGGCTTGCAGCCTTTACCTTAAGATCTGAGCGAGCCCCGACCGCCCCACTTTCCTTTCTGCGAAGGTAGCGCAGGAAAGCGGGAGGCAGGAGGCGGGGAAGCGGCGCCTTCCCGTCTCTCGCTTTTAAATAGGTTTCTCAGTTAAAAACCGCTCCCGTCTGCAGATTAGCGCCTGGCTCTATACGTTTTTCCAGAGATAAGACCGGGGGATTGATTTCAATTACCAAAGTGGATAAATGGAGCCCCTCGCATCACCTCCTCCTCCTCCTCCTCCTCCTCCTCCTCCTCTTCGTCCGCATCCTCCTTGAGGAGAGGATTAAGCCTCCAGAGGCCACGGAAAAAAGACCCCGCCTCGCTCTCCCCTCGCCTCCTTTCCCCACAGACGACGGGGGGGGGGGGGACAACGGTAGCACAAAGCTTCAGAGGATTTAAATCCCCGGCGAGAAAATCAGGCGGCTGCCAGAGGCTTACAAGGAGCTCCAGGACTCTCGTGCGGGATGATGAAAGGGCCGAAGCGCTGGCAGAGCTTGGGCGAAGCTGAGGCAGCTGGGAGGACTGGGCCAAAGGGGTCTCTAAAGACACAGACGCACACAGAGACACAGACACACACACACACACCCCTCAGTTTCATGGATTCCTTCTCTTTCATTAGAAGTGAACAAAGGAGCAGGTGGGGAGGCAAAAACATAGGAAGAATAATTGGATGCTCAATGGTTGTAAGTGTGAAAAATGGTCATAAGTCACTTTGCAGTGCCACTGTAACTTCGAACGGTCACTAAACCAATTGTTGTCTACTTATGGATGAAAAATGAATCATAGTTTCCAATTCCTGCGTGGAGAAGAACACTTCTTCCTCCCTAGCCCCCTTCTCCCTGCATTTTGAAGCTCTGCTGGACCCCCAACCCTTAGCTGGCCTAAGACAGCCACTGGGATTGGGACACTCAGTTCCGTCGTCCTCAGCCTGACCCACAGGACGAGCTGGGTTTGCCTTCCCTCTTTTGTCAGGTGTCCCCCTTGGCAGCCACCCTCCCTTCTGGCCATCCAGTTGCTTGGCAGTCTCCTCATTTGATCAAGGGGTGTCTGCCAGCAGTGTGCAGCAGCCGCCAAAAAAACTAATACAATCCTGGGTTGTATAAGCAGAGGCATAGAATCAAGATCACACAAAGTATTAGTACCAGTTTATAAAACCCTAGTAAGACCACACCTGGAATACTGCAACCAATTTTGGTCACTATATTACAAAAAAGACGTTGAGACCTTGGGAAAAGTTCAGAGAAGAGCAACTAAGATGATCCAAGGCCTGGAGACTAAAACATATGAAGAACGGCTGCGGGACTTTGGGTTTGGCTAGTCTAAGGAAAAGAACATGACATGATAGCAGAGTTCCAGTATCTGAGGGGCTGCCACAAGACAGAGGGGGCCATGTTATTCACCAAAGCACCAGAGGGAAGGACGAGAAACAACGGTTGGAAACTGATCAAAGAGAGAAGCAACCTGGAACTAAGGAGAAAATTCCTGACAGTGAGGACAATCAACCAGTGGAACAGAAGTTGCCTTCAGACGTTCTGGGTGCTTCATCACTGGGTGCTTTTAAGAAGAGACTGGACAGCCACTTGTCTGGAATAGTACAGATTCTCCTGAATCTGTACTATTCCAGACAAGTGGCAGGGGGCTGGACTAGAAGACCTCCACGGTCCCTTCCAGCTCTCTTCTCTTCTATTCTTCCTTCAGCCCGACTCCCTTGCTTTTGACTTTCCATTCTCCTTTCCCCTTGGCAGCATCAGGACCTCGCTACCCCCAAGGAGTTATGTGACCTTCCCCCCATCCTGGGATGTCCATTCCCATCTGGGTTCTCCCTGTGGGGAAGCACAGGGAACTGTTATTGCTCCTGCCACCTCTGTGGGATCTCCAATATCCTCCAGGCTGTGTTTTCTGACAATGGTATGTCTGTGAAACCCTTGGCAGGGCTCTCTGCTGGTTAATAAACCACCTGAAATACATATTTTTCTGCAAGAGAATGGAGTGGGCAGCATGTAAGAGGCACAATTGTAAAGAGAAATCATAGGTTGCTCAGAAGATTGGCTAGGAAATTAATTTCCCAGTGGCAGGAATAACACGGTTTGGTGGTGACGGGCATGTCAAACGCCAAGGACAATTTGCTGATCAAATCACATTCGAGATCCAGAGAAAATGAATTCAATGAAAACATGAAGAGCCTTTTGTTGAGGGATCAGCCAGGCATCTCTGCTGCTTGACAAAGATGTTGAAATGTTAGGGTTTGCACTTCGCTTCTGCAAACTGTAATTAAAGTGTATAAAGTGGTTCAAATATCAAAACACCTCCCAAGTATTGTTACCTTTCCTTAAAAAAAAAGGAAGATTAGCCAATTATATTCTTTGTTTTGTTTTGAAATTTTATTTATAATTCTATGTCTTGTTATATTTTAGTACCTAACCTGGGATGTATAATTTACAGTCTAAGTCCCCACCACCACCTTGTCAGGCACTACCAATTCTTATAAATTAAAGTTAAAAATTAATCTTAGTAGTTTAAGACTGAAATGGGTGGAGCTTAAGAAAAACAATATTTGTTGAACTTCATTCTCTTCCTGCTTCACCCTCCTATCTCTTCGTGCTCCACAAGGTTCACCAGTGGCCCGTGACCTCCACATGGTTTGCGCAAAGACTGACCAGGACAATATCTTGAGCTGGAGGTGACAAGACGGGATAAGCATTAACCACGAGGAGCGAAGTTCTAACTGTTTCTGGCAAAAGAGCATGCTCCAGCTCCAGATTCATAACAGATTACAGGGAGTCCTCGGCTTATGGCCATAGGTAAGAGACTGGACAGTCATCTGTCTGAAATGGCACAGGATCTCCTGACTGAGCAAGGGGCTGGACTAGAAGACCTCCAAGGTCCCTTCCAGCTCTATCCTGATTCTAAGCGTGGTTCAACAGCAACAGAATAATTGCTGGGGTTGGAATCACAACTCAGTTTGTGCAAAAAGATGCTAAGCCCGACATTTCTGTTGCTAAGCAAGGAAGTTCCCAAAAGTGTTGTGCCCCATTTTGTGATCTTTTTTCGCCACAGTTGTTAAAGAAATAACTGCAGTGGTTAAGTGAATCTCGTGGTCGTTAAATGGATCCAGTTTCCCCCATTAACTTGGCTTGTTGGAAGCCAGCTGGGAAGGTTGCACAAGGTGATCAGCTGACCCCGGGACTCTCTGACCATCATAAATATGTGCCAGTTGCCAGTTGCCAAGCGCCCAAATTTTGATGACGTGACCAGGGGGATGCTGCAACAGTTGCAAGTGTGAAAACTGGTCCTAGGTCACCTTTTTCACTGCTGTTGTAACTTCAAACAGTCACTAAACAAATGGTTGCAAGTTGAGGACCTACCTGTAATCCGAGCCTCATTTTGAAGGCCGGGTCTTCGCTTGAGAAGATCCAGGAAGCGAAAACCCTGAAATGGGAATTGCTCCGACCAGGTGCCTTCTGGATAACAAGGCCCCTGTAGTTCCAAATAAAATTGAAACTGTACATAATAATCCACTCTTCAAAACTGATTGCATTATCAGGTAAAACTATTTGTAAAAATTAGGCCCATCAGGCAATCTAACGGATAACGCTGCTGAATTTAGAGAAAAATAGGGCACATCTCCATTTCAGTGCTGCATTTTTTTAAAAAAAAATCGGAGGAACTGGGAGAAAAGGGAAGCAGAGGAAAAATCCCAACTCCACAACTGAGCCTAAACCAGGGGTAGGCAACCTTGGCACTTTTACGACTCATGGACTTCAATTCCTAGAATTCCTGAGCCAGCATAGCTGGCTCAGGAATTCTGGGAGTTGAAGTCCATGAGCCATAAACGAGCCAAGGTTGTCTACCCCTGGCCTAAAGGAACAAGGGGAAGAAACCCGAAGCAGAGATCCAAGTCCTCCATCCTGCTCTTGGAATGAGAGGTGCCTGTTCACGGGCAGCATTGGCCTATTCTCCAAAGCGCCGGAGGGCAGGACGAGAAGCAATGGATGTGGGAACAAATCAAGAAAAGAAGCAACCTGGAACCGAGGAGAAACTTCCTAACACTGAGGACAATGAACCAGTGGAACGGCTTGGCTCCAGAAATCATGGGCGCTCCATCCCTGGAGGCTTTTAAGAAGAGACTGGACAGTCAGCTGTCTGAAATGCTATAGTGTCTCCTGCTTGAGCAGAGTGTCAAGTTTCCGAACGTATGGGCTTTTCAAGTGACTCTGAGGCATTGTTTACCTTAAAAGTGTTTAGCCTAATAGACCGGCAAATGCTTGCTCGAAGGAAGCTGGAATCTGAAATCTCCGCCCCTTGCATAATATATTAAAACACAATTCTCCACCTTTCTAATTTTGTCATTAATCATATTCTCCAATTAATTTACAGAATCAGTTTCCCTTCCGTTAGAAAACCCGCCAAGGTCTTATCTTCTTTAGTTAGAGATGGCCTTGACGGTGCAATCCTACTCATCCCCCCTCCCAACCTTAAACTCAAACTCTTAAAGCAATACACAAGTTTCACATATGAAATGGCTACTTCTTCATCTCTTGTCAAGCAAGAACATTTGATGTTATCAGTGTTGACACAGAGGGCTAGACTAGAAGACCTCCAAGGTCCCTTCCAACTCTGTCATTCTGCTCAAAAAAAAAAAGATGAATGTGAACACTTGAGAGAAGGATTCCATTTCTGAACTACCCCCATCCTGACCTCCTCCCCCCCCCCTGCCACATACTTCATGGATTCTTGGCATGGAAAGGAACTCTCCCCAATCCTTTGCATTCTCCAAGCTGCCTTGTTCATAGTAAGGGAAGATGCATAGGAGGTGGGCACATCAAGGTGCAGAGGAGGCTTTGCCACCACACTGGACTAAAACTACAGAGGAATGGAATGGTGCCCCTCACAGCAGAAGAGGCCGGACGTTTGCTCTGTATGGAGGCCATAGTGCTCAGAAGCAGAACCCAAACTCAGATCAGCCCTTCTCCCAGGTTCAGAGAAGGGGCATCCCAGAAAAATCCTGTCCAGGAATTCCACACCTCAGTTTTAGCCAATTTGGACCCTTCCCATGTTCCGTGACTTTCTAAAAATAGGTTCCACAGGGACCAATAATTCCGTTCCTCCTCCAAAGTAAGCACTCTTTAAGTGAAAATAGCACTTACAAATATTTTAATCTGACTTTTAATGGGATTTACAATGACAATTCCTGGCCTTTTCTGGGCGCAATTTTTGTTCCACCTCCAGCCAAAGCTGAGCTCTTGGAGCACAGATACAATGTGAGTTCATAAATTATGCCAGCAGCAAAGCTCTTTGGGTTGCCTGACAATTAAGTAATGTTCTGATAACACTCCTCTTTGTTTCCATTAAATGAAAATGCCTTTATTTTCTCTGAAAAGGCATATTTCTTAACAATAAGATTCGCCGGTTCCCAAAGCTCAGTTAATTAAATCTTCCCCAAGCAAACTGTTATAGGCAAGCGAGGGAGGCAGTTTCTCTTTGGTCGTACAGACAACAGAGCTGGGCTGGAGCCAATGCTAAACTGCTTTGATCCTTTCTCACAGCAACGGTACCATCGCTCTGCAAAACTCCCAAATTAACATCACTCCGCGGCATTAGCCTCCAGCCAGAGATGCTGCTTATCAGTTACAAATGCCCACTATTTAATTACAAAAAATGCATTTTTGCCAGCAACAACGCTCTGAACCTCTCCGTTGCTTCCCCCCCCCAACTTTCCCAAGTTACTCCTGGGTTATTGTGGCAATATATTGCAAAATGTATCCCTTGCCTTTCAACCACTCCTAACAGAACAGAATAGAATGGAACAAAATAACAGAGTTGGAAGGGATCTTGGAGGTCTACTAGTCCAACCCCCTGCTCAAGCAGGAGATCCTATATTAACATTCTAGACAAGTCTCCTCTTCAAAACCTCCAATGATGGAGCACTTAGTATAGAATAAAATAGAGCTGGACTAGAACACCTTGGAGGTCTTCTAGTCCAGCCCCCTGTTTAAGCAGGAGAACCTATACTATCTCAGACAAGTGACTGTCCAGTCTCTTCTTAAAAACCTCCAGTGATTGAGCGCCCACAATTTCTGGGTGGCAAGCTGTTCCACTGGTTAATTGTCCTCACTGTTAGGAAGTTTCTCCTTAATTCCAGGTTGCTTCTCTCCTTGATTAGTTTCCAATCATTGTTTCTTGTCCTGCCTTCTGGTGCCTTGGTGAATAATGTGACCCCCCTCTTCTTTGTGGCAGCCGCTCAGATACTGGAACACGGTGGACTAGCCATACCCAATTCCTACAACTTTTCTTCATATATTTTTGTCTCCTGGCCTTTAATCATCCTCATTGTTCTTAGCTGCACTTTTTCCAAAGTATCAACATTTTTCCAGTAATGTGGCGACCAAAAGCAGTTGCTGAATTCCAGATGTCATCTTGCTAAGGATTTATAAAGAGGTACTAATACTTCTTTTAATACCTTTACTGTTTTAATAATAACCTTAAACAAGGGTCCTTCTTCCCACTCCTGCTGTTCGTCTTCTCTTTGCAGGGCTTCAGGCATTCTCACAGCGTGCCCGAAGATTGGGGGCAGGAAGGAGAGAGGACCTAATAAGAAAAGAAGACAGGACGGTCTGGCCCTGGCTGTTCCACGCTAATGATTTATAGGGTCTGTCCTGCAGCCATCGCCATGGCAATATATCACTAATGAAGGATCCCGGCTTTACATGGACTCAGCATCGGCTGCACGATATTCTAATACTCTACAAATCCCAGGCTAGAAATGTTCCCAGGCAAACATCAGCCTGAAGGCTTTGGGCTTCCCTGTTCTGCATGTAGACCAGTTTTTGCAGAACTTCCCAAATATTTGTTGACTGACTAAATAAACAGTCTGACTTGGTCTTGCTTTTTCTCAGAGACGCACCAATCACGAGTGAGATTAATCCTACCCTATCTACAAAGGCTCAGTGGTTGTGGTGTCTGTGTGTGTGTGTGTGTGTTTTCCCACAAAAGGTGCAGAGATGAGATAAGACCTGGAATTGGACAGCTCACAGCAAATAGCTCTGAGCTGCCAGGACCCAGGCTCTGCCTGTGTTCCTGAAATGGCTGTTCCTGCAAGATAACCTAGCACTAGGAGATTCGTATTTAGGGGGAGAAAACAAGGGGAAGTAGGTAAAGGACAAAGGATGCATAAAAATCTCCCTCTGGGAGAATGTTTGAGGCTGAAGGTTTCTCAGTCAACAGCCGTGGATAAGAAATGAGTGGAGTAGGGAGACGATCCCATTTGATCAGCTCACTCGGAATGAAATAGACCAGAAGCTGATCCAACCAACAGCCTCTCCATAAAATTGGTGGGATGTCTTCCAGATCTCATCCCTTTTCCTAAGGGATGAAACTGCAGGTGTAGGGGTCTCCTGCTCAAGCAACAGACTGGACTAGAAGACCTCCAAGGTCCCTCCCAACCCTGTTATCATATGTCCTATGTGCTATCAGAAGCCTTGCATGGCTTCCAAAGTCCATGGTTTTTCTTTAGATCAGCCATATTTACAGCAATTGTCATTCACGTCAACAATCACATTAACTGTGAGCAAAAGAATATGACCTCTTGAACAGGCACTGGACAGGAGGCAGACAAAATTTGCATGCATGTCAGGAAAACTTAAACTATAACCTTTCACCTGACATTGAGGACTGGCATATAAATTTAAGAAATAATAATTCTGGATGGAGAGACACATATAATTCATTTATTTGTAAAATGTATTAGATGCCCATCTTACAGCACGGTAATTGTGAGTGGCTTACAATATTAAAATATAGAAGTGTATATCGCCTAATAATATAAATGCAATACTATGGCCTTCAGCCAGCTCAGCAGAGAATAAAATCCAGGAAAAGCTCCTTTAGGTCGACAGAAGACTTGGAAGACTTGGAAGCAGAGAGAGAGGACCTGTGGAAAGCTACAAAGAGCCAACAATGGATGGAACCAATGGAGGAGCCGGCAGCCGGGTCTGACCAAATCTGGGAAGTATGGAAAATCTGGAAAGTATGGAAATCACTGACCAGGCTGCGCATGGGAACGACAGACCCAGAGACACCCTGAACAAATGGGGCTATCCGGTGGCTTGTGCTCTTTGCGACTGTGGTGACATGCAGACCACGACACATATGTATATCTGCCTTTTGTATCCTGATCTGTGTACGCTTGAGGATCTCATGGCAGCACGGCAGGACGCAATTAATGTTGCTAGTTTCTGGGCAAGATCTGCTTAATTTGTACATATTTTAATCTTGTATTTTACATTTTAAAATTTATGTCATGTACTATGCCTTATTTTAATTGTGATGCTTCTGACATGAATAAACAAACAATAGTATTAAAAAAATCAATCTACCTAAAAAGATGTGGAGGGAGGGAGTATGATGAGAAGCGGGTGGGGAATAATTCACAATCACATGAGTTAAATGTGTCAAAAAAAGAAAAGAAAAACAAAATATGTCTTACTTTCAAACTTTTAGCATGTCTCAGAATCTGAGCCTCAAGGAACAACTTTTCATTCAGAGAGAGGAGGCTGCAGGCTTCATCTGGCAGACAGAGCCAGTCCCCCCAGTGTTCCCCATCTCTGGATGTTCCCCAACGCTACCCTGTTCCGGCTTATTGCAAGGGTGATGATCAGGGCACTCCAATAATTAGCAGGAGGGAGAGACAAATGCCTCCGTTGATTGTGGAGATGGTTTCCAATTCCTCTCTGCAGAAAGTACCCCAGAATGAAGGAAAAAATATTGATTGCCCATTTTGGGAAGGTGACCCTTGCTTAATTAGTACATTATTTCTTTTTGCACAACATGAAGCAATGATTTATTAGGCTGTAACTAGTTACAGAGTTTAGTACTTTGGAGGTTTAAAAAAGTAAACAGTTTCTTTGTGTTCACATAACTTTTCACTGTGAAAGACGGGTTGTGTGATCTGTTACTCCAATTTAAATTCACCTATAAGAGCTCTTTGGGACACAACATCTAGGCCTTTGGTGAGGCAGAGTAGAATCACAGAATCATAGGGCTGGAAGAGACCTTGGAGGTCTTCTAGTCTAACCTTCTGCTCAGACACAATACCCTACACCAGAGGCCCCTCCCTATTCAGAATTGGGCCGTGTGAGTGGCTGGCCAGAGTGTGCACGTAGCTCAACACACATGAGCAGCTGGCTGGCAGGTACTTGCATGCGTGCGCCTCAACCTGCTGCTCATGCAAGTCAAGCTGTGTGTATGTGTGCCAGCCTGCCACTTGCGCAAGGGGTCTGTGTGCACATGCATGCATGTGCTCGTCTGCTGCTCACATGGTTCAGTTCCCCTCTCCCCCTTTCCCAGCCTAGCTGCCAAGCCGCAAGCCCTACACCATTCCAGACAAATGGCTGTCCAATTTCTTTAGTGAAGGAGCATCCATAACTTCTGGAGACAAGCTGTTTCACTGATTAATTGTTCTTATAGTCAGGAAATTTCTCTTTAATTCCAGCTTGGATCTCTCTGTAATGTATTGGCCTTTTTCTATATGTTGTAAGCGTTTGCTTATATTGCACTGCTTGCTAATTGCTTGAGTTCAACTGCTAAGTGCTAGTTCACGTGTATGCTTGTAACGGTTGCTAGCGGGCCCAGACTGGTTGTCTCCAGCCGGCTAAGTAGGTCTTTGGGCTTTAAACCTACTGGTCGCCACCTACCGGCCAACCATATAAATAGCTGCACAGCAGCTCCCTTGTTGCTTCTGTGACTTTCAATAAAGCCAGTTGCTGTTTGAACCTTCCGTCTTGCTCAATGCCTGCAAAGAACCTCGATCAGTTTCCATCAGTTACTTCTTGAATAATCGTTGTTGCTCTTCTCTGCACTCTTTCTGGAGTCTCAACATCATTTTTATATTGTGGCGACCAAACTGGATGCAATATTCCAAGTGTGGTCTTATCAAGGCATTATAAAGTGGTACTAATACTTCACATGAACATGATTCTGGCCCTCTGTTAATGCAGCCTAGGAAAGTGTTGGCTTTTTTTGCAGCTGCAGCACACTGCTGGCTCCTATTTAAGGGATTGTCCATTAGCACTCCTTTTGGATCTTGAGCCTATCCTTCTAAAATATTATTTATTTCTGCCAGCTTGATTTCGTCTGTGAATTTAATGAGTTCCCCCTCGATCCCATCTAGATCATTTATGATGTTGAAGAGTATTGGGCCTAATACAGAACCTCGGTTTACCCCATTGCATACATTCTGTCACACAGACGTAGTTTCATTAAGGACTACACATTGGGTGCAGCTGGTCACCCAGTTACAAATTGATCTGGTGATGATGCTATCCAACCCACATTTTTCTGTCTTACCATATAGCAGGTTGTAGTCTACTTTGTCAAATGCCTTACTGAAGTAAACTATATTATGTCCACAGCATTTTGCTGGTCCACTCATTTAGTCAGTCAAAAAATGCAGTAAGGTGTTTCTGGCATGATCTATTTTTGACAAACCCATGTTGGCTTCTGGTTATAATTTAGTTTGCCTCTAGCTGTTCACAGATTCATTGCTTGATTATTTTTTCCAGGATCTTCCCTGGTATTGATGTCCAGTTGACTGACCCATAGTTTCCTGAATCCATTTTTTCCCCTTTTTTGCAGGTGGGAACAATGTAAACTTTTTTTCAGTCCTCTGGTAGTTCTCCGGTGCTCCAGGATCTTTGAAAGATTTGGTTCAATAGTTCCGCAATCACATCTGCCAGCTTCTTCAGAACCCTGGGATGAAATCCATTTGGTCCTGGTGATCTGAACTCATCTAGGGTGACCAGGTGTTCCCTGACCATTTTCTTGCCTATTTTGACTTCCTAATCTGTCTTTTACTGCTTTTGTTAGGTTAGGCTATTTTTTTTTCCTTTTGTGTAAAGACAGATAGAAAGAATGAATTAAACAGTTCAGCTTTCTCCCTGTTGCTTATCACCTTTTTGCCATCTTCTCCCATTAGTGGACCAATTTTTTCCTTAATTTTTTTTATTGTGTTTTACATGTTGAAAGAAGCTTGTTTTGTTATTTTTGAAATTTGTTGCAAGCCTTAGTTTGTTCTGAGCCTGTTAGGTTCATCAGGAATCTGTTCGATCTCCCATTTGTTGCACAGTTTGTCTCCCAGTTGATCTCAGGGTAGTTAAAGTCCCCCATTATGGCTGTGGTGTTTCCTACAAACGTTGGTTAACTGATTAGCAAAAAGTTCATCTATTTCTTCTGCTTGTTTGGGTGGCCTGTAGTATACACCCATTCTTTTTCCTTTTATATAACCCAAATGCATTTTTTTATCCCATTTATATCCCGCCCTTCTCCGAAGACTCAGGGCAGCTTACAATTTAAGCACAAACCAATGTGCTTAGCAATAGCCTTCATTCTATGTATATGCCTGCTTATTAGGGCTTTCGCCCCCCCCCCAGCGGCATTTTTTTACAAAGTCAGCTTATTGCCCCCAACAATCTGGGTCCTCATTTTACCTACCTGGGAAGGATGGAAGGCTGAGTCAACCTTGAGCCTGGTGGGACTCGAACCTGCACTAATTGCAGGCAGCTGGTGTTACTTAAGGAGGCATTAGCCCACTGCTCCACCAAGGCTGAGAGGGTGTTCATCTTTGTTCTATTGCATTTCTATACAGGTATAGTTATTTCTTATGTACAGTATAGTGCAATGCCACACCCTTTTTATTAGGTCTGGGGGGGGGGTCTGAACAGTTTAAATCTCTCTATTTGTACATTTCGGTTATGGATTTCATCCCACCAAGTTTCAGTAATGGAAATGATGTCATATCTGTTCTCTTGTACTGGGATTTCAAGTTCACCCTGTTAATTCCTCATATGTTGAGCATTGGTGGCACCTGATTCCCTTTTCACTGACCCGATGTTTGTTTCCACATCTCCTGCTTTGTGTCTTTCTCTTTCTTTCTTTCTTTCTTTCTTTCTTTCTTTCTTTCTTTCTTTCTTTCTTTCTTTCTTTCTTTCTTTCTTTCTTTCTTTCTTTCTTTCTTTCTTTCTTTCTTTCTTTCTTTCTTTCATTGGTGCTCATTTAAAAATGTTTCATGTTTGCTCTCGGAGGTGAATTGTTTAAAACAAATAATGTCCCATTTCAGATTTTTTTTTTCTTTCTAAGTACCGTAGTTGCCAAGTCTCAGATGCATTTGCAACTAATTCAGGTACATTTCAATTTCGTCTATGAGATCAAGCTTTCTCCTTGCTAGACCTTGACTGAACTGGGAAGTTCTGCCTGTCTTCCCTAATTTCCATGGCTTTCATGCAAAGGAATTTGTGGGGTATTGAAAAGCAGGTCGAAGCCTCCTCTAAAGTGTGGGTAGCTCAGAGTGCTGCTTTGAGAACGGACTCATTATTCAAAATCAGTGAGCAACTGTGGCCTGAGAAACATAGAAACATAGATGGCAGAAAAAGACTAGTGGTCCATCAAGTCTGTCCTTTGAGGGTTTTTTTGTTTTTTGATTAATTTATGCATTTATTATTTTAGGGTTTTTTTTAATTGAGTTTCCTTTCCCACAAACAGCTTCTAGCCTCTCCCCATAAATAGGTCAGACTTCTAAAGCAACTCCCAGGTTTTTCTTGCTTACCCAGAGCCTGGGAAGGCCTTGAAACGAGGACAACTACCCAATTTCAGATTGACCAAGATCCTGGCAGTAGAAGAGCCCCGTGCAGCATCCCCCTGGCTACTGACTGGCAGAGACTCCAAGCTGTGAGAATGCTGCACCCGTCCATTCAATGGCCGCAATGTTGGAAAAATTCATTTGATTTCTGCCTTCACACAAGCTTCCCTTATTTTGCAGATTCAAATCTATTGAAAGTTAAGATTGTTGGACAAACAGGCACAAAAATAGTCAGGGAAGTGATTGAAGCCTGGAAAACAGCCCCTTGTTTGTCAACAGGAGTGCTGATTTACCACCAGCTTATCAAGTACTTAGGAGGCCAGGGCCTGGCAGCACAAAGAAAACAACAGCCAATGACTTAATAGCAGGCCATCCACTCCCCAATCAACAACTAAAAAAAACACACACACACAACTGGGCACCATATGAATATCACACACATAATGGCCCAAAGCATACACTCTGCTAGAGAGAACTTCTCCCAGAGAATGGGCTCCAGCATAAGTCCAAAAGCTCAGAAGATTAAACCTTTGGTCCCGGTGACCGAACAAGATTGGATCCTGAAACTTAGTTATTTGTTGTTTTTTTAAATTTACACCTCTTCAAATTTTGCAAAGTTTTTACCAACTAAGCAAAAAGCCAAAAATTAAAAAAAAACACAATAGGAAAAATGCTGCATATGAAAGTATTCCCTTTTCATTCTTTTCCTACTACATTCTGTACCCGGCGGTACTGGAATTTATGTTCAAAAATGCATTGTGTTAGAGAAATTGCTTGAAAATATGTAGGGAGAAGTGAAACAAAAATGCACGGCAGCGAAGACAGGTACACAAATATAATAATTTATTTCAAAGTTTTTATTAACTTCATCACCCTGAAACTCAAGAATCAGGATGCGCTGAATTTAAGAATGGGAAAAAAGAAAAGGAGAGCTATGGAAAGACAGCTGCTGTTCCTCCTCCCTGATCTCCTTTTTCTGAACTGCCCAGATTTTCTTCCCAGCGACCTGCAGACATTGCCAGAGCCTGCAGGATCCAGTCTGGGTTGGTCACCGGGACCAGAGGTTTCGTCTCCCGAGCTTTCGGACTTTCTTACGTGGGGATTCAAAACATACTGGATTCGGCAAGCAAATGCTCCTTAACCTCCCCCCCCCATAAGACTTTTGTATTAAAGGAATTTGTAGCATTGAGTCTACATTGTTCTTCCTGCCAGCCTTTAAGCTGGCTTTTCAGTGTGAAAAATGAGGAACAGGGAAAAGCCAAGATAGCTGTCTATTTACATTTAATTTGAGCCCGAAGCTCTTTAGCTTGAGAAGGTTGGAAGCTGGCATCCCTCTCTCAGGACTGAAACGCAAAGTACATAAAGCGGTGGTAATTATAAACCAAGGGTTTGGTGTAATGTCAGACTTTTATGCTCCCTTCCTTAGTCATTAAGATACACAAACATTGCTGAGGGCTTGGCTGATTTCAATGAAATTATGGGTTGAAAGTTTATTTAAGGAGGACGCTCGACAAACCATCCACCAACTGTAACTTTATATGGGAAAAATTATTTGGGGCTCTTCAGTGTGAATACAGATGGTGCAGCCTTCCCCCCCACACACACACTCCCCATTTCTGCCCCCTTCCCAATATTCTCAGGCTGCTCTACTGTGGTTGTGGGGCAGGGGCTTCAACGCAAATTGAGCTGCCTGACTTGACAGAGAATTCCCTGAGCCAAATGCAAAGGGAAGATTCTTGTTCGTTGGAGACATTGAAGGCATCTAAAGGCCACAAACTGGAATATTTCATAGTGCCAAAGAGGAACAACGCAAGGAACACTGTGGCAGATGGAGACTCTATGTATTGTGTGCTGTGTCACTGCTGATGCCTTGTCCCTGTGGATTTTTTTTTCAATTGGTGGGGATTTGTCAGAGGTCATGTTGGAAGGATGGTTGAGGGGCCTCAGCTGGCTGGCTGCCAGGCTGGCCAAGTTGGTGTTATTCTAGTCAGTGGTGATGGTGGAGGACCGAATGTTTCTTGCAGTTGGTCAAGGACACTGAGAGATTCTGGTCATATGCTGGTGATGGAGGTCATCTGCCTACTGCAGCTCTGTCTGACCCTGATGGCTGTTGCTAGGAATTGTGCCCTGGCAGTTCACCACCTGAGAGGCCAACCAGGACTTTAGGAGTCTGGGGGTACTGGTGGTGGCTTGGCGAGGGGGCACCACAGTAGAGTGGCAGGCTACTGTGGAATGTCCCTCCACACAGAGGCTGTTTTGCCTTCCCTTCTGCTAGTCCTGGACATGGCAATTATGGATTCCGTTGGTGTAGATGCCATTTCCCATCTAGGTTGCCTAAGACTGTGGGTTGACTACAGTTGGCTATCCCCCCCACCCAGTTTCATACCATCTGCAAATCTGAGGAGTTCTCCTTCTATCCCCTCATCTAAATCATTAATGAAGATGATGAAGAGTACTGGGCCTAAGACAGAACCTCGGGATACCCCACTGCTTGCTTCCCTCCATGCAGATGTAGTTCCATTGAGGACTGTCTGCTGTTCACCAATTTCAAATCCATCTGGGGGTGTTGCTAATTAACCCGTATTTTTCTATCCCACCAAGAAGTAGGTTGAAGTCTACTTTGTCAAATGTCTTCCTGAAGTCTAAGTGAACCAGGTCCACAGTATTTCCCTAATCCACCCAGTCTCTTTTTTGTGAGATGGATGGCCATATGTAAATTTGATGAATAAAATATACACTTGCTAAAATGTCTCATTCTGTTAGCTGTTGTTGTTTTTTTAAGTGATAGCCCTCAGTAGATTTTCTCTATAGGTCTGAATCTGAGCATGGAAAGGTGAATTTCCTAAATCATCTAAATCACCAAATCAGGACGAAGGAACCGTCAAATTTTGAAGAAGAACAAAAGGAGCCGCTGCCATTTTAGAAGAAGTGAGGAGAGAGAGAAAGAGAGAGAGACATGCAAAGTGCCTCTTTGGAAAGGGGAGGCAGGTCGGGGGCAGGCCCAGGACAGCCAAATGACCACTCTCCCTTACATAGCAGACCAGAAAAGACATTAGACCCCACCCCCACCCCAAAAACCCTGCCTGGGTGGCATGGAGATGAGCCACTGCACACCTTGGGTTACAAGTGCTGGGGGAGGGTTGGACGTTGGGGGAAGTTTGGGGTGGACAAGATGGGGTAGCTGCAATTTGCCATTTCTATGGGCCCTTGGATTTGAAAAGTCTATTTAAAAGAACTGCTGCCTGTTTAATTGTAGGCAGGCAGCTTGCCCCATGGGACTTTTTCCAGCCTTGCCCAGCCTGTAATCTCTAAGCAGTGGGCCCTTCTCCCTCTCCAGTGGGCACTTCCCTTTGTCTCCCAAGCAGAACCATGGGGCGAGGGAGCCATGGAGAAAAGGAGTGGGGAGCTGAAGAGGCTGCTGCTGATTTACAGACTTCTCTCCACTCAATCCACAAGCATTTGCTGGAGAAAAGTAATCGGATGAAGTGCCCCAGCAGGACCCATAAACTTTACGCGCAGAACTTTAACTCAGAGGAAAAGAGACTCAGAGGATGGAGCAACAACCAGGGCAGAAACCGCCAAGCCAAAGCCGGGCGCCCCAGGGCCACCTTCCCTTCATCCATCGTGTCGTCTGCACTCAGGATATTTGATAAACCAAACTGGGCCTTTTCCCCTCAGTGCCCCCAAGGCTCAACAGGCAGCTCAGCTTTCCTATGAAATCTCCTTTGCCTTGCTAAAAAGTCGGTACGTTGTGGAAGAATTTCAACAATTTGAATTTTAATCCACATTTTGGCCCAGGGCTCCTGAGCATAGCAAGAGGCAGCCAATCAAGCTTTTAGAAGGGCATCTCGAGAGGAGATTAGTCAGGCAGCTGGAGCCGACTGAAGCCATCCGAGAGTCAATGGGTGCAACCCAGCAGAGTGAGGCTACTTGAACCTTTCGCCTTTTTAAAAGCAGTTGGCCACCAGTTGTGTCTCTGGGAGTCAGTAGCCTGTTTCTCTTATTCCACTCTAGAGCTGTCTCTTGTTGTCGCCTGAGATCGGAAGGGGCAATGTTAGAAAGAATTCAAAGATAAAGCTTTCCCTGTCCAGTTATGTCAGGGCTGGTCTCTGTTTCTGAACTGACGGTGTTGTGTGAAGACACTCCCATGGTCATGTGGCCAGCATGACTATATGCTGAGGCACATGGGACGCTGTTACCTTCCCTTCGAACAGTACCCATTAATCTACTCACATTTGCATGCTCCTGCTAGGGGGGCAGGAGCTGGGGCAAGGAACGGGAGCTCACCCCGTTGCCCGGTGCTCAGCTCTTGAAACTGGGCCATCAGCTTTTCAGCTGGCAAGCTCAGTGTCTTTAACCCCTGAGCCATCGCGGTTAAATATGTATCGGTAATAGAATTACCAATACATAAACTATTAAGCTCCCTACCTCACACCAGGCTTAAGTCTAGGAAACCAATTTGGGATAACACACCAGAGTCTTATGATCTGGATCAAGAATGGCAAATTAAATTGACCAACTTTTAATCACTATAACAAAACAGATTATGCGGCTCCAACAAAACCACTCCCAGGAATGCAGCTTCCCCCCCCAAAAAAATAGGGAGCTCCCTGAATAGCATCAAGACAGGCCATGCTAGAACAAAGGCAAAGCTCTACTTAAACTTATATTTGTGTTTGTATGCATAATGTGTTTTATTAGCATGGCATATCAGTGATTGCATGGCCTCAGCAGATGTCCTGTACTAAACAAATAACTCAAAGCCAGTTGTGTCTTAAGAGTCTTTGGAGTTGTATTGAGACAGCCTGTTGTCTGTCTTTTCAGAGCACTGCTGAACCTGTCCAGGGGCTTCGCCTGCCCCTGCAAACCCCCCCCCCCACCAATGAGTTTGGAGACTCACGTGCTCTGTGTCATCCTGACGGGCAAGAAGATTCACAGGCTCCCTCTTACAGATTTTCCTCCCACAATAGCAACCACAACCATGTTCTCAAAGTCTTGTCCTTTTTTATAATGTGTGTTATGATGACTCCCTTGTTGCAGACACTACTGGAAGTAATAAAAAATGTGTTTGTCTTCAACAATGGAATCAGAGTTGGACTTTGTTAGTTTTATCTTTCCCATTTTGGGAAGGCAATTCATGTTCTAAAATGTGTACAGAAATCTTGGGAAATTCCTTCCTTCCTTCCTTCCTTCCTTCCTTCCTTCCTTCCTTCCTTCCTTCCTTCCTTCCTTCCTTCCTTGTCTATGTATTCCATTCCCCACTATCTAGTCAGAGCTGAAGAAAATTCTTGGATGAGAAGTGAAACATCTTCAAAAGAAACACAAGAAAGTCCAGTTGCCTCCTGGGGGTGGGGGGACACCTTTTGCTAGACTTTCAGGAAAGTTTGTTCCTCCATTTTGTTCAGTAGACCAACCTTTTAAAGATAACTTTCTCTTTAATGACAGATATTGAGATTTTTTTAAAAAATCGTCTCCATCTGGCATTGTCAAGAGTTTGGTTCATTCTTAGCGACAGTGTTTTATCTTGGCCCTCTTGAATTAAAAAGACTGGAGCATAGGTCAGTGACTTGTCCTGTAAAAAGAGCTTCCCGGGGACTCTGTGTGTCAAACAGTAAATATGAAAACAGGTAGATTAATCAAATGAGTTAAAACAGGGCTTTTCAACCTTTCCACCCATTGCACCACTTTTAGGATATGGCAACATCCAAGTACCACCAGTCGCCTAGCAAGGTGTCAAAAACTTGATGACCAAAAAAAAAAGAAGGAAAAAAGTGATGAAGTACAGGTAGTCCTCGATTACATCAGTTTGCTTAGTGACTGTTTGAAGCTACAATGGCACTGAAAAAATGAATCCGTTGCCAAGCATCTGACTGTAAATCACAAGACCCTGGAGATGCTACAACATTCCAGCTGATTGGCGCTTCTTCTGGGCTCAGCAGAAGCGCCGGGATCAGTGCTGAGCTCCAGCTGGAGCCTGGCACTGATCCTGGCGCTTCTGCTGAGCCCTGACATCCCTGCAGCTCCAGCCATCTCTCACAGTGCTGCCACCGGTTCAGCTCATTCCCCTCCCCCGCTACCACTTTTCTAGGATGGTCGCGTACCACCTGCCAGGTGCCAATGTACCACAGGTGGTACCCGTACCACTGGTTGAAAAGCCCTGAGTTAAAACAACATGTCCATTTAACATTTAATTTTTTCAGGTTAACATAATTCCACTGCTTTGTTTCCACACAGAATATGCCCAAGCAAATAAACCAAATTATTGTTTAATGTGATGATATGGCACACCTAAAGTACTAAGATGAGGGACGAATTCCCACAGCATAAGCTGAGCCATATGCTACACAACCCTGTTTTAACCTGATCTGGCGTGTGAACCTGGCCATATTGTTGACGTACACGAGGCCTGAACCTCTACACTTGAATGGAGATCTCAGCAGCCCTAGAGGTGGGGCTAAACCAGACCCCCAACGTGAACGAGACACGGAGAGTGAAGGACTTTTCTCATTTTGTACAAACAAATTTCTAATTTCTAGCCTAGCAATAACCTGGTCCGCTCATGGCAGCAACAGAAGAAACAGCAAGAATAATTCCTGCCCTTCAGCTATAAATACAACTATGGGTTTGTGGCGGTCCTGGATTCACGGATATCTACTTATTACTCCATTGAAAGTATAATGTTGAAAAGTGATGGAAACAAGAAATGCCAGGAGAGAAGAGAGAATAAAGGTCAAAAGAACAAAAGAATAATGGCAGCAGGGAGAACAAAGAATTGAAATAACATTTTAATTTTGAACCATCAAATGGTAGTCTAAAAAAACCAGTCAGAAATCTGAAATTACTTTTATTTTAAAAAAAAAACAAATGTTCCTGGTGATTTCATTTATGCACAAACCTTAAGTCTTTTTCTACCATGTTTAAAGCAAACTTGAAAGGCACGTCATCCTCCCCGGGGGTTCTGGATTTTACGCTTTCTGTTCCCGAAGTGTTTCCTTTTTCTTCTCCTGCCCTGAAAAAGGACGATAAGCTATTGATTGGACTTGCTGAGACATGATGAAGCCTCTTTAATTACTTCATTAGTTCTCTGCACGTTGAGAGGTGGATTAATGAACAACTAAGTCCAGGCTAATCACGAGTTTATTCCTTCCTTCCCAAAAGTTTGCCAACCAAAGTAAAACACAACCAAGCCAGTTTTCAGAGTTTGGGATGAGAAGAGAGGACAGCTTTTTAGAAGAAAAGGAAAGAAATTGTTAAGTTGTGAGCTCTTGGGTGCAGGAATGACGACACGAGGCTGAGTACAGGATAACTCATACTTTATTCTTGCTGGAACCGTACTGAAACTTGGGCTGCAACCAGCCACAATATATACTGTAGTCTAGCCCCTAGGTGGCAGCCAATAGCTTTGAACCCACTCTTGCCGCCTGGGGCTAGCCAATTGCAGGACAGGAGACAGCTAGTCTGGGTTACTGGAGAGCCATTAGCTGCTCCAGCAACGCACGTGGTAATCACCACAAGCCCAGTACATAACAGAAATAGTTCCAGGGTCTGCTGCTGATTCCTTAATGCTCAGTGAGGTCCCTTCAGACTCACATTCTGCTAAAACAACTACAGTTGCAGTCAGCTTACTACCATATGAATTGAGCCCAAACTTTCCTTCCCGCTCGTCAAACTGGAGGATTGGAATCACACTGGGACTTGGCTGGCACTTGACGTAAGGCTCTGCCTGGCAATGATTCAGAAATCCTGAAAAAAAAGTTCTATAGATTATAACACCTTCCTGCCAGCCCCAGCTGAGTGAGGTGGATAGAGGGGAGAACTGTGGGGAGAAGCAGAGGGCAGAGGATAGCCTGGGGTGACTGGGAACATAGCAGAATGCCAGGATTGAGATAAGGGCAGCAGAAGAGAAGCATCACGGATACACGGGCATGTGCGTGTGTAGACTGGGATCACCTAAATGCTGAATGCTAAACACAGCTTCGCATATCATGCACTGCCCAAGGAATCATGGTAAACTTTCACTGGAGGGCTTGGTTCACCCAAGATGCCAACACCAAGGTTGGATTCTCCTACTCCCTGAATCTTCTCAGACCAATGTCAGGAAATCTAAGCAATATCTTGGGGGGCGGGGAATGCAACTGAAAGGGACTCCAGTGGGAGGGTTCCCCCTATACAAAAAGTGAAGATGGAGGATCCTGGGGGAGAGGGAAAAGCCAGCAGAACAATATTTGGGAGGGGATTTGTTGGCAGAGTGAAAAGAACAGACTGGGAGAATCAAATATTCTCAAACAAAGGGAGAGAGAAATAATGAAGTTTGGCTGGCTTGGCAAGAGAAGATACTGAATTAATTGAGTTTTCAAGCAAAACCGCTTCCTAATAATTGAATAAATATGCAAAATTTGCAGGAATATATTTATCGGTGATGTGAAGAAAATTAATGATTTGCTTTTTATGAAATTAGCATCCTGTTGGAGGAGAAAGCTAGGTATTCAAAAGAGGGGCATTGTGTTGTGAGGCTGGGGCCACACCTTCCTACTCTGCTCACTTTCCTTAGCAAACCAGCAATCTTGCCCCTATGGTCAGTTGGGTCCCTTCTGTAAAAATGTCATCTCTGCAGAATGTAGGTTCAAAATATTTGGTCTTTGGGGCACAGACCAACCTCTGCCTTGTATTCAGTTGTTATTCAGTCCTCTGAACCCTTAATCTGACATATTAGTCATTTTAACTTACTAGTATCCAGGTGTTGCCAATCCCCCTAAGATGAGGCCTCCTCACGTTTCTATGGTTCCTATCAGTGGGAGGAAATCCCCACAATGATTGCCTGGCAGAGTGGATCTGTCCTGGAGCATCTGGGGTCCTCTGTATGAAGAACAAGTACTCTGCCATGAACCGAAGAAGTGAAATGTTTTCAAGGAAAAAACCAAGAAAGTCCAGTTGCCTTTTGGAAAAAGCATTTTTGGGATAACCATGACCTGAATGTTTGAGAATCCTCACGGACTCCGAGTCACGTGTTTATTCAGGTGGGTCCTCCCATAAAGCTATAAAAGACTCAGTGATTTCTTTTCTAGACATTTAAACTTTACTTGGTTACATAAGCAGGAAACACAGCTTGTGTACGAAAATAGATTAAAGTAAAAAAGTTACTGTGCCCACATCCTATAGCCATGAGTACTTTGAGCAAGCTTTATTTTAAGAGCCTTTGTGATTTCCCTATCATCCTTCCCCACTCTAGGAACATGTATTTATTATTGCATCTACTCTGTGCAACAAGCAGGAAAAGTAACTCTCCACCTTAGCAGTCTTATCTGCTGTGTCTACATCCTTGGACTCAGGGCTTTTTTTGTCATAGAACGCCCAGAACGGAGTTCCGGCACCTTTTTGGATGGAACCTTGTAGGATAGGCAAGGCGGGTTGTATGACATGTGTGAGTTCTGGCACCTTTTTCTTTTACAAAAAAAGCACTGCTTGGACTCATCTGCTGCCCAAACTTTGCAGAGGAGGTTGCCCAAACAGAGGCAGCATTTCACTCCGATGGTGGCCCTGGAACAAGACCAGAGGTGTCCTGGCTTCCACCCGAGTCTCGATCCTACTGCAGTGAACACACCCTCCCTGTGCCTGCTGCTCACAATTTGTCCTTTATCACCCTCAAGCTCTTGATGCTATCCAAAAAGGGCACAGTGGGCAACAGAAAAAGGGCTTAGAAGTTAAAATAGAGCCTGGAGGAAGAGCAGAATGTCTTCCAGAATGTTCTGAGTGGAACAGATTTGTGGGCCCCGTGCTTCTGGGTCCAGCTTATTTTTTGTTTCTCTGTCCCTCCTAATTTATTCCTAAACAAGCATTAATGTCTTCATAAACTATTTAGACGAGAGGATCTTCTATTCTAGTCTAGCCTAATTCTCTTCCCTTCCACGTTCTACTCCGCATTCTATTCTGTTCTGTTCCCTGATCTGCTCTCAAGAGTAGTAACCACCTGGCAAGTCTTCCTTTACGCTCCTCACCCCTAACAGCACCGCAGGGGCTTGGGGTCTTGTGGGATGGCAAAGGCACCCATGGCTACGGGCTGATGTGCCAGGCCTCACTCCAAAACGTTGGTAAAGTCCAAACAATAAATGGCGGGACAAGAAACAAAATAATGAAATTTTAATTTATTTGACAGTCCGTTTGATGTTATTGATCAAGTATGATTTATATGATGATGCCTCGTGAATTTCTTTCTGTTGGAAGTTGCAAGTGTGGCCATTTTGGGAGAGCCCTATTTGGCTCTGAGAAGCAGACATGGGGCCAAGATCACACACCTCTCAGCTCTTACAACATGTTCTCTTTGGTCTGCTCCACTTCCGTCCTTGTGCAGAAATGCATTGTTTCCAGCCCCATGGCCAGGAGCAGCAATTTCTTTCCTTTGTTTTTCTACCCACCCCCATGCAGGGGCTGTTGGGAAATTAATTTGGCATCCTGCGATGTCTTTTTGCAGGATGAAGTAATCCAGCCAAGAGCAGGGCTGGTAAATCTCAAGTGTCATTAGGTGGGTAAAAGTTTAATAATGTCTCTTAGCGTGTTTTTTTCTGCCTCCAGCCATCGTGTAAATTATGGAGTAATAAAGCAGCAGGAAGGCCCTAATCAAAGGCCCGGCAAAAGGAGCCCAGATTAAAACTCCCACCCGCCCCACCTGGGAGGCCCAGATCCATCCTTTCTCTCCTGGCAGGCTCAGCCCATCGCCAAGCTCCCTTTTCATCTGCGCGTTTGAGATTCATCGGCTCCTTCGCCCTGCCTTTCTTCTTCAACGAGAACCCGGAGCAGCAAGTCTGCCTGCCGCACTTCGTCCCAGCCTTGGGGGGGACCCACCTTCAAAGAGCTGTCAGTCACACGGCTTCCTGCCGTCCTTGGCTGAGTCAGCCTCACCTTTTGCGGGGATAGATGAGGATGGTGGGAGCAGAACAGCCGGAGGAGGGGCAGAGCAGAAATAGAAATAAATTGAATTGAATAAAGACCCCCTTCCCGGACAAAGGGCAGGGTCCCCAGATGTGCAGGTAAAGGCCACTTGCCAGGGAAAGCATTCTGAGCTTTCGCCTCAACAGAAAAATAAAATAGTTGAGTTGTTGTTCAGCGTGCTCCCCCCTCCCCCCCCGCACAATATTTCCCTGCGTTATCCTGCACCTTTTTTTCCTGCATTATCCACCCTTTCGGCAAAGAAGGCGGCCCCGAACGTCAGAAGAAACGCAACACAAGGGGCCTCGTTTTCACAGCCCTCAGCCTGGCATTTTTGGAGGAGATTTTTCTCATCGGCTTCTCAGCCCAAGGTGGAAGCAGCTTAGTGTCGTCTTTCATACTTGTTTTGTCACAGACACAACCCGCCATGCTTGATCAATGATGTGACTGATTACTGGTGAAGGGCTGGGATCAGCTGCCCAGCTTTTTTTTAAATGTATATTTATTTATTAAACTTATTTGCCACCCATCTCTTATCAAAACGACAATAAAACCAAACTCTTGTTGCTTGCTTAAGGCTGCAGCTGTCCACACATGTTCCTCCCCTCCCTGCTCTGGGTGTCTACAGAGTGTTTGTGAACTTTCAAAGTGCTTTGGCCTATTTTTTAAACATGGGCTTGGCAGTCTTTTGAAAGGGCACCAGATCTGCACTTCTTCTTTTTTTAAGTCCTGTGCCTCACATAAACATGATTGTTCTAGACTGAGAAAGAGAGCTGGTTTTTGCACCTGGTTGCTAGATTCGATCATCAAGGCACGCATGGCACGTTTTTGGCTTCTTTTGCCACAAGGTGTTTTCTGTGGCTACATGTATGTACATGTATGTTGAAACAGGAGCAGCACCCCCAGCACAGCTTTCAAAAAGAAGCTTAGCCACCAAAATTTGCTGGAAGAATAAAATCGGGCCTCAAAAGCAAGAGACAGACATCAAAATGCCTCAAAGAGTCAAGCCCACCTATTAGTCCACCTATATAAATGTCTACTTAGATATACGACGTACAGCAAGTAAGAAATGTGTGGTAAACTGGATGCAAAACTTCAAAGAAACAGTTCCAGTTCAAAAATAGAAAGAACTCTGGAACAAATCTATAAAATATATCACACGCTATGCCTTGAGAGAGGGCTGGTATAAAATATTTTACACAAGATATATAATCAATCAATTTTTATTTCAAGTCACAGACCAGCATATAACAAGTAAATATCAATTACACTAAATAGAAATAGAAATAAAAAGTCATATTGATCGAGTAAAGGATATAATTATGGAGATAAAACTACAGATACACAAAAGAATGCTTTAAAATTGCTATTAAATTTTACAATGAAATGCTGTAAACTACTAAACCCCCTGCTCAAGGCATTAATTCTATTAATAGTTAATGGTTAATTTTATTAATTTTTCCATTAATGGTTCCATTAATTGGACCCATTCTACGTGCAGCCCAAAAGTTTGAATTAGGACACAACAAAGCAACCAAATGCAGATTCCTTAAGCTTGATTCTCACTGTTCTTATACACACCTCTTTGGAAGCCATTGGTCAGTTCTGACATTATTTTAGACACAAAAAGTATTTTATAGCACAGGTATAGAATTACCTCCCATCATGCCAAATAAAATCTTAATGTATCATCTTTACTTCTTTTGACCTTCTCTCTTAGGGACTGAGCTTGGAGCCTCCATGAGCAGGTGGCATGAAAAATAATTTATAGGTATTTGTTTATTTGCCACCTATGATTGGGCCCAGGGGGCATCTTTGAAAAGACAATTTTTCATTATTAATAATTAAATTGTTATTTATACAATAGGAGGCACTTTATTTTAGGGCTCTCCTCATAGCAATGATGACATATAGCACATAGCTCCCTCAATAACTGCCAAAAGAGACAAATCATATAGTAGTAAATGGTGGGAATGCCACACAGACACACAGATCCAAAGGTGTTGGAAAGACTACACATTCACAGCAAGGTCACCAAAGATGAAGGCTATCCCAGTTGCCCAGCTAAAGCAAGCAGGCATCCATATCAGGTAGCAGTAATACAGGCAGATACCAGAGACATTTCATCACTTTATTGGGAATAGAATAGAATAGAATAGAATAGAATAGAATAGAATAGAATAGAATAGAATAGAATAGAATAGAATAGAATAGAATAGAATAGAATAGAATAGAATAGAAATTAGAATGGAATGGAATATAGAGCAGAGGAGAAGAGAAGAGAAGAGAAGAGAAGAGAAGAGAAGAGAAGAGAAGAGAAGAGAAGAGAAGAGAAGAGAAGAGAAGAGAAGAGAAGAGAAGAGAAGAGAAGAGAGCTGGAAGGGACCTTAAAAAGGTAAAGGTAAAGGTTCCCCCGCACATGCGTGCTAGTCGTTTCCAACTCTAGGGGCCGGTGCTCATCTCCGTTTCAAAGCCGAAGAGCCAGCGCTTGTCCAAGGACGTCTCCGTGGTCATGTGGCCAGCATGACTAGACGCCAAAGGCGCACGGAACGCTGTTACCTTCCCACCGGAGTGGTCCCTATTTTTCTACTTGCATTTTTACGTGCTTTTGAACTGCTAGGTTGGCAGAAGCTGGGACGAGTAACAGGCGCTCACTCTGCTACGCGGCACTCGGGATTCTTTTAATCCAGCCCCCTGCTCAAGCAGGAGAACTGCCTAGCCTCTTTTTAAAAATCTCCAATGATGGAGCACCCACAATTTCTGGAGGCAAGCTGTTCCACTGGTTAATTGTCCTCACTGCCAGAAAGTTTCTCCTTAATTCCAGGTTGCTTCTCTCTTTGATCAGTTTCCAACCATTGTTTCTCGTCCTGCCCTCTGGTGCTTTGGAGAATAATTTGACCCCCTCTTCTTTGTGGCAGCCCCTCAAATACTGAAATACTACTATCATGTCACCCCTATTTCTTCTTTTCTTTAGACTAGCCAAACCCAAGTCCTGTAGCCGTTCTTTGTATGTTGTAGTCTCCAGCCTTGGATTATTTTAGTTGCTCTTCCCTGAACTTTTTCCAAGGCCTCAACATCTATTTTGCTAGTATGGTGACCAAAATTGGTTGCATTATTCCAGGTGTGGTCTTACTTAGGGTTTGATAAAGTGGTAATAATATTTCGCGTGATCTATGCCTCTGTTTATACAACCCATGATTGTACCAGCTTTTTTGGCAGCTGCTGCACATTGTTCACTCATAATCAAGTGATCGTCCACTAGGACTCCAAGATCCCTTTCACAGTTACTGTTTTGAGCCAGGTCTCACCTAATCTGTACTTGTCTTCTGGGTGTTGGCTATTCCTGCCAGTTTAGTATCATCTGCAAATTTGATGAGTTCCCCTTCTATTCCCTCATCTAAGTCATTGGTGAAGATATTGAAGAGTACTGGGCCTAAGACAGAGCCTTGCGGTACCCCAGTGCTTACTTCTCTCCATGTGGATATAGTACTGTTGAGGACTATTTGTTGAGTACGGTTTGCCAGCCAACTACAGATCCATCTGGTGGTGATGTTTATTCCACCTTTTTCTAGCTTACCAAGGAGTAGATTGTGGTCTATGTTGTCAAATGCCTTACTGAAATCTAACTATACTATGTCCACAGCGTTTCGCTGGTCTACTAGTTTGGTCACTTTATCAAAGAATGAAATAAGATTGGTTTGGGACAAACCCGTGCTGGCTACTAGTTATAAATTTGTTTGTTTCTTGTTGTTCACAGATCTGCTTTTTTATTATCTTTTCCAGGATCTTCCCAGGTATTGATGTTAGACTGATTGGTCATTAGGTTCCTGTGTCTGTTTTTTTCCCCTTTCTTGAAGATGGGAACCACATCAACCGTTTTCCAATCCTCAGGTACTTCCCCGATGCTCCAGGATTTTTGAAAGATATGGGTGCAGTCATTCTGAGATAACATCTGCCAGCTCCTTCAGAACTCTGGGATGTAATCTGTCAGGTCCCGGTGATTTACATTCGTCAAGATCGGATAGTTGTTCTCTTACCATTTTCTTGCTTATTTTAATTTTGGTTTCTAGTTTGATTTTTGCAGTATTTTTTTTTCTATATTGGGCTATAGTTTCTTTTTGTGTGAAGACTGATGCAAAGAATGAGTTAAGCAGCTCTGCTTTCTCCCTGTTGCCTGTTATTTCCTTGCCATCTTCTCTCTTTAGTGGACCTAGAGCAGACATGTAAAACTCGCAACGTCACGTGACGTCGCACGACATATCGGAGCTTTTTCACCATTGCCGGCAATGGGGTGGGCGCAGTTTTGTCGCAATGCGTCCGGTCCACGGGCCGGCAGTTTGACACCCCTGACCTAGAGTTTCCTTTTCTTATTTATTAATATGCTGGGGAAAAAACTTTTTTTATTATGCTTGATTTCTGTTACAAATCTTTGTTCATTCTGAGCCTTTGCTTTCCTGACTTCGTCTTTGCATGTTCTGGCTGTCTGATGATAATCGGCCTTAGTTATGTGCCCCTCTTTCCATTTTTTGAACTTGTCCCTTTTGTCTTTCAGTTTGTCTGAGAGATCTTTGTGCAGCCATGCTGGTTTCCTCTTGACTTTCTTGTTTTTCTTTTTCAGTGGTATTGTGCTGGTCTGGGCTTTTATGATAGCATTTTTCAGAGTTTCCCATGCTTTTTGAGTTGTTTTCCCCTTTAGGATTTTCATCCATGGAATCTTTCCTAGGTTCTCTCTGAGTTTGTTAAAATTGACTCTTTTGAAGTTTAAGACACTGATTGGATTGGTTACTATTGCTAGTGTTTGCATTATATTAAATTCCAGTATGACGTGGTCACTTTCACCCAAGGTTCTGGCAACTTCAACTCCCTCTTTCTCAATTAGTAAGAATTAGGTCCATTATAGCTTTACGTCTAGTTTCCTCCTCCACCTTTTGGATAACAAAGCTGTTGGCTGTTTGGTCACCCAATCGCTGCAGTTTGTCTCCCACTTGATATCTGGATAGCTGAAGGTCTCACTACTGTGGTATGCTTCCTACACACATTTGTTAACTGGATGGCAAAGAGTCCATCTATTTCTTCTGATTGGATGGGTGGCCTATAATATACACCCATAGCAATGTCGCTTTTTTTTCTTTTATATTGACCCATATAGATTCTGGAGGGATTTTATATTTAGTGTAGTGTACTCTTGTATAGTGTACTCTTCCATATAGTGCAACTCCCCCTTCTCTTTTTGTAGTTCTGTTTCTTTTTAACAATTTGTATTCATCCTATTGACAAACCACTTCTGTATTTTCACTAGGAAAATCACATGGATAGAAAATATAAAACGATTGATGATATAGAAACAGTTGATAGGCCCCTTGGGAAGATGGCGCTCAACCTGCTATTGCAGACGAGTTGAGGATAGTTTGGAATAATAATGGTCTTTATGACATTGTTAGATGAAAACAGAATAATAGTTTGAAGGGACTTTGGAGGTTTTCTAGTCCAACCCTTGCTCAAGCAGGAAACCCTATACCCATGGTGGCGAACCTATGGCACGCGTGCCACAGGTGGCACGCAGAGCCCTCTCTGTTGGCACGCGCGCTATCACCCCAATCCTAGGCCTTCAGCTGAGTTTTATAAAACATTTTCGCTTTAGGCCTCCACCACCGTGTGCAAAAAAAAATAAATGGCGATGTCCATTTTGCTCTATGAGTTCATGGTGACGTCATCCTACCCCTAAGTGGAATTTTCCTCCAATGGGATTTCCCCATGTATTTTACCAGGAAACATAGATAGGGCAGCCTAGAAAGGTAAGTGCCCTCCTAACTATACCCAATCACTCCGAGTTTGTTGGCGATGTCCATTATCCTGTATGAGTTCATGGTGACCTAACCCAAAGTGGAATTTTCCTCCAATGGGATTTTCCCATGTATTTTACCAAGAAACATAGATAGGTCAGGTTAGAAAGGTAAGTGCTCCCCTAACCATACCCAAGCACTCCGAGTTTGTTGGCAATGTCCATTTTCCTGTATGAGATCATGGTGACCTAACCCTAACCCTAAGTGGAATTTTTTTCCAGTGGGCCACGCCCACTTCGCACCTGACGATACATAACTGGGTTTTAGGTCGCAGTTTGGGCACTCGGTCTCTGTAAGGTTTGCCATGATTGCCCTATACCATTTCAGACAAATGGCTTTCCAGTCTCTTCTTGAAAACCTCCAGTGATGGAGCACCCACAACTGCAAGAGGCAAGCAGTTCCACTGGTTTAGTTGTTCTCACTGTTAGGAAGTTTTTCCATAGTTCTAGGCTGCTTCTCTCCTTGATTAGTTTCCATCTGTGGCTTCTTGTCCTGCCTTCAGTTGCTTTGGAGAAATGCTTGACTCCCTCTTCTTTGGGGCAGCCCCTGAGATATTGGAAGGCTGTTATCATGTCACCCCTAGTCCTTCTTTTCACCACACTAGACATACCCAAGGTCTAGTTACTGATACTAGTTGCCATATAAGAGAGGTAAACTGCAAAGTCAGAATTGAAGTAGGAACATGGAATGTAAAAGACATAAACATAGGAAAACTCAACACAGAGAAAGATGAAACGAAATGAAATGATAGAAATTGACATTTAGACATCAGCAAATTGAGATGGACTGGACAATTTCATTCAGAAGGTCACACAATTTATTACTCAGAAAACAAAGGAGATATGCTGTTGCTTTTAAAGTTTGGAAGGATATAGCAAGAACAATCACGTAGTTATCATGCAATTAATGACCAAATCGTATCAATTAAACTTTGTGGATGATCCTTTGATCATCCATGTTTAAGTTCCTTTCACCGATGTAGAAGAAGAGGAGATTGATGAATTTTATGATCAAGTTCTGTTTGAAATTGACAGAACACACAAGCAAGATGTGCTGCTTGGGACTGAAAAATGGAATGCCAAGTTAGAAACCTCCAAAAGGAAAATGTAGTTTGAATGAATGGCTTAGGAAACTGAAATGAAGCAAGATAATGATTTATCAATTTCTGCCACTTTCAGTGACTCTTTTCAGAGCTAAGAGTGTCTTCAAACAACCAGAACAATGACTCTATGCATGGCCATCACCAGATGGAATATAAAGAAATCAAACTGTCTATTTTATTGCTAAAAGGAGGTGGAGGAGCTCAACTATAACATCAAAGATAGAGCCATGTGCTGACTATGCAACAGATCATGAACTGATCAGCTGCAGGTTCCAAGTTAAGCTAAATGTCTATGAAGATTCTTAGTTATCCAGGTCATGATTGTCTCAAAAAGCAGGAAGAAATGTTTTTTTCCTTAGAGAGGAAGAAATTTCACTTTTTGTTGCAAGTCTTAATTCATTCTGAGCCTTAGTTTTCCTGACTTCTTCTTTGCAGATTTGGGCTATTTGCTGGCATTCTGCTTTAGATATGTGCTGCTCTTTCCATTTTTTCCTTCCATCTCCTTTGATTCAGTTGCTATCTTTCCACTGGCACCCTTTAGCAATAGTACCAATTTGAGATTGGAACCTTCTTCTGAATTCAGACATATTTTGAAAGACTTTCCTTGGTTTTCAAAATGTTTTCTTCTTCGGTGTTATTGTAATACTGTTTTTGTCTTTTGTAATTTCTACAGACTGAAAAGTAGTCTGATAGGCTGACTCAAACAATTTGACATGTAACTAAATCTTTAAGCACCAGACGCACATGCGCGTGCGTGCCCGCACACACACACACACACACACACACACACCCCTTGCCCTTCCTCCCCCAAAGGGTGGTTGCTTTTCCTAATGGCAGAGGGGTTTCTTTGACCCCCTTCTCTGTTCTTAGCCTTCCTGCCTCGAACTGGTCAGGACAGCCCACCTCTGTCTTGGGGCTGGGAGAGTTCAGCTGCCTCTGTGATGGTCCTTGTGCACAGCCTGACAGCTCTAATAGCCCATGAAAGGCTTTGTGCTCTTCTCCTCCAAGTATTGAGATGCAGGGAAAACGTATTACCTACCCAGGCCTTGCTTAAAACCAGAATTCAGCTCTTTGGTGACAGTTTGAGATAATTGTTTCAAAGGAGCTGGAGGTAGGAAATAGTTTTAAACAACTTTAGAATCAATAGCTGTTTTAATTTGCAATGTACAGCTCGTATGCTGACAAATACCCTAGCAGGGTGGCTGAATAATATGGCTTCAATTATATTTCTGTACAATATCTATCTTATTTTGTGTCAGGGTGCTGCCAAGCTAATTCAATTTTCTGCTGCCAAAGCCAGTGCTTGTTCCCTTTCACTTGCAATATATAACATTATGAAAAAGCCTAAAGCTCGCTGCATGCAAATGGCATCTCTTCCTAGACAATGAAGGCCGCCGTGGGGCTGGGGAGGATGGGTCTTGTCTTCCCCAGGCAAAAAACCTGCAAAATCAGTCATGAAATCAATACGGGAGAGCCAGGGAGAAAGGGAGGAGGCCAAGGCAGAAGGGCCCAACGTAAGACGTGGAGAGGAAGGGTCTTTCGAGCAAAGCTGCTCTCCCCTTCGCTCTCCTCCTCCCCACTCCCCCTTCCCCACCCATGCTACAAGGCCTTGAGAAGGGGCAGAGAGAAGCAGGGAAATGGTCTCATTTACAAGTTATCTCCTTTCTTGATTTGGCAGCTGGTCAATACATGTGAACTGAACTTTCGTGCTTCATCAAGGAAATCGCAAATTCAACCAAGTAACCAAGAGGAAGTAACAAGCAGCAGCGGCCCATAAAATATACAGTATATATGCAGACACATGCCCATGCACACAGCAGACGTATGAAAATAGGGAAACTAAATAAAGCCATAACTGGGATCAAAGCTTTCGTATCTCAACTGTGTTATTATTTTAGGATGTAGAAGCTCCCGCAATTGGAGGACAAATGGTTGGAAGCTTGCAATGTTTGCCTTATTTAATTTTAATATGCCACTGAGAGCACATACATTTTATCTGTATGTAAAATTTTATTAAATGTTACAGGAAAAAGGGTTGTAAATATATGGAAAACTAACATCCAGTCATACAGTCTCTGGCCCCTTAAGTTGGTTTATCATCCCTTCCCCCCCACCCCCCCACCTCCCCCACACACAACCTCACCCTAGATAGGGAGCAGCAAAAGAGCTAATGTTAATGGCTGACACACACACACCCTCCCAGGGGCTCTTCCTCTGAACACTGGCAGCCTCTCCTTCCTGGGTAGGCAGAGGGCACGGTCTGAAAGCAGAGAGGCAAAGCATTCAGGACACTGACCAGGCACCCGGAAGGGCTTAGTTCAGGGGTGGCAAACCTATGGCATGCGTGCCACAGGAGGCATGTGGAGCCATCCCTGTGGGCACGTGCGCCATCACCCAAGAGGGAGGTGGGGCCAGGCTGCCCTGCCCCCTCTCCACGTGCTCCTGCGCTCTTGCTCTCTTTCTCTGCACTGAGAGTCAGGGAGCAGCTGCAAGAGCTTGGTGGATCCGGGCTGGATGGTGGAGGCAGCTGCAGCACAAGTCCAGGAAAGCCTCCGAAGCGATTTCGCCCCCCCGGCCGATCATTTTACGATGCTCCAGCGGCCTGATCCGGGCATCGGAGGCCTGCAAAATGCTTCTGCTGCCCAGATCTAGGGCTGCAGAGTGATTTCGCTCCCCCACCCATTCACAGATGATTTTGCAGGCCTCCGACACCCGGATTGGGTCGTTGGAGCATTGCTCACTCGGTGGCCATGCCCCCGGCACCCAGCGATGCATAGATGGGTTTTGGGTTGCAGTTTGGGCACTCGGTCTCAAAAAGATTCGCCACCACTGGCTTAGTTCTAGGTTGGCTCATCTCTCCTTGATTAGCTTCCATCCATTGCTTCTTGTACTGCCCAGCAAAAGCTTCTTTAAAGTCCTCCATTTGAAGACCTTCTTCCCTTGATGTTTTCAGTGCTGCAAGAAGTAAATCCCCCCCCCCGAGAGTGACAGGGCATGCAGTGCAGGAGAGGAGGCAGGAGACAGGAGTCCCTGGAGCCCCACTTTCCTGGGGAAGGAAGAGGTGACCTCAGCCTCTTGGAGGCTTGACGGTATCTTAGGATAGCCAAGCAAGGAAGGAGCAGGGGAATCCTACCGGTAACAGATGCCCAGCCTAGGATGGCAGCAGATGCAATCCTTTCTATTGGCACCGGGAGTCCTAGCCAGTCTTAAGCTTTTTCTGAAGATTTCCTTTCAGCTTTTCAATTCTTCACGATCTTGTTTTAATTTTCATAATTTGCTGCAATTGTTTTGAAATACGTTTTTATTGTATCCCGTCAAATAAATGCCTAATTATTTCACTGGATTTTTGTTATCTCGACGTAGATCATTCCTTTTTTTCACAAAATGTTCTCCCTTGGAAGTTAAGTTGCTTTCTTTTCATTGGAAAGACAATATCAGCTGCTAACATTTCATCTTATATTCCTGAATTTTGTTCTTGATTGCAGGCACTCCTCACTTAACAATGGAACAGTGTGCTCACAGTAAAAAATGACAATAAAGCTTATTATATCTTTTATTTTTATTTTTTTATTTTTTTTATTTCCATTTATATCCCGCCTTTCTCCGAAGACTCAGGGCGGCTTACAAGCTTAGCAGTAGCCTTCATTCTATGTATATGCCTGCTTATTAGGGCTTTCACACACACACACACACCCAAGCGGCATTATTACAAAGTCAGCTTATTGCCCCCAACAATCTGGGTCCTCATTTTACCTACCTGGGAAGGATGGAAGGCTGAGTCAACCTTGAGCCTGGTGGGACTCGAACCTGCACTAATTGCAGGCAGCTGGTGTTACTTAAGGAGGCATTAACCCACTGCTCCACCAAGGCTCTTATCTTATATCATCTTATATCTTATCTTATCTTATCTTATCTTATCTTATCTTATCTTATCTTATCTTATCTTATCTTACCTTACCTTACCTTACCTTACCTTACCTTACCTTACCTTACCTTACCTTACCTTACATTACCTTACCTTATATCTTACCATCCAAACTTTGAATTCTTCTCCAAGATTCACTTTTTGAAAAAGTCCATTCCAACTGCTAAAGGCTTTTTCCTTATGGAAATATCTCTGCTGCCTTCTTTTGCTTCATGTTTATGAATTCTAGTGCTTTTATATAGACCTGCTGTTATCTTTCATCTTCTTATTTGGAATGTGGTGTAAGCTGAATGACTGGCAAGTATAATTTCACAGATGCCCTTTCTCACACGTTTAGCTGGTAGAGTACTGACATTCAGAAAAAAAGGTCTATGGCACAGAGGTTTCTTCAGGAGATTCCCTTCTGCGTATATTAACCATATTATAGAAGGAAATATTATAGAAATATCTAGAAAGAGTGCAGAGAAGAGCAACAAAGATGATTAGGAGCTGGAGGCTAAAACATATGAAGGACAGTTGCAGGAACCAGATACGTCTAACCTAATGAAGAAAATTTCAATTTCTGGCATTTTTCTTTCCATCCCTTCCTCATTCTTAAAACCAGATTTCATCCTTCTGCTAGCAGTTTTAAAACACATCAGCCACGGTGCATTCCAGCATTCACTGAGTAATTCTTGCTGTGTCTTTAATGTGTTCATGGAGTCTGAATGAATCATATATCCACACAATATGGAATTACGGTTTTCTTACGATAGTGATCTCCAACATGGAAAGCATTTGAAGGAGAGACTAACAGTGGAATTGTAGAGCTTATTATTTCCCGAATGGCACTCCATGCTTTTATGAAACTTTGTGCGATAATATGTCATTTCAGATTTTTGTCCTTTTTCGTATCCCTGAAACATAAATATCTATACATTGGCTAAGCCAGTTCAAGTATTGATGTTTTACTATTTGGAAATTTTAGGCTTCCTATTAACCACGACAGGCAACTGTCTTTATGATGCAGTCATAAAATTTGAAAGGCCAAGATCACATCTGTTTTAACAGAATAGCAGAATTAACAGAATAACAGAATGTTGGAAGGGACTTTGCAGGTCTTCTACTCCAACCCTATACCATTCTAAGTGGCTGTCCAGTCTCTTCTTAAAAGACTCCATTGATGGAGCAGTTTTCTCCATCTTGTAATTTTTTTAACTTAATTCTAGGTTTACTGACATTTACTGACAATTCGCTGTTTTCTTGCAGTTTTCTCTGAAAATGGAATTGGCACCATTTGAAATAAATAATTTATCTCGGGTAAAACATTCATTTTAATCATTGCAATTGTTCCTAACTAAGATGGCTTTAATTTTTCCACCTTTCAAGATCTTTTTTGAGTTCTTGCCAAAATTTAGTGTAAATAGTTGGGTTTATTTCCTGATTATTACCTCTTAAACCTTTCCTAACTTTTTGTAATACAGGGCGAATAGCCCACCTGAGCCTGCTGCTGTAGCAATTTTCTTTATTGCTTTTTAATCTCTTAAGTTTTTATTTATTTGCTAAATATTTATCTATGTACTTCAGTCTTTAGGCAATAGTGTTTCAATATTTAGTTTCAAATTTCCTTTATAAATTTTAGGCCTGGAATAGAATCCCTTTAAAAAATAGCAAGTTCTTCTTTTATTTCCAATGTATAATAGCTATTTGTCTTTCTCTACTGCGTTTCCATATTTATTTCTTTTTTCTTTTCTGATCTGATCTACCAGGAGTTTCCTTGGTTTGTTTGCATTTTCACTTATTTTATCTGCTGTCAAAATTCTGCCATCTCCACTATATCTAATTGTTATTTAATTGTATTAAACTCTTTCAGTGCTTGTTTAATAGGGTTGGCTTTACGATCTATCCTAATTCCTTTAGCTTCTCTTCTAATTGTGATTTATACTCAGTTTTTCCTACTTGTAATAGTTGACCCATCTAGTCAACAGGGTAGGAAATAAGGTGCTGCTAATTCAATTAAAGGATCAGACTTATCCTCCCTAACTTTCCTCTGAAGCATTCCCAGCTCTTGTTTCTAAAGTCTGCAAACACGATCAAACCTTCTTGCTTTAATATTAGTCTTTCTGGGTTGGCATGCATTGATCTGGCAGCAATGGGCATGACAGCTTCTGCTGAAAATGGGATATATATTTGAGTTAGATTGCAATACATAGATTGCCTTTGACTCAATATCTGCTGGTTATTTACTCAAGCACTGATCTTCTCACTGAGATTGGGATTCCCTTTCAGGCAGTGTTTAATCCAGGGGTCTTCAAACCTGGCCCTTTTATGACTTATGGGATTTTCCCATGTATTTTACCAGGAAACATAGATAGGGCAGCCTAGAAAGGAGAGGATCCTTAGATACCAAACAAACCAAAATCAGGGGTAGATGGTC
This sequence comes from Vipera berus, assembly GCF_964194415.1. Lineage (NCBI taxonomy): Eukaryota > Metazoa > Chordata > Lepidosauria > Squamata > Viperidae > Vipera > Vipera berus. The sequence continues at coordinate 25,305,091 of NC_138212.1, read as the reverse complement.
ACTCAGTGAGAGGGAGTCAGACGTGCTCCCGCCCCACCGCCCCACAGACTGCACTATTGAGATCTCGCCAGGGGCTAAATTACCCAAACTAAAGATGTATTCCATGACACTGAGGGAGATGGAGGAACTTCGGGGGGGGGGGTTATAGACAAAAACATGGCCAGGGGATTTATCCATCCAGTGAAGTCAAGGGTGGCTGCCCCCATGCTCTTCAAAGAGAAGAAAGACGGGTCTCTCAGATTATGTGCAGATTGTTGTTGTTAGTTGCGAAGTCGTGTCCGACCCATTGCGACCCCATGGACCACGTTCCTCCAGGCCTTCCTGTCCTCTACCATCTTCTGGAGTCCATTTAAGCTCACGCCTCCTGCTTCAGTGACTCCATCCAGCCACCTCATTCTCTGTCGTCCCCTTCTTCTCTTGCCCTCAACCTTTCCCAGCATTAGATTAAAGAGGATTAACCTCATCATATAATTATCACATAAATAGCCTCCAGAACTTTTATCATCTTTCTTCCTTTTCTCTTTCTCACTTTCCAGGGTCTCAGCATCATTTTTCTGTTGTGCTGACCAGAACTGGATGTAGTACTGCAAGTGTGGTCTTACCAGTGAATTATAACACACTATTATCATGTCACATGATCTTGATGCTCTGTTGATGCAGCCCTGGACTGCCTTGGCTTTTTTGGCAGCTGCAGCACATGGCTGGCTCATACTTCAGCATGAGGATGCCAAGGACACCTAGCTCCCTCTCATAATTACTATGGTTGGTATTCTACTTGTGCATTTGGTTCTTCCTGCCTAAGTAACGGACCTTCCTTTTGTCACCAGAGAACTGCATCTTGTTGGATATGGCCCAGTTTTCAAGTCTGTCAAGGTCCTTTTGGATCTTGAGCCTGTCTTCCAAAGTGTTAGCAATTCCCCCCTCCCCCCCAGTTTCGTATCATCTGCAAATCTGATGAGCTCCCTTTATATCCCCTTGTCTAGATCATTGATGAAGATGTTGAAGAGACTGGGCCTATGACACAACCTTGCAGTACCCCATTGCGTGTTTTCCTCTGTTCAGAGGCAGTTCCATTGAGGACTACATGCTGAGTGCAGATGGTCAGCCAATTACAGACACAGTAATGAAAGCCACAAGATCCTGTGAAGGTCATGTCTGCATAGGCTGGTTTGTTCTGAGCTTGAAACAAAGTCTTCAGCCTATTATTATTATTATTATTATTATTATTATTATTATTATTATTATTATTATTATTATTATTATTATTAAAAGGGGGGGCTTTGTTGTTCATCTCTCTCCTTTGATCAGAGGTGACTGGATTCAATACCTAACAGTCCTTCCAATATCAGCAAGAAGAAGAAGAAAACCCACCCATTCCACATTCTCAGAGAGGAGGAATAACAGAATAAAAGAGTTGGAAGGGACCTTGCAGGTCTTCTAGTCTAACCCCTGGCTCAAGCTGGAGATCCTATACCATTTCAGACAAATGACTGTCCAGTCTCTTTTACATTCTGTCATGGGGTCAGACCTGTTATGGAATTTAGTGTGCAGGGTCTCCTTGTGCTACCAAAGAGTTGCACAGACAAGGAAGGGCACTGAGAGCAGTAAAAGTCACACACAGAAATACACTGAGTTCTTAAAGCAAAAAGTATTTTACTTTGAGGTGGTGTAAAAACAAAAATGCACAGTCAAAAATAAACAGTCCAAGTAGCAATCCAAAATACAAAGTCTTCTTACCGGTCCAGAGGTCAATACACAGTTCAGGTTTACAACAGTAGTAAACCAACAGCAGAGCAAAAACAGTAATAGTAGAGATCAGTGAATTCAGAGAGAGAGAGAAGCTACTTTCCTAGCTTCCTCTTATGGCCATGAGAACACTTACACACCCATTGGCCAATTAACAACTTAAAGACATAGCATTATGGTTAATATATTTTCAACCCAACATTGTAGGCTAACACCATATGCCTAACATTCTCCCCTTTGGGTAGAATAATATATAACTCTTACAATCTTATGCACATTCTTTCACAATTAGCATTGTGTTTCACAGCACTTTGTACCTTCGTAAAATGGTCTGCAATATTTACATCAGATGGACAATACTCTAACTGTATTAATTTATCTTTGACACATTGTCTGACATTTAAATAACGAAGATCAGTATGTTTAGATCTTGTTTTTACTGCAGCATTATTAGCCATCTTTATTGCAGCTTGATTGTCCTCATACACAATGAATGGATCATTTACATTTAAACCCATATCTAACAATAATTGTTTGTACACTAGCAGTTCTGTACATAACACTGATAGACATGAAAATTCAGCCTCCATTGTAGATAAGCTTATGTGTTTTTGTCTAATAGACTTCCATCCAATCAAAGAATCACCCAACATTATAGCCAACCCTGAGGTAGATTTACGACTGTTTGAATCAGAGGCAAAACTCGCATCTGCATATGCAGTAAGGATTAACTCACGATTTGGCTCTAGATATAACGAGTAGTGAATAGTCTGCTTCAGATATCTTAATACTCGTTTAGCTGATTGCCAGTGTCTAACAGTTGGATTATTGTTGTACCTAGCTAATTGGTTTATACAGTAAGAAATATCAGGTCTAGTCCAATTACTCAGATACATAAGACTTCCTATCAAAGATTGGTACATAGTCTTATCAAATACAGGACTCTCAACATTAGTGTCCTTAAAATCCATAGCCATCGGAGTTTTTGCTGGTTTACACATTTCCATATTGTATCTCTTTAATAACTGAGATATCTTACTGGCTTGCGACACCTTAAAACCCCTATTCGTTTTCACAATATCTAACCCCAAATAGTGGCTTATTTTCCCAAGATTTCTAATTGTGAATTTATTTTGCAATCTTGAAATGATAGTTTGTGCTTCTAACTCAGTTTTTGTTATTATTGCAATATCATCTGTGAATAATAAAAGAAAAGATAATGCTCCGTTGTGTTCCCTTCTAAACAAACAAGGATCAGCATTACTGGCTACAAAACCTAATGCACTTAACTCATTAACTATACATTTGTTCCACTCATAGCCTGATTGTTTCAATCCATAGAGGCTTTTCTTTAACTCCCAACAATCATGGTCTCTATCACTGGTCAATCCTGGTGGTATTCTTAAATAAATAGTATGTTGCAATGGAGCATGTAGATATGCAGTTTCAACATCTACATGATTAACCATATATTGGTTTTTAGCCGCCCATACTAAAGCTGCTCTTAAAGTAGTTGCCCTTAGACTGGGTGCAAACACTTCGTCATAATCCTCAGTAGTTTGGGCAAAACCTTGTGCAACCAAACGTGCCTTATGGGTTATAGTTCCATCTACTCCTTTCTTTATCTTATATATCCATTTACAACCTATAGCTTGCTCACCAGGTGGCAGTTTTGTTTTCTGATAAACCTTAAGATTCTGCAAAGACTTCAACTCCCTGTTCATTGCAGCTTTCCATGATGCCTGTTCCTTTTCAGGATACATCCTGATCTCATCATAGTTAGATGGCTCTACACTAACTTGACATACTATACTAGCTTCATAGCGATCAGGTGGATGTCTGATACGCATTGAACGCCAAGGAATTACAGGGCTTTGAATTTCAGACTCCTTTCCTTCCTCTGATTCCTCTATTATCTCCCCTATCTCCTCTTCATCTTTTATATTTACAGGAGATGCATTATCATTACTAGTTACGTTATCAGAGGAGTCCTCAAACACTAGAGGATCAGTATTAACAGTTACTTGCTCTAACCTATCCCAACCAACGTGCTCAAGGAATTTTGCACTAGCACTGTTATATACATTAGTTGTGCCTCGTTCCCAGAAACGATAGGATCTATGGTTAGCTTCATAACCTACGAAGTATAATTGCCTAGCCCTATGTTGGCCTTTACTCCTGAGTTGTGCAGGAATGTGGACCCAAGCTGGGGTGCCAAACGTGTGCAGGTAATCAAGGTTTGGTCTTCTACCATGCCATATAGTATATGGTATTTTACCAGTAGAAGTATTAGCAACTATATTCAGAACATGGTTTGCACATTTTGCTGCCTCCCCCCACAGTCTATCTGTTAAGCCAGAATCTCTTAACATAGTTCTCATCATGGCTTGTAACGTTTGCCCACGTCTCTCAACAAATGCATTATGTTGAGGTCTATAAGGGGCTGAACGTTTATGCTCAATGCCAGCTGATTGTAGCATATCAACAAAGCGCTTGTTTGTAAATTCAGTACCATTATCAGTAATTATGCACTGAACCTTTCTCTTTGTTTTTCTCTCCACGAACTTCAGCCAGTTTGCAAATTGTTGGAAAGTATCTGCCTTTGACTTAAGCAGATAACAAAAACCATATCTAGAGTAGTGGTCCAATATACTTAAAATATAACATGACCCTCCTAAACTTGGTTTCATGGGTCCAATTAAATCAGCAAACACAACTTCCAAAGGAACAGTTGTTTTGAAGCCGTTTAACCTGTTTGCAGGAGTTGCCTTACTCTTTTCCTGATTACAGGCATTGCAATTCAAATACTTACTACATGGCTTCAGTTTAACTCCTTCTACTAATTCCACTGTTTTACGTAGTGAGTTAAAGTTTACATGCCCTAACCGCCTATGCAATAAATGTATACACTCATCATGTGGCTTCTTGTTCTCACATAGTGAGTTAGCTTTAACTGTACTAACCTGGTTACTTGTGAGAACGAATAAACCATTTTTCAAATTAGCAGTTACACAGGTTCCATTCCTCTCAATAGTGCATTGCTCCCCTCTGAATGTTACCACAAACCCAACTTTAACCAATTCCCTTACAGATAACAGGTTGAATCTTAGCTTAGGTATATATAACATAGGTAACTGTTCATCAATGCATGGACAATAGGAATTACCTTCACCAGAGGCCTTCATCCTCCAACCGTTTGCTAGTGAAACATATTGGTTGCTGTTTTTCATATTAACAAACCTCTTTTTCTCTTTAGTAATGCATTGTGAAGCCCCACTATCAACAACCCACAATTCATTGTTTCTGGATGTTGGTTCACCAGAAATAGCCAAACCAATGCCCTTCTTAGCCTTTCCACTGCTATTTACATTCTGTTTTCTACCCTTTCTACAGAATTTGGCTATATGCCCTCTAGCCCCACAAGAATAACATTTCTTGACGTTGTAAGCAGTGGTAAATTGCTGCTCCTCTTGTGGCTGTGTCTCTCTCAGCTGGTCTCTGTCACGCCTTCTTCTGGACTCTTCCAGCAGTCTCCCAGTAATGTTAGTCAATGTCAGTTCCTCTCTGGTCAGGACTTCCAAAGAAGAAACATATCCATCATAACTCTCATCCAAAGATGACAGAATAATGTAGACCTGATGCAACTCTGAAAAAATCAGCTCCTTTTCATGAAGCTCTTGAAAAGTTGCCTTCATGTAATTTAAATGGGTCAGCATATCTCCATTCTTCTGCAGACGAGTCCTAAACAGCTTACGTGTAAGGTGTATATGTGCACCCACACTGTCACGAACATAAAGCCTTCGCAAAACATCCCAACACCTAGCAGCAGACTCCTCACCACGAATATGGACAAGCTGCTGGTCATTCAGTGTTAGTCCAATAATGCAAAGAGCTTTCTCGTTGCTTCGTTTAAAGTCGTCTAACTTCTTTGCATCCTCTTCGTCATCTGGATCCCAAGCAGTAGTATCTGGTGGGTTATTTACAACAGTCCATAGTCCTTCCTTGCGCAAAAGCAAGCAGCATTTTGTGGACCAGGAAACATAGTTTGTCCCATCCAACCGGGTTATCCAGGAGATGCCTGACAACTGTTCTTGTGCCATTTTACACCAAATACAAACTCAGCTAGGAATATTGTGTGTACTTACTCTCAGTACAGGCCTGGGCCCATAACCAGTGTTATGGAATTTAGTGTGCAGGGTCTCCTTGTGCTACCAAAGAGTTGCACAGACAAGGAAGGGCACTGAGAGCAGTAAAAGTCACACACAGAAATACACTGAGTTCTTAAAGCAAAAAGTATTTTACTTTGAGGTGGTGTAAAAACAAAAATGCACAGTCAAAAATAAACAGTCCAAGTAGCAATCCAAAATACAAAGTCTTCTTACCGGTCCAGAGGTCAATACACAGTTCAGGTTTACAACAGTAGTAAACCAACAGCAGAGCAAAAACAGTAATAGTAGAGATCAGTGAATTCAGAGAGAGAGAGAAGCTACTTTCCTAGCTTCCTCTTATGGCCATGAGAACACTTACACACCCATTGGCCAATTAACAACTTAAAGACATAGCATTATGGTTAATATATTTTCAACCCAACATTGTAGGCTAACACCATATGCCTAACAAGACCCACAGGGCCTCTATCTTCTCCATCCTGACACACAGGCTACCTGGGATTTGGGGAGTTGATCCAATACCTCCAGATGACCACAGATCTGGGGAGGTCAATTTGCACTGACTAGACGTAACTGTCCAAAGGCACAAGCAGAAATTATGTTTAAAAAAATAGACTCAATTCTGGGAAAGCTGCACAGCAGAAGCACTGGCTTTTCCAGGAGAGAGCCATTTCCCCATAGGAATAAAATTTATTAAAGAAAACGGTTACAATTTTAATGCCATCCTATAAATCAATGAGGCAGATTTTGCAGCCAGAGTTGGAATGCCTGTTATATCTTGTTTTTGTTTTTAAACCTCTCTCTCTCTCTCTCTCTCTCTCTCTCTCTCTCTCTCTCTCTCTCTCTCTCTCTCTCTCTCTCTCTCTCTCTCTCTCTCTCTCTCTCTGTGTGTGTGTGTGTGTGTGTGTGTGTGTGTGCATGCACATGTGTGTCACTTATCTCTCCTCTACTATAGCAAATGAACGACTGAAAAAGTGTAGAAAAGACCTGGTGTAGTTTCCCTGTGTGGGGTTTTTGTAGGCACAGATATGGAAAACTCTTCAGATTCCCACAAAGGATGAATGGATGGTGAAGTTAATGGAGTTGGCTGAGATGGTGAAACTAATTACTTGCATGTGGAAACTAGTTTGGGACTTTTTGCTTAAAAATGAAAGAAATAAAATTTTAATGTTGGGATCTCACAATTACAATTATTTATGGATATAAAAATACTATTAATTTTAGAGCAAATGCTATTAATTTTTTTATATTTGTAGCTGTATCGAAGAAAGTGGGAATTTCTCCCCCCCCCATTTTCTGTACTTTTTTTATGCCTTGCACTTCCCCACCACCACTTCTTTCCTTTTATTTTTTTTCCTGTTTTGTATTTTATCTTTTGTAAAAATGCAATAAAACGTAACTTAAAAAGAAAGAGGAGCTTCAGAAGAGAGCATAAAGGTGGGGTCATTACAGTGGCGTAGCGTGGGTTGTCAGCACCCGGGGCAAGGCAAGTAATTTGCGCCCCCTAACCCGTGGATTTTAGCACTCGAGTCTGCCGCAGGGAGCCCCGCATCCTGGGCGTCCGCCGCACCCCCCACCCACGCCTCCCCCGGGAAAAGGGGGAAGGTCCGGCATCCCCTCCCTCACGTGCGGCAGAAGCGCCGGGACCGAGGCCGTGCCAGGAGGCGGGCGGCGCAGCGGAGCCTCCGCTTCGGAGCCGGCGGGGGGGGCGGCTGGGGGCGCCGCCGTCCCTTTCTTACCTCTGATGCCTGGAAGAGAGCGGGACCCGCCAGCGCAGCTGCCCGTCTCGCTCAGGCATGCACCGCGGCTGGCCGGGGCTTCTGCCGGGGGCGCATCCGGGCGCGGGGAGCGAGGGAGGGGGCCGGCACGACGCCCCGTGAGCTTGGCAGCCCTTGGCCGGAGCTGCGGCTGAGCCTGGAGCCACACCAGCCCGCACCTGCTGCCCCGGGAGAGCTCGGCTCGCTCCTCTGACCCCCCTCCCGCCACCGCCGCCCCCTCAGCCACGTGCGCCGGGCCGCCACCGCGGGGGCTGCTCTAGCGCGGAGAGGGGGAGGCCGGTCCCCGTTCGGCCCGCCAGCCCCGGGAGAGCCCCGCGCGAGCGCCTGCTTTTGAGCAGGAGCGACCTTGCCCTGCTTGCCCTTGCCCGGCGCCGGGAGCAGCCGCCGCCGACCGCCCCGCTTTTCGCAAGCCCCACTACGCCGCCGCCACCTGCCGCGGGGTGAGGGAGTCGGGGCCGCACCGGCGGGCGCTTCTCTGGCAGTGGGGCATGCTGGTGCCCTGCACTGCGCTCCGTCTGCGGGGGCCGCCCTGGGAAAGGTGGAAGTGCAGCTGTGGTCTGGGATGGCTCCGAGCCCTGTCTGGCCGGCTTTGTGCCTCCGTCCCCCAAGAGTAGCTGGTTGTGAGTTGCTGCTTCCCCGAGTGCGCCTCAGCCCCGGATCCCCCCCGCGGGACTCCAGCCGCGCGAAGGGCGCTTCGGCGCGTCTTCCATCCCTCCCGAGTGCGAGCGCGCCCCCCCCAGATGTTGCGCCCGGTGCGGCCGGCCCCCCCTGCACCCCCCACGCTACGCCACTGGGTCATTACAAAGGCCGCGTGGTAGGAGAGTGGTGGGAAGGGGCTTGGTTTTGTTTTTTATTTGCAAATTGTGGTACGTAGTAAGCACAAGTTGTTTAGATAGTTCTAAAGCAAGATTAGTGAAATAAAAAGTAAATAGTCATGTAATGAAAATTATCCTAGTTGGAGAGGGAACAGTTGTCAGAATCCATTTATATATTTATATAGTTATTATATTTATATAGTCATCCATAGCTGGAAACTGCTTGGCTTTATGTATATTTACTGGGGACATTCTAAACTGCTATGGAAGTTTTTGTTGTTTTGTAAAACTGCCACCAGTCTGTATTGATTTGGCACTATAACAAGTACAATCAATAAATAAAGAAACCAAGAGAATAACTGTTGGAGATATAAGTATTCTGTGTGAGAAACAAAGATTTAAGATATAGACCTGATAACTATACTGTGAAATCAATTGATTTCTCCATAAAACAGACAGCGATAGCCAAAAAGGGGACAGAATAATCGCCTCATCTCTGCCCCCCTTGTGGGCATGAGGACTGGGGGCAGCCAAGGGGGTACAATAAGGAAAATGCTTAGACCAGCAGTTGGGAGATGCACCTTCATCCCTTGGCAACTTCCTAGAGGGTCTCTCTCCCCATTGCTACCCATCAGGATGTGTTGCTAGGGGAAAACCTGGCAGCTGGCATTGTGTTCTGGGCAGTTTTAAGCACCTGGACGAAAAGAGGTGAGACTTAACTCTAATAAGCCAGTCAATCAATGAAAGGCTGAAGAGTCAGTGTCATTGGATTCGGACCTCCTTGAATAAGAAGACCCAGGAGGGGTTTTTGCCTTCCCATCATTTGGCTTGAGGGAGGAGAGGGGGCTTGAGTCAGATTTTCCCAGGCTCGTCTTTCTTTTGTTGGCCCATTTTTTGAAAAAGTGGTCAGGAAACAAGGTGGGTGAAGGTCCTCAAGCTTTAGCCTGCAGCTCAGTGACTTCAATATCGTCAAAGAATCTGGAGAGATGTTTTCACTAAGACAAGGGTAGGCAACCTCGGCTCTTTTATGACTCATGGACTTCAACTCCCAGAATTCCTGAGTCAACTCAGGAATTCTGGGAGTTGAAGTCCATGAGTCATAAAAGAGCCGAGGTTGCCTACCCCTGCACTAAGAGATGGTGCCACAACCGCCAGCAGCAAACGTGACTTTAACACACAGGTAGTCCTTGACTTACGACAGCAATTCAACTCAACATTTCTGTTGCAAAGCAAAACAGTTGTTAAGTGAGTTTTGCCCCATTTTACAACATTTCTTGCCACAGTTGTTAACTGAAGCATTGACTTTGTTGAATTAATAACATAATTAAGTGAATCTGGCTTCCCCATTGACTTTGCCTCTCAGAAGGTCGCAAAAGGGGATCACAGGGCCTCGGGACACTGCAACTATCATAATTACAAACCAGCTGCCAAGCATCTGAATTTTGATCACGTGACCAGAGAGATGCTGCAATGGTCATAAGTGTGAAAAATGGATCATAAGTCACTTTTTTCCAGTGCTGTTGTAACTTCGAGCCATCACTAAATGAACGGTTGTAAGTCAAGGACAACCTAAACACCAGGATCAAATGGGAATAAGAAGAATTGAGAGAAGAAGAAGAAATGAGATGTATCAGTCTCTCTAAAATTCGGTTGGAGAAGGGATAAGGAGATACGGTCATTCAAATTACTGGTCAGTTCATGGCGAAATTATTATATTATTGAAAATAGAAAACCCGGTTAGCATTTTTAGAATCTATCTATCTAATGACAGATTGTTGTTTAAAGTAGTTGGCTGAAAAGAGAGAGGCTGGGGGGGAGGGGGAAACAGGGCAAAGGAGAAAAGAAAACCCATGGCTTGACCTCAAATGGTAACCGTGACTATAGCCACAGGAGAGAAGTGATTTGAGGAAGACCTTGAAGAAGAGATGGGGGGGCGGCATGCGTGCATGCACACCTGTGTGCGTACCTGCATGCAATGTCCAGCTCAAAGGGGCAGATGCAGAGAGGGGTCTGGGCCATTTAGAAACCCACCTGAAAGAGTCTTTCCTCTGTGTGCTGACATTGGCAGGCACCCCTGCCGGGCCAGAGCGTGGGCAGATGACCTTCTCAAAAATGTCCTTGAACAGTGTTGCTCAACCTTAGAAACTTTAAGATGTGTGGACTTCAAATCCCAGAATGCTTAAAGTTGCCAAGGTTGAGAAACACCGTCCTTGAAAATTCTTTCCATCACTGCTACGATTAAGGGAAACACAGCTCTGGAAGTACTCATTTAGAAATTCCCAGTGTCCAAAATGAAGACAAGAAGCTGCGCCGTCAGATGGCTGAAGGCAGTGGCAGCCTCTTTGATGGATGACATGCTACAAGGACTTCCGTATCTGAAGTTATTGCAAAAAAAGAAAAACACAGGCTTTGGAGTATTATCCCATTTTACTCATCTCACAAAGCTGTTTCAAGTCTGTTGCATCGTCTTTATCACTCTGTGTAGAATTTGTCAGCTGTGGGGAACCCCCTCAAGGAGGAAACTGAAGGTCAAATGCAGAGAGACAACACAGAGGAGGAGCAGAGCGAAGGGTTGAGGCAGGAGGCTGAGCACTGTGGGGTGGGGGTCTTCTGTAATGGAATGACCTTGGGAGATGGGAGGAAGAGTGGCAGTCTAGACAACTGTCTGAGAAATGAAATCTGAGGGGCGGTTATGGAGAAGGCATCTCAGGAGAGACCCTCCCTATTTGGGGGGAAAGTCAGAGATGGGATGGGAACTGTAGTCGATGACCAGGCTGAGTCCAAAGGGGGTGAGGGGTCCACTGCATCACCAGTCTAAACCTGGCTCAAAAACAGTAACTGGGAGAGGGACCTTGAAGTCCTAGTGGACTATCACTTAAACATAAGCCAGCAGGATTCTGCAGCAGCCAAAAAAGGAAATACAATCCTTGGTTTGTATTGGCACAGAATCAAAATCACATGAAGTATTAGTACCGCTTTATAAAATCTTGAAATACTGCATCCAGTTTTGGTCACCACATTATAAAAATGTTGAGCCTTGAAAAAAGTGCAGAGAAAGCAACTAGGATGATTACATGTCTGGAGACTAAAACAAAGAACAGTTGCAGGATTTGGATTTGGCTATTCTCGGGGGCGGGGGAAGGATGAGGGCGACATGATAGCAGTATTCCAGTATTTGAGAGGCTGCCACAAAGATGAGGGAGTCAATTTATTTTCCAAAGCACCAAAAGACAGGACAGGAAACAATGGATGGAAACTAATAAAGGAAAGAAGCGACCTGGAATTAAGGAGAAACTTCCTGACAATGAGGACAATTAACGAGTGGAATAGCTTGCCTTCAGACACTGTAGGGGCTTCATCACTGGAGGTTTTTAAGCTGGTCAGCCACCTGTCTGAAATAATATAGGGTTTCCTGCTTGAGCAGGGGGTTGGACTAGAAGACCTCCAAGGTCCCTTCCAGCTCTATTCTGAATTGAATTAAAGTCTCTTTGTGCCCAAAAGAGATCTAAGTCCAGCCCTCCTTGATTCTACCATCAATTTGCCTTGACTGTTAGTAGTTCAGATTCTTGTTTAGGGAGAGCATGGAATAAACTTGCACTCCTTTGAACAACCCTGGTTCCTGATTTCTTGCTCTGAAATCTGTCAGCCAAATGACAATGTCAGGTATTTAGGAGCAGAGGAGTTTTTTAACTCCTTAGCTGGCCCTGGCAACTCCAGTTTCGAAAGGCTAAGGTACAACAACCATTTTTAAGTGAAAGGCAGACTGATGTAGGAGATGACCAGGCTGAGCCTGGTCAGGAGGCGTCAGGTATGTCATCAGTTTGGAATACCTTCGTGCCCACAAGAGTTCTAAGTCCGGCCCAACTTGAATTCTGTTGATTGTTATCTACTGCTAATTTGCTTTGACCATTAGTGGTTCAGATTCTTGTAGAGTGTTAGCATGCAATAAACCTGCATTCACTGGAACCTCCTTGGCTCCTGATTTCCTGCACTTGACAGGCACTTTCAGACTCGCAAGATTCTATTAAAGTAACCTTACAGTAAAGACAGAGTTAATACTCATGGCTGTGGCTCTTGCCTGGACATCACTTGCTCCTTCGGGCTTCCAATATTTAGGGGTCAGGGATTGGCTCAGTGGGGTCTACAACAACTTGCCATAGCCAACTTGCTGTAGGAAAACTCGCCGCAGGACAAGTGTTACACTAATATTGAAGAAATAGTAGAATAGAATCATTAAAGAAAGGATGGCTTCGCCTAGGTTACTACTCATTCAAGATCTCTGTAAAATTCGGTTTTACAGGTAGCCCTTGACTTACGACCACAACTGAGCCCAAAATTTCTGTTGCTAAGTGAGACAGTTGTTAAGGGAGTTTTGCTGCTTTTCTTGCCACAGTTAAGTGAATCACTGCAGGTGTTAAGTTAGTAACGTGGTTGTGAAGTGAAGGTGGGTTCCCTGTTGACTTTGCTTGTCAGAAGGTCGCAAAGGGGCATCACGTGACCCACCGGGACATTGCCAAGGTCATAAATATAAGCCGGTTACCGAGTGTCCAAATTTTGATCACATGACCATATGGATGCTACAGCAGTCATAATTGTGGCAAATGGTCATAAGTCACCTTTTTCAGGACTACCTGTATTCTGCCCTCTCATGAAAACAGCGAGGATGGTTCTGGCAGAAGCACAAGGGCCTGATTTTTTCCCCCCTGGGAGCAGGAATCTGCCCTAAGCAAGGATTAGTGGACCAGATTTTATCACAGTAACAGAAGAGAGTTTTGTTTACAGGGAACTGATGACATATGTAGAGAAAGCCTGGCTCCTAACTGTCTGCCCCCAGGAGGAGAGCCCCAAACACGCAGCTCTGCTGGGAAGAAAGCCTGAAGGAATTAGCAGCCTCTTGGACAAAGAGCAGACCGAGGAGCTGGCAAAGGGGCACAGGAAGCAAGCCCAAACTCTACCCTCTGCTGCCTGTTTGGGATGAGTAGGGTATGAGGTCCCGGGAGTCAGCGCCGCTGGATCTGGACCTAGGTCGCATGTTCCCTTCCTTTTCCTCACGAGCATTCTGAGATACAAGGCAAGCTCGGGTAATGTGCTTATCTGAGCCTGTTTGGTGTTAGGGTAAAGGTGCTGGCCTAAAAACCAGGGTTGTTTTTGTCACCTCACAGGGTGGTTGCTGTCGGGAAAATTGGAGGAGGAAGAAGTGTTAGATTTGTTGGCTGCCTTTATTTATAAAAATGATAAAGGTATAATAAAAATTAGATAGATAGATAGATAGATAGATAGATAGATAGATAGATAGATAGATAGATAGATAGATAGATAGATAGATAGATAGATAGATAGATAGATAGTGTTGTGTGCTGGGTTTTTTGCAAGCAGGAGGCGAGACGAGAGAGTTCAAACAGGAACATTGCTTTATTGGATAACAGGAACTGAACTAGTAACCATGGCTTCTATGCAGCTGTTTATACAGCTGACCACTAGGTGGAGCCAATAGGTTTGAAGGAACAGACAGACAGACGGCGCTAGTCTAAGGCCTACAGCCACATAACAGAGATTCCTCATATCTGCCGTTCACGTCTGGGGAGGGTGTGTGTGTGTGTGTGTGGCTCTCATTTTTTCTTTCTCTTTGCTCAACGCAGGCATTCAGGTTGACATTTCCAGATGGGTCTCCAGCCTTTGCTTGGATATGTCCAGAGTCCAAACCCTCCCTGCCCTCATGGGAAGCTGAAGTACGGGACAAGAGGCCACTTGCCATGCAGAACATGGCAAAACAAACTGACTCCACGTCAGCCCAGGAGTGAAACAACATATTTTCTCCCCTTATTTATTTCATTAAACGCTTAAAATATATTAAAAGGAGGCTGGATTGGAAGAGGAGCGTGCTTTTAAAACTGGAGAAGAGACTTCTGCACTACAAAGGCACTAGTCAGGTGGCCGAAAATGCAAATAAACTGGCAGCTCTACTGAAGTGGCAGCTCTAGGGTGGAGCTGCTTTTTAGGATCAATTGTCAAGAGCAGAGGAAACTGCAGACAAGAAACATGCTGCAGACTAGCAGTAGGCAGAATAAAAATGAAGAACTTGGAGGCGGGGAGCGGGGGCGGGGGGAATGGAAGATGATTGCTCAGTGCCTATCCTTCCATCCTCCCCCACCATAGAACTGATGAAACTTCTTGGATGAGAAGTGTTATTTATTGGGCTCAAATGTAATAAACCATGAGTTTGCCTGAACTCACTTGTCTCGCCTTCTTTCCTGCGCCAAAGAACCCACTACACAACACTGGCGACGAGGGTGGGATCCTGTTTTCCTGAAAAGAGCTGAAGTCTACGAGGGGAAGGCAGCACACACCGGAGGGAAAAGGCATTTACCCCCCCCCCTCCTCCCTCAAGGTCGGCTAGCAAGCTACGCTAGCAACCTTGTGCTCAGCGGACTCATTCCCTGAGCCCTGGGAAGCAGGATCGGAAGAAGCCGCAGGAACCAGCAAAGACAGAATGCCAAAGGTTGGGAGACTTCGAGAATTCGACGTGAAGCACCCAGAGGGATGGCCATCTTATTTGGCTCAGGTGGAAAACTACCTCCGGGCAAACCAAATCGTGGAAGAAGGACTGAAGGCCGCAACGCTACTCTGCCTGTGCGGCCCAACAACCTTTGACTTGGCCGAGAACCTCTTCACTCCGACGCCGATAGAATCGGTCTCCTACGCAGACCTCAAAAAGAAGC
Source organism: Vipera berus (assembly GCF_964194415.1). Taxonomy (NCBI): domain Eukaryota; kingdom Metazoa; phylum Chordata; class Lepidosauria; order Squamata; family Viperidae; genus Vipera; species Vipera berus. The sequence goes on along the minus strand of NC_138212.1, from coordinate 25,289,864 downwards.
TAACCGAACATTTTCAGCCCAAGATGTCTGAAATAGCCTGGCATTTCACATTTGACCAGCAAGTGTAGCAACCCAGCAAATCAACTTCAGAATTCATCGTGGCCCTGAGGCAGGCTGCACGCCTGTGCAAATTTTCGAATTTAGAAGAGAGACTACAAGACCGGCTCGTCTGCGGCCTATGGAACCAAATGCTTCAACAAAGACTCTTTGCCAGACCAAATTTAACATTTTCAGAAGCACAAGACGAAGTAATGGCCAACGAAGCCGCCGGGGTACAGTTCAAACAGTGCAGCCCACCAAAACAACAAAGCATGAAGAAACGGTCAACCACGAGGACACCAAACGGCCTGAGGAGTCTTCCGAGGAAGAAGAGCCTGAAATCAACAGACTACAAAAGCAGCCCAACGTGCAACACCGCAACAGCCAGCAGCAAGAGAACACTTACAAGGCAGTTCTCTTACCTAGATGTAAAGGGTGCGGCAGCAACTATTTTCACGCCGATTGCAGATTCCGGTCTGCCACGTGCAGGGCCTGTGGAAGGACAGGCCACATCGCAGCGGTTTGCAGAGCCTGCCAAAGGAACCGGCCACCCAAACAACAGTCAGAAGATCCGACTAGGAGAGGTACTGGGGCCCAGGGTCCTGTTAGTGTGGGGTTTTTCAGAAGCATGTGCCGCACTGGGGCCCGACGCCCCCTCAAATCTAAACTCAGACTCCTGGTAGAGCTACAAGGAGTTCCATGTAAGATGGAATTGGACTCTGGCTCGGCAGTCTCCATTATTTCTCAAGACACTTTTAATTTCGTGTGTAGGCGCAGTAGCAACTGGGCCAAACTAAGGCCCTCAGACATCATTCTAACTGACTTTCAAAATGCTCAAGTTAAAGTTAAGGGAGAAGCCACCTTGACTGTAAAATTTAAGGGGTTTTTTGGGCACCTGGATGTCATAGTAGTAGGGGGCCAGAGAACGAGTCTCATTGGACTCAATTGGTTTGATGCCTTAGGTATTCAGATTACTGGTATCAACCGGACACAAACTGCAAACCTTTCGTCAGTATGTGAGGAATATGCAGGCATTTTTTTTATTGAAAAGTTTTATCATACATTTTATCTTTGACAGTCCCCCCTACCCCTCCCCTGTCCCTCCCTCCTTACCCCTCCCCCCCTCCCCACCCACCCCCGACTTCCCAGAGCTAAGTACAAGGTATAAAAAAACAAAGAAAGAATCATAAACAACCATATGCTAACAACCATAGACTCTAAAATCTATCACTCTCTAGCTCACATAGGATAACTACAAACACTATTAATATAGAATATATAAAAAAACAGGGGAAAAAAAGAAAGGAAGACTTATTCAAATACTACATGAAACTTCTTAGTCCCATATTTGTTCTGGATATACTCAATCCATTCCTCTTAACAGTTTAATAGCCTCCTTAGACTTCACAACCTCTAAATTCAAAATCAAAGCCTTTTCTTTTCCTTTATTTCATTCTCCAATTCTTCCCTCCTAGCTTCCACAGCACATCTATGTTTATTGTTCATATATATCAACACCCCTCTCAAATAGGCCTTGCTAGCATCCCAAACCATATCCATAGAGGTGCCCTTATTCATATAAATTTCAAAAAAAACAAAAACCCTTCATCCGCTGTTTACATTCTTCCACATTTCTCTGGTTTCTAAACAAATTCTCATTTACGCGCCACGAGCGCCTATCTCTATTCTCCTTATAAATCTCTAGCCAAACTGGGCTATGATCAGAAATAGTTCTTGCACATATCTTCACCTTCTTAATCCTTAAAAAAAAAGTCATTAGTCAACAAAATAAAATCGATCCTGAAAAAAGATTGATGTCTGTCAGAAAAAAAAAAGTATAATCCTTTTCATGCGAATGTCTTTCACGCCAAATATCTCGCAGTTCCAAGTCATCCTTCATTTCAAAATAGGATTTAGACAGTCTAGCATGACTTGGGCCGTGCTTAAAAGCTCCAGCCTTGTCCATCTGTACATCCAAAACACCATTCCAATCCCCCATAAAAATAAAAATTTTATAATCCAACTAGGTAAACTTTGTATGAAATAAACTAAAAAAGTCAACTTGTTGTTGATTAGGAGCATATAATCCAACTAAAAGCATCCTTTGCTTAAATAGGACTCTCTGTTTTAGGCCGTGCTCCTCCCACTACTTGGCTGTAAATACATTTTAGAAATTCCATAGACTTCTGCTGATCTTATTCTTTTATTTTTTTTTGATCGTTTTAAAGCAGCACGCGTCTCCCTCTGCTCTCTAGAATCATCCAAAGAAGTTGTAGCTTGATCTCCTCCAGCACCATTCTCCTCTGTCTGTCCATCTTCAGCCTCTTGGTGTTCTCCTTCTCCAGATCCCTTTGCAGCTTCCAAAAGTGATAGTGGGGTTGCTTTTAAAACGTTATTGTAAAAATCACGCGCCTGCATCACAGTAGCCAAACGGTACCTTTTACCTTCACGCATCACCATCAACCCAACTGGAATCTCCCATCTGAACCTTATATCTCGTTGCTTGAGCTCTTGCACTACAAATGTAAAATCCTTCCTTCTCCTTAAAATCTTTAGAGGAATTTCTTTTAGAACCAAAACTTCTTGATCAGCAATCACGACTTTAGTACCATAAGCAGCTTGAATAACTTTGTCTCTAATTTCCCTCTTTGCAAAATAAACCACCACATCTCTAGGTAGCTTTCTCTGTCTGGCAATCCATGAATTCGCACGAAACACTTTATCCATGCCTCCCTTTATTTCAGATGCTGGCTGCCTCAATACTACTTCCAAAGCCTCAGAAATCAGCTGCTTTAGATCTTCCTTAATATTCTCTTTTAAACCTCTGATTCTAACAGCGTACTGCATCTGGTAATATTGAGCAAGACTCAATTCTTTGTCCATTTTGTCTCTTAAATCTTCATTTTCCAGTACTTTTGCTTCTAATATGGCATTTTTTTGAGTCAAGTCTTCCACTTTTTCATCCAAATCTTCTACACATTCAGCCACTCTATACACTGAAGACAAAATGTCTACCTTCATCACTCTGAACTTCTCTTCCATCCTCTCTTCTATTCTCTCCTCCAATTTCTCCAACTTCTCCTCCATCTTTGCAAATTTATCACCCATTGCTTCCAGAATTACCTGGGCAAATTTTCCAAGAGCATCTTGTAAATCCTTCGGTGTCAATACATCAGGAAGAAGCAACGCTTGCAATGATGACTGCTGCACCGGAGAAGTTCCAGCACTCCAAAGAGCTTTTGGGAGAGATTTAGCCGCCATCTTTACTTTCACTTACTACGCACTTTCACTTTTAAATTTATAAAATCCATTAAGCTAGAAAACAGCAATAAAAATCCTCTTCACCTTTTCCTCCTGTACCGCTCTGCCTGCTCCTTTTATTCCATGGTCTTTCCTTCTGGCAGGGGTGGTCGCAAACGCCTGGCTCCGCTCCAGAAATCACGGAGCAGAGACGCTGACCAGCTGGGAGCAGCCCAGGCTACGGGGGAGTTCGATCCTTCAGCCGCCCAAGCTTTAAGCTCAGGCGGCCCCGGAGAACTCAACCCCTACCTGGGGGCTCACCCCCTCCTCTTCTCCCGAGGAGGGGGCTTCAAATCCACCCGAACAGCTGATCGGCGCTGTTTCGGGTGGAAATAACACAGCTGAGCCGCGGGCAGCCCGAAAGGGCTGTCTCCGGCGCCGCGCCGGCACCGGAAGTCCCGAATATGCAGGCATTTTTGATTCAGCCCTATGAACATACACAGGCCCACCTATCTCATTTAAGCTAGATCCCAACATAGTTCCAATTAGGGTTAAGCCTTGAAGGGTCCCCTTTGCCTTAAAACATAAAATTGATTCAGAAATTGATAAGCTTGTAGAACAGGGCGTTTTACAGCCAGTTGATGGGGGGGAGTGGGAAACTCCTATAGTCACCCCACTTAAAGCCAATGGGGAAATTCGCATTTGTGCAAACTATAAATGCACCCTCAATAAAGCCCTTAAGCAACACGCTTACCCAGTTCCAGTGGTCAACCATATTTTAGCCTCCTTGCAAGGGGGTACTATTTTCGCTAAATTAGATTTAGCACAGGCCTGTCAGCAATTGCCGGTTGATGAGGCCACAGCTGAGGCTCAGACGATCGTGACTCACAGGGGGGCTTTCAAGGTTAAGCGTTTACAATTTGGAATCAGCATAGCTCCCGGCATTTTCCAGGGGGTCATGGAATGCACACTTAAAGGCATTCAGGGCGTCTGCCCTTATTTTGATGATGTTCCTATTGCTGGGGAATCCCCAGAAGTGTTAGCCAGCAGGCTCAGGGCTGTTTTTCAGAGGCTTCGCGAAGCAGGCCTCAAATTAAAAAAGAGCAAGTGTAGTATTGGGGTCCCTTCAACAGAATTCCTGGGATTCAGAATTAATGCTAACGGTATTCACTCTGCTGAATCCAAAGTGAAGGCCATTAAAATGGCTCCTAGGCCCAAATCCAAAGGAGAGCTACAAGCATTCTTGGGCCTCCTCAACTTCTATCACACCTTTTTACCTAACAAGGCCGCATTAGCAGAGCCTCTGCACAGGATCTTAGATAAGAAAGCTCCATGGAAATGGACTAGCATATATGATAAAAGCTTCCAGGACTTAAAAGCACTATTGTCAGAAAAGTCCACTGTAACTCATTACAAAGAATCTAAACCAGTATGTCTTGCATGTGATGCATCTCCTTATGGGGTGGGAGCAGTTTTAAGTCATTTAGAAAAGAATGGAACACAGGTTCCTATAGCATTTTACTCAAGGACGTTGTCCTCTGCTGAGCACAACTATGCTCAAATTGACAAAGAGGCCCTAGCCATTGTTGCTGGAATAAAAAAAATTCCAAGACTATTTATATGGCAGGGACTTCACAGTCTTTACAGACAACAAACCTCTGCTGGGACTTTTCACAACAGACAAACAAACCCCCCACATACTTTCCCCAAGAATGCTGAGATGGTCTATTTTCTTATCTGCATACACTTTTAAATTGATTCACAAACCGTGCAAAGAAATGGGCCATGCTGATGGCCTCAGCAGACTACCACTGTCACTAATGGAACCAGATCCGGCTCCTGCTGCCAGAATTCTGTCCATACAGGACCTGCCTGAATTTCCCCTCCATGCTGGGGACATTGCTGCTGAAACAGCTACAGATAAAACACTCAGTAGAGTACTTTCATGGGTATATACAGGGTGGCTGGATAAAAGCCCGGGTTCTGAATTTCAGAATTATTTTGTCAGAAGGCAGGAGCAATCTGCCCACAAAGGGTGCATTTATGGGGAAACAGAGTCATAATTCCCTCCTCCCTGAGAGACAGGGTCTTACAGTCATTACATGAAGGCTATCCAGCCATTGTCAGAATGAAAGCTTTAGCAAGAAGCTACCTTTGGTGGCCTGGCCTCGACAAGGACATTGAGGCACAAGTCCACTGTTGTTATACATGCCAGCAATCTAGGCCTGAAATGCCACAGGCTCCAGTTCATAGGTGGGAGGAAACACACACTCCCTGGTCTAGAGTTCACATAGACTACGCTGGGCCCTTTCAGGGACAGCTCTTCCTCATAGTGGTGGACAGCCACTCCAAATGGCTGGAAGTAATTCCAGTTCCTAACATGACTACTGCTAGGACCATCCAGTTGCTGAGAAAACTCGTTGCCACACATGGGTTGCCAGATGTCTTGGTTTCAGACAATGGGGCCCAATTCACTGCTGCTGAATTTCAGGCCTTCCTTAGAGCAAATCTCATCAGACATGCAACATCTGCGCCTTTTCACCTGTCTTCTAATGGGCAAGCTGAACGAATGGTGAGGACAATGAAGGAATCACTCAAGTGCATTGTCACAGGTGACTGGCATCACAGATTGGCAGATTTTCTACTCTGCCAGCATTCTACGCCCTGCACTGCTACAGGCAAAAGTCCTGCAGAACTGCGTTGGGGGAGGCGGCTGATCACTAAACTGGACAGGTTGCATCCAGATAGAGTGGCAGCAGAATCCTCTTGAACAAAACCCACTAGGGGGTTGCAAATGGGCGATTGGGTTTGGGCCAGGAACTATGGGCATGGGAATCTGTGGGTTCCTGGTCAAATTACCAAGGCATCCGGACCCCTATCTTATGAAGTGGGGTTGGAGGGAGGGCAAGTTGTCAGACACCACATTGATCAACTCAGAAAACGGTTTCCAGAATGGACTGCATCTTAAGTCCCTCCCAAGGTCCTCAAACTTGTGGCCAAGCCAGTCCTCACATGGACTCTCAGGACTTTTCCTTCATAACCAATGAGGAACCAGAGGAAAAAGTGTTATGTATTGGGCTCAAATGTAATACCACGTGGGTTACTGGAGCAGCTAACGGCTCTCCAGCAACCTAGACCACAAGTCTCCTGTGCTGCAATTGGCTATCTCCAGGCGGCAACGGTTGCTTCAAACCTATTGGCTGCCGCCTAGGGGCTAGACTATAAATTGTGGCTAGTTACAGCTCAGTTCTCAGTTCACAGTCTGCAAGCAATAAACCATGAGTTTGCCTGAACTCACTTGTCTCACCTTCTTTCCTGTGCCAAAGAACCCACTACACAACAAGACGCAAAACTTCTTCCTCCTCCTCAAGGAAAAAAAACAGTCCAATTGCCTTTTGAAAGTGATTTGAGACAATCCTCCCAAATAAATTTCCAAGAAAATTTGAAGCTTGCCTCCTCCATACGCACATGCATGCCAACACTTCCCAGATTTGGCCCCTGGGTGTTCCTGCCCCAGCAGGCAGATGACAGACCCCTCCTTTGATTTCTCTCACTGCTACTTCCAAGGGGCCATCTGCAGACCAGGCCGGGCCATTTGAGATTCCTTCCCAGGTCTTGGAATATGGCTTTCCATCCAGGCAGGGAAGGATGTAAGCTCCATTACTGGCAGTTCATCTGTAATTCTAATATAAATGCAAGAGGATTCCAGTCAGGCCCTGCGAAGGACTGACAGGCAAGCTTTAGCTGAAATGCACTTTGTTTCAATAACCTGTCTTGAAAGGAAAACAATTGTACCTGTCACATCACCTGTGATAACCTTCACTGGCAGGAGTGTTCCTTTTTTTGTCAGGGCGATAAAGCTGGTGTTGATATGTAATATACTGAGCCCATCAAAAGCCGTGCGGATTGTCTCTCCAATTGTTAATTAATTTTATCAGCCTCGTCATCTTTTCGCTCAAGCCCAGGCAATCCTAAGCCGCACAGAATTGATTCTTTTTTTGTCTTGGCTGAGGAGGGGTGCAAAGGTGGATTTGTGCTCAGCTAGCAGCGGATTTGGGTCGTCTCCATGAACTATTGAGCGAGCTGGAAGCAGACATTTCGGTCCCTGGGCTCCCTCTCCTTCCTGCCTCTGTGTCCTTCCACCACTACCACCCTTGATGGGGGTGGGAGGGGGGTGGAGGAGAAGCAACAGATTCCTGGAGATTTCTGGGATCGCAGAATTCTGATAGAAGCAAGGTAGAAAAATATGGAAAGGCCTGGTGAATGGAAGGTGTGTGTTTGGCCCGCTACATTTCCTGTTTTTTCCTAGTTAGTTTTAACTGTTCAGTTGCGTCTGACTCTTGGCGACTTTCTAGGCAAGTGCCCCCATGCTACCCTGTCAAGCAGAGTTTCTTTCGGTTGCTGGATGTTCATCTTTGTATCAACTTTGATGGAATCAAGCCTGTGAGTTTTTCCTCTTGTTCAATTTGAAGACTCAAATTGACTGGCACCAATGGTTGACACAGGCTGCTGCCAGCATCCTAGGTATCAACCAGGTATCTCCTTAAAATGTAACCTGTTCCGAGTAGCGCAGTTTTTTGTAGCTTTGCTGGAGTTATTGCAGGAAGCTGCAATTTCTTGAAATGTTTTGCAAAGTTTTGGGGCATAGTTCCCAGTGCCCCGATGACAATGGGTATCACGGTTACACGTTTCATCCATAATCATGCAGTTTCGATGGCCAGGTCACGGTATTTCGTAATTTTTTCCAGTTCTTTTTCTTTGACTCTGGCATCTCCTGGTACAGCGATATCAATCAACTGTACACTACAGTTCTCTATGACTGCGATATCTGGCGTGTTGTGTTCCAAAATGGCAATCTTTGTTATTGTTATTGTTATTATTATTGTTATTATTATTATTGAAATGTGGGTTTCTGAGAGGGGGTTAAGCAAGGGAAAGGTTTTGGAAAGCTTGTCCTGAAGCTGCCAGCTTAGCATGCGGGGCCGGTTTCTCAAAGCCAGCCAAGAGCCAGGTGAGGTTTGCCGTCTCTCTCAGCTGTTGGCTGATCAGGGCGGAAAGCTCCGAAAGCAGCCGCCATTTCCACAAGGAATTGCCAGAATGGTGAAAATGGTGGCTGTTTCCAGGAGGCATGGGGGGCAGGCCCAAGCGCTGAGGGGTCCCAATGGGATGAGGGGAGAGGTAGGGACCAGTGGGGTGTGGTCAGTCTGAAGGGACACTGCAGCTACTGTAACTTTGAAACATGGTCCTATGTGATTTTCGGGAGGGGTGGATCTATTGTAACTTCAAATGGCCATTAAGTGACTGGTCATCTCTCAAGGACTGCATGTATTACAGGGACTGTCTGGAGTAATGGACCACGGGCCCCAGCTAGCAAAGCTATGCTCGTAAAAGAGAGTACAGTGTCATTCTTGGGGTGTAGATGGATATTCATGGGTGCCAGCCTTGCTTAGAGTAGCAGGGAAGCTGGTTTATAGAGCATAAATAACTATTTTTCATCACTTGTAATTCAAAGAGCGGTTCAGTTGCTTTTGCATGCTCTCCCATATTCTTGCACACCCCACAAATGTTTTTTGTGATACTCTGCAATGTTTTTTGCTGATACCCTGCTGCACTAAAGTGTTTAACCCCCCACCCTGCCCCCAGGCCCTTCTGTTAGGCAGAAAGAGGGAGGCCAGCCCCACAGCTCCATTTCAGTTCTGCTATTCCAACCTTTCTGGGGCAGGGGGGGACATTTTGAACTTTGCAAATGTGGGCCTGCTGTGGCCTTCCTCAGTAAATGGTGGCCAGATTGATCACCTTGAGTCTCAAAAACAAAATATCCACAAACCCGTAGGGAAAAATGGCACTGGCAAACTTATACACCGCTTTACAGTGCTTTCCAGCCCTCTCCAAGCGGTTTACAGCGTCAGCCTATTGCCTCCAACAATCTGGGTCCTCGTTTTACCGACCTGGGAAGGATGTAAGGCTGAGTCAATCTTGAGCCAGTCAGGATCAAACTCCAGGAATGAGCTGTGAGTTAGCCTACAGTACTGCATTCTAACCACTGCGCCACTACGGCTCTTTCTACTGTGGATTGTGTCCTTTCACTTTTTCTAGCGTCCTGAAATGTTTTTCAGTGTTTTGTTTGTTTTTCTGGGTGCCTTTCCAGGTACAATGCAGGGCTACCCGTTGCTTTCATTTTTATTTCATAAGGCTGCCTGCAGAATATCACCAGGGCAAGCAAAGAAAAATTACGCTTGAGGCATTGGGCAAAGGCTCTCTTTCCGTGTAACGATTTCTCAAAGTAGAACTAAAATGATCCAAGGCCTGGAGACTAAAACATATGAAGAACAGCTGCAGGACTTGGGTTTAGCCAGTCTAAAGAAAAGAAACAGGGGTGACATGATAGCAGTATTCCAGTATTTGAGGGGCTGCCACAAGGAAGAGGGGGGGTCAACCTATTCTCCAAAGCGCCAGAGGGAAGGACGAGAAACAATGGTTGGAAACTGATCAGAGAAGCAACCTGGAATTAAGGAGTAAGTTCCTGACAGTGAAGACAACCAGTGGAACAGCTTGCCACCAGAAATCGTGGGCGCTCCATCCCTGGAGGTTTTTAAGAAGAGCCTGGAGAGTCACTTGTCTGAAATGGTGTAGGTTCTCCTGCTTGAGCAGGGAGATGGACTAGAAGACCTCCAAGGTCCCTTCCAGCTCTATTCTCTCTCCTTTATAGAAACTATAAATAACATGCAAATAACTTTTTGGTTGGCCACCAAAAAGTCTGTGGGAACGGACCAGTCCTGGAGAGACTAGCAGGCATGCTTGCAAGGGCCTGCCCCAAAGAAGAGGGAGTCAATCTATTCTCCAAAGCGCCCGAAGGCAGGACAAGAAGCAACGGATGGAAACGAATCAAGGAGTGAATCAACCTTGAACGAAGGAGAAATTTCCTGACAGTGAGAACAATTAATCAGTGGAACAGCTTCCTTCCAGACGTTGTGGATGCTCCATCACTGGAGGCTGGCTCAGGAATTCTGGGAGTTGAAGTCCACGGGTCATAAAAGAGCCAAGGTTGCCTACCTCTGGTCTAGGGTCTCCTGGTTGAGCAGGGGGTTCGTCTAGACCAGGGGTAAGCAACCTCGGCTCTTTTATGACTCATGGACTTCAACTCCCAGAATTCCTCAGTCAGCATAGCTGACTGAGGAATTCTGGGAGTTGAAGTCCATGAGTCATAAAAGAGCCGAGGTTGCCTACCCCTGGTCTAGAAGACCGCCAAGGTCCCTTCCAACAATTATTCCACAATTCAGCGCTCCAAAGGCCCTGAAACGGCCGTGCCTCGCAGGCTCCGACTCCCAACCGGCAAGCCGCGGGACTGGCTGACCCAAAATCCGAAGCCGAGGATCAGAGCGAGCCGAGCTGCTGCCGCCGAGAAGGAGCCGCCGGCTGGCCTCGCTCAGCCCCGCCGCGCCCCTCCAGCGGGAGGGAGCCGCCCGCCTGTTCCGTTCCCCGGCAGGGCTGCGGGCCAGCGCGCCTCTTCCCGAGCAGCCGGCTAATGAGTCGTTTCCGAAGCCGCCTCCTCGCTGCTTTTGGCGGCTAATTGCAAGCAAACAGATGCCCTCGCCTATTTCTAATGACACGGATGAAGCAGGCATTAAATCAGCCGGGCTCTCCTGCGCTGCTTGGAAACCGCCGCGCCCGAGAGAGCTAAGCGGGTCGCCGCGAGCCAGGAGGAAGGCGACGCGGCCCGCAAGAAGGCCTGGCCGCAGCCGGGCAGCCCCGTGGCAGGGCAGGCCGGCCCTGCTGGATGGTTTTCCGAAGGGAAAGCGGCGGCAGCGAGAAAAGCAAGTCGCACTTCCCCGCCTCCAGCGAGGGCTCCCTTCTGCGGCCAACTGGAAGGCCACAACGATAAAGTTGAGGCTCTGCGTATTTTTCGTATTCGGTGCAGGTGGAAAAAAACAGGCAAAGTGCCAAGGTTGCATGGGTGCCATTTGGACCTTCTCGACCACACCCTCGGGACGCCCCCAGGGAAGTTGGAGACAGGCTTGTTCCCTCATCACAGGGAGTCCTCGGGCCCTTCACGAAGCTCTCCAGAGTTTCCGAGGGAAGCTAAATGGCCAGGACACTAGAACAAGCTCATATTCGCGGCCCTGGGTTTGGGGGTTGTGCGTAATAGTTTGACGGTTGGGCACCTCTGCCAGTCAGTAGAACCCAGGTCAAGTGGAACACACTGCCACTTCCGCCCCCACTCTCTTGCATAGTTTCCCAGGCAATGCATCCCTTTGCTTCCCTCCAGGCTGACCAACACCAAGCACAACCAATTCTGCACAGCGGTGGGCACCTTCCGACGGGCTTGAAGGAGTGGGGGGGGAACAGGATGTAGTCGGTGGCACGGCAGAGAATGCCTGTCTTGCTCATGGGCAGAGATGGGATAAAAGCTGTGACTCGGGGACACCGACCACGCATCTCACCAGCCTTTTGGTTCTAACCAAGGAGATGTCCAGGAGATGCTGTCTCTGGAATGTAACGGCCCCAGCTGCCTTCTCTGGGAAGGAAGAAGCTCCCAGCCTGAACCTGGGACCTGTGACTGGCTGCATGGAGGTGAACAGAGGTAAAATTGCAAGGCACCGAGAGGCTTCCTAGTGGAGAGGTGCCATCTCAGATGCGGCCTGCAGAAGGGCTGTCCAGCTGTCTCTCACCAACTGCCCCTCCTCTATGGGGAGGGGGATAAGAAGAGTGCAAGAGGGAGATTCCCTCAGGTGCTTTGGAGAACAAGTTGCCCCCCTTTTTGTGACAGTCTTTCAAATAGTGGAAGACTACTATCATGCCACCACATCTTTTCATTAAACTAGACTAGGGGTAGGTAGGCAACCTTGGCTCTTTTATGACTTGTGGACTTCAACTCCCAGAATTCTGGGAGTCATGAGTCATAACCATTCTTTATATGTTTTAGCCTCCAGTCTTCTAATCAACTTTGATGCTCTTCTCTGCACTCTTGCTAGAGTCTCAGCATATTTTTTTGTATCGTGGTGACCAGAACGGAACGCAGCCTTCCAAGTGTGTTCTTACCATTGCTGCACACAGTGATAGTAATACTTCTTGTGATCTTGATACTATTCTTCTGTTGATGCAGCTCAGGACTGCGTTGGCTTTTTTGGCAGCTGCAGCACACTGCTGGCTCATACTTAAGTGGATAATCCACTAGGACGTCAGATTAAATAATGTTACCACAATCTCAGCTGAGAATGTAGCTTGAAAGGGTAAATGTAAGGAGTCTCACCCCTCCCTTAAGACAAAAGTTGGGGTTGGGGATGATTCCGATGACTATACTTGCCACCTCCCCAAAATTTCCTTACTGAAAGCTGAGCTGAGACTGAAATCTTTGGAAACTACTTTTAAATGCTATTTATTTTCCTTGAATGAAGACTGCTGCTTTTTACTGATACGATTTGGGTGGCTGTTAGCCTTCCACGCTATATTCAATTTGTATGGATGGGGAAAACAGAGAAGACCAAAGTAGTTTACTTCTCCTAAAAAAACATGTCCCTCTGAATAGTAATTTTTATGATTTTCTGTCACTTGGACAAGTGGGAAGCATAACACTGCAATGATGGTGTTTGAGGGTGAGCAGGAATCCTTATAACATGGACAGAATAATTCCAGCTTTTATCAGGGCTCCCTCAATAACCTTTGTTCAAAGCTCCACAACTGGACGTATTTATTTAATTTGAGCATTCAGCGCCTGTATTTCCCCCAGACTTTGCTTTGGGAATCATTGCAATTTACATCTACCAATACTGGCACTCAACTTAAACAAATTACTTTCTTTCCAAACTGCCTCGGAAGTATCTGAACTTAATGGACTATAACATTTATGAACATCTGAGTTCTTTTCTCAGCAGCTGTACGGGGTTATTGATGATCTAATTGAAATGCTGGCAAATACATTCCAACAGTAGATGGGAAGCAACAGACTACCCAAAGAGGCCCTGGAGCCCAGCAAACCGTATGGTGTGCGTGCAGATTATAACATGCACGCAAGAGAACCTCGCCTATGTCAAAACCTCGGCAAGCTAATTTTAATAAGAAACTGCAAGACTCTGTCAGATGGCCACATCAGCGTGAATCAGGCTGCACCCTCGCTGGCTCATTGAGAATTTTGCCACAGCTTCGTTTGTTGCTGTGGCTGCTGTTGCTGCTTGCTAAGCCATTGGTGAGCTTGCCCAAACACTGAGGAGGAGCCAAAAGGCAGGGTGATAAATACTGCGCAAAGACAAGCCGATCACAGAGTTCCTGCGATTGCCTGTGACAGCCAAAGCCTGGAAGCCTGATCACAGTGCCAATAGCTGACACGCAAGGGGTGGTTTTCAGGAAGAAGCTTCTGGCTTCTGCTGGATTGCCAGGCCTTGAGTTTTGGCAGTCTTTCTTTGCATACAACCACCAACCGCAAAGTGGGCTCCCAGAGATGCCAAAGGGTGTCTGGTTACCATTGGATTGCCGTCAGAACCTCCCAAATGATTGTGCCAAAGGTGCTTTTTTTGTTTGTGTCCAAAAGGCAACTGGACTTTCTCTATTTTTTTTTCCCTTGAAAACATTTCGCTTCTTTCGTTTCTCATCCAAGAATTGAAGAAGCTCCTTGGAGGAGAAGCAAAGTGTTTTCAAAGAAACACCCCCCCCAAAAAAAAAGTCCAGTTGCCTTTTGGAAAAAAAGAGCCTTTGGGACAATCATGATCTGGATGATGGGAGAATCTCCGTAAATGATCAGAACCTTTGAGGGCAGAATGGCTTCTGCACATTGACCACAACCCTTCTTTGACTTTGGGTTCCTCACCATGAATGTTGGCGCCTGCCAGCGCACATGCGGGCTTTCCAAGCCCCTTGCTTAACAGGGTCCTGACCACCCAAGCACAACCTGGCAAGCCCTGTCTGTCCTCAAAAGCAGAGTTGTGCTTTGGCCCCAAACAGTTTGACTCGATTCATTGTAGAACACCCGAAGTGCCATTATTTAAGGTGCGCTACAGTCATAATGTTCAGTAGGTGTTAATTCTGATGTTGAGAGATGGCATCAGTGAGCAACATAAACGTAGGACCTACCGTGAAAATATCTGGGGCAAGACTTGTCAAAATGCAGATAAAAGCCATGCTGGCGGGAGCTACTCTATTTAAAAGGAAAAGCCTCGGGGGATATTTTGCATAGGTCCCAAGGGAGACAAAGCAGAAAAGAACAGCAAAATCAAATCTAAGAAGAGCAACTGAGAAGAAAATTGAAGCTGTTTGGCTGCCCAGTTCAGTCCACATTGCTGAATTCTTTCCCCCTCCCAGCCTGGTGGAGTGAAACAAACAAAAAATGCAAATTAAGTTTTGACACCTTACTGGACATTTTTAAATCAAGGGTGTCATTCAGGAGGCAATCTCTGTGACAGTTTTAGAAACACATCACACGTCTTGTGCCTTGCACACATCAAAGTATCCAAAAATAATTCCAAAGCTTGGTTGCCTGGTACACAACTCAGAGAGGGAGCTGGATCAGGGTCCTTCCAGTTCTGACCCTTTTTTGCGTGGTCACACCCTAAGCCTCAGCGGTCCTTGCCTATAGGTTTAAAGCAAGAGTGGCCTTGTGGACCCAGAGTGAAGCTGGGATTGCAGACTTCAGATGCCTGGGCTCAGGCCTGCTATGTGGACGCTGATTCCAGTCTGGGTTCCTCCATGGTGAAGTGGAAGCTAACAGGAGCCAACAATCCTGAGAAGGTGTGGAGGGTTTGTATCTTCAACCACTCTCTATCCCAGGGGTCACCAACCTTTCTGGGTTGACGGCCCGGTGGGAAAAGGAGGGGCAGAAACCTTTACGCATGCATACGCACATACCCAAATGTAACTGCACACACGTACATGTGAACAGGACCATGAGCATGCATGCTCCGTAAATGGGGTTGCTAGCACCAGCCTGAGGATTGCGCCAAGGCTAGCACCAGCACGAGAGTCACTCTTAGGGTCGTGCCAAGGGTAGTGCAGGCACAAGTCATGCTAAGGGTCGTGCTGAGGCTAACACCAGCATGAGAGCCACGGTAAGAGTTGTGTCGAGGCTGGCACACACGAGAGTCATGCTAAGGGTCATGCTGAGGTTAGCGCAGGCACGAGAGTCACTAAGGGTCATGCCAAGGCTAGCGCAGGCACGAGAGTTACATTAAGGGTCGTGCCGAAGTTAGCGCAGGCACAAGAGTCATGTTAAGGGTCGTGCCAAGGGTAGCGCAGGCACAAGTCATGCTAAGGGTCGTGCCAAGGCTAGCACCAGCATGGGAGCCACGGTAAGAGTCGTGCCGAGGCTGGCACAGGCATGAGAGTCACTAAGGGTCATGCTGAAGCTAGCGCAGGCACAAGAGTTACATTAAGGGTCGTGCCAAG
The DNA here is from genome assembly GCF_964194415.1 of Vipera berus. Lineage (NCBI taxonomy): Eukaryota > Metazoa > Chordata > Lepidosauria > Squamata > Viperidae > Vipera > Vipera berus. The sequence goes on along the minus strand of NC_138212.1, from coordinate 25,274,213 downwards.
GCTAGTGCAGGTGCAAGTCATGCTAAGAGTCATGCCGAGGTTGGCACGGGCGCAAGAGTCAAGCTAAGGGTCGTGCTGAGGCTAGCGCAGGCACAAGAGTCAAGCTAACGGTTGTGCCGAGGCTAGCACAGGCACGAGAGTCATACTAAGGGTCGTGCCATGGCTAATGCTGAGGATAGCGCTAGCGTGAGAGTGACACCAAGGGTCGCCCTGAGGCTAACACCGGTGCAAGCGGAGGGTTGAGCCCATGCGTATGTGTGTACACACTGGCCAGCCACTTACACGGCCTGGTGGCCAAGAGGCTGCGGTCCGGTAGTGGGCTGCATCCCATAGGTTGGGGACCTCTGCTCTATCCCACCTCTCTCTCCCACCTACAAGATGGTGCAACTCTTCCAAACGCACAAGCTTTCCATCAGTCAAACTCTTTGAAAGGCGCCCTGCCACAGCTGACAGACTCTTCAATCAATGCAAATTGCCCTCATCAGCCAAGGGGTCTGGGGGGGGAGGCAACTCCCCTCCACTTCGGCCTGACAGATTGCTGAGCTCTTGCTCACATTAATCAAGGAGAAGGAAAGACTTTGGCCCAGAAGAAAGCGGGAGCCTTGGCAGGATTCACCCGTGCAAAACAGAGGCATTAAGGTGAGGCCAGCAAGTCCAAGCAGGGGACTTGGTGAAATAGAATGCTTTCCACGAGAAGTCTCAGTTTTGAGCATTTTACAGAAAACTGAAGAACAACAAAAAACATTGACCTCTTTGCTTTGTCGGGCAGATGGAATGGCTCAACTATTTCGACTTTCTTACTCACAGTGTGAGATCCAGTTTGGCGTGGTGAAGGCACCAGGAGATCCTGAGGTCTAGTCCCACTTTAGGCCAGTCACTTTCCATCAGCCCTAGGAAGGAGGCAAGGGCAAATCAGTTCTGAAAAACCTTGCCAAAAAACCTGTAGGGGCTCTTCCTGGCATTCTCCAAGAACAGGACATGACTGAAGGGAGGGGAAAACGATTCACAGAGTAAAGAAACTCTTAGAATGAAAGGCAAAGGGTTTCATCCAATACACTTCATCTAATGACTGCATTAAGCCAGATAGGCTCAATTCATCCGACACTCTGGGCTACAACAGACCAGGAACTCTTGAGATGCAAGTCCATTGCCTTGTTCCTTGAAGGATTTTGCCTGAATACAAATGCTCTGGATACCCTATGAGACCTGGAGAAGAGACAGGAGCAAAGAGCCCTCGTCTCATTCCTAGCTCAGCATATTGCCAGAATCTCAAGCACATCGTCTTATTGGGGGCTGGGGATTAAAGGCAGAGGTGTTGCCAGAATGGGGGAGGGACAATATTTGGCCCTTTTTGTCCTTAGAAGCTAGGGGAGGCTCTCAGGTGGGACATGGGGGACCCTCGTGCCCCAGGATGGCTTGATGACCCCAGTGTTCTGTTCCAGCCTACGACCAGCCCTGTTTGTTTTGTCAGGGACAACCCCTTTTTCCTTTTAGCAATCAATAGGCTGGAAAAAACCCAACCCAAATTTATTTACAATTTCAAATAATAAAGTCTTTCAAACAATAAAGCAGCAGAATATTTTCTTCAACCAAAAATACATGATTCAAAACATCCAACAAGAGTCAAACAAGAGTCAAACACATTAGCAAGAACAAACCAGGATTCTCTTTGAATGTCTCCGAACGGTTACCTTCAGCAACCAGCACTGCCCACACCCTTCCCCTTTTATTATCTGTTCCAAGGCGTGGCTTCTCACTGCCTTCTCCTCCTCTCACTGAGTTGCCTCATTGATTTTCTCTGCTCTACTCTGCTGGATTGCCTTCTGCTTCTAGCATTTCTGAACAGATTCAGCTGTGACTCCTCTGAGTCTGACACCTCCTCCTCACATAGCTGAGCCTCATGAGGAACACGACTAGAGGGGCCAGGCTGAGAGTCCTACAGTGCATCAGAGCCTCCGTCTGACACAGAAGGCTCTCCAAACCCCTCCTCCTCCTCCTCCTCAGATTCCTCAGACTCAGCTGCTGGGAGCACAGGCTGACACTGAATCAAAACATCCAGCCCTGATCCCCACTGGGCTGCACGGCAATAGATTGAGAGATATAAAATGGCTGTCTTAATTGCCTGTTGGCTTCCAGGCCCAGATTAAAGTGCTGATCCTTCCCTTGAAAGGCCTCCATGGCACAGCACCGAGACCCATCTTGCCAGGCTTGGATCCCCCCCATCCAGTCTGGTGGGGGTGGATCAGATGCCAGACCTTACTATGGCAGCCCCCTACTCTGAGGGACCCTCACTCACCATGTTTCTTAAGCAAGCAAAAGTTGTGTCATTTCAATGCATCCGAGGCCCTGTTGTTTTGATGGGAGGCTTCCCTTAGAGCTACTGGGATTGCCGGATCTTTCTTGTACAGATAGTCCTCATCGTATAACCATTCGTTTAGTAACCATTCAAAGTTACAATGGCACTGCAAAAAGAGACTTATGTCCATTTTTCTGTCTGTCACAGCATCCTTGTCACGTGATCGAAATTTGGATGCTTGGCAACTGGCATGTATTTGCGACGGTTGCCATGTCCGAAAGTTATGTGATCCCCTTTTGCCACCTTCCGACAAGCAAAGTCAATGGGGGCGGAGCCAGATTCACTTAGCAACCATGTTACTAACTTAACACCTGCAGTGATTCACTTAACAACTGTGGCAAGAAAGGTTGTAAAATGAGGCAAAGCTCACTTAACAACTGTGCTGCTCAGCAACAGAAATATGAGGCTAAATTGTGGTCATAAGTTGAGGACTACCTATGTGCTGGTTGTACTTTTATTTTGATTGCTACATTCTGCCCAGAGTCCTTCATGGCCGAGGTACGTTACAGCTACTGTTAATAAATAATAACTGTTCCCCAGCCCAAAAACTGATTCAGAGCTGGGGGGGGAGGGGGGATTCTCAGTTCTTGGAGGCAAAATGGCCGCTTGAGCTCCTCTCCTGCCTGAAGGGCTCTCGGTGCTGAGGGCGGCTGCCAAATGAGGGTCACCCGAGCTGCTGTGATCATCTGCCAATCCACAAGACGATTCCATGGAGTAATCAGGCTGAAAAGGTTTTAGCCAGCTGGTGGTGATGATTTGCTATTCATCCTTGTGAATCTGCACTCCTAATTCTTATATCCTGATAATTCTCCACGACATGTTGCACATGAAGAAAGATTACTCCCTAAAATTCTTCATGGACAAAGTGCAAACTACTCTGTCTAGGATTGAATGATTCGGCTACATTAGGTGTGACATTCTTGCAAAAGTCTGTCCCTCCAGACAATGCCAGACCTTCTGAGAAGTTACCGTAGCAGTCCTGCCACATTGCAGCTTCTCTATTTGCTTCCCTGCTTTCCAAAGACTTCTATAAGATAAGAAGAATGAGGGGTCCTTGGTGATTTCTGAGCTTGCAAACCGGCCAGCACTCTGGTTTGCTCTTGCTTCCCGAACTGGCCCTTGGCGACCTGCCCAGATGCCAGCTGGCCCTTCTGCAAATCCGGGGAGAGTCCCCAGGGAGCGCCTCCTTTCCTGAGCTGTCTTCCCTTGGGGGCAGGGGGGGCGGGTGGGGGGCAGCTGATCCAGAATCCCGTCTGCTGAAGGGAGCGCCTCTGGGTCAAGAAGCCGCAGGAAGGAAGGTCCTCTTTGCAGAAATGCTGTCAGCTTGTGAGAGTCAGCTTGTGTCTTTTCCAGGGGGAGAGATGCGACTGCCTTGCCCCCCCTTCCCCTCCCCCCCCCGGGTGTCCTTTCTACCAAATTTCAGAAAATAGAAATAACTTGTACAAGTCAGAAGCAGCCAATGAGAGAAAAACATCAGAGGGCTCTGGAAATCAGGAAGGCTTTGCGCCACTCTGCAGTTTCCTCGGCCAATTCTCCTGCTTTAGTTGCACTCCTTCGTTTCCCAAAGAATTTAATAAAATTCTTCCTTTGGTCATTTTGCAGATGAAGGGATGCAGCAGGGAAGAAATTCTCCAGCTTGAAGTGAAGCACAGTCTTTCCTCTTGTATCCTTTGGGTTTGTGTTCTCAAAATGCTTAGAGGCCCCAGCCAAGTAGGGGTCTGGCAGCTGCGTTTTCTCAGTTACATTTAAACGGGGCTAACTTATGTGGATATGTCTGGGGGAAGGGTTGAGCCTGTCCCCTAGTCCTGGAGGTAGAAGGTGTGTAGTTTCGTCACTGCACATGAAGGAAGAGTCTGTAGAACTGGGAAAGAGACAAAAGAAGCTGAGTCTCTGGACTGGAGCAGCTCCACAGAGGGAAGATGCTTTGAGTTCAGAGCAAACAGCATCCCTTTCTCAGCACTGCCAAGAGCAAGCACAGGCAGTCCTCGGCCGTTCGTTTAGGGACCGTTCAAAGTTACAACGGCATTGGGAAAAGAGACTTATGACCATTTTTCATATGACCGTTGCAACATCCCCATGATCACGTAATCAAGTTCGGGCACTTGGCAACTGGCATGTAATTTACGTTGGTCACAACGTCCCAGGGTCCCGTGAACCCCTTTCGCAGGCAGAGCCTGCAAAATCTGGGGAAGCCAGATTCACTTAACAACCATGTTACAAACCACAGTGATTCACTTAACAACTACAGCAAGAAAGGTTGTTAAATGGGGAAAACTCACTTAACAACTGTCTCACTTAGCAACAAAATTTTGAATTGTGGTCGTAAGTGGAGGACTACCTGGAAGGTCAGATCATACTGGAGAACCAATAAGAAATGGACAGTCTGTTCAGGACGCCAGATTTAAAGCGAATCAGAAGAAAGCAAGGCATCTTTCTTGCTCTTTTAAAAGTTCTGTTACTATAACATTACTAAGACTAAACCGGGAGCTGAGCTCCCTTCAGTTTTATGTTCCTGACATCCAATAATTATTCTTTCATTTGAAAGATTTTAGTTTTTCAGTGAACACCGCCTAGTTTATGATCTGCATTCCTCCGCTTTGATCATGCCTTCAGCAGATCAGCTCGCCTGTTCCAAGGTAAAGAGAAATTAATAATGAATGCAAATACAGCGTTGTGAGAGACGATAAAGACATCTGAGCCTCCTCCTCCTCCTCCTCCTCCCACTCGTGAATCACTCCAGTAGACCTCCCCACCCTTGTGGGCACCATGATCTCACCTTTCATACACCGGGGGTAGTTTGGCTTCACCAAGAAAGCGTGGACCTCATTAGGAAAGCACCACATTGTTGTTCTAAATGGATGGAATACAACATTCGTTTAGTGATTGTTCAAAATTAAACGGCCCTGGAAAAAGTGATGTACGACTGTTTTTCACACTTTCGATCCTTGCAGCATTCCCCTGATCATGTGATCAAAATTTGGAGGCTCGGCAGCTGGCATGGATTTATGACAGTTGCAGTGTCCCAGAGAGTGATCCTCTTTTGCGACCTTCAAGAAAGGAAAGTTGGATTTGCTTAACAACCATGTTACTAACTGCAGTGATTCACTTGGCAAGAAAGGTCATAAAATGGGGCAAAACTCACTGAACAACTGTCTCGCTTAACAACAGAAATTTGGAGCGCCATTGTGGTCGTAAGTCAAGGATGATCTATATCTACAGAGAGAGCTATCTGGTATATACTGAATTAATTGAGCCTCCCAGATTAATTTAAAATAATTTAATAATTTAGATTTAATTTATTTAAGATTTCTTAAATAAAAAAAATAGTCACGATATTCAAGGATGCCACTTCAATCTTCTAAGGAAGAATGAGAAGTAAATGTGGCTCTGAGCCAGCGTCTTGAAGAGACGAGGCAACGGGTTCAAAGTGTGGGTGGCACAACTTTCAGAGCCCTGTGCACAAAAGGTGTTTGCTTGCCGGCTCCTCTCTGCCCATGTCTTGCATGTTGAGTCTGTGGTAACAGAAGCCGGAGAAGATTGATACTGCACGAGTTCCTCCCATTGATCATCGCTGCTGAAAGTACACAGGCTCGCCTGGAGGGACGTTTTCAAGAACGGAGCCAAGGAAAGTGATGACTAAAATAAAGCGACTGACTGAAAATGAACAAGCCCTAAAGTTGGCAATAGTCTTTAACTTTGCTTCAAAGTTCTTTTTGAAAAGAACCCAAATGTGGAATTGCTGACTTGTTAGAAAATTTGCAAGATATTACGAAGAATCAAAGGCCTGGGAAGAGAAACCAAGCAAGCATCCCCTTTGGAGGAAAGGCCCTGGGAAATTAAAACTGCGTAGCCCAATATCTAGACTAGTCCAATCAGTGAGGACTCAAAGTGCTGCACATTCAAAAGCAGCTGAGCTTCATCCAGCTGGGAACACTTGAAATCAGATAGGAAGCCAGACTTTGGTCCATCCAAGGCACCTGCAGGCAAACATGATTGTACCAATGAAGGAGAACATTTGTAGCTCAGAGTTGAGATAAGGGGCCCTTGGTGCTCTCTGAGCTTGGTGATTTTCTTGCAGACATTTCATTACCAGACTAGGTAACACCATCAGTTCTAGTAAGGAGTAAGGAGTGGGTTTACTCTCAATTTACATTCCAGTGGCTTGCTCTCTCAGTGTTGGCGGGGTGGTCTTGGAAGTTCTTTGATTGGGCTGTTTACTGTTAGCTTGTTTGTCAGTTCCTTGATTAGGGTATAGTTTACTTCTTGTCAATGCTGCTAACATCAGATGTTCTTGCTTTGACAACGGATGGAAATGCAGCCATTTTCCTCTACTGCTTTTAGAGTTAGTTGATGCTGGGAGGGGGAATGTAGATGAGAGTCCAGCTAGTTATAACAATAATAACTCAGCCGTGGGAACCCAAGGACATTGGGCCCAAAGCTGATAGTGTTTTGGCAGGCTGGAGAGCTGGGGTGAAAGCTCACACTTCAAGCTAATCGGGGAATGTGATTTATGACTGTTTATTGGAGGAGGGAATTGTGCTTTGCTACTTTGTATCCAGGGGAGGGGAATTTAGTTTTTGGTTTTTGACTATGTAGTGCCGATACTTTGTTTCTCGAATAAAAGATTCTTTAAGGTAAACAGTGCCTCGAAGTTCTTTTGAAGAGTTTCATCTGTTGGAACCATGACACTTCTTTAATGATTGATTGATTGATTGCTGGTCTGATGTTAAGCTTGATGTTACTCCATGCTCCTCTGGGTGTTGATTGCTGATGGGGGCTTGTATTGGTCTTTTGAAGAGAGTAATAGAATTGGAAGGGTCTTCTAGTCCAAACCTCTGCACAAGCAGGTGACCCTAGGCTGAGGGTGGGGGTGAGGGCAAGAGGGTTAGGGCAAGGGGGAAAGAGGGAAGGGGAGGGGGAGGGGAGAAAGAGTCTGGATTGGGTGAGGGGGACAAGGAGGAGGAGAAAGAGGATGAGGTTGAGAATCAGGCTCTGGATCCGGGAGAGGGACAGGGAGGGGAAGACCTCCCACAGGAGTTTTATGTAGCTGTTAAAGAGGAGCAGAGAGAGTCCTGAGTCCTGTGGCAACACGCAAAAGAGGGGCCGTGGCTTTGGTAGATCATAGAGACCTTTGTCTGGCATGGGTGCAGGTCACCAAGGTGGAGGAGCAGGTGCCCTTTAATGGGAGGCGAAGGGAGGCGGGTCATCTCCCTGGGAATTCTGAGAGCTTTATGACTTCATCCCTGCAGGCTAAAGTGTCAGTTGGTGACAGTTATCAGAGTGAAGATGCCTTCCTGGAGGTCAGCTGCTCTTCATTGGGGCTCCCAGACTCTGGGGGACCTTGCCTCTTTTTGTAGCCAACCCTTAGAGGGGTAAGAGAGGGAGAGAGATTGGGATAGGTTGAAGGCTCCAGCCAAGCCATTAGGAGCTTCCAGGCCTTCTCCATGAGGGTTGGGCTCTTGTACTTCTGCAGTGGTCCTGTTGATTTCAATGGGCAAATCTATTTCAAGGCCTAGCCCAAACCCTGTTGAGTCTGCTTCCAAGCCCTGACTTCAGAAGGTAAACAGCAGACTATTAAGCTGCTGAGCGGTGCTGAAGCCTTGGTGGAGCTTCTGGAACAAGAGGCAATCCACATCCAAAGAGCTATGGTTTCTGTGCAAAAAAGGACCAATAGGCAGCTTTAGTGATGGGTTTGGCTGCTTCCTAGAGGCCTTTGTCTGTCACATGTGCAGGTCACCAAGGTGGAGGAGCAGGTGCCCTTTAAGGGGAGGCGAAGGGAGGCGGGTCATCGCCCTGGGAATTCTGAGGGCTTTATGACTTCATCCCTGCAGGCCAAAGTGTCAGTTGGTGACAGTTATCAGTTATCAGATTGAAGATGCCTTCCTGGAGGTCAGTTGCTCTTCATTGGGGCTCCCGGACTCTGGGGGACCTTCCCTCTTTTTGTAGCCAACCCTTAGAGGGGTAAGTGAGGGTGAGAGATTGGGATAGGCCACAGGTCTGCAACCCGCAGCTCCGGAGCCGCATGCAGCTCTTTCAGCCGTCTCCTGCGGCTCCCAGTCCTCTGCCATGTGCAGTCCAAAAATAAAAAGTGGGACTAAAAAAGTTCAACCAATCAATTCAAATATGCAGGGTAGGTGCATATCTCGCCTTGGCTCCACTCTTCAGTCAAACCCTGTTCTGCGCATGCGCGCATGTATGCTCATGTGCACACATTTTTTTGCGGCTCCCAGTTTTTCCTTTTGTGAGGGAACCGGTTCCGAGTGGCTCTTTCACTGTTTCAGTTTGCTGACCCCTGCACTATACTATACTGGACAAATGGCTCTTAAAATCTCTTAAAAACCTCCAGTGATGAAGCACCCACAACTTCTGGAGGGAAGCTGTTCACTGTCTTAATTGTTCTATCAGGACGTTTCTCCTTAGGTCTGCTTCTCACCTTGTTTAGTTTCCATCCATTGCTTCTTGTTTTGTCTTCTGATGCTTTGGTAAATAGTTGACCCCTTTTCTTTGTAGGAGCTCCTCAAATATTGGGACACTGCTATCATGTCACCCCTTCTTTTCACTAGATTAGTCATATCCAATTCCTGCAACCATTCTTCATACATTTTAGCCTCCTAATTGTCTTTGTTGCTCTTCTCTGCACTCTTTCCAGAGTCTCAACATGTTTTTTTTTAATTGTGGCTACCAAAACTAGTAGCCACAATATAAGTGTGGTCTAAGTGTGGTCTTAACAAGGAATTATAAATCAGTACTAGCACTTGCTACACTCAATTTGCCAGCAAATTTGGAAAACTCAACAGTGGCCACAGGATTGGAAAAGATCAGTTTACATTCCAATTCCAAAGAAAGGCAGTGCCAAAGAATGTTCAAACTATCGCACCATTGCACTCATTTCTCATGCTAGTAAAGTCATGCTTAAAATCCTACAAGCTAGACTTCAGCAGTATGTGGATCGAGAACTACCAGAAGTACAGGCAGGATTTCGAAGAGGCAGAGGAACTAGAGATCAAATTGCCAATATACGCTGGATCATGGAGAAAGCTAGGGAGTTCCAGAAAAACATCTACTTCTGCTTCATTGACTATGCTAAAGCCTTTGATTGTGTGGATCACAACAAACTGTGGCAAGTTCTTAAAGAGATGGGAATACCAGACCATCTTATTTGTCTCTTGAGAAACCTATATGCGGGTCAAGAAGCAACAGTGAGAACTGGACACGGAACCACTGATTGGTTCAAAATTGGGAAAGGAGTCCGGCAAGGCTGTATACTGTCGCCCTGCCTATTTAACTTATATGCAGAGCACATCATGAGAAAGGCAGGGCTAGATGAATCAAAAGTTGGAATTAAGATTGCCGGAAGAAATATCAACAACCTAAGATACGCAGATGATACCACTCTAATGGCAGAAAGTGAAGAAGAACTAAAGAGCCTCTTGTTGAAGGTGAAGAAGGAGAGTGCAAAAGTTGGGTTGAAACTTAACATTAAGAAAACCAAGATCATGGCATCTGGCCCTCTCAATTCCTGGCAAATAGATGGGGAAGAAATGGAGGTAGTGACAGATTTTATTTTCCTGGGCTCCAAGATCACTGCAGATGGGGACTGTAGCCAAGAAATTAAAAGACGCTTGCTCCTGGGGAGGAAAGCCATGGCAAATCTAGACAGCACACTAAAAAGCAGAGACATCACCCTGTCAACAAAAGTGCGTATAGTCAAGGCTATGGTGTTCCCAGTTGCAATGTATGGCAGTGAAAGTTGGACCATAAGAAAGGCTGAGCGCCAAAGAATTGAGGCCTTTGAACTGTGGTGCTGGAGAAGACTCCTGCGAGTCCCTTGGACTGCAAGGCGATCAAACCGGTCAGTCCTAGAGGAGATCAATCCTGACTGCTCTTTAGAAGGCCAGATTCTGAAGCTAAAACTCAAGTACTTTGGCCACCTAATGAGAAGGAAGGACTCACTGGAGAAGAGCCTAATGCTGGGAAAGATCGAGGGCAATAGAAGAAGGGGACGACAGAGAATGAGGTGGCTGGATGGAGTCACTGAAGCAGTAGGCGCGAGCTTAAATGGACTCCAGAAGATGGTAGAGGACAGGAAGGCCTGGAGGAATGTTGTCCATAGGGTCGCGATGGGTCGGACACGACTTCGCAGCTAACAACAACAACACTAGCACTTAACATGATCTTGATTCTATCCCTCTGTTAATGCAGTCTAGGGTTGCATTGGCTTTTTTGGCAGAAGCAGCACATTGCTGGCTCTTATGTAAGAGATTGTCCACTTGGACTCCAAGATCCTTATCACCGTTACTACTATTAGGCCAGCTACCACCTATTCCATATCTTGCATTTAGTTTTTCTTGCCTAAGATTTCCCTTTTTGGCTTGTTGAATGTCTATTGAGAGACATAACCCACTCTTTACTACCCAACCCAGCTCAGAGAGCATGAAGGACCCCTCTAACACGATAATTTCTCTTGGTGGAGCAGTGGACTAATGCCTCCTTAAGTAACACCAGCTGCCTGCAATTAGTGCAGGTTCGCATCCCACCAGGCTCAAGGTTGACTCAGCCTTCCATCCTTCCAAGGTAGGTAAAATGAGGACCCAGATTGTTGGGGGCAATAAGCTGACTTTGTAATAATGCCGCTTGGGGGGGGCGAAAGCCCTAATAAGTGAAGGCTATTGCTAAGCACATTGATTTGTGCTTAGAGTGTAAGCCGCCCTGAGTCTTCGGAGAAGGGCGGGATATAAATGGGATTAAAAAAAATATTCTCTACCTAAGATAAAATTCAATGCATTTCTGGGAAATAAGTTTGTGGCATCCCTAGTTAGACTACAGCTATCTAGCAAAGGAAAAGTTAGTTGCTCTCCTGCATCTGTTGAAAGAAAAATCTTCATCGGGGTCCAGTCCAAGCTGGGAATAAACAAAATGGAGACTTCTTTAGAAAGAAGGTTCCAGTTTATTGATGAGCAGAGCTAGACAGAAATGTGGCTCTGGGAAAGCTGATAACATGTAGCTGGGAGTGGTGGGTTTTTATATCTTCTTGGGCTTTTGTGTTTTGAGTTGTTTCCTGTTCCTGTGGCATGAACTTTGACCTGAGCTTTTGAGCATGTCCTTTTCGTATTCTGATGGTGGTGTGTTAATCCTATTATGTCCTAAAGGTCATGTTTTTAGAGTTTGGGTGGGGGATGTAGATTTTAGGGGTCTTTGTCTTTCTAATCTCATCAGCTCCAAGCTTCCTGGCTCTAGTCTTCCTGACTGAATCATCAAATCTGCATTTCTACAGAGCTGGTCTCTACCTGGGGCAGAGAGACTTTTGGGGGGGGGGGGGTTCTGCCTAAGATTTTCCATTATTCCTTTGGGGAAATATAATATCCTGTCCTTTTAATATCCCCCCCCCAAAATATTTCTTGCGGTCTTCCTACACATCTAAACCACGTAATCCAGCCTCACCTCTCCAAAGCATGGATACCAGATACCCTCTATAGAGAGAGTTGAAAAGTAAGGTTATTTATTGCTCAATGAAAATGATATTTTTCTGTTGGAAAAAAAAACATTCCCAAATTGCACATGTAAGTGCTGTAAGTCTGTTCTTCTCTGCATATTTCAGGGGCCTCGAACTCTGGTGTCCTGTGACATGATGCACACATGATTAGATTAAGAATCACGGGTAGGTGCTGCATAACAAAAATAGGCTGCTCTTCTTTTTAGGTTGGTATTTTCTTGCTTCTGCCTGTGTCTCCTAAAAAATGACATAGTCGGCCTGACCGATTCTAAGGATTAAACAAGCCACAAACATAGAATCCCACTCATCAGAAGATGCTTTGAAAAGGGTTCTATGACTCATTGTCTTCTCTGCCGTTTTCTTAGACTATGAGACTGGATCTCTTGGTGGGGGAGGGGGGAACTGGCATGGGATTAAAGACCAGTTCATGAGGCGAGAACACCTTGATCATCATTTATAAACCCTCTTTTCCTACTATGGTTTCTGCTAACAGAAAAAACAGTCATTCAGTCCAAATCCAAAGAAGCAAAAGGGAAGAACCCATAAGTGGATTATTTTTTTTTCTCGCTTCAGATGGAGAGGAGGAGGTAGGTCAGCCCTTTATCAAACAATAGCTTTGCACGTTTATCTTTTCCATCCATGTCTCCTCTAAATCTCAAAGTTTATCTACCAAAAAATGCAGAGTGGAGGGAATAGAGTAGCCAATGTTGCAGAAATTTGGCACAGCCCAGTTACCCTGTAGTAAAATGGGTGGCCAATAAATTTAATAAATAAAAATACCATCCATTTAAGGGTGGTCTTTTGGTTTATGAGGGAAAATCATAAAAGGATCTCACTCTCTTTGAGTCTGCCTCAATTCCCTTCCTACGGCCTTCTTGCTTGGCTGCTCTAGGCCTCCCCCCCTCCTTCCAGATCTCCTTCCCACTCAAGAAGTGATGGGCAGACCCTTAGAAATAGCTTTTTTCCCCCAAACTAGCCACCCCACCCAATGTCAGAGCTTCCTGCTAAAGTTCAGATAACAAGCAGGCAGCCTTTCAATAATGCATTTTCCTCTTAGCTGCTTTTGCTATTGAACGAGTTCCTCTGAAAAGAAAGCTCAAACAACAAAGTTTCTCAAACATGAAACTCCTGAACTGAAAACAAAAATAATGCTGGAGAGAGCCAAGAAATCAATGCAGGCATTTCACTGGCCTTTGTTGCCCCTCTGCTGGGGGAGTCTTGAGCTCCTTGGGGAGGTCTTGGAGGCCCAAAGGAAATGGCTACCCCTTCCTCCCTCAATCAGCTGCTGGCCTATGAGCCCCATTATAATAAAACAAAGACTGCAGTTATCTTATTTGATTGAATGGGAAAGATTTGTATTTGCTTTGGGGAGAGTCTGGAAGTTAAAGCAAGCCTGAACAGGGTCTGGGGTCCTCCCACTGCTTCATTGTGATCTAAATGCTTAGAGGCTCTTGGCCATGTGCAATATCCTCAGATAGAAAGCATTCACAGAATAAAACATTCACCTTTCACAGCAAACCATAATTACTAAAAAATAAAACAACCAACCATTTTTAAAAGCAACCCAAGCAGCATTCAATCTATTCTTGACTACTGTCGACTGTTATCACCACATGTAATGCAAAAAAAGGCTCACGGGAGACCTTCACCAGGTTTTCGAAGGCAACCAACACTCAAGTGCACCCGACTTCTATGGAAAGGCTGTTTCACAGCGAAGTGACCGTGGTGGAAGGTACCAACTCCTCACTCAGTCCCCCAACAATGTTGTGGAAGTGAGGAACCCCCAGTGGCTTTCTCCAGACCCAGGTCACCTCAACATCAACCCATATGAGACTTCAGTGGTTACAACCACATTTTAAATCAGCAGCCAATGCAAGGCCCACAACAGTCTTAAAATTGATATCCAGCCATCCTGGATAGACCGGCATTACATTTGAGTTCCCTATTGCCAATCCTTACCCAGCTGTAGCAATAATGTCATCAAATGATCCTGACATTTTTTGCTTGGGAGAGAGCAAGTTAAGACGGATTTCTTGACTGCAGGAGGTGACCAGGCTGAGCCCAAGGGGAAGGGAGTCAAGCGTGTCATTGGTCTCGAGTCCCTTCATGCCAAGAGATCTAAATCAAGCCCATCTTTAATTCCTTTGACCCTTATCTACCACCAATTTGCCTTGACCATTAGTAGTTCAGATTCTTGTTGCAGGGGTGGGGAACTATGGCCCTTTTATGACTTGTGGACTTCAACTCCCAGAATTCTTGAGCCTTCCAGAGGAAGCATGGAATGAGCTTGTATGTCAGATCCGCCCCAAAATAATCATTTAGCAAAGCAGATTCTCGACTCCAACTGATTGAAGTGAAAAGGAATTTTACTAAAGACGTCGGCTGCAGGAAGGTGAAGTGGAAATTGAAGTTTCTGCTCATTGATACAAAGAGCCAGACCCCATGTTCCCCATCCCACTCCCCAATGTCTACTCCACTGCCACCTAATCTGGGATTGCCGTGATGTTGTGGGAAACTGGGTTGCTTAGGCTGCTGGAATTTCACACCAGGGCAAGCAGCCTTGAAGATGCCCGCCGTAACCGGTACAAACAGCTGTGGTCTTCTTCAGATGTCAGCTCCCCCTGTCCATTTGCAACTATTATATAAACAGATGTGGATTATTTATTTATTTATTTATTTATTTATTTATTTGTTTTTATAAACCGCCCTTCTCCCGAAGGACTCGGGGCGGTGTACAGAGTAAGGTAGGCAAACATAATGAAACAGTACTGAAAAAACAATAAACAAAACAAACTGGGACCCCAATTAGAGCTATCAGGCCAGGCCGGACTGCTGGAATAGGTAAGTCTTCAAGCCGCGCCGGAAGGTGCGGAGGTCGGGGGCCATCCGGATTTCAGTTGGTAAGCAGTTCCAGAGGGCTGGCGCACCCACTGAGAATGCCCTCCCCCTGGGGGCCACCAGCCGACATTCCTTGAGCGGTGGCACCCTGAGGAGGCCCTCTCTGTGGGAGCGCACAGGGCGGTGGGGTGTTGACATTGGCAGAAGGTGCTCCCGTAGGTAGTCCGGACCCATGCCATGTAGGGCTTTGTATGTCATTGTTAGCACCTTGAACTTCACCCGGAAGGCAACCGGAAGCCAGTGCAGCGCACGGAGGAGAGGTGTGATATGGGAGTATCGGGAGGCTCCCAAAAGTGTCCGTGCCGCTGCACTTTGCACCAGTTGAAGCTTCCGAGTGGATCTCAAGGGCAGCCCCATGTAGAGAGCGTTACAGTAGTCTAGGCGAGAGGTCACAAGGGCATGGGTGACTGTACGTAAGGCATCCAGGTCTAGATAAGGCCGTAGTTGGCGCACTAGTTGAACCCGGGAGAAGGCCCCCTTGGTCACAGCTCCTATGTGATCTTCCAGGGAGAGCTGTGAGTCAAGGAGGACACCCAGGTTGCGGGCCCTATCAACAGGGGGTAGTAACTCATCCCCGATGTTAAGGGATGGGATGCTTTGAGTAACCTGGCTTGCCGGTACGTACAGCCATTCAGTCTTGTCCGGGTTCAGTTGAAGCCTGTTCCTCCCCATCCATTCCCGGACCGCTTTCAGGCAGCGGGACATTACGTCGAGGGCATCACTGATGCTGTTTGGAGTTGAGATGAAAAGCTGGGTGTCATCAGCATACTGATGGTACCCTACTCCAAAGCTACGAATGATCTCACCCAGCGGTTTCATGTAGATGTTGAACAGGAGAGGCGAGAGGACCGACCCCTGAGGGACTCCGCAAACGAGAGGCCTCGGAGTCGACCTCTGTCCCCCTGCCAGCACCGACTGCGAGCGACCCTGGAGAAAGGAGGAGAACCAACGCAGAACCGTGCCTCCCACTCCCAGTCCCCTGAGGCGCCGCAGCAAGATACCATGGTCGATGGTATCGAAAGCCGCCGAAAGGTCTAATAAGACTAGGACAGAGGAATGGCCCCTGTCCCGGGCTCTCCAGAGATCATTCATCAGAGCGACCAATGCCGTCTCCGTGCTGTAGCCCGGCCTGAAGCCCGATTGGCACGGGTCTAGATAAACCGCTTCATCCAGGACCTGAGGAAGTTGGTGCGCCACCACGCTCTCAACAACCTTCGCAAGGAAGCGAAGATTGGAGACTGGACGAAAGTTATTCAATGAGGCTGGGTCCAAGGTGGGCTTCTTGAGGAGAGGTCTCACCACCGCCTCCTTCAAGGCGGTGGGGAAGTGACCTTCACTCAGAGAAGCAGAGATGACCGCCAGGAACCAGCCTCGTGTCCCCTCTCGAGCCGCATAAGCCAGCCAGGAAGGGCATGGGTCCAGTAAGCATGTGGAGGAGCTCAACCTTCTCATAATCCTGTCCACTTCCTTAGGAGTCACAGGATCAAATTCCTCCCAGATGACGTCGACAAGACTGTCCATGTCTTGTTCTTCCAACTCAGCCCAGTTGGAGTCCAGGCCGGTTCGAATCCGAGCAATTTTATCCAGCAGATATTGACCGAATTCCTCGGCTCGACCCTGCAAGGGTTCCTCCCTCACCTCTTGGTTCAGTAGGGAGCGAGTCACCCTGAACAAGGCAGCCGGGCGATTATCTGCGGACGCGATGAGGGTGGAAAAGTAGTTGGATTTTGCCACCCTTATCGCAGCGAGATAAGACCTGGTGAGGATTCTTAATCGCAATCGGTCGGATTCGGATCGACTGGTTCTCCAACGGCTCTCTAGGCCCCGTCTCCGACGCTTCATCTCCCGGAGCTCCGCGGTGAACCATGGGGCTCGCTGGGATCTGCGCCGGGTCAGAGGCCGCATGGGTACAACTCGGTCCAGAGCCTCCGTGGCTGCCTTTTCCCAGGCTTCCACTAAGGCATCCGCCGAGCTGTGAGCAGGGAGTGCATGTGCGTCCCCAAGCGCTGCCTGGAACCTATCAGGGTCCATTAGGCGCCTAGGGCGGTACCATCTGGTTGGCACCATGCATCCACGGTGGGGGGTGGCAAAGGGGAAGTCTAGCCGTAGGAGGTGATGATCGGTCCATGACAGGGGCGTAACAGTCGTGGCACCCCCACCGATATCATCACGCCACCGTCCAGACAAGAATACCAAGTCTGGGGTGTGGCCTCCCTCATGAGTCGGTCCAGAAATTATTTGGGACAGGTCCATGGCCGCCATGGAAGCCATGAACTCCCGAGCCAGTTCGGACGATCCTCCCAGGGACGGTAGGTTAAAGTCGCCCAAGACCATGAGTTTTGGGAATTCAACCACCAACCCTGAGAGGACATCGAGTAGCTCGGGCAGGGCTGCCGCTGCACGATTAGGTGGTAGGTACGCCAGCAGCAGGCCCAACTGCGCCCCCGGGCCATATCTCAGAAGGAGAGACTCATACCCGACCATCTGAGGGACGGTGGTCTCTCGCGGGCTAAGGGACTCCCTGATGATAACTGCCACTCCCCCGCCCCTCCCATGGGTCCGAGGTTGGTGCAGCACCTGGAAACCTGGCGGGCAGAGGTCAACCAGAGGGACACCACCCTCTGGGCCCAGCCAGGTTTCCGTGATGCAAGCCAGGTCCGCGTGCTCGCTCTCCACTAGGTCACGCACGAGGTGAGCTTTGTTAGCTACGGACCTGGCATTCAGGTAGACCAGCCTTAGCATAGGAGGCTGCACACCTTCGCTCCCGGGTCCTCCGGGGAAGTACAGAGGGTCGGAGCGTCTCACCGCTTGCACAGAGCGGAGATGACACTCCCGGTGACGATACGGCCCTCTGTTTGTACACCTTGCCCCAAATGCCTCCCCCTCTCCCTTCCCCTTTGACGGCGGGACCCCAGCAAGGTGCCAGGCTGACGATGGAGATCCTGGCATTGTGCTGGTTCTGGATCTAACCCTGACTCCCGATTTATTGCACCTGACATTGGCTTTGCTTGCCACATGCCTGCTAACAGCATCAATAGCAGGAAAACAATCCCTCTTCTTCAAATGAGCCGGGGAGGAGGCAGTTTGGACAGACGGCTAGTACCAAAGTTTTAGCCATCTGTCAAAATGCAGTGGAGAAATGGCTGCCTGAAAAACAGCTGGTAGGTCCTGGAGGGGTGGTGGAGTCAACAGGAGAGATGGCATAGGAGCACTTGGCCAACCCCAGCCTATCAATCGTCTTTCAAGCTCCTGCTGTCACTCAGCTGTCACTTAATTTCCGCAGTTCTGTCTTATGTCTAAGTATATTATGCCTGCAGAATGGCTACTGTATATTGCTTTTATCCTTCTCCTCTGTTCCACTAATTTCTCTATTGATATCATTATTATTATCCTTGTTATTATGATGATTATTACTTTGTTGTTTTGCATGTACACTGAGAGCTTCTGCACCAGAGACAAATTCCTTGTGTGTCTAATCACACTTTGCCAATAAAGAATTCTATTCTATTCTATTCTATTCTATTCTATTCTATTCTATTCTATTCTATTCTATTCTGTTCTGTTCTGTTCTGTTCTGTTCTGTTCTGTTCTGTTCTGTTCTGTTCTATATTCCAATATTTCTTCTACTTTTTTAGGGGGGAAAATCACTTTAATGCAACAAGTGAGATTACAAAGAACTAGGAGGAAGACGGAATTTGTTTATAGATCCCAAAATTGTATGAATGCAGTTTATAAAACTTATATGAAGAACAATGAAGTCTGGCCTTCTGGAAGGGAAAAATGGATGGTAGGTGTCACTTAAAAGTTAAATTCTTCTTTTATTTTTAAATATTTTATTAATTTTCTAATTTTACAATCATAAGTACTTAATAAGCAATGTGTTGGTAATTCAGTGGTACACATTAACTTTCTCAGTCTAATTCCAATATTACACTATCCAGTGCTTCCTTGATCCTCTCTTCTTCCGGTGGTATGCATTTTTCCACACTGGGCAAATACAATTCTTGTTACTGTTAATACATATACAATTAAATATAGACATCTTCATCACATTTTTCTGGTATTATACATAATTTCAATAGTGTCAGTTTGTAATACCTTTTCTAGCCAAAACATATCTCAATTGCATTTGCACCTAGAATCCATTTGTTCAATCAATATCACAATTTTCCTGCTTTTTTAAAATTTTGATTTCCCCTCAATGTTCAAAGTATCTCTATCACTTATAATTTTCTCATAAATTATATTTGGGTAACCAAAGGCTTCCCTTATTCAAACCCTTTTAGAATTTTCATATTTCCCATCTCATAACAAAATATAATACTCTAGTTACAAATCCTGTCCTAATTATAATAATACTTTCATTTCTAACAGTTAACTATTAATCAAATTCAAACATCTGTTTAATAGTATAATATCCCATCTAATAGGTCAAACCCTCTATTTTCTTCAGTCTTACTCTAGCTTTCTTCCTTTGCCAAATAACTTTCCAAGTCAGTACATTTGAATCATCAAGTAATTCTTCCTCTGTTTTTGTATATATTGTTTGGAATGAGGAAGAGAATTTGATTGAACTATTTTTGGAAGAACGCTCAACCCATTCATATTTATTAAACAGCCTCCATCTTTCTCCTTCAGTTTCTCTTTTCATTTCTTGTTTGTCAATATTCAGCATTTATCCTAACAGCTTTATCATCTGTTTGATCAGCTCTTCTTCCTTATCCTCAAATGTGTTCTGAGATCCTGACAAGTAAGATATCTTTTCCATTTCCAGTGTTACCACTGCATCTTCTAATTTTTCATTTGTCTGTATCCGTTAATTCCTTCCTTTAGGTCCTCCATCTTTGGATCCATTTCTTCTAATTTTCCTTCTGTTTTCTGTGTTACTAGTTCCTTCTTTGTAGTCATAGTCTGGATTTGTAAGTTTAGATTAGAAAATTGTTCTTTTATCTCATTTGCATTATTTTTAGTCTCATCATGAAATAAAACAATTGTCTGTTGGACTGATTTCAACATAAATTTCTTTCTGAGATTCATTAACATTTTCTTGTTGGTATATCAAGCTGAGAGCTTCAGAGCCAGGTGTTAATGATGATTTTTTTCCCTCATTTAAAGCTAAATAGGGAACACTCATTTTGTTTTTGTATGTAGTCTTTATAGTCCAATAGGGTCCCCAACACAGATAAGCAGCCCAAGAGGGTTTTTTTTTTCCTTTTCCCAGCTGCAGTCTTCAAAACTGAAAGTTTCCAAGGACAACCAAAGTCTTATCTGAGTCTGGGCTTTAAGTTCCTTTAATAATAAATTGTAGTGCTGTAGTTCTCCAGTAGATGTTATTAACTTCATCTTCCAGCTTTTTAAATCCAAACTTATATTACAAACTTTTCAAGTCTCTTTTCTAAAAAAAAGTCACCAAAATACTTTTAGTCCCCAAATTTCAAAGCTATATAACTGTATTGGTTCCAAATTAATCTTATAATTTTCTCTGTTTTCCCCCAAGCAATTAGTTCACCGCTTTTCTTTTCCTGAGGGAATGGGGCAGAAATTCCCCTTCCCTCTCTCATTGGGGGGGGGAATTCTTTGCTTTTGGCAGTTAAAATCATAAAGATAGGATATAGTCTCACCCAGTTCCCTCCACATTGCTTAAGAGTTGCTCATTGGTGCTTATTTTCTTCATTTGTCAGCAGCTTCTGACAGGCCACAGAAGTGTAGCCAATCTTTCTCCCGCCAGTTTGGAGGGCTTCCTTGGATCAAACGGAAGGGCCACTGCCCCACCGCAATCAACGATGGTCCCCCTCCTTCTTTGTCACCTCTCTGGGGCAACTTTTGACCTTTTTTAGGGTCCCCAGCTGGGCAAAAGAACTCTGTCTTCCTGCACTCGTAACACCGCAACGCCTAACCGGAAGCCTCCTATTCTATTCTATTCTATATGTGAATGTGAATCTCCAGTTAACATTTTTTTAAAAATCAGCTAAACAGATCATGTTTATAAAACAATCCCCACGCCTTATTCACTAAAAAGTTGATATTTTTTTTCTTTCTTTTATTGTGACCTTCAAGATCCAACATTTGCTTGCATGCTAGTAAAAGAAATGCACTCACATCTACAAGACATCTGCTGGTGATGTTAATATTCTCTGACAAAGAAGAAGAAACTGCTGCCATGGACAATCTCCCTGTGCTCTGGAGAATTCCCTGGACAAGTCCTGCGTGCCTTGTGCTGGGCTGGACGGCAGATAGAGTCCTGCATATGTGGAGGGTGCGTAGTTGAAGAAGACGGCTTTAAAAGCTCCAAGAAAAAAGAAAGGAAGGGCTGACTAGCTTAAAATAAAAGAGAACTGCTGAGGATGACATTTCTTATGGCTGGGAAGTTCAGTGTGAAGAGAAGTACCAAAAAATGAAAAAGGGGCTTCAAACTCCGCTTGAGCCTTTTAGAATTTGTTCTGGAAGCCTCAGTTTGCTGGCCATTCGCTGAATGATGATAATTTGCAAGTACTAATTTTACCACCGTAATGGTGCTCATTCTTACTGCTGCAAATGGGCCTGTAAGAGAGTTGAAATCTGAATTCCAAATGACTCTTTCTGGGTGCATCACTGAAATGGCTCTCTAGCATGGACCGAGTATGGAGGAAAGACACCTCCTTTTGTGAAAATAAATTGCTGGCAGATGACACGTTGAAAAATTATTCTTCCCGCTGAGCACAACCCTATTGTGTTAATTAGCGGCCTTGTGATGAAGTAACTTTCAAATGGGGTGCAATATATTTAGATGGGTGCACTCACAATATGAGACAGTAGGCGGGAGGTTCTCCTTTTAAATCATTTAACTCGGTGAAAGTACACGGTGCGTACACCTGTAGCAATCGGAAGAGATGGGCATTTTCAAGAAACAAAATCGGAAGGCTTGCAGAAGGACTGGGCTGCTGTTTGAAGCCTCTGATTTATCTATAAAAAATATTGTTTGTCGTTGGGTATTTCCTTTCTATCTGAGTCTGTCACTTTGATAGAAGAATGTTTTAAAAGAAAACAACAAAGCATGGCAAGATCAGCTGGAAATGCACCCTGGGGCCAAAGCAGATTTATTTATACCTTTTTTTTTTTGCAATTTCAGCGTCTATATCCACCTACTGAAACAAGGCTGTGGGTGATTTGCAAGAACTAAAATCACTTATATGCATCATTTAAAATTATCATAAAGATAACCTGACCTGACTGGGGGATAAAAACCACACCATTTTAGACATAAAGACAGTTTAGATTCAATAGTGAGTTCATGTAAGAGACTAGGAAAACAGCAGGGTTGAAGGACAGCAGGCTGGGGCTGCAGAGGTCCCAGAGGGAATGAGGTCGTGATGGAGAAGGCATGCTCCCTTGGTCCCAAAATGTCCCCAAAGCATGCCTAGGCGGAAGATCTCACCACTCAGAGGAAGATAACTGGAGACAGGCAGTCCCATAAATTATTTAGTTATGAAAAAACATGACAAAGAGAAGTAAACATATACACACAATCCACATATACAAAACTTATATGGGGATTCGGCAGTGGCTTCATAACTGGATGTCCAGTTCAGCTAACCAGGCAATGGCCTCTAGTGTTTGTTTCGTGCACATCTTGGGAACCAAAGAACACACATCATGGGCAATCTCGCACTAATAATTTAAATATCAGCACCACAATCACAACAAGGGGAATCTTTCCATCCCCATTGATACAAAGCAGAGGCACTTCTTCCAGTGTCACATCTAATTCTGTTCCTTTTCCAATAAATACGTTAAATAAGTCAAATAAATTTAAATTTATAGTTAAATTCAATCCAATAAACAAACAAACAAACAAATAATCAGGCCACTACACCATACAGGATTTTACAGGCATCAACCAGCACCCAGAAACCACCAGATAAATTTGCACAATAGAAATGTTACACAAACATGCCTAGGAACAATCTCTTCTGGTCCCACCATTGCATTCTAGACCATCTGTAGCTTCTGAGAGGTCTTCAAGAGTAGCTCCCACATAATCTGTATGTGAGTTGATTAAAACATGGGGGCCCATGAATAGGGACCTCCAATTCAGGAAAAGGCACCCATGTGAGACGGCAAGTGGGACGTTCTCCACTTAAATCATTTAACTCAGTGAAAAGGCACGGTGCACACCAGCAATGGCAGGGGACAGACTTTTCAATGGAGAAAATTGGAAGGCTTGCAGAAGGACAAGAGTGCTATCTAAAGTCTCTTATTTATCTACAGAGAAAAAATATGCTCTTTGTCACTGGGCATCTGCCTGCATCCGAGCCTGTCACTTTGATAGAAAAAGCAGAAAAATCTGAACAAAGGCATTTCTGGCCACAGCTGCCACAGGCGCCTTGAAGAGAAGGTACAAGTCCAGCCATCTACACACACCCCAAAGATCTTTTGCCCTCGCTCCACCCAAGGAATGGCAACACTCTCAAGAGCCCATTTGGGCTTGTGAAGTAACCACAAATCAAATCAAACAATAACCAATCGATACTCTATCGATCAAATCCCCAGAATTGGATGTTCCACCCATTTCACATCCACTCAGACCAAGCTCCAACCTGTTCTTCCCAGTTCAAACTCCAGTCTTCCCAGCATGGAGTGCCAGGGGCCACCCAACACCTGCCCGACCCAAGGAACCAAAGAACTTCCAGCTCTGTTCTGATTGATTGACTGGTTGACTGGATTGATTGAACTGGGCACACTCTGATCCAGGGGTTCTGTCACAAAACAAAGGGCCTCAAAAACCAATAAAAAGTTGCCATCTCCCCCAAGCTGCAGTCTTCTTTCAAGCAACTCCACCACCGCCCCCTCCCCTTAAAGGCCACGGACTTCCTCTTGACAATTGGATTGGATTGGAGGTTGTCTAGTTCATTGAATGTGCTTCAGAGAAATAAATAAATATTTAAATATCAGCACCACAATCACAACAAGGGGAATCTTTCCATCCCCGCTGATACAAAGCAGAGGCACTTCTTCCAGTGTCACATCTAATTCTGTTCCTTTTCCAATAAATACGTTAAATAAGTCAAATAAATTTAAATTTATAGTTAGTTAAGTTCAATCCAATAAACAAACAAACAAACAAACAAATAATCAGGCCACTACATCATACAGACACCAAAGTCTTCTTTCAAGCAACTCCACCACCACCCCTTCCCCTTAAAGTCCACGGACTTCCTCTTGACAATTGAATTGGAGGTTGTCTAGTTTATTGAATGTGCTTCAGAGAAATAATTCAAAACATTGCCGGCAAAGCTTGACACCTTGCAAGAAAAGCTGAAGCCTTTGCTTTTCAGGGAGGGGGGGAGGGAGGGAAGGAGGAAGGAAGGAAGGAAGGAAGGAAGGAAGGAAGGAAGGAAGGAAGGAAGGAAGGAAGGAAGGAAGGAAGGAAGGAAGGAAGGAAGGAAATAGTGAAGAGATGGTTAATGGAAGGACACAGAAGGAAGGGAAGGGGAGGGGAGGGGAAGGAAGGAAGGAAATAGACAAGGGAGGGCTAATGGAAGGACAGAGAAGGAAGGGGAGAGGAGGGGAAGGAAGGGAGGGAGGGAGGAAGGGAGGGAAGGAGGGAGGGAGGGAAATCCTTTGCCCTACAATGAATTCCGCAGTGTTTCTTCCCGTGAATCTATGTGTGCACTGCAGCAAAGAGATAATACAAAATTGTAACAGGAATAGGAAAAATGTTGCCATGAAGAGATGGGAGATTTCAAACCCTATCATATATTCTTGCAGAAAAACCTTCCTCCCAATTTACTAAACATCAATTTCAAAAATAGCTCTAGCATTTTATCACGTTTACAAAGATAACTCCCTAGAAGTTCCGGGTTTTTTTTGTTTGTACCGTAAGTCATGTGAAGAGTACAAGTCAATAATAAGCACTCACCGATTATTCTTAGAAATACAATCTTGAGACGCAAATTCAGGTTTAGAACCCCAGCTTGCTTTCTTACATCCCCAGGAGGTCAAATGCAAACAGTTTTTTTCTCCATTTAATCCATGCCTAAAACACAAAGATCGCCCTTTGCTGCTAATTGAGATTTACCTGGTCAAATGGGAAAACTACCTGTTCACGCTGAGAACAATGACTTTCCTCAGATTTATATTTTCACGTGTTTCAAAGACAGCCCTGACATTTGGGTGTCAGCTGGAACTATGATCTGATGGTACAAAAGCGAATTAACAATGTGAAAAATGCCATGTAAGAAAAGAGACAAGCAATAAGGCTCTGGAAAGATCTAGTTGATCCTCAGAGCCTCATCAAAACTGGTCGGAGGGGCGACCAAGAAAAGGAAGTCCTTCCCTGCTGTTGGAGCTTCGAGATTAGTGCCAAACTGAATTGGTGTACCTGTAAACAAAACCACAGTACAGGTGCTAATAAGTCATTATCGTAATGGAGAAGGCACTGCAAGGAAAGAGAGTGGGAGTGGATAATTTTGCACATACACCAGTAAATGGCCTTGAGAGTCTCAAAGGACAAGATGCCAACTAGAGCGAGGGGTCCCCCAAACCCCCCCCCCTGGCTCCAAGCCCTCCCCCTTCTCCTCAGTGTGTCATGTGGGGTCTCACGTATTGCTCCCTTCTACATCCGAGCCAGCTACTCAGTAGACCCCTACAAATAAGGATGACAACATTTTGAACCTGATTCTTTCTAATTGTCGGACTAGAATTGTGGATCCTACTTCAGCTAAACTAAATCCCCTATACAGGTAGTCCTCAACCTACGGCCACAATTGAGCCCAAGAGTTCTGTTGCTGAGACATTTGTTAAGTGAGTTTTGCCCCGTTTTACGACCTTTGTTG
Source organism: Vipera berus (assembly GCF_964194415.1). Classification (NCBI taxonomy): domain Eukaryota; kingdom Metazoa; phylum Chordata; class Lepidosauria; order Squamata; family Viperidae; genus Vipera; species Vipera berus. Next base: position 25,248,652 of record NC_138212.1, on the reverse strand, counting down.
CCACATTGTTAAGTGAATCATTGCAGTTGATAAGTTAGTAGCTTAGTCGTTAAGTGAATCTGGCTTCTCTGTTGCCTTTGCTGGTCAGAAGGTCACCAAAGGGCATCCTGTGACACCGGGATACTGCAACCGTCGTAAATACGAACCAGTTGCCAAGCGTCTGAATTTTGACCACATGATCACGGGGATGCTGCAAAGGTTGTAACTGTGAAAAATGGTCATAGATCACTTTGTCCAGTGCCATTGTAACTTTGAACAGTGACTAAATGAACTGCCGTAAGTTGAGGACTACCTGTACTGAATATGCAGGGATGCCAAGAAGGGAAAAAGTGCATCAGTAAACAACACTTCTTCAAGCTCTGCTAAACCACAGGCTTAATCAAACACCAGCAGACTGCACCTTTTGAGACAGTAGATCTTTGAATGCAGGTGGTCTGGTTCTCACCAATTACTTGTTTCTGGGCTGCAGCCACCACTTCTATTTCCTCTCCCAACATTCTTGACATCCAACTATTGGTCCCAATTATAGGATTCCCACATCAGAATTCCTTTAGCTGCTACCTGTAATTTAGGCAAAGAAAAGCAGGACGGTTAATAAGGCAAAGGCAAATCTTTTGCACAAAGGGCTTCGGGCAGCATTAGAGAGTCCACTGAGTTGGCCCTGGGAAGAGGGAAGAAGCAATCTGTTTACTGCGCTGAGGGCAGAAGGCTGAAGTATTTTGCTTGGCAGGAGCTGTGATGGAAAACTTTGGCTTTGTCAAGTTGCAACGCAAACCTCAGGCGAACAGCTGGAAGAAGCTCTGCTTTACTGGGCCAGCTGTCCAGAGGAAACTTTTAGGAGAACAGGCAGCAATGGGAAACGCAATCCTGCCAGAGAGAGACCGTAGCTAACTTCATAAGCTTTCTTTCTGGCTAAACTAAATGTACCACCTACAACAGGGAAAGGTAATCAATGACAAATCTCCTCTCTCTCTGGGATTAGAAGGCTGGAGGGTGGCCGGCACAATGGACAAGGTCATCCGTGTCTTAAATGAGGCGTGCTGCTACTATTTTAGTTATCATTTGGCACGTTCCCGTTGCATTTTGATTAAAAAAACACGAGATAAAATATAAAATGTAAAATATAAGCGTATGTCTAGATTACGGATTTAATGTTTTGCTTCATTTGTCACAGTCAGATCAGCAAAGTCTCCATTATAAGCTCTATTTTGGCACTCTGTCACTATATGTTTTTTGGCCCCGCAATCACAATTTGCTGATGGCATTTGCCCCACTTATAGAGGCTGTCTGTGCATCTACCACGGCCAGCGCAAATTCGGTTCAGAGTTGTCCGTATCACACAGGGCTGGCCAAATTCAGGTGGTTTCTTCAAGATGCAAGGCAAACTTTGACATGGAAAATTTTATATCCAATGTTGTTTCCGCATATTGTGTGTGATGCACAACAGGCATGCTGCTACCATTTGCAGATACAGTGGTGGCGGCTCTGACTTCTAAAACTCAGATGGTGGAAATGGAAATGTCAGCCAGACCTTTCAATGTGAGACGAATCCATGAAGACTTCCTGTGTGAAGAAGTCCCCAGGACTGCAGCAGTGAGCAATTCTGACCTCTGATACTTGCAGGTAGCCCCTGCTTCTAGCCTCTTCTGCTCATTCTCTGCTCTGCGGCAGGGCTGATTTCTTTTGGGGTCCAGAGCAGCAAAGGAGCACATTGTCATCATGACAATGTGGAAGCTTACTGCAAGGAGGTTGAGGGGTTGGTGAACTGGTGTAAAGAAAACAGCCTAGTTTTAAATACTGGTAAAACCAAAAGAAATCATTGTCAATTTCAGAAAAGGCAGGCACAGCCACACTTCTCTGTGCATTTATGATTCCTCTGTGAAGATAGTTACCAGCATCAAACTCCTGGGTGTGCAGTTAACAAGTAGGCTGGCTTGGTCACTCAACAGTGAGAAACTGGTGAAGTGGGCACAGCAGCACCTGCACTTTCTGCATCGCATGAGAAAAGCACATTTTCCTTCCCCTGTCCTGACCACTTTCTACAGGGGGACGATCAAGGGCATCCAGTCATACGGCATCACAGTATGGTTTGGAAGCATCGCTGCTTCAGACAGGAAGGCGGTGCAGAGAGTGGTGAGGATTGCAGAAAAGATCATTGGCAGTTCCCTCCCTCCCATCCAGGACATAGCACAGAAGCATTGTTTCAACAGGGTCTGTAAGATTATCTGTGACACTACTCATCCTCTTCACAACCTGTTTTCCTTGTTACCTTCTTGGAGGAGGCTTTATGGTTGTTGTGATTCAGGGTCAGCCTGTGGGTTCGGCAGTTGGGTCGGATGACTCGGATGACTCGGATGAGGGGGAGGAGGGGGGTGTTGAAGAAGAACTTGCTGATGATGGCTTGGAGGCTCCGCAGAGCCCTCAGCCAGGCCCCTCTTACTTGGTGGAGACCCAGCTGCGTGAGCTCGACAGTGTGGATGACGATGACCCACAGCTGGCCCTGTTCAAGGACGCCCGACGCAGGAGGCAGTCAAGTAGGAGCAAGCAGAGAAAGGCTGTGGGACTTCTCGGAAGGAGGCAAAGAGAGGCCACGCCCTGAACTCTTATAAAGGGAGTGTTTGGGGGAGGGCTGGTTTGCTGAAAGCAACCGCTCCGATAGAGGATCAAAGCTCCGGTATCTTGTTTCATGTTTTGTTTGTTTGTGTAATAAATTTGGCAGGTGTATTCCAGCCTCTGCCGTTTGTACAGGGGTTGCCTTTCTGCAAGGCCGGTAGCAGGCTGGTACAGAACAGTGGTATCTGTAGCAGAACATCCAGATTCACCCATAGTTTCATTCCATACAGCATTAACCTTGTGAACTCTCAAGCTTCCTCCTTCCGTTATATATTCAAGATGGACAGTATTTAATATTTATTTGTTATATATATGTAGTCTGTACATATGTTGTATGTAGTATGTTTTAGGTGTGTGTCATGTATGTGTCTCACTTTGAGAGCGGGCAACTAAATTTCATTTTTGATGTGCGCCATTGTGCTCACAGTAAAAAATGATGATAAAGATTATCTTATCAAAGAACCTGCACTCCACTGGTTTGTGGAGAATTGCAATAAGTATGCAGAAAGAGATAGGTAACAGCAGTTCCAAAGTAAGGTCTGAATCTGTAGATCAGTTAGTAGATCAGTAGACTAGAATAGAGCTGGGAGGGACCTTGGAGGTCTTCTAGTCCAGCCCCCTGTTCAAGCAGGAGAATCTATACAATATCAAACAAGTGACTGTCCAGACTCTTCTTAAAAACCTCCAATGATGGAGCACCCACAATTTCTGGTGGCAAGCTGTTCCACTGGATAATTGTCCTCACTCAGGAACTTTCTTCTTAATTCCAGGTTGCTTCTCTCTTTGATCAGTTTCCAACCATTGTTTCTTGTCCTTCCCTCTGGTGCTTTGGGGAACAACCTGGCCCCCCTCTTCTTTGTGGCAGCCCCTCAGATACTGGAAAACCACTATCAGGTCTTCCCTATTTCTTCTTTTCTTTAGACTAGCCAAACCCAAGTCCCGCAGCCGTTCTTCCTATGTTTTAGTCTCCAGGCCTTTGATCATCTTAGTTACTCTTCTCTGATTTTTTTTCCAAACTCTCAACATCTTTTTTGTGATATGGTGATGAAAATTGGGTGGGGGTCTTACTAGGGTTTTATAAAGTGGTACTAATAGTTCGCGTGATCTTGATTCTATGCCTCTATACAACCCAGGATTGTGTTAGCTTTTTTGGTTGCTGCTGCACACGGCCGGCTCATAGTCAAGTGATCATAAATAAATAAATAAATAAATAAATAAATAAATAAATAAATAAATAAATAAATCATCCACTAGGTCTAAGGTCCCTCTCAGTTACTGTTTTTGAGCCAGGTGTCGCCCAATCTGTACTTGTACCTTTGATTTTTCCTGCCTAAATGTAAAACTTTGTTTTTGTCCACACTGAAACTCATTTTGTTGGATAGGGCCCATTGTTCAAGTTTGTCAAGATCTTTTTGGATCCTGAGCTTGTCTTCTGGGGTGTTGGCTACTCCTGCCAGTTTAGTGTCATCTGCAAATTTGATGAGTTCCCCTTCTATTCCCTCATCTAAGTCATTGATGAAGATATTGAAGAGTACTGGGCGTAAGACGGAGCCTTGTGGTACCCCACTGCTTACTTCTCTCCATGTGGATGTAGTGCCATTGAGGACGACTCGTTGAGTACGGTTTGCCAGCCAGCTACAGATTCATCTGCTGGCGATGTTGTCTATTCCACCTTTTTCTAGCTTACCAAGGAGTAGGTTGTGGTCTACTTTATCAAATGCCTTAATGAAATCTAAGTATACTATGTCCACAGCATTTTGCTGGTCTACTAGTTTAGTCACTTTATCAAAGAATGAAATAAGATTGGTTTGGCATGATCTGTTTTTGACAAACCCATGCTGGCTACTAGTTATAACTTTGTTTGCTTCTAGTTGTTCGCAGATCTGTTTTTGATTATCTTTTCTAGGATCTTCCCAGGCATTGATGTTAAACTGGTCTGTAGCTTCCTGGGTCCATTTTTCCCCCTTTCTTGAAGATGGGGACCACATAAGCCCTTTTCCAATCCTCATGTACTTCCCTGGTGCTCCAGGATTATTGAAAGATGTGGTGCAATGGTTCTAACATCTGCCAGCTCCTTCAGAACTCTGGGATGTAATCTGTCAGGACCCGGTGATTTATACTTGTCAAGGTCGGATAGGGAGGGAATTGAAGAACTCATCAAATTCGCAGATGACACCAAACTGGCAGGAGTAGCCAACACCCTAGAAGACAAACTCAGGATCCAAAAAAATCTTGGTGAACTTGAACAATGGGTCCTATCCAACAAAATGAGTTTCAATGTGGAGAAAAGCAAAGTCTTACACTTAGGCAGGAAAAACCAAAGATACAAATACAGATTGGATGAGACCTGGCTCAAAAACAGCAACTGTGAGAGGGACCTTGGAGTCCTGGTGGACAATCACTTAAAGATGAGCCAGCAGTGTGCAGCAGCAACCAAACAAGCTAATAGAATCCTGGGTTGCATAAACAGAGGCATAGAATCAAGATCACATGAAGTTTTAGTTGTTTGAGTTTTTCTTTTTTCTCATCACTGCCTACCTCATTGTTTGATTTGTTTTCTTAGGATTTGTGATTGGTTTTGGGTTCTAGCTAGTCTAAAGTTGGTCCGTTTGATTTGGTCAGAAGTAAAACCTAAGAGAAGGCAGTTTCCACAAAAGAACAAGTTGTCCTTGATTTACAACAAGATGACTGCAAGGAATATAAATCCTTCCATCTTCCACCACCATTCAGTCAGGACTGAAGAAGCTTCTTGGATAAGAAGCAAAACGTCTTCAAGGAAAAACAGTGAAAGTCCAGTTGCCTCTTGAAAAAAGCACCTTTGGGACAACCATGACCTGGATGGCTGAGAATCTCCATAGAGACCGATTTACAAAACAGTTCATTTAGTGACCGATCTAAGTTACAACAGCACTGAAAAAAGTGAGTTATGACCGTTTTCCACACTTACAACCACTTCAGCATCCCCGTGGTCATGTGATCGAAATTCAGATACTTGGCAGCTGATTCATATCTATCATGGTTGCCGTGTCCCAGGGTGACGTGATTGCCTTTTGCAACCCTCTGACAAGCAAAGTCAGCGGGGAAGCCAGATGTACTGAACAACCGCCTTCAGTGATTCACTCAGCTGTCTCACTTAGTAACTGAAATTTTGGGCTCCACTGTGGTCATAAGTCAAGGAAAGTCTATGCCGTAACAAGAGCTCGTCCTCGTATCCTTCTATTAGTATTCTACCATTTTTAAATATCATTTGCTCACAATATGCCCATTTCACAATGACGGCAGCTTAAAATCGGGTTTTGCTTCTTCCGGGCGTGTTATCCCTCTTGTCTAGCTACAGCTTTTACTGTGGATAGGATGGAGACCGCCTCTTGATGGCACAGTCAGCAGCAGAGATTTGCCCGAATCCTACCATGCAGAAGAACCTCTGGAGAGAGAGGTTTCCTTTAGATTCACGGGCACAGTTGCCACCTCCGTCCTTTGCCAAGGTTAAGGCACAAGGAAGGTCTCTATTCTTCCCAGCCCCACTATTCCTCCTTGTTGTTCATATATGCCCAGCGTGTTTGAGCAAGAAACAAAATTAAAGTACAGATGATTTTTTAAAAACGAAAACAAAAAAACCCTATCCCGAACATGTGCAGCTTTGCATTTTAAATGCATTTAAATCACAGCACCAGAATAAAATGGAACAGCTGAACATAACGACTTGGGAATAAGTACCATTTTGTTCTGGAAAAGAAATGTTGAGAGAGAGAGTGAGCATTTAAAATGATGCATATGCCCAACATGCCACCCTGCTTATAATTTGTTTTTTTTAAAAAAAAAAACCCTAAAGTAAGAAAAAGGGTGTAGCAACAAAAAATATTCCTTGGTAGATCAGCTGAGATGCCAACTGTGAACTATGTGGTTGTTGCTCCAGCGCCATAGTTCTGAAGCCTGAAAATCCACCACCACCACCCCCCCCTCAGTATACAGACACCCTTCCAAGCAAGGGCTGATCAGCCTGACCTGGAAACAGCCGCTTCTTCCCATCTCTTTATAACACCCCGTCTTGTTCTCCACTGATGACGCAATGGGTGTACAGACTGATTACAGGTAGTTCTCACCTTACTTCCACAACCAAGCTCAAAAACTTCTGTTGTTAAGTGGGACAGCTATTAAGTGGAAGAGCCTTGGTGGAGCAGTGGGCTAATGCCTCCTTAAGTAACACCAGCTGCCTGCAATTAGTGCAGGTTCGAGTCCCACCAGGCTCAAGGTTGACTCAGCCTTCCATCCTTCCGAGGTAGGTAAAATGAGGACCCAGATTGTTGGGGGCAATAAGCTGACTTTGTAATAATGCCGCTTGGAGGGGGGGGGGCAAAAGCCCTAATAAGCAGGCATATACATAGAATGAAGGCTATTGCTAAGCACATTGGTTTGTGCTTCTTAGATTGTAAGCCGCCCTGAGTCTTCGGAGAAGGGCGGGATATAAATGGGATTTTTAAAAAAAGTGAGTTTTGCCCCCATTTTGCAACCTTTCTTGCCAGTTGTTAAATGAACCCCTACAGTTGTTAAGTTAGTAACACAATTGTTAAGAGAATCTGGCTCCCCCATTGACTTTGCTTGTCAGAAGGTTGCAAAAGGGGATCACATGATCACCGGGACATGGCAACCGTCATACGTATGAACCAGTTGCCAAGTGTCTGAATTCTGATCACGTGACTATGGGGATGCTGCAATGGTCGTAAGTATGAAAAATGGTCGTAAGTCACTTTTTCCAGTGCTGTTGTAACTTTGAATGGTCACTAAATGAACTCGTTAAGTCAAGGACCTGGATTCTTTGAGATGACCCTCCCGGATGGCTCCTGGAGTATTGTGATCAAATGGTCCTTGGGAATCTGATGGTCACCTTGGGTGAAAGGAGAAAAGAGGGGCCTCAAGAGCCACCCCCCGAAAGGCTACATAATGCCAGCGGAAGGAAGAGGCACCCACAGTGCACCGGCAGAGCCCCCCCCCCCCCTTTGCAAGCAGCCCTGGCCCTGTGAAGCTGCCACGAGGGGTCCCGGTGCGTGCCTGTTTTCTTGCAGGTGTTTCATTACCCAAACTAGGTAACAGCATCAGTGCTAGAAGCGGCACTGATGACCCTGCTTAGCGGGGCCTGTGAGAAAACAGCCAAGGACCCACACTCCTCCTCCTCTCTGCAAACTCCCCTTCCCTTCTAACGCTGATGATGTTCCCTGCCTGGGTGGTGAAATGTCTGCAAGACTCTAGTCCTCCTCCTCCAACTCCCCTTCCCTTCTAGCGCTGATGTTTCCCTACTTCGGTAACGGAACCTCTGCAAGACCGCCGCCCAGCTCCCAGCCCAGCCAGAAGCCCCCATTTCAGCCCCCAGCCCCAAGACTCAGCCAAAGCGGTGGAGGCCGGAGGAGGGGACCTCCCGCACTCGTTGCACCTCGGCTTCCCCACCCTGAAGCTAAAAGAGCCCCAACCCCTGCGCCGTCCTCTCGCAACGCAGCCCAAAGCCCCCCATCGTCGCGGCTTCCCCGGGATTCCAGCGGAGCCGGAGACTCCGCGGGAAACTTGCCGAGGCAGCCCGGGCACCGAAGCAGGCGCGGCCTAGGAAAGCTCCGGATTCAAGGGGCGCTCCCCAGTTTGGAGACCCGGGGAGAGGATGGGCGCCGCGAACGAGGCGAAGGCGCAAGGGGGATCCAGCCCGCAACGGGGTCATTTTCTGGACCCACCGGGGCTTTTTTTTTTGCTCTGAAGAAAGAAAAAAAGGAGGGGGGACCTTCTTTTAATTGAAATATGGAGGCGACCCCCCCCGCACGGGGAGGCAAAGCACAGCCCACCCCCCGCCCCGTTTGGCGCTCCTGGCAGCGGGGCCGACGCGGCCTGCGGCCTTTGGAGACCCTGCCGGTTGCTAAGAAACGACTCGGCGGGGAGGGAGCGCGGGGGGGGGGCAAAGGAACACCGGATCGCGCCCTCGCCGGGCTCTCCGCGCGCCCCCGAGCCGGGAGCCGAGCTGGCGGCGGGCGGCTGGCCGGCTAGGCAATGCTGCCCTCTATGGGCGGCCTGCGGGTACTGCGGGCTGCTGCTCGGAGTGGCGGAGGGTTGCCGGGAAGGGGCGCCCGCCGCGCCCCGCCTTTCGCCTTGGACCTCTCCGTAAGAAGGCAGCGCTGGGGAAGCCGAACAGCCAAAGGGGGCGGCCCTGCGGAAGGATCCCGATGAGGGAGGATGTGGGGAGCTCAGGCTTGAGAGGAAGCTTCCTTGGGCCCCTCCCGAGCTTGCTGGTTTTCTGGCCAGACCTTTTCGTGGGGAACATCCTCACTAGCGCTGATGGGGCTCCCCAGTTTGGGCCACCAAACGCCTGCGAGGAAACCACCCAGCGCAGACCCAGAACCCCACAATCCTCCTCCTTCTCCTCCTCTAAGCAGCCCCCCTAGCGCTGATGGGGCTCCCCAGTTTGGGCCACCAAACGCCTGCGAGGAAACCACCCAGCGCAGACCCAGAACCCCACAATCCTCCTCCCCCTCCTCCTCCTCTTCTTCCTCCTCCTCCTCTAAGCAACCCCCCTCCCTTCTAGCGCTGATGAGGCTCCCCAGTTTGGGCCACCAAACGCCTGCGAGGAAACCACCCAGAACCCCACAATCCTCCTCCCCCTCCTCCTCCTCTTCTTCCTCCTCCTCCTCTAAGCAACCCCCCTCCCTTCTAGCGCTGATGGGGCTCCCCAGTTTGGGCCACCAAACGCCTGCGAGGAAACCACCCAGCACCCCACAATCCTCCTCCCCCTCCCTTCTAGCGCTGATGGGGCTCCCCAGTTTGGGCCACCAAACGCCTGCGAGGAAACCACCCAGCGCAGAGGACACCCAGGATCCTCGTGCGAAACCGCGTTCCTCTGAAAGCTCCTCACACAGCCGGGAAGGGAGCTGCAACACACTTCAAGGGTGTCCTCCATTAAATTTCGGCCCAAATGGAGCAGGACTGACCAGCGAAGTTCACCCAGCCCTGGAGCCAGGCTGAAATGCCGGGGTGGGTCTTGGGAGGGGCGGCGTGTGGTAAAAACCACTCTAAGATGCAAAGCGCACCCGAAATACGGTTTCATCGTTTGGGCGCTGACTGCGATGGAGTTTTCTTCACGTGGGGGTTTTCGGAATCGGGACTCGTGTGGGCTGGAACCCGAAACCCACGGAGAGCACCATTGTGCAACCTTGGGTTCAAAATCGTGTGGTGCAGAACGCACCACCTGGACGAGCCTGCCGGGCCAGGCATTTGCTACAAATATTCGATTGCAAATTCAGTTGGAAAGCTATTTGAATGTTGAAGCTAAACTGACTTTTTGAATTGACTTTATGAATTGCATCGCTAAATTGAATCAGGTACCGAATTGGATTAGCAGTCCAAACAGAACTGATGTCATTTGATGATCCAAATCAAATCAGCACAGCTGTGCAAAACAATTTAATCATTCAAATTGAATCAACTCAATGCTCTGAATCATCTCCAAAAATTTGAATACAATCTGACATTATTTGCACAGGTCCAGATTTTAGTTACATCGCGGTAGAGTGACGAGGATAGAGGGTGGAGACAGGCAACGAAGAGAAAATTTCAGTCCAGAATATTTTTCTGGCACTTGAAATGAGAGAGGAAAAAAAACATGGAATTTAGAAACGCACTTTGCATAATACCGTGTTATCCTTTTTATATACAGAAAAAAGCAAAGAGGAAATAGCTCAGAGCGTGTCCAGATTACTGTCCAGGTCCAGGAAATTATGTGCAGATTATGTTCAGGACCACATTTCAGCTTCTTGAATGTAGCAGAAAAAATCGTGAATATTCACCGTTTAACCACTATTTTATCCATTCCCTCTTCTAACCCTGAACTTGGCTGCTCAGCATATTCTAAGAAGCTGACCTTCCTCCGATTTATTTATGCCACAAAACACCCGAAGAAATCGAAGCAGAAACACTGTGGCTTCTCCCCGCTGTTTTGTTGTGGTTTTTTTCCCTTTCCTAAAATGAAAAGTCTCCAGCAGCAAAGTGAAACGTCTTATCTTCGGAACATCTGCTCCAAACAGGCAGGAATCCTTGAAATGCCACCAGCGCACTTGCCGGAGTCTTCTCTTCAGGGGGTCTCGGGGAGGGGGGGGGCTTCACAGACATGACGCACTTCCCACGGGTTCCGGCAGATGATCATAATACAAATGATATTTGCGTGCTCTGATACTCCTTTAGCACAGCCCCGGGAGATGCAACAAAAAGCCAACACAATCACATCTATTAATCTCCTGCGGCTTTAAGTTCCCCTTCGCTTGGAAAATTCATTTCTCCACCCATCTAATAGCCAGTGTGGGGTGGTTGCACATTTGGGACGGGCGGGGGGAGAGAAACTCTGGTGACTAACTCCCCCCCCCCCGCTCCCCGCAGTGTGTTTCTTAAGAAGTCTTTGAGTTGGCCGGCGCGTTGGAGCATCTGAGAGCGATTCCCTCGCAGGGTTTCGATGAAGCCATAGTAAGAAAGGAGGGGGATGCCCAGTCGTTCGAGTCAAGACAGTAAACGATCTGGTGCTTTTAAAATTCCTCTTGCCTGTTGTTCTTTTTTCCCCCCCACTGTTTCTGCTGCAATTTTAGGTACCCGTAATCAAGAGGGATACATAATCACAGGGAGGCCTATGCAGGATCCCCCCCACAGCTATTACCCTGTGCAACCCTTGGCTTGCCGAGCTCGCAACTGCAAATTTTGTGAGGCAGAGCCCGGCGGGGGAAATCAAGCCTAGGGTTTTTTTTTATGCAAACGGGAGGCAATTTGCAGGAAAGTTAAGGATAAGGAGGAGCGGGAAAAGCACATCAAAGAAGGTGTGCAGGGGACAGCTGAGCTCGTGACTTTAAAATAATGATTATGTTTTGGGAAAAATAAAAATCACGGAAAAAGGAAATGAAAGAAAGCAACAGGACAACAAACAGCCATCATGCGCGGAGGGTTTTCGGATGTGCGCATAGCTTTTTCGCAGTGGCTCCAATGAAGGGAAACCACATTGCATCCTTTCTCCTTTTTTTGTGTGTCCACAACGTTATTGTTGCTTTGCATTCATAATGAATGGCAAATCACTGCAAATTCAGATTGGCTGCAAGGAGGTGAACTATGCCTAAATCAATAGAAATCGGCGCGCGCGAGGCAGCTCCTTCGACGCTCCTTTAATGTACAACGGCGTCATGAAAGCGTCCATAATGTATTTGTCTTAGGCTGAATGGGCTGAGTCGGGAAGCCGGAGAGGCGCGCAGGGGAAGGACGGGGCTGCCTCGAGGGAAGGAGGCCAGGCTCGGAGGCCGTTTCGGGGAAGGAGGGCAGTCACCCGCTCAGACCGAAGCGAACCCGGCACCGCAGACGCAGCGAAGGGCGGCCCGGAGACGCGCACCTGCCAGCCCCGCCCGGAGGAAGAGGAGAGGAAGCCCCGACTGGGGGGGAGGGGGGAGGAGGAGGGAGGATGCTCCGCCTCGGGCCGGTCGGCGCTCCGTGCAGGGCCAGGCGGAGAGGCGCCCCTGAACCCTCAGGAACCCTGCCCGAAAATAGCAAGAGCACTTATTTAGTTAGTTAGTTAGTTAGTTAGTTAGTTAGTTAGTTAGTTAGTTAGTTAGTTAGTTAGTTAGTTAGTTTATTTAGTTAGTTAGTTAGTTAGTTAGTTAGTTTTCTATACCGCCCTATTCCCGAAGGACTCAGGTCGGTTTACAGGGCAGCATATAAAAGACAATATAAAAAGATAATATAAAATTAAAATGAATTAAATTAATTAAAGCCCAACAATTAAAACAATATGAAAAAGCTAAAACCCCTTCAGTCCACTTAGACTTATATACCGCTTCGCAGGGCTTTTACAGCGGTTTACAGAGCCAGCCTATTGTCCCCAGCAATCTGGGCCCTCCTTGACTGGGAAGGACAGAAGGCTGAGTCAACCTTGAGCCTGTCGGGATGGAACTGCTGGCAGTGAGGGAGCCTGCTGTGCACCGCCATGAAAAGGAGCCAAGTTCCGGATGGGTCCAGAGGCAAGCGGAGCCCAGAGGGGATCTCTGAGGAAGCTTCTCCATCAACATAGTCACCTTTTCCCTTGCTCAACCCAGCTGCTATTTACCGGGAATCCTCGACTTGCAAACATTCCTACTGTGACTGTTGGAAGTTACTACAACATTTAAAAAGTGACTTATGACCGTTTTTCACACTAGTGACCGTTCCATCATCCCGTTGAACCATTGGAGCGTGTGGTCAAAATGCAGACACTTGGCAAGCGGCATGCATTTAGGACGGTTGCGGTGTCCTGCGGCGTCACCTAATCCCCTTTTGTGACCTTCTGATGAGCAAAGTCAATGGAGGAAGCCGGATTCACTTAACAACCGTATTACAAACTTAACAGTTGCAGTGATTCACTTAACAGCTGTGGCAAGAAAGGCTGTAAAATGGGGCACAACTCACAAAAACTGCCTTGCTTAGCAACAGAAATTTGGGGTTCCGTTTAAGCGGAAGACTACCTGTGTGAAACATAACAAGCAATATGAATTTATAGTTCAGATTGTAAAATCAAGTCTTAAAATACTCCAGGGCTGACAATGCAAAGGATTCAATGGTCTTAAGGAGACACCGGGAGAGGCAGCGGGTTTGTGGGGTTGTAAAAATTGCAGGGTGGCTCAGTGGGTTAGGATGCTGAGCTTGTTGATCTGAAGGTTGGCAGTTTGGCGGGTCGAATCCCAGGTGCCACATAACAGAGTGAGCGCCTGTTACTCGTCCCAGCTTCTGCCAACCTAGCAGTTCGAAAGCACGTAAAAATGCAAGTAGAAAAATAGGGACCACTACAGTGGGAAGGTAACAGCGTTCTGTGCGCCTTTGGCGTCTAGTCATGCCGGCCACATGACCACGGAGACGTCCTCGGACAAGCGCTGGCTCTTCGGCTTTGAAACAGAGATGAGCACCGGCCCCTAGAGTCGGAAACGACTAGCACGCATGTGCGGGGGAACCTTTACCTTTACCTTTAAAAATTGCAGGCTCCTTTTCTTCACACCCAGCCGTGTGTGCGCCAGATGAGATGTGAGGCTTGCAGCAGCTCCTGCCAAAAGAGAAGCTGCCCTCCGTTGCAGAGCCCCCCTGACCCTCTTTTTAAGGCACTTTTGGAAAAGGGCCTCCCCGCCACCCACCAGCCTTGCAAAGGTGTCATTTTGCAGCTCCACTAGTAGATACAAGAACGGCAGAGTTACCTTGACATGAGCCCCACAGGAGGTGGGAAGCCACAGCCAGGAAACCGGCTCTCCTGGTGTGTGAAATGGGCTGAGAAAGGGGCCAGTGATGGGCTGCACCTGGGCTGAAGCCACAGCAAGGGGCAGCCCTCCCCTTCCCAAGATGAGAGCAGGAAGGCCGGATGCAGATTGCCACGAGAAGACCTCACGGAGAAATGATCGCCCCATCAACATGTAAACTAACTTGCTTAATATATTATAATATCAAATAACATTACTTTTAAGTTGGTCACACAGGCAGATGTTTAGACTGGATTTGGCATTCTTATCCACCTAGTGAGTCCTTCCCGAGGACCTGGGATAGGCAGGTGTTGTTTGAAAGGTATCGTTGCAGGATGTAAGCTGTTCCATGTAAAGCTGCCTTTTGCAATTGACTGACGAGGAGTACTTTTTATTTAGGCACCACCCGACTCCACAATGACTCTGGAAAGCTCACAACATAGCAGGAAGAGAAAGTACAATGTGTAAGAAAAATCCTTCCAAGCTTTCGAGATTGAGGTGGGCTCTTCCCAAAGGCCAGATCCCCACAGATTTGGGGTTTCCTGGGCTTAAACCATCTTCGTGTGCCTGCTACTGAAAATGTTTCCACGTCGTTTCTCCAAGGTCCTCTCTGTCACTCTCTTTATGTGTGGCTACGTCCTCTCCCAAGCGGCATTTCTTTAGCGTGCCATGCTGTAAAAGAGGAAGACGCTTCAGAGACAGGTACCGGCACAAAAGCTCTGAAGTGAGCTGGCTCGGACTTCAAGCAGGCATGGAGCTGTTGCTGGAGAATGTGCAGAGGCTCGAGGCCTTTATTTGAGGTATGTTGTTGTGCCATTTCCCTGTTTGCTTTCTCCCTTGCCCTCTTCAAGCTGTGCAGTGGCTTGAGCCATCTGGCAAAGCGAAGCGCAGCATATTAAAGACTCAGCACAAGAACTGAACGACTCCTTCATGCTCTTCCTCAGGTTGCAAAGCAGCGTTCAGTAGGTGTTTAGGAACGGGGCGAGGCTGCCGTTCCCCATTATTGCTTTCCCCACCCCCTCCCTTCCTTTCATTTCAAGGAAAAGATGAGGCAGCTGCAGTCATAACTTGTTATCGATAACACAGAACTGAGGCCAGAGACGTTTCGCTTAAACTGAGAAGATAAAGCAGGCTGCAGCTCTTCATGTGAATTCACCCTAATGCAACTGCTCCAAATCCTGGAGTTCATTAACAGGAGCACAGTTCAGATTGTGTGTGTGTGTGTGTGTGTGTGTGTGTGTGTGTGTGTGTGTGTGTGTGTGCAAGTGTTCCGCTCTGCTTTGCCAAGGTCTGAGCCAAGCATTTGGAGCCCTGCCCCCAGTTCTGAGCACCACTGTTTAAAAAGGACAGTGGCACCCTGGAGCAAGTTCAGACAACAGTGACTAGGATGGAGACGGGTCCATCTGAAAGATCTGGGCGTGCTTAGCCAACGGAGGAGACAAGTGAGGATAGCACAGAGAAATTCATTCTTGCTTTATTTAGGTCGGTCTTGACTCTTGGCAATAGTCTGGCAAGTCTTGACAATATTTTCAAAAGTGGCCTGCCTTGGTCTCCTTCTTCCCAGGGCTGAGAGAGGGGGACCAGCCCCCGCCCCCAGCTACCCAAGTCAGGACTAGAACTCAGCTCAGCACCTTAATCACTAGACCAAATTGGCTCTCTGATTAAACCACTGTATGGAGTGGTATGTGTTCATGAAGTGTCCAAACAAAGATTGAATATTTATCTGTCTGAAATGCTGAAGTCCTGCCCAGAGTCACTTTGCAGAACAAGATGGGTGGCATATAAATTAAATGAGGAGAGGAGGAGGAAGCCACCAAACCAGATGAGTTCTAATCTTAAAGCATATTCGGTCACTTCCTGGCCTTCTCACTGTCACTGCCTGCTCACCTACTCTGGGGGAAGAAGCAATGCCAGGAACCCCCCCCCCCTTGGCTGATTCTGTGGTCAGGGCAAGTAAAAGGATATGGAGAGGAGAAGAGTGTTGGAAGGGACCATGGAGGTCTTCTAGTTTAATCCCCTGCTCAAGCAGGAGACCCTATACCAGGGGTAGGCAACCTTGGATCATTTATGACTGGTGGACTTCAACTCCCAAAATTCCTGAGCCAACA
The DNA here is from genome assembly GCF_964194415.1 of Vipera berus. Taxonomy (NCBI): domain Eukaryota; kingdom Metazoa; phylum Chordata; class Lepidosauria; order Squamata; family Viperidae; genus Vipera; species Vipera berus. The sequence continues at coordinate 25,232,676 of NC_138212.1, read as the reverse complement.
TGGCTCAGCTTGGAAACCTCTCCTTCTCCCCTCAGCATGGCTGGCTCAGGAATTCTGGGAGTTGAAGTCCACAAGTCATAAAAGAGCCAAGGTTGCCTACCCCTGCCCTATACCATTCTGGACACCTGGCTGTCCAGTCTCTTCTTTAAAACCTCCAGTGATGGAGCACCCACAATGTCTGGAGGGAAGCTGTTCCATTGATTAATTGTTCTCACTATCAGAAATTTCTCCTTAGTTCCAGGTTTGTTCTCTCCTTGGTTAGCTTCCATCCATGACTTCTTGTCCTGCCCTCAAGTGCTTTGGAGAATAGGTTGGTCACCCTCCTCTTTGTGGCAGCCCCTCAAATATTGGAACACTGCTATCATGTCTCCCTTACTACTTCTTTTCACTAGATTAGACGTACCCAATTCCTGCAACCGGTCTTTGTTTTACCCTCCAGCCCCCTAATCATCTTCGTTGCTCTTCTCTGCGCTCTTTCCCGAGTCTCAACATCTTTTTTAAAAAATGTGACCAAAACTGGATGCAGTATTTCAAGGGCGGTCTTATAAGGCCTTATAAAGCATTACTAAGAGAGGGAGATCTTTGGTAATACTGCAGGAGAGGGGCAACCAGACACCTCAGAAGCCATCTTACACAGCACCGTCTGTGAGCTACAGAAGTGTGTGAATTGTGCAGCCAAGCCAGCCTGCTGTTCCTGATGCAAACAACCTGGAAATTCACGGACCTCCCAAGCTCATTTGGTTAGGCCAGGGGTAGGCAACCTCGGCTCTTTTATGACTCATGGACTTCAACTCCCAGAATTCCTGAGCCAGCCAAGAATTCTGGGAGTTGAAGTCCATGAGTCATAAAAGAGCCGAGGTTGCCTACCCCTGGGTTAGGCTGTGAAACATGCTGGCCCTTTCACTCCAAACCAGAGTGGCCTCTGGTCACTTGAAGGTCTGCTGCCTGGATGGAGAAGGTCGGAGCCTGCCAAGAGACTCTCCAGCTGCACCAGATGGGCGGCAGCCGGACACAGCTGCCATCTATGCCTTTGCCCTGGCCCTGGGGTGCAGACTGAGGGTTTTGTCGCAAAATGGGGGTTCCTCCAGGAAACTCATTTTCTCCCCCAGCCTGGTCTGTCTTGGGTGAAAGGAGAAGGGCAGAGTTTTCGGATGAAAATGTTGCAATGGCCCTTTCTCCCCTCCTACTGAATTATACGGATTGCAACTTGGTAGGCTTATTTTGCCACACAGGGCAACGTGTCTTAACATTTTCCACAACTGCTTTTCTGTGTGAAAACTCTTACAGTGCATCAGCGATTTCATTGTCTTTCCTCAATTCTTTGATTTAAACAAATGCTGCAAAAGCAATGGAAGTTGAAAGGTCGGCCATTGGAGCACGGTAGCCTTGTGCAATGGCCACCATCGCCCTCTGCTCCGAGAGACAAGCAGTGGCGAGCTGTTAGTAGGACCCTCCTAGGATGGGAAGGGATGGGCAGCCTTCAGACCAAGAGATCAGTCCCAAGGCGGAGGGAGAGGAAGGGCCCAAAGCCTGAAGACTCCAAGTAGGGAGGGGAGGGGAAGGCGTTTACAACCTGGAGCACCACATACCCTGAGCTCTGCTGCGTTTTGATTCTGGGATGCTACATTTGAGCTTTTCTGCTGCTTTTCTTCTCTGCATCGAAGGCTGATCTGGGGCAGCAAAGCTCCGGTGGCAAACCAGATCCTGAAACTGGCTTGAGTAGCTAGTGAATTTCCTGCAGTGCCTGGTGAAAAGGCTGACTTCGGGTTGACGATATCGTGTATAAAGAGAGTGTGTGTGTGTGTGTGTGTGTGTGTGTGTGTGTATTTCAGGCTCCCAGGCATCCCCCTCATCAGACCCCTCTAATCTGGCTCTTAGTCCATGCAGATGTGCAGGCAGGACTTGTCTGCTGTTTGAGGCTGACATGCGCAGAGGTGCTTTAAAACGGCAGTGTGCTACATATAGAAATTAATTTATAGCTTGTACACTATTGTCTATTTTAGAATCATGATTTGAAACGTCTCTGCAATTTATAAAAATATACCTTGCGTGGTTGCAATGAAATTAATCTTTCTGTCTCTCTTTCTGTTTGGTCTGTTTAAACATTGCACTTTCAGGCCCCGTCTCCTGGCTCCTGGACTTCATTCGGTTGCACCATTACTCTTTCAGAATGCTCTCAGGTGAGAGTTTTACAGGGCAACCTCCCTTGCTGGCTTCTCATAATTTTGTGGAGATTCAGATTACAATATTATCAAGCCCTAAGTCCTGGGAGTTTTGCAAGGACTGGTCACTTGAGAGCTTTTGGAGTAGATGAAAAGTCGGATAAAAATATTTAAATAAATATTTAAACATAGGATTTCCCTTTGTACAGAGAAGCATTTAAGAAAGCAGGAGCAAAACGAATTGAAAGATTTTTTTCACTTGAACGTCTCCTGTTCCTCCTGCAGAGTCCTTTGGTGTCTTTCAGGGCAAAGATTTTGTGTCTTGTCCTGTTTTGCCTCCTATTGAGCCTCCTGTTTGCCTTGGTAAGGCCACACTTAGACTATTGCATCCAGTTTGGGTTACAGTATGAAAAAGATGTGGAAACTCTGGAAAAAGTGCAGAGAAGAGCAACCAAGGTGTTTAGGGGGCTGGAGGCTGAAAGATATGAAGAACAGTTGCAGGAATCGGGTGTGTCTAGTCTGACAAAGAGAAGGACTAGGGATGACACGATTGAAGTCTTCCAATATTTGAGGGGCTGTCCAAAGCTCCTAAAGGCAAAACAAGTAATGTATAGAAACTTATCAAGGAGAGAACCAACCTAGAATTAAGGATACATTTCCTGACAGTGAGAACAATCAATCAGTGGAATAATTTGCCTCCAGAAGTTGTGGGTGCTCCAAACACGGAAGGCTTTTAAGAAGAGACTGGACAACCATTTGTCTGGGATAGTATAGGAGCTCCTGCTTGAGCAGGGGGCTGGACTAGAAGACCTCCAAGGTCCCGTCCAACTCTGTTATTCTGTTACACTCTCCTTTTTCTCGATTTAAACTTTATACATGTAAATTGCAGCATGTTCTCCTGCTCCTGAGTTCTCTGCATCGAAAGGTTGCCAGAATTGGGCTTTCCTTCTAGACCAGGGGTAGGCAACTCATAAAAGAGCCAAGGTTGCCTACCCCTGGTCTAGACTGAGTAGCCTCCACTGAGTTCAGCACACGGCGGTGGATTCTCAGGGCCTCTTCCTGTCCGCATTTGGCATGCTCACACAATTCCCATTTTATGAAATCAAGGGGGGGTGATTTCTGGGGAGCATAAGAAAGCTTTTTTTAATCCATACCTGAATGTGAAACATAATAGCAAGAGCAAGAGCACTTATATACCACTTCACAGCACTTTACAGCCCTCTCCGAATGGTTTACAGAGTCAGCCTATTGCCCCCCCCCCAAATAATCTGGGACCTCATTTTACTGACCTCGGAAGGACAGAAGGCTGAGTCAACCCTGAGCCGGCCAGGATCGAACTGCTGGCAGTGAGCAGTGCGTTAGCCTGCAAGGGCTGCATTCCGACCACTGCGCCACCACCGCTCCATAGCCAAAGTAAGGAAGAGACGGGCTGCCTGTGCCAGCCTCGCCCTCCATGGCCTTCCCACCCCTGCCCATCTCCTCAGGGCCAGACTGATCGGGAAGGAACTGCCTCGGCTTCAATGACATGCTGTAAGTGAGCACCAGCCCTTTGAGGTAGGCCAAGTCAAGGAAATCCTGGAACTCTGCGGATGAAGGCTATAACAGCAAAACCGTCGGTGCCTGACAGCATTTTTCTACCGCTCCCTCTTAGTCAGGGTGGGGTAGTCTTGAGATTCTTTCTGCCACTTTCCTCTTTTCCCAGGCTCGGCTCATGTTTTACTTACGGTGCCACATACAGGTAGTCCTCAACTTACAACAGTTCATTTAGTGACCATTCAAAATTACAGTGGCACTGGAAAAAATGACATGACCATTTTTCACACATACAAGGGTTTGCAGCATCCCTATGGTCAAAATTCAGACGCTTGGCAACTGACACTCATATTTATGACGGTCGCAGCGTCCCTGTGATCCCCTTTTGCGACCTTCTGACAAGCAAAGCCAAGGGGGAAGCCAGGTTCACTTAACAACCATTGTTACTAACTTACCAAGGGATTTGCTTAACAACTGTGGCAGGAAAGGTCATAAAATGGGGCAAAACTCACTTAACTATCTTGCTTAGCAGTGGAAATTTTGGGCTCCACTTGGTGGTAAAACAAGGAGCATCTGTACTTTTTCCCTCTCTGGACTGCTCTCCTGTGAAGCTCAGCTGAGAGGAGGGGGGAAATCTGGTATGTCCTTAGGGGGCCAGAACCCCCTCCCCCCACTAGAGTTATGCATCTGCAGCCTTAACATGCAGGGAAACCACACTGCCTCTTTGCTTTGCTTGTGGGTGACAAGCGAGATTGCGGCTCCTCTGACAAAAATGCAGTAAAGAAGAGACATTCTCCAAGGAAATCAGTGGACTTTATAGCCGTGTTGACTCAGAAGAAAGCTTAGCTGGAATCCTGCAGCCTTGTGCCCTGGCATTAGTATTCTTTAAGACTGGGAAATAATATGACTGCTCTTAAATGCTCAGTGAATTAACAATTGAAAGAAGTGTGTAGGCATTTGTAGGTTCTGTGCAAACAATAACAAAGGAAGGAAGTCTTCCTCTACCGCATCATTTTATCACCAAGTCAGATTGCCTCGGGGTAATTTGCTGGAATGGAAAACCTCTGATAAGACAATCACAAAAATAAAACCCCATTTCTTAGCACTCCATAAGGCCAACACTGCCAAGTAGAAAATCCTCATGTTTTAAAAGCCAGACAAACAACAAAAATTAGCTTCTCCCAAAGGTAATGCATCTTTTAGTTTCTGGAGAGAAACCAGTTTGGGGGCACAAAAACCCTTAGAGAAAGGCAGTTTTGGAATTTCCAGGCAGGATATCCAGCAGTCCTACATCCTGTCGGCCACCCCCTCGGAATGAAATCACAGGAAAGGCTCAGACCCTTTTGGAAGAAAGCCAAATCATAAGAGAATGAATGAATGAACCTTTATTGTCAAAGTACAACCATGTATACACTGAGATTAGCTGAGCCTCCCTTCGTGCTCCCACCCCACAACTCACAGTGACAACAAACCCTCCATCTTATTACACCATGTGAACTAATTGCACAACACACCAGCCTCGCAAGTCAATTCTGCATAAAGTTTATAAAAATTATTTCCCATTCAAAAGCCTAACAGCCCACGGATAAAAGCTGTTTTTCAGCCTGTTGGTGCGGCTGGCTATACTCCTATAGCTCCTACCCGATGGTAGGAGAGTAAAGAGATACCGTCCAGGGTGTGAGTCATCCCTGAGAATTTAATTATTAAATTAAATATTAAATCAGTATTAAATCAGTACCAGGACTTTGAACTGGACCTGGAAGCCTCGTGGGCACCAAAACACTGGCATGATGCTTCCAGATCTCCTTGTTGGGGCCACTGAATTCTGGACCAACCACCGCTTCCAAGTAATCTCTTGATCTTCGGTAAGTGAGGACCACCAACATCAGTCCTTCTGGTGCATATGCAGGACAGGCTAAGTTTAAATCACAGAGACATCTATTACGGTCTAGTGACCATTCTCCTTTGGGCTGTATAGGTCAGTACCAGCCTTTTAAATTGGATCTGGAAACTTATTGGTAGCCAATGCAGTGGCCAAAGCACAGGTCTTATGGTCTAAACCTCTGCATACTCCACCCAAGCAACCACGGCATTCTGAACCAACCATAGATTCTGAAATCTCCAAAGGCAGCTCCGGGTAGACCATGTTCTAGCCACAAGTGATAAAGGCCTGAGTCACTAACATAAGGACCTGTTCCAAAAAGGTCTTCTGTCAGGACCCACCCCAATCCACATCTTAGGAAAGAAAGAACTCTTGAACCAGGAGTTGTCCAAAAAAAGCTTTTACTAAAACATGATTGATAATGGGAATACTAGACAGGATCTGAAACTATGTTACAGCTTGGTACTTTTTAAAGTACCAAAGACAGCACTCAGTCCCTGAGTCAAACCCCTCCCTTCAAACCATCTGGTCAGTCCCGGATCAATGAAAATTCAGGTGTCAAACCCTTTCATGGGAAAGAGGGATCTTCCCATGCCTTTACAACAATTACCTCCTTCCTTTTAGATTCTAATCGGAGATACAAACCAGATCTCTCCCCCCCCCCTTCCTTTGTTGTTCTCAGTTCAAAGGTTCTTCCCCTGGTCTTTGAAGACAGCCTCCCGGCAGGCTGAATACACATCTTCTCTTCTCCTCCTTGGAGAAATGGCAGAATCCAGGGAGAGGTATAAGATTTTAGAAACATACAGATAGAGTTTTATGAATGGGATATAAATGGATTCTGACATCTACAGCTAAAGTTGGACAAATCTACCATTGCCTCCGCCTGCTACTCAAGCAGGAACTATGAGTCCAGGAGAACTCCAAAGTCATAGACCTGCTCCTTAGAGGGAGCCAGACAGCACTCAGAGCTAATGCTAGATCTGTCAACATCTACAGATAAACAGATGGATTACCAGCTCTATTCCTATTCTATTTTTCCTGGGGTGTACCTGAACATCGGCAAGACAAAGGAGATGGTGCTAGACTTCTGGAGGAAAACAGAGGAACCTGCCCCACTTTACATCGGGGGGGGGGGGCTGTGTGGAGAGAGTCTCCTCCTTTAAATTCTTGGGAGTCTACCTCTGTGGAGATCTTACCTTCAATACAACCCAGGTGGCCAGAAAGGCCCAATAGAGGCTTCACTTTCTTAGGGTCTTGCGGAAGAACAGGGTAGAACAATGGCTAATGACCCTCTTTTACCGGTCTACTATAGAGAGCATCCTCTCGTATGGTATTGTGGTTTGGTATGCTGGCCTGACAGCCGCGGATAGGAAAGCATTACAGAGGGTGGTGAGCACAGCACAAGACATTGTGGGCTGTCCCCTGACACCACTGGATGACCTTGCCAGGGCTCGTTGCCTTGGAAGAGTGAGGAAGATTCTCAGGGGTGACTCACACCCTGGACGGTATCTCTTTACTCTCCTACCATCGAGTAGGAGATACAGGAGCATAGCCAGCAGGCCGAAGAACAGCTTTTATCCATGGGCTGTCAAGCTCCTGAATGGGAAATAACTCTTATGTATGATTGACTTGCGAGGCCGGTGTGTTGTGCAATTAGCTCACATGGTGTAACAAGATGGTGGGTTTGTTGTCATTGTGAGTTGCAGGGGGCATGAAGGGTGGCTCAGCCAATCTCACTGTACACATCTTGTACTTTGATAATAAAGGTTCATCCATTCATTCGTTTGTCAAGCTTCTGTAAATGTTTTGCCCTTGTTACGTATTTGTCTTCTGGATGCACTTAATCTGTGCTATTATTATTAGAGCTTTTCTGCTTTGAAAACTGTAAGCCACCCAGTGGAGCCAGGTAGCCTTCAAATACATAAACTGAATGTTGCCAAGAAACCAAAGGGGATCCAGCAGAGCACTTTCTTTCCCTCCAGGTTCAGGTGGTCATCCAACAGGGCAGCCAGGGCAGTCCTCATCTCATTCCTGGAACTGGGTCCTTTAGAATAGTTAGCAAACAGCATGTTGTCTGGGTACATGTATTTAAAAAGGGAAAAAATGAGTAGTAATTAATTATCATAGACAATATGTTAATTAATTGCTCGATGGTCTTCCTGATATACCTGTACCTATCACATTCCTTTTCTCTCTAACTCATTTTTCTAGCCATTGATAAAAATTATCCCATGTTTTAAAATACACTGAGTCTTCTTTCTCTTTTATCTTTAAAGTCAATCTATCCATTTCTGCACACTCTAAAATTTTCTTAATTAATTCTTTTTCAGTTGGTAAATTTATATTTTTCCCAATGTTGGGCAAATACAATTCTTGCTGCAGTTAGTACATGTAAAATTAAATATATACAGTCTTTGTCATAATTTGCTCCTATTATTCCTAACAAAAATAATTCTGGCTTAAAGTCTATTTGTTTTTTAGTTATTTTCTCCAACCATAAATGTATTTTTGACCAAAATCTTTTAGCTTTATCCACCAGATATGGTAATAAGTACCTGGTTTTTGTTTGCATTTCCAACACTTGTTTGAAGTATTTTAAAACATTTTTGCTAATCTCACTGGTGTCATATGCCATCTGTAAAACATTTTATATAAGTTTTCTTTATATGCCACTGCTTTTGTTAATTTAGTATTTCTTTCCCATAACTTTTGCCAGTTTACTAATTCTATATTATGTCTAAAGTTCTTTGCCCATGCTATCGTTTCTTTACTTGTTTTTCCTCCATCTTTAAGCTTAACAGATATTTATAGAGTTTCTTAATCAGTTTTTCCTCTGTTTTTAACAGTATGTGGTCGAATTCTGTCTGTTCTTTATAAAATCCGATCATTTTAACATCTTTTTCATCTCGTTTGGATTTGCAAGTATGGCCACCATGATAGATCAATACCTTGTTCTTGTAAGTCTTGTCTATCTTTCAATTTCCCTTCATTGTCCAAAATATCTTTATAGGTCACAACTTTGTCATAATTAATTAAATTTGGGTAAGCAAATTTATCTCCATTTGTTTCTTAAGTATTTTCTTTTGTGGGTCTATTTGTAGTTCTGATTCTAACTTTCTGAATTCTTCCTTCAATTTTAACTGTTGTCATTTCTTTTCTTTATTCTTTTTGGCAGTATAGGTTATAGCCAATCCTCTGAAATATGCTTTAGCTGTATCCCACACATTTTGAAGTGATGTCTCTTCTTTCTTGTTTATTTTGAAAAAAGTCCATTTCCTTTGTTACTAGTTGTATGAATTCTTTTTCTTTGATATAGATTTGTTCAAGGACCATCTTAATTTTTTCTTGGTTCCTCTCCAAGTCATCTTTTTTTTAAATAATATTTTATTAGTTTTCTACTTTTACAATTAAACATTTAAAAATCAACGTGGTGACTGGGTTAATCAATAATTCAATAACATACATATAAATCTTTAGTATAAATCTCAAGTTACAACATCAGATATTTCCTCTCTTTTTCCCTTAATATCTACTATCTCATATTAAGCCAATATAGTTGTTATTAATAACTAAGTAAAACCATCTTTATTACATTTATCAATAATTTTTAGCTTATATATATCTTAATTATGTTTGCATTCAATCCTTCTATATAATCAATGTCCTGTTATTGCTTTTTCCCCAAGCTTTAATTTCCCATCAATATTCAAATTAACATTTGGTATTTATAATTTCCAAGCTTTGGGTAACCAAAGTTTCCTTTATCTCAGCTTCTACCTTTTCCCCTTTTCATAACAAAATCTAATATTCTAAATACACATCTTATCTATTTGCATATAATCTTGTTCTGTTTTCTAAAAGTTATCTATTTTCCACCATATTAGACCAAAAGTCTATTAGTCTTATTACACATCTTACCTATTCAATAATGTTACTTTATTTTTTAAAAATTATCTATTTTAGATAATTTGACTTCCTCTTCGCATGTTCTGGCTGTCTGATGATAATCGGCCTAAGTTGTGTGTCCCTCTTTCCATTTTTTGAACTTGTCCTTTTTGTCTTTCAGTTTGTCTGAGAGATCTTTGTGCAGCCCTGCTGGTTTCCTCTTGACTTTCTTGTTTTCCTTTTTCAGTGGTATTGTGCTGGTCTGGGCTTTTATGATAGCATTTTTCAGAGTTTCCCATGCTTTTTGAGTTGTTTTCCCCTTTAGGATTTTCATCCATGGAATCTTTCCTAGGTTCTCTCTGATTTTGTTAAAATCAGCTCTTTTGAAATTTAAGACATTGGTTGAATTATTTTCTATTGCTTGTGTTTGCATTATATTGAAATCCAGTATGACGTGGTCACTTTCACCCAAGGTTTCGGCAATTTCAATTTCCTCTATCACTTCTTCTCCTGACTGAAAGGAGTCCCTAGTGTCCTCTGAGGTGAGACATAGCCTTTGCACCTCACTGCCTCCTTCAGGTTGGCCAACACTACCCCTCAACCAAAGAGGAATCAATCACACCCTGTCGCGGCTCAGATTCTGAAGAAGTGCCAGCTGAATCTGTGCTATGTTATCCTTCAGGCACAAACAACACCTGAGGACCAGGAAGAGTCAGAGGAGGAGGAGGATGTAAGACCTCCCGGACCACACATGAGACAGCAGAGAGGAGAGCAGAACAGGAAAGGTCCATTACACTACTTGTCAGCAAAGAAGTAAACCTGATTAGTGAGACTGACTACAGTTATATAAAAATCTACATCTGGCTTGTAGGTGACATTTGTGTGTGGATTCTGCTTCTTGGATTTGCTGACAACCTTGACCTGACTCTGGACAATTCTTTAGCATGCTCCTGTTATCAATGAAAACCTTGCAGGCAAGCCTTGGCTGTGTTTACATTCCTTGTTTCATTCTAAATTCTTCTGCCTAGTAGTAAATTAATAATCACCTGAGAAATTCTCTCTCTCTCTCTCTCTCTCTCTCTCTCTCTCTCTCTCTCTCTCTGTGTGTGTGTGTGTGTGTGTGTGTGTGTGTGTGTGTGTGTAGTCTGCAGCAGGACATATCCCAAATCCAGCATGCGCTCTTTCCAGCTTCTCAAAGAGCCACATTAGGGATGGATCCAGTCCAGAAATGGAAGAATTCGTGCTGCCAAGAATCCTCTCTATTTCTTCACATTACAGAAGCTGAAAAGAACCCTATATGATCTCACAAGACATCACCCCAGTCATCTCATTAGACTCCGTTCAAGTGGCAGCCAACAAATGTAAACAATCTGATCCACAAAGAATCTTACTAAAGGTGTCATAGCAGCCTGCAGGAGATCTCTCCACCTCATTACTCAGGCTACCGAATGAGAATCTGCAGAAGGAAAAAAAGCAGACAAATATAAATGCTTCACTGTTCATATCATCATGGTATTTCCTGAACCATATTAGATGACTTTCACTCTTCATTTTCTGCTACAGTCATTCAGGGAACTCAAGGTATGCCAAGAAAGCTTCAGCTTCTAGGCAGAGACCAGCCCCATCAAGTGCTCTTGTCATCTGCATTCCAGAATGGAGATTTGTCTAGAATGGTCTCCTGCTCAAGCAAGGTTTAGAAGATCTCCAAGGTCCATTCCAACCCTGTTACTCTGTGTTGTTCTGCGGCTTCCACTGCTGCTTCCACTCTTCTCTATAATGGGCTGCTCAGTTCCACTTTGCATGCAGACAAGCACCCAGACTGGAACAGATTCTCACAAGCTAATGTGGCAGCTAGGTCTGCAAGAGAACCAGATGTCTCCTTTGCATCTGTGTAGTTTGTTAATTGACTGTGGTTCCAACTTCCCCCTCCAAAGGAATGTGGTCTTTACTCATTTCCTTTTCTTTATGTTTATCTTGTAAAACAGAAATGTTGTACTCTGTATGTTATGTATTGGGCTTGTGGTACCACACCACATGCATTGCTGGAGAGCTAACGGTTCTCCAGCAACCCAGACAGGCCGTCTCCGGTCCTGCAATTGGTCAGCCCCAGGCGGCAAGCGCGGGTTCAATCCTATTGGCTGCTACTGTAGGGCTAGGCTATATATTGTGGCTGGGTGCGGCCCAAGCTTAAGTACAGTTCCAGCAAAAATAAAAGAATGAGTTTCTCTGTACTCAGCCTTGTGTCTTCATTCCTGCTCACCAGAGCCCACGACTTAACACTGTAGGTAGGGGGGAAAGATAAAAATGGCAGGAAATTAAAAAAGAACAAGCTTCTTAGAGCAGGAACAGAGAAAAAGGAGCAGGAGGCCACTAGTAAGAGTGTGGTCCTAAGGCCCTGGATGAACTCAGCAGGAATTAAGAGAGGGAAGAAACAATTGCAAAGAAAAGGGAAATCTTAGGAACGCCTTTGTTCATCTACGCCAGGCAAGCTGTGTCCCAGCTGCGTTTCTGTTTTTAAAAATGCCATGAGCCACCTTATGGCTGCAAAGCAAGACTGTAAAGAGCAGCCATGTTGGTTCCTCTGCAACAATTTAATCAGCATCAGCCACCGAAAAGGCAAGTGCTGCATCAAGGCTGGCTTGCTGTGGGGGTGGGCATCCAAAGATGCCTCGTTGGTATTCTGAGACGCTGCTTCTGGTCGGTAGCAGAGAGGAGCCAAAACTTTGCCCACCAAATTTTACAGAAACCCTTGCCCTTCCCAGCAGTCACTGCAGTCCTCTGATACGCTTGCTAATTGCACAGGGCTGGAGTTTTCCCAATTCATCAAGGATCTCATCAAAAGTGAGAGGTTCTATTCCTGAGCACAGATGAAAGCGTTTCCTGGAGTGATCTCAACACCCCGTCTTCTCATCTGACAGGGGAAGCCCTTCCCAGACGGAGAAAAGGACGGGAAAGCCGCAGGAAAGCAGGGAAGCCTGGATGGTCCTGAGGGCACAGCAGAATCTTAGGAATGTTCAAACTGGAGAGAAAGGGGGAGGGAGGTGCCCAGCACTCCTTTAAGAGTCTCTGATCTGCCTTTTCTGAAAATCAAAGGCATGCAGGCTTCCGATGCATGATTCATAACTTTCTCCTCGCAGTCAGCTGTCATGCAGAACAACAAATGAAGCCAATTTGTCATTTAGAATCTTTACTGAGATTTAATAATTATGCAAGTCACAAATCAAAGTTATATTAATTAAAATACAGTTTTTGCAGAAACAATACCCCAACCTTTATAGCATTGTTCAATAATAAAAAATATATTTTAAGAGCACTAAATAAGGCATGAAACAAGGAGGAAGTAGACATGATGGGATTAAGAAACAACCTAATTCAATTTAGGTTCATTCAAAATTCACCTGGTCCGTCTCTAGGCTATTTCAAGATAATACTTAGAATTCCCAAGAAAAACTTTTAACAATGATTAATATTTTTTTTTATTTTTAACAGAATTTGATGAAATTATCAAGCACCACAAAGTTTGAAAAGGGAGTGTTTGTGCTAAAATTAAGACAAACTAGTAGTAACTTTTTATACTCATGTAAATGTTGAATAATTAAACAGGCAGCCTACACATTACACATAAACAGGTGGAAGAAGCTTCTGTTGCTTCCCATAATTTGATGAGCCATTTCTGTGTAAATAGCAGGCCGTGTAGAGATGCTTTAGGTAAGACACCTGTCTAATCACTGAAGGATGGGCAGGCCTGCTTTCTTTTTTTCAAGGTCCGCTGAAGTTGGTAATTAAAAGGAGGAAAGCAGGAAGCGTATTGGATGCGCTGTGATTGGAGTTACAGTAGCAGTTAAAGAAACATTGCTTAAAAGTTGTTTAGTGACAAAATGGAGTAGCAAAGAAAGATGTCCAGGAAAGAACTCACAAATCAAAATTTGAAAAGGAAGGTTATTTTAAAGGAAGAGTTTCAGTCTGCTTGAGAAAGGCAACTTTCCGTAAAATCATTCCTTTTTGTTTTTGAAAGAAAGGGCTGCCACAAGGAATAGGGGGTCAACCCATTCTCCAAAGCACCTGAAGGCCGGACAAGAAGCAACAGATGGAAACTAATCAAGGAGAGAAGCAACCTGGAACTAAGGAGAAACTTCCCAATGGTAAAACCAATTAACCAATGGAACGATTTGCCTCCAAAAGTTGTGGGTGCTGCATCACTGGAGGTTTTTAAGAAGAGATTGGACAGCCATTTGTCTGAAATGGTCTAGGGTCTCCTGCTTGAGCAGGGGGTTGGACTAGAAGACCTCCAAGGCCCCTTCTAACTCTATTATTCTGTTCTGTTCATGCAGGAAAGATAAATATCAAGGAAGAGAATGCCAAATGTTGCAAATAGACCTTGTCCTGGACAGCTGAACCACCATTTGCTGACTGGGAGAAACAGCCACTGCTGTGTCTTCTGTGCTACTCAACTGGCAAAGCAGCCGTGAGTCTCATCAGCTGCCTGTTTCCAGTGGTCTCTGCAGCCTGAAAGATGTTTTTCATGCACTGGTAGGGTGGCGTTGAAATTTGAACCCTCTGGTCCATGGATCCAGATTAGGGGTGTCAAACTGCCAGCACACAGGCCGGATGCGTCATGCTGAATCTGTGCACTCCCCCCCCAGCTCCGGCAATGGGGGGGAAATCGCAATATGTCGCGACACGTCATATGATGTTGCGAGTTTGACACCCCTGCTCCAGATAAACTCTCTAGATACATTCCTCCATTTGCCTTGACTCTACACATGTTGACTCTGCTCTCTGGAGCTGCCTTAGAAGGACCAGCAGGGATTAGTGCTTCTTCCTCCTCTTCCCCAGCCTGCTTCTCATAATGAGTGTTGTTGCTGCTGCTGTTGCTTCAGAAAAGACAAGAAGGGCTATTTGAATCCCAGTGGTGGGATTCAAATAGGTGAACAGCCAGTTCTCTGTGCGGAGGCCGCTTCCATTCTGGGCCTGGGCAACAAAAAATTAGCTACCAGTTCTGCCAAAGTGGTGCAAACTGGCTGAATCCCACCACTGTCCCTCACCCATCTCTGGGTGCCATAACTTTGGAAAGTTTCTTAGATTAGGAATCCTATACATTACAAAGTAGAAAAATATATAAACAGAACAATTAATATATATTAATTATTAACCAATAATAATTAATAAATATTAATTATGAACCCTAAAAAATAAGGCACTGGAAGTACCATTACATACCATTCCAATGAGAAATGACTCCCTGAGGAGCTTACTCAATTGTTGTGGGGGCACAGAGTTAGAGGTGGGGGAGCTGCTGACAAGTGGACAAGCCCACCTCCACAAGGACCTGAGGCGCAAGGAAAACTGGAAGTAAGAAACAGACTTCAGCACTAGGACAGTAGTAACAGTATGGAAAAGGACGCGGTGGGTTTATTCGTAAGACAAAAGAGGAGTGCAATACCAGGGAGAAGAATAGAAGAGAGGCAGAGCTGATCAAATACCACTTCCCTCAATCTTTTCCCCAAATGAGGGTAAGCAGAACAATTGCACCAAGAGGGGATGTAACCTGAGGCTTCATAAATGAATTTAGGTCTCCAGGAAGAGACTCGTGGTCCACCTCCATGTACAGTGCAGCAGCAGCAGCAAAAAAAAAAAGCCAATGCAATCCTGGTTGCATTAACAGAGAGATAAAATCAAGATCACATGAAGTATTGGTACTGCTTTATAAAGCCTTAGTAAGGCCACACCTGGAATACTGCATACAGTTTTGATCACCACATTGCAAAAAAGATGTTGGGAGTCTGGAAAGAGTGCAGAGAAGGGCAACAAAGGTGATTTGAGGGATGGAGGATACAACGTATGAAGAATGGTTGCAGGAACTGGGTATGTCTAGTGAGAAGGAGGAGGAGGAGTGACATGATAGTAGTCTTCCAATATTTGATGACGGGTTCAACCTATTTTCCAAAGCGCCCAAAGGCAGGACAAGAAACAGTGGATGGAAACTAAGGAGAGAAGCAACCTAGGACTAAGGAGAAGTTTTCTGACTGTGAGAACAATTAACCCGCAGAACAGCTTGCTTTCAGAAGTTGTGGGTGCCCCATCACTGGAGGCTTTTAAGAAGAGACTGGACAGCCACTTGTTTGAGATGGTGTAGGGTCTCCTGCTTGAGCAGAGCGGTGGACTAGAAGACCTTCAAAGTCTTCTTCCAGCTCTAGCATTTTGTTCTCTTCTGTTCTGTTCTATTCTATTCTATTCTATTCTGTTCTGTTCTATTCTATTCTATTCTATTCTATTCTATTCTATTCTATTCTATTCTATTCTATTCTATTCTATTCTATTCTATTCTATTCTATTCTATTCTTCCCAACTGAATCGAACAGGAAGTAGTTTCTTTGAATCTGCCCAAATTTTGTTATACCGTACGCAAGAATTAGGCAGAATATAACTGCTCACTGATAATCCACCACTAATTGTAATATATTATGTCTGTTTTTCATTTCTTTTGCTATTATTGTTTTGTAATGCTTTTATTTGTAATGATGGTCTGTGAGTATAATAAAAACCGAACGACAGAATCTGTGCTTGCCATTGGTGATGGGGGACATTTTCATCGACAGAGTGATAGATGCTTTCTGCCTGTCAGAACAGCTTGCTATCCAGAAACCTCAGGGAAAATGTTATGAAAGACTATTTAAGAAACATTTAAAAGTCATTTGACTTGAACTTTTCAATTGTTTTTTTTATTGCAAATGGCATTCCATACAGTATTATATAAACTCAGTGGGGAAAATAGGGAGGAGAAAAAAGACAAACGACAGAAATTATGGAGGATGATTTTGGTACTCTGAATACTTTGGATAAACGTTTTAGACTTGTTTTCCCCTCTCAGTAAAAAAAGGAAACATTCCTGATTATTTAAAATTATATTAACTGATTAAAAACACTTGACAGTATGACTATTTTGTTTGAACTCTGAATATTAAAAAGCTGAAGCACACAGTTTGTTCAATCTAGAGCAGGGGTAGGCAACCTCGGCTCTTTTATGACTGGTGGACTTCAACTCCCAGAATTCCTGAGCCAGCTTGGCTCAGCTTGGAAGCCTCTCCTTTTCCCCTCAGCGTGGCTGGCTGAGGAATTTGGGGAGTTGAAGTCCACGAGCCATAAAGCGGCCTAGGCTTAGGCCAGGGGTAGGCAACCTCGGCTCTTTTATGACTCATGGACTTCAACTCCCAGAATTCCTGAGCCAGCATGACTCAGTATGGAAACCTCTCCATTTCTCCTCAGCGTGGCTGGCTCAGGAATTCTGGGAGTTGAAGTCCATGAGTCATAAAAGAGCCAAGGTTGCCTACCCCTGATCTAGGGGAAAGACCTGAAAAAACGCATTTTTCTTAAAATTGGACTCATTTATCATCACCAACGTCTATTGTTTCAAGCAAGGCGCATTTGCTGCAAGACAGCCCTATTAAAAATGTGTTAAGGATTAAGGAACAATCTAAATGGAAAATAGAATTTCTTCAAGCAACTTCTCCACCCCATCCCCTACATTGCTTTATTCTACTGGAGGGAAAAAAATATTTCTAATCTAAACAGTGGAAAAAATGTCATGGAGATAGCAGAGAATTGTATTGTTGTAGGGCTGTCCACTATGTGGTACAAACAACAGATTGACCACTAGATGGGATCAAAGAGACCCCAAAGAACTCTAGCTCTTTGCTGCCATCTAGTGATATTCTGCAATTTTTCAGACCAGATATCATGGTGCTATAAATAGAAAACAAGTTAATAGAAAAAAAACCTTGTGAATTTCATTAGGAAATCACATATCTGACCTTTAAAAGCAGGACAAGCAACAGTATCAGAACTGCCACTGTCTAATCTCCTAGGAAAGTAAAATTCTCGACTCTTATTTAGTTCAAGTAAGAAAGCACTTTTACTAAGAGATGCTGGTTGAGGTAAAGTCAGGCGGAATCTGAAGTATGCAAAACTAACTGCTTGGTTGCCCAGTCCTCCCCCCATGGCCCATCGATGTGCAACCCATCTGGCACTGCCGAGATGTTTTGGGAAGCGCTGAGGTGTTTGGGCTGGTAAAATTCCACTCTCAGGGTAAATGGCCTTGAAGGTGCCCGGCACAGACTGGATTCCAAAGCGCTCTGTTTTTCCTCAACTGTCAATTCCTCCCTCCCGATTTCTCATCCTAAAGGTATACAGCTTTATTGCCCATTTGTTCCCCCCCCCTTCCCCAGTTGATGGCAGAACGTCAGCAGGGTGCCAAGTTGAAAGTGGTGGGTCTGACAAACAGACTTCAACCAAGAACATTCAAACAGATCATCTCAAAATGACCTGGCCAGAGCATCTTTTCTCAAATGCAGAAGACCAGCTCCCTATTGTTGATTGTGCAGCAAGGGAGGAGTCGCAAAGTGGGGCAGACTGGAAGGCACCTAGGAATTGCTGCCTATGTGGGGCACCAGCCCATTATCTCTCCCGTGGCCTGAATCCATTTTCTTTTCCTTAAAGCTCTCTTATTAGCCCAGGCTGCTTGAAGCAAGTATGCCAAGCGCCTTTGGGACACATCCAATCACATAGGAGCAGCATCTGCCTCCGGGTGGAGATGTGGTCTCCCAGGTGCACCAGGGCGCCCCCTGCTGTTCAGTTGGGACCCAGTGGCAGAGTCAGAGTTTTCCCACTGACTCCCTCATGTGGACTCTTAATCTTCATTTACAACTCACTTCAAGTGTCTGCCAACATTAAAAAAACAAAGCAATAAAAAAACCTTTAACAGACAGAACCAAATCAATTAATTTTGTATTAAATGCATATATAACAATTATGGTCATTTCTTGGGGCCTCAATAAATTCTGTTTGAGCAAAACGTTCCAGCTGAACCTCTTCACATCTCCAACCCTCTCCGTTTATTTGTTAAATTATTTATTTGTTAAATTTATTTGCTGCCTATCTTGCCGTGGGGCTGCTCTAGGCAACTTACATCAATAAAAAGCAATAAAAAGTAAAACAATAATAAAAAAATATATATACTAAACTGCAGGATTAATATCCCAGGTCCTTGGGAAAGATTCGCTAGGCGGACAAAAATGCCAGATCCAATCTGAATATCTGGTTGACGATGACAAACACAATATTAATAACAATGAATCACAATAAAAAAATTTAACAAATAAAAACATATTTGGCCCTTATACGTCTTCAACTTACAACAGCTTATTTAGTGACAGAAGGTACAACGGCACTGAAAAAAGTGGTTTATGGCCATTTTTCCATGGCCATTTCAGCACAGCCACCTGATCAAAATTCGGACGCTTGGCAACTGACTCATATTTATGATGGTTGCAGTGTCCAAGGGTCACATGATCACCTTTTGTGGCCTTCAGCCAAGCAAAGTTAATGGGGAGACCAGATTCACGTAATGATCCATTTAACAACTGTGTCAAGAAAGGTTATAAAATGGAGCAAAGCTCACTTGACATCTGTCTTACTTAGCAGCAGAAATTTTGGGCTCATTTATGTTTGTAGGTCAAGGACTAGATCCAAGTTACACGATGCATCCATCCGCGGTGGCTGGAGAGGAATCGGCTCCATGATGGCATCTTGGAGTTCAGTCAGTCCAAGACTATCGACAACAAGTTGTCCTCAACGGCACCACACCCACATGGAGAAAAGTAAGCAGTGGGGTACCACAAGGCTCCGTCTTAGGCCCAGCACTCTTCAATATCTTCATCAGTGATTTAGACGAGGGAATAGAAGGGGAACTCATCAAATTTGCAGATGATACTAAACTGGCAGGAGTAGCCAACACCCCAGAAGACAAGCTCAGGATCCAAAAAAGATCTTGGCAAACTCAAACAATGGGCCCTATCCAACAAAATGAGTTTCAATGTGGAGAAAAGCAATGTTATACATTTAAGCAGGAAAAATCAAAGATATAAGTACAGATTAGGCAAGACCTGGCTCAAAAACAATAACTGTGAGAGGGACCTTGGAGATCACTTGACGATCACTTGACTATGAGCCAGCAGTGTGCAGCAGCAGCCAAAACAGCTAATACAATCCTGGGTTGTATAAGCAGAGGCATAGAATCAAGATCATGCGAAGTATTAGTACCGCTTTCTAAAACCCTAGTAAGACCACACCCGGAATACTGCAGCCAAAAAGATGTTGAGAGTCTGGAAAAAGTTCAGGAAGAGCAACTAAGATGATCAAACGCCTGGAGACATATGAAGAACAGCTGCAGGACTTGGGTTTGGCTAGTCTAAAGAAAAGAAGAAATAGGGGAGACATGATAACAGTATTCCACTATTTGAGGGGGTGCCACAAAGAAGAGGGGGTCAAATTATTCTCCAAAGCATCAGGACAAGAAACAATGGTTGGAAACTGATAAAAGAGAGAAGCAACCTGGAATTGAGAAACTTCCTAACAGTGAGGACAATTAACCAGTGGAACAGCTTGCCACCAGAAATTGTGGGCGCTCCATCACTGGAGGTTTTTAAGAAGAGACTGGACAGCCACTTGTCTGAGATGGTATAGGTTCTCCTGCTTGAGATGGACTAGAAGACCTCCAAGGTCCCTTCTACCTCTTTTCTATTCTATCTACACAAAGCCAGGATGTGCCTCGTCTTGTTCTTCATCTGTGATGAAGGATTCCTGGGCAGCAACATAGTGGGACCTTCTTGCTGCTGTTTCTGTGCTATGGAATTCTTGTGCTTTAATGTTATATTGTGAATTTGGAAATGGAGTGGGCGTGTTAAATGAAGACATCACAGAATGCAACCAACCATGATTTACTCAAAAAATATGGTTTATAATAATATAATCAAATCTTAGTAAAAACTCCCTCCCACACCCAGCCACAGCAATTGAAAAATAGTTCACATTTATAATTATATTACAATACTTTATGCTACCCAGGTGATGTTCCTCAAAATTAGGGGTGAGCAACTGTGGACTTCAAATCCCAGAATTCCTGAGCCAGCCATGCTCAAAATTATTGTATATTGTATATTATAGCCAGTGGTGAGATTTAAATATGGGAACAACCAGTTCTGTGTGGATGCCGCTTCCGGACCTCCATTCTGGGCCTTGGCAACAAAAAATTAGCTACCGGTTCTGCCGAAGTGGTGCAAACTGGCTGAATCCCACCACTGATTTTAGCCTTCCTTTAAAAACCACTTTTGAAGAATTCTCCAGTAAGAATTCCTAGAAAAATGCTGACAGGCTAAGAAAGTGTCAGATTTGGTTGCAACAATGAAAGCTCTTGCCCCAAGGGAATAAGTGTGCCTGTGGGTCTTCTCAGCAAGCTGCGATCACAGTAAAAATGCAGCATGATTTGCACTAAGTGCAGATATTTTAAAAATGCAGATTCTAAGGCTTAAAACAAGTCTGACTCCACTTCTTCGGGAAATTGATTTCATAGTCAAATCCTTAGGAAATGTAATAGTAACATTCAGTCAGAATCTGCATTTCTGTAACTTGAATCCATTAGTTCAAGTCTGGGGTTTTAACACTGGAGAAAGCAGATTTTGCTCTTCTTATAGTTGGCATCCTTTTGTATATTTCAAGAAAACCCTGTCTAATCTCTTCAGGATTATGTAAATTCCCATTTTTAACAGTTTGTTCTCCGTTTCCAGCATACTGATCACCCTTTATGTCCTTGTTCCTGTTTTTCTGAATCCCTTTTCTTGGGTCCCAGAACTGGACTAATATTTAAAGATTAATTAATAAAATTAAAATTCTTATTACAGAATAAATGGAACCATTCCCATCACATGATTTGGAAATATTTCTGATTGTTGCTGTTTAAAATTTATTTTTTCTTTTGTTCCGTTCTGTAACCATTTCACCTTACTGGCTACCTACTCTCCAGTTTGCAACAACTATTATTCCAATATTGATAATTATTCCAATAGTAATATTATTATTATTATTATTATTCAGGATCCAAGAACCACATGATGGGGTGAAATCCTATTCCTGTCCCAGCTTCTGCCTACCTAGCAGTTTGAAAGCATGCAGATGTGGGTAAATAAATAGGTATCATTTCAGTGGCAAAGTAACAGCGTTCCATGCACCTCAGCCTATAATCATGGTGGCTACGTGACTGTGGAAGCGTCTTCGGACCATCATACCTGGCTAAGAAACAGATGAGCACTGATGACTGGACAGGGGAAACTGTTACCTTTTTATTATTCCATAGATTGTGAGTTCCTTTCAACTGCAGTGTGTACAATCCATCCCGGAAACAAGCCTGTCATTACTGGTAGAAGTAAATGAAAGGTCTCCAAATTTTAATATTGAAATTTAAAACTGAATATGCTGCAGTGGAAATTTACTAGGTGAATGGAGATGAGAACCAGGAAAGGAGAGCAATAAAGAAAGGATGCTAAGTGAAACATGTAGGCAAAAATTAGCTGGGTCTTAAGAGTGGGAAAGGAAGAAGACAAGCTATAAAAACATCTGTAAGAGAAGATAAGTAGCAAAACAGGAAAGAACCTATTTTTTCCTAAGAGGTCACAAAAAGGGGGCTAGAACAAGCAACTGCGCATGTGCAATTAGTTGATTAATATTAACTGACACACCTTGCATAAATTATCTCTTAATTTTAATGTACATGGGATGTATGTGTTGTGACTCAGGGCCAGCCTGTGGTTTCGGCAGCCGGCTCAGACGTGTCGGATGACTCAGATGAGGGGGAGGAGGACCGTGTGGGAGACGAACCGGTTGATGATGGCGTGGAGGCGTGGCAGAGTTCCCAGCCGGGGCCCTCTTCTCAGCTGCGTGAGCCCGATAGTGCGGAAGATGATGACCCACAGCTGGCCCTGTTCAAGGACGCCCGACGCAGGAGGCAGTCGAGCAGGAACAAACAAAGAAAGAATGTGGGACTCCTCGGGAGGAGGCACAGGGAGACCACGCCCTGAGCTCTCTATAAAAGGAGTGTTTGGGGAGGGGCTGGTTGCTGAAAGCAACTTTTCCGCTTGAGAAGACAAGCTCTAGTGTTTTTGTTAACTGCGTAATAAATCTTGGCGGATGCCTTTTAGCCTTGGACGCTCTCCAGTCTCTTCTTTCTAAATAGGGGTTTGCCTTTACAAGGCCAGAGGAGGGCTGGTTCAGAACAGTTTGCTTTCAGCCACCCACCCCTTATTACTACGATGGAGCAGCTTCTTGCCGAGAATGCCCAGCTCACCCAGCAACTCACTTTGCTGGCAGCTCAGGTGGCACAACTGCAAGCTCAGGTACATGCTGCACCCCCACCCAGGAGGAAATGTCAGATAGCTATGCCGGATAAATTTGCTGGTAAACCAGAACTGTTTCCTGCCTTCCTGGGACAATGCCAGCTTTATATCAGCGTGAGAGCAGCTGATTTCCCCACTGACCGAGATAAGGTGGGATTCATGTTGAGCCTTCTGTCGGGAGATGCAGCTCGTTGGGGCACGCCTCTGTTGGCACAGCCTAGCCCTTTGTTGGATAACTTTGGGGGGTTTTGTGACCATATGCGCCTCATGTACGAGGACCCGATTAAGGCGCAGACTGCCACCCGACGCCTGAAAGCTTTGAGGCAGGGTCAGCGCCCTCTACAGGCCTATATCAGCGATTTCCGGCTGCTTAGCCAGGATTCCGCCTGGAATGAGGCTGCGCTCGTGGATGCCTTTCAGGATGGCTTGTCAGAGGAGATGTTGGATGAGCTGGCCCGCGTGGACATTCCCTCAGACCTGAATGGGCTGATCCATCTTTGTCTGCGGATCGATGCCCGGCTGCAGCAGCGTAAGAGTCGCCGTGCCACCCCACAGACCCCTGCCGCCCCTGTTGTGCGTGAGCCCCCAGTCCAGAGGGAGGAGCCAATGGAGCTGGGTGCCGCCAGGTCCCGTCTATCGGTGACGGAAATGGACAGACGACGATCGGAGGGGTTGTGTTTTTACTGTGGGGACCCTGGACATTTGGCTGCTTCTTGCCCGAAGAAGCGTCAGCGGGCGTCAGTGACCAAGCCTGCCCCGAGAAAGTCCCCTGCTTTGCTATCGGGAAACGGCCCGAGCCCGATCTAGACGGTGTGAAAGATCGGGCGACCCACAACGACCACGCCGAGCGACGCCGTTCCGACGGTGCCTGTGAACCTCCACGGCATTTGATTCTGGAGGCACGACTGATCCTTCCTGGCAAGCCAGAGGGGATTCCGGTCCATGCCTTAATTGACTCTGGGGCTACCACTAACTTTATGGATTCGGCCTTTGTGGCCAAATGGGCTGTTCCCCAGTGTCCAGTGGATCCGCCCATGCTTGTGGAGACCATCGATGGTCGAGTGCTCCTGTCCGGGCCTATTACGGCCGCCACGCAACCCGTGTGTATGGCCATCAGTACCCATGTGGAGGCCATTCAGTTTTACGTCACTTCGGATCTGCACTTCCCCGTGGTCTTGGGACTGGCGTGGCTCCGGGCGCATGATCCACAGATCTATTGGTCTCAGAACTTGGTCACCTTCCCAAGTTTGCAGTGCGTGGACCACACCCGCCATATCTGTGCCGGCCAGGTGGAGGGTTCCTCAGGGGTTTCCTTGCCTCCCGAACTGTCCGACTTTGCTGATGTGTTCAGCGAGTCAGAGGCGGACCAATTACCCCCGCACAGGCCCTATGACTGTTCCATTGATCTAGTCCCTGATGCGCCTCTCCCAGTGGGGCGTTTGTACTCCATGTCGGAGCCTGAGTTGGCTGCATTGCGGGACTTCCTGACAAAGAATTTGGCTCGTGGTTTCATCCGGCCCTCGTCCTCGCCAGTGTCTGCGCCCGTGCTCTTCGTCAAAAAGAAGTCGGGCGAGTTACGGCTTTGCTGTGACTACCGGAAACTCAACGCCATCACGGTGCGTAACCGCTACCCGCTGCCCCTCATCCCCGAGCTCTTGGACCGACTCCGGGAGGCTAAGATCTTCACGAAACTGGACCTGCGTGGAGCTTACAACCTCGTCAGGGTTCGGCCGGGTGATGAGTGGAAGACGGCGTTTGGTACTCGCTATGGACATTTCGAGTACACGGTGATGCCGTTTGGCCTGACCAACGCCCCCGCTGTGTTTCAGCATTTTATGAACGATATCTTTCGGGATCTGTTGGACCAGTTTGTCGTGATTTACCTGGACGACATCCTGATTTACTCCCCGTCGCGTGAAGCGCATCATCAGCATCTCCGTCAGGTCCTGCAGCGCCTCCGGGAACATCGGCTGTTTGCCAAGTTGGAGAAGTGCCAGTTCTACCAGGTGACCATCGATTTCCTGGGTCACCGCATTTCTCCTGAGGGCATCGCCATGGAGCCGAGTAAAGTCGAGTCGTTGCAGAGTTGGCAACCCCCGCGTCGCGTGAAGGACGTTCAGCGACTCCTTGGATTTGCCAACTACTATCGGACATTCATCCCTGGCTTTGCTGCCTTGACAGCCCCCCTCACCCGGCTCCTGCAGAAGAAGACTCGGTTCCAGTGGAACGCCCCCGAACAACAGGCGTTCCAGGCTTTGAAGGACGCCTTCATGAAGGAGCCCATCTTGAAACATCCCGACCCGCAATGGCCGTTTGTCGTGGAGGCGGACGCCTCCGACATTGCCATTGGGGCCGTGTTACTCCAGGCAACGACGCCCAGCGGTACCCTTTTCCCTTGCGCGTATCACTCTCGGAAATTTAACCCCTCGGAGCGCAACTATACCATCTGGGAGAAGGAGCTGCTGGCCATCAAGGCGGCGTTCGAGGCTTGGAGGCATCATCTGGAGGGGGCGCGGCATCAGATCGAGGTCCGGACGGACCACAAGAATCTGGAAAGCCTGCAGACCGCTCGGAATTTGAATCAACGCCAGATCCGGTGGTCCCTCTTCTTTGCGAGGTTTGACTTCCGGGTGCGGTACATACCAAGCGGGCACAACCAGAGAGCGGATGCTCTGTCCAGAAAGCCCGAATACACCCGAGCGGAAGACAAGCTTCCGCCCAGGACAGTGATCCCCGTCGAGTCTTTTGCTGCGGTGCGGGAGCCGGTGGATATACGGGTTCGGATCCAGGAGGCGCAGCAGCAGGAGGCGTGGGTGGCTCAGCGGAAGGAAGAGGTGGGGCCAGATTCGCCTTGGTCGGTCGCGGATGGACTCCTGTATTATCGTGACCGGCTCTATGTTCCAGGAGGGCCACTCAGGGGACTCGTCCTCAGCCAGTGTCATGATAACCCGGCTGCGGGGCATTTTGGCCTGTTCAAGACTCTGAACCTGGTCTCCCGTACCTTCTGGTGGCCCCGAGTCCGACACGATGTCCAGTCTTATGTCACCTCCTGCATTCCTTGCAGGCAGGCCAAGTCAGCGACAGGGGCCCCGCCTGGTTTACTGCAGCCCTTGCCAACACCCAAGAGACCCTGGGGGGCTGTGTCCATGGACTTTCTGACGGATCTACCCCCATCCTCCGGCTTCACGACAGTGTTTGTGGTGGTGGACATGTTGACCAAGATGGCGCACTTCATCCCCTGTCGCGGCTTACCGTCAGCTCGCGCCACTAGTCGCATGTTCATCCAACAGGTGTTCCGGCTGCATGGCCTTCCCGATAGAGTCATCTCCGATAGGGGGGCCCAGTTTACAGCCCGCTTTTGGCAGGAGTTGATGCGGGCGTTGGACATTAAGGTTTGCCTCTCGTCCGCGCATCATCCTCAGACCGACGGGGGTACCGAGAAGGTCATCGGCATCTTAGAGCAGTATCTGCGCTGCTACGTTAACCTGCAGCAGGACAATTGGGTGGACTATTTGGCCATAGCCGAGTTTGCCTTTAACAACTCGCAGCACACCTCCACGCAGATGACACCGTTCTTGGCCAACGTGGGTTATCACCCCCGGTTTTTCCCCCTTTCTCCCGTGGACTCATCGGAGCCGGCAGCGAACGAATTTATGGCGGAGTTACAGGCGATCCATCGGTTGGTGCGACGGCAGCTGGAGAAGGCCAAGGCCGACTACAAGAGGTTCGCCGATCGGTCGAGAAGGGATACGCCTCCACTATCGGTGGGGGATCGGGTCTGGCTGTCCACCAGGAACCTACCATCCACTCGGCCGGCGAGGAAGCTGGACCACCGTTACCTTGGACCGTTCCCAGTCGAGGCCGTCATCAATCCGGTCGCCTATCGTTTAACTCTGCCACGTTCCCTGCGCGTGCACCCCGTCTTCCATCGGTCCTTGTTGGTCCCCGAACAACCGGCCTGTCCACTTCGCCAAGCGGAACCTCCCCCATCAGGAACTCGTGATGGAGGCAGCACCCCCGAGTACGAGGTCGCCAGCATCAGGGATTCCCGCTGGCTGAAAGGTCGCTTCCAGTACCTGATCGAGTGGAAAGGGTACGGGCCGGAGGACTTCACATGGGAAGACGCGACCGCCGTTCATGCCCCTGCGTTGGTGACTGCGTTTCACGAACAGTTCCCATCCCGACCGCATCCGGATCGGCAGACCCGGGGGAAGGGCCCTGCGGTGCGGGATAGTGTTGTGACTCAGGGCCAGCCTGTGGTTTCGGCAGCCGGCTCAGACGTGTCGGATGACTCAGATGAGGGGGAGGAGGACCGTGTGGGAGACGAACTGGTTGATGATGGCGTGGAGGCTTGGCAGAGTTCCCAGCCGGGGCCCTCTTCTCAGCTGCGTGAGCCCGATAGTGCGGAAGATGATGACCCACAGCTGGCCCTGTTCAAGGATGCCCGACGCAGGAGGCAGTCGAGCAGGAACAAACAAAGAAAGAATGTGGGACTCCTCGGGAGGAGGCACAGGGAGACCACGCCCTGAGCTCTCTATAAAAGGAGTGTTTGGGGAGGGGCTGGTTGCTGAAAGCAACTTTTCCACTTGAGAAGACAAGCTCTAGTGTTTTTGTTAACTGCGTAATAAATCTTGGCGGATGCCTTTTAGCCTTGGACGCTCTCCAGTCTCTTCTTTCTAAATAGGGGTTTGCCTTTACAAGGCCAGAGGAGGGCTGGTTCAGAACAGTATGATTTAGTATGTAGCAGGAAATATGTAGGAGGTGGTCGGAAAGCGTGTAACCTCATAATACCTCAGCCAATGGGGAAAGAGGAGGGATGGGCAGCCGGGGCCAGGGATGTATAAAAATGGGAATATTTTGGGTTGAAACTTTGGAGACAACCAGGTTTTGATAGCTTCTCTCTCCGCTTATTGCAATAAACGAAACAAAGAGCCTTCACTGTGTCTTGGCTGCTTATTGGTCAGGCGAGCTTGTCTCTGGTCATGAAGGAAAGTGGCCAGAAGCACATAACATTACTGAAGCTCTTTAGTCTGCATGGGCTGGACATCTGAAGAGAGGCACGCCTGGGGTCCTCCTGCCTGATCAAGGCCTCCAGACCCTCGTGAAGAAGAGTGGAATAGGAGACCAGGCCCATCTCCTGCCCTGCTCACCCCTGATTGGAAAAGGTCCACCTCTCCTGGCCTAGCAGCCCTAGATAGCCAACCTTGTGCCTCGGGGTGCCCTTTAAGTGTTGACTTTCATGGGGGATGCCTTTGGGCAGGGAAATGAAGTCTTTAAGCTGAGGTATTTCCTCCTCCTCACCATATTTAAACGCACAGATAGAAAAAGGATCTTTGGGATAGATGAATTTTCCAATTCTGTACAACTGGTGCAAGCATAGGAATCTCATTTTCTTTTGCATCCGACCACCCTATTATTGGCACACTTTAAAGGTAATATAATAAAATTATCCCCCCCTGCCTTCCCAAAGGGAGCACACTGTACTGGATCTGGGTCTGGGGTCTCTGTATAGAAATGGGGACAATTTTTCCCAAAATGACAAAATCAAACAGCTACTTACCCTGCGTGTGATTTCCTATGACCTGGTTTTCATTGAGTGATTCCTTTATTTTAAGTATTTGTATTTTATGAGGAAAGATAGCCACAGAATATCTCATCCAGAAAAAAACAAAAAAATAGCTTAGTAGGATGTGCTCTACCTCAGGACAGTGAATATTTCCTTTCATATCCTTTCAAAGTATTCGTTCAGCCTCTGTAGGTTCAGAATGATGTCAAAATATGTGACAATCGACCCCCACCCCACCCCCGAGTATTTCAGACCGGGACTCCATCACTGAGAGGTTCTCTCCCTGCCACACGCTTACATGGAATTCATAAATGGAAAGCCAAAAGGCCGTCTCTTAAGTTGTAGTCCTGTAACAAAAGCCCATTTAATAAAGAGCAGGCATCAGCACAAAAAGGATTACAAAAATAAAACTACACACACACACACACACAGAGAGAGAGAGAGAGAGAGAGAGAGAGAGAGAGAGAGAGAGAGAGCGCTCAGAAATTAATGATCAGAGTGTCAAACCTTCAAATGATTCTTGCTGCAGCCATCTTCACTATGTTTTTGGTTGCCACAGCAATGGGAGGGGAGAAATGCTTTCTTCTAGTTTAGTCATAACAATAACTTTCCTCTGGGAACCAAGGTCAAGCTACCTAAGTTTTGGTGAGCTGGAGTTTCCATTAGAAAGCCCGCCAAAGTGGTTAATTGGGGATTGTGATTATGACATATTACAAGGGTGGGAAGTTCAACTTGTTACCATGTAACCTTGGTGGGGGGGACTTTCAGTCTTGGTTTCGCCTTTGTTCGTGCCGATACTATGTAGCCTTTAAAAGTGTTCTTTGGGGAAAGCAATTGCCTCAGAATTCTTATTCCTACTGGTCTCATCTATCGGAACCATGATATTAAACCAAGACTCCAAAATTCAGTAACCCATGGGGTCCTGAGCCCCAGTCGCCTGCCTAAACCTTGGGAGGACAACGAAGACTCAGGGAAGACTCAGAGACGAAAAAGAAAAAGGAAAGAAAGGTGAGTCAATCTCAAGCCTCGGAGTGGCGGAGGCAGATGGGATGCAGGCTGCTGCTTTGGTGGAGAGTGTGGTCCTGGTAGCCGGAGCGAGACCAAAGGCCCGTGAAGTCCCACTGGAGAAGCTGACTCAGAGGGAGGAAGCAGTCGTGCTTGGGGGGGGGAACCTGGTGGTCAAATGCTACCTTACCGCTTAAGAGCACACTGAAAGCTGCGGAGGCTGAGTTCCCACTGATCTCATTGCAAGGCTTCCATTCACCTGTAACGATGAAAGCTAGATGACCGGCTGCCTGGGACAAATCCATAAAGTGGAAGTATCTGACTGCAATCCACAGCCATTCAGTGGAACGTCTGAGGGAGAAGTTTGGAAGGCTGGAGATGGGCGAAGGAGGACAGGCCACATGCCAGGTGATCTCAGGTGGGCGAGAAAACAAGTGGTCCCATGAACCTCCGCCACTCCGGTGAAGTCCCAGTCCTATAGTGATTGAGCGGGTCGCCTCCCCACTGCCGAAGCCTGACCTAACGTCGAGCCCAGTGCACTGGCAGAGCCCTGGCCGCTACCGGCGCCATGCCAGCCCGGATCAATCCCAGCAACAGGTTAGTCCCGAATATTACCGGCAGTCTGCCAGCCCCGATCGACGCAGGCATCCTGCTAGCCCAGATGAACGACGCCATTCTCCTAGCCCTGATCGCTACCAACGCCCAGCAAGCCCTGACCGCTATTGGTGCTGTGCCAGCCCTGAGCGCCAGTAGTGCCCGGCCAGCCCAGATCACCACCAATGCCCAGCTGATCCCAATCCTTATTGGCATTGTGCCAGTACTGACTGCCGTTGACACCCTGCCAGCCTGAGACCTCCACCAAGGGTTTTCCATCGGGGAATTTCAGCAACCCCAACCACAGTTGCCTGGCTTACTGCAGGCTCTCTGGGATTGCTATCCTGCAGATCCACCTCTCCTCAAGCCCACGTTCTGTTGCTAAGCAAGACAGTTGCCCCATTTTACGACCTTTCCGGCCACAGCTGTTCAGTGAATCACTGCAGTTGCTAATAACACGGTTGTTAAGTGAATCTGGCTTCCTCATTGAGTTTGCTTGTCAGAAGGTCATCAAGGGTGATCCCGTGACCCCGTGTCACTGCAACCGCCGTAAGTACATGCCAGGTGCCAAGTGGGCGAATTTTGAACACGTGACCCTGGGGACACCGCAATGCTTGTAAATGTGAAAAATGGCCGTAAGTCACTTTTTTCAGAGTGCAAAGAAGAGCAACAAAGATGATTCGGGGGCTGGAGATTAAAACAAGATGAACCATTATAACTTTGAACAGTCACTAAACAAAGGGTTCTAGGTTGAGGACCACGTGCCCATTTTCAAAGCATCAACGTGTCCTATGAGCTCTGCAGACGGAACAGAAGACGACCCGTGACTTCTTCCGGAGCATGGGAGGGAAGCAGGGAACCCAGGAACTGCAATCCAGCCAGCCATTCGCAAACATTACTATGGCTGAAGTGGAGAAACAGGATGAAGTCTGGAACGGGATTTCTTGAATTGGCTTCATTCCCAGACAGTTCACCCACAGGAGTCGAACAGCTTCAGGCAGCAAGTCCAACAGCCCACCGAATAAACCGCAGGTGCCGGGCAAAGTGAGCAGCTGAGGCCTCTGACCCCACTGCCCTCCCTCTTCAGCCCCTCACCAGATGCTGCAGGAAGTGCCTGCCAATCTCAGCACTGCAAATCAAACATTGGGACTCTGTCTATCACCTCCAGGCTCTTTGTTTGGGGTTTTGAAACTGAAAGGAATAACGTCCTTGTGTTATTTCAACTTTGTACTAATCCAGTAAGGGGCAGGGAAGTAGACGTAGACTTCAGTAAGGAAATAGGCCTCAGCCCACTTCTTGGTTAAAAAAAATGTGAGTGGGCATCACCACCAGGTGGATTCACAACTGGCTGATGCTCAAGGTGTAATCCTTAATGGAACTGCATGGAGGGAAGCATGCAGTGGGGTACCCTAAGGGTTTGTCCTAGGTATCCTAGTGTTATTCAACATCTCCATAAGTGATTTAGATGAGGGGATAGAAGGGGAACTCATTAAATTTGCAAAGGACAACAAGCTGGCAGGAACAGCCAATACTTTAGAACAGGCATGTCAAGCTACCAGACTATGGGCCGGATGCATCATACTGAAATCATGCCCACCCCATTGCTGGCAATGGGGAAAAAGTCACAATACGTCGTGCGACATCATGTGACGTCACGAGTTTGATATGCCTGCTTTAGAAAATAGGCTCAAGATCCAGAAGGAATTGACAGAATTGAACAATGGGCCCTGTTCAACAAAATACAATTCAATAGTGAGAAAAACTAAGGTTTTGCACAGGTACAGAATAGCAGTAACTATGAGAGGGATCTCGGAGTCCTAGTGGACAATCACTTACATATGAGCCAAAAAAGCCAAAACAGTCCTAGGCTGCATCAACAGAGGGATGGAATCAAGATCGCATGAAGTGCTAATACCACGTTATACCATATTAGTCAGGCCACACTTGGAATATTACATCCAGTTTTGGTCACCAGGATACAAAAAACGTTGAGACTCTGGAAAAGAGTGCAGAAAAGAGCAACAAAGGTGATTAGTGGGCTGGAGGATAAAACAAGATGAACACTTGCATGAACTGGGTACGTCTAGTGCAGGGGTAGGCAACCTCGGCTCTTTTATGACTCATGGACTTCAACTCCCAGAATTCCTGAGTCAGCATAGCTGACTCAGGAATTCTGGGAGTTGAAGTCCATGAGTCATAAAAGAGCCGAGGTTGCCTACCCCTGGTCTAGTGTAATGAAGAAGAACTAGGGGCAACATAATAACAATCTTCCAATAACTAAAAGGCTATCACAAAGAAGGGCAGGAGTCAACCTCTTCTCCAAAACACTGAGGGCCAGACAAGAAGTAACAGTTGGAAACTTATCAAGCAGAGATCTGATCTAGAAGTAAGGAAACATTTCCTGTTAGAACAATTAATCAGTGGAACGGCTTGCCTCCAGAAGCTGTGAATCCTCCAACACCGGGCGTTTTTAAGAAGAGACTGGACAGCCGTTTGTCCAAAATGATATGGGGTCTCCTGCTTAAGCAGGGGCTGGACTAGAAGACCTCCAAGGTCCCTTCCCACTCTTTTACTGTTTATGTCTACCAGCTCCTTCAGAATGCTGGGATGTAATCTATGTAGCCCTGGCACTTTGAACACATCTAGAGCCAACGTGTTCTCTTACCATTTTCTTGCCTTTCGTGGTTCTGCTTTTGATAGTTTGGACCATTTTTCCTCTTTCATAAAGACAGATGCAAAGAATGAATTAAGCAGTTCCTTCCAAACCATCGCCTCCCTGCCATCTTCTCCACATGAGTAGACTTCACCTCCAGGTTTTTATGGGGACATTTAATGTATTGCAATGGCTCCTCCCATCGCTACAGATTACACAGCTTGCAGTAAACAACCCTGCTATCTGTCTGGCTTGCTAAACTTCAGTTTGTGGGGGGATGAAGTTGATAAAGCAAGAGGCCAGTGAAATTATCTCCAAACAAACCTTAAATCATAGCCTGTAGAAAACCATATGCCAAATTACAGCACTGAGTTTTACAAGCTACGTGTAAATCACCTTTAGGATGTTGGCAATTTCTTCCCATAGTTTGCTACAGGTAAGTCAATAGACATAAGCATCCATGTGGCCCCACACACACAGGGGGATGTGAGAAAATACTGGATACCAAAGAGAGCCCATGTCATGCAAGTTGCATCACTGTTTTCTACCTGCAGTTGCCTAAGTGACATTTGCTCCTGTTCACCCTTTCTTCCCCCACTTCCGTTCATGCAGAGTGGGCATCCTCTCAGACGGGGGGCCTCCATTAGGGCTGGCAGCGGAGATGTGGGTGCTTTTAAGGGCAACGAATGAATCTACGGCCTGCTCCATTGTTCCTCTCATGCCAGTCTGCTGGTAGGGGGTTGGACTAGAAGACCTCCAAGGTCCCTTCCAACTCTGTTATTCTGTTATTCAAATGGCTCAGAATTATTTTCAGGATTTGCCCCACATATAGGTAGTCCTCAACTTACGACCACAACTGAGCCCCAGATATCTGTTGCTAAGTGAGTCACTTGTTTAAGTGAGTTTTGCCCCACTTTATGACCTTTCTTGCCACAGTTGTTAAGTGAATCACTGCAGTTGTTAAATTAGTAACATGGTTGTCAAGTGAATCTAGCTTCCCCATTGACTTTGCTTGTCCAAAGTTCTCAAAAGGAGATCACGTGACCCTGGGACACTGCAGCCGTCATAAGTATGAACCATTTGTCAATGGCTTGTAATAAAGTTTGAACACGTGACCTGGGCGATGCTGCAATGGTCATAAATGTGACAAAGGGTCATAAGTCACTTTTTTCAGTGCTATTGTAATGTTGAATGGTCACTAAATGAACAGTTGTAAGTCAAGGACCACCTGTACCAAACTGTCTGAGGCCAGCTCAGAACATGGCTGCAGGCATGAGGCCCAAGGCCCGGGCGAAAGGCACACACGTGTTCCTAGTCAGCAGAGAGCCTCCTTTCGCGCCTCCATGCACGGCCCCTTGTCTTGAGGCACAGATCTGCAGTCTAAAAATATCAGGCACGTGATCTGCATCTTATTCCACCTTTTTTGCATATTTTTTCGTCTTGTCAGTGCAGCATATGTTCAGCTTGTTCTCCCTCCCTGAATAGTTTCCCCATTTTTAACTGCAATATGTTAACGTGTAAGAAGAAATGCTCAGAGAAATTTCAGCTCTCCTGGCACCCAAAGCACCAGGTGCCCACCGAGCAATTTTCCCTGTTTCCAAAACAAGGAAAGAGAAGTCTTGGAAATGTCGACGCAAACTTCATTTTGCCTGATCCAAATTTAATGAGTGCCTGGTCACAAGCATGTTTTATTTATTGTTTGATTAAAACCTGAAAACCCTGCCCACCCACTACATGGGTAACAACAACAACAACAACAACAAAGAACATTTGAAGAGAAATGTACAGACGTACATAGTGGGAATCAGGTATGGCGTTCCCTCGCGCTGGAGACTTGGAAAAAGCCTCCCCAGAAGATCACAAGGAGCAGCCAGTTCCAGGTCAGCATATTGATGAGACCTGACCCCACTGCAGCAGATGTCCTCACCCAAAGGCTTCGTGGACAGAGTACATATATACTGAGCCTTGTGGGATCTCTTGCTCCTAACAGCCATAGCACTTCCACTTATATATCACTTCACAGCGCTTTACAGCCCTCTCTAAGCATTTTACAGAGTCAGCAAATTGCCCCCAACGATCTGAATCCTCATTTTACTGACTTCAGAATGATGGAAGGCTGAGTCAACCTTGAGCCCCATGAGGATTGAACTCCAGGCTGTGGGCAGAGTTAGCTTGCACTGCTGCCTTTTAACCACTGTGCCACTTAATCCACACACCAGAACCAGTCCCAGTGGGAAAAAAGAGAACTAGCGTAAGATAATGCTTTGCGCCTTCAACATCCATGGCTGCTCCAGAAAGACATATTGATTGATGGTACTGAAGATTTACCATCTGGGTCCATCAGTCCACCAGGACCATACTGTATTAGTCAAAACTGACTTGGGGGGGGGAAGGGGGGAGAGAATGAGAAACGAAATCCATACAAGTTGATATAATTACTGACAGTGTTGTTGTTGTTGTAGTTTCTAACTCCAGCTTCATTTTCAAATATCTTCGTTTATATTTCCCATATTGAAATGCGCAGAATATGGGACTACATATGACAGGCCAAGAGAATGATTTGGAAATGGATATTTTACTGGATTAAACAAAAGCAGCTGGCTGAACTTTTAAAAATTAACAGGGAAATAGAAATAATAAACAAAAGCATGACCTGGAAAATGTTTTCTTATTGGATTTACAAAAGAGGCTTGTAATAGAGCTTGGAAGATATTTGTGTAATGGGATTTGCGAAAAACATTGAAGAGAAATGAACCTCTGTAATAATATTTGATTTAATTAAAGTTTAAGTCTGTTAGAAGTACAGTAAAAGGAAGGAATGTAAAGTTGGTTGATTTCACCAAGGTTCAAATCACCTCCAGTGATGGAGCAACCACAGCTCTGGGAGGCAAGCTGTGCCGTTGATGCCCCAGATCATCAGATACCTTAAAACTAGAAGTTTCGTTGGGAAGCCAAACAAAGTTACAACATGCCTTACCCAAGAAGGCTTTGATAGTGTTTCCAAGAAAACCGCTTAGATGTGTTCCTGAAATCACCAGAAGCTCAGATTGACATTCTGAGGAAAAATTTCTTCCCCTGTTTTCCTTATCCCTGACCTGAATCAAACATGGTGGGCTCCAACAAACGGGTGCGAAAGCGTCCTTTCTTCCCACTCCTACTTCCCTTTGGACACAAGAATTTGCAAAGACAGCAGGTCTTGTGTAGTGATAAAAAAGCAAAAGGCTAGAAACTAGGAGACTTGAGATTGAGTTCTGCCTTAGACACAAAACCAGCTAGATGACCTTGGGCCGTCTTTCTCTCTCAGCCTTAGAAAGAAGAAGGCAAGGGACAAATCACTTCCAAAAATCTTGCCCAGAAAACTGCAGGAGCTTGTCCAACTGCCAAAAGGCAACACTGATTTGAGGGTACACACAAACATATGCAACACAATTACAAGCAGCTCCCAGCCTCATGCCATCTTCAAAGTGTGTATCTCCTAGAAGCATTTGCTGCTCTCCTTGAACTTCCCGAAAACAGAATAACAGAGTTGAAAGCGCTTTGAAAGATATGGATCAGTTGTTCCAAGATCACATCTGCTGACCTTTGGGTGTGATCCATCTGGTCCTGGTGATTCAAATTCATCTAGGTGGACAGATGTTGTCTTACCATTTTCTTGCCTATTCTTCATCCGTCTTTTATGGTGCTACTTTTGATAGGTTGGGCCATTTTTCCCTTTTGCACGAAGACAGATGCAAAGAATGAATTAAGCAGTTTCGCTTTCTCCCTCTTAGCAGAATAACAGAGCTGGAAGGACCTTGGAGGTCTTCTACTCCAATCCCCTGCTTAAGCAGGA
The DNA here is from genome assembly GCF_964194415.1 of Vipera berus. Classification (NCBI taxonomy): domain Eukaryota; kingdom Metazoa; phylum Chordata; class Lepidosauria; order Squamata; family Viperidae; genus Vipera; species Vipera berus. The sequence continues at coordinate 25,196,341 of NC_138212.1, read as the reverse complement.
GACCCTATGCCATTTCAGGCAAATGGCTGTCCAGTCTCTTCTTAAAAACCTCCAGTGATGGAGCACCCAGAATATCCGAAAGCAAGTTGCTCCACTGGTTAATTGTTCTAACTGTCAGGAAATTTCTCCTTAGTTCCAGGTTGCTTGTCTCCTTGATTAGTTTCCAACCATTGTTTCTTGTCCTGCCCTCTGGTGCTTTGGAGAATAAATTGACCCTCCCCTCCTCTTTGTGGCAACCCCTCAAATATTGGAATACTGCTAACATGTCCCCCTAGTTCTTCTCTTCCTTAGACTAGACATAGTCAGTTCCTGCAACCGTTCATCGCCTGTTTTAGCCTCCAGATCCCTAATCATTTTTTTTGCTTTTCTCTGCACTCTTTCTAGAGTCTCATCATCCCTGCTACCTGTCACCTCTAGACCATCTTCTCCCGTTAGTGGACCAATGGTTTCCTTGACCTTTTTCTTGTTAAGATGCCTGTCTTTTCCTTGCTTATCTGAGTACTGCTTTCATTAGTCATATTTTAGGGAGAACCATTCTTCAAGACTACCTCATGAAGGTTATCATCTATTTTGTGGAATGATTCCCCAGCCCCTCTAGGGGGCTGGACTAGAAAACCTCCAAGGTCCCTTCCAGCTCTATTGTCAGGTCCCACCCCCATCCACGTCTTAGGAAAGAAGAACTCTTGGAGACAGGATTGTCCAAGCAGGAACTTTTACTAAAACATGATTGTCAGTGGATAATCTAGACAAGATCTGGAAACTGTGTCACAGATTGATACTTTTAAAGTGTCCCCGAGTAAAACCCCCTCCCCTCAGTCCATTTGGTCAGTCCCAGATCAATTAAGGTTCAGGTGTCAGAACCCTTCATGGGAAAAGGGATCTTCCATGCCTTTACGGCATTTACTTCCTCCCCTTCAGATTCCGATCCGAGATACAAACCAGAATCTCTCCCCCCTCCCAATCTTTCTTTGTTCTTCTCAGTTCAAAGGTTCTTCCCCTGGTCTTTGATGATGGCCTCCAGGCAGGCTGAATAAACAACCTTGCATCTAATGGATAGGGATGGCCAATTAACATCTTCTCTTCTCCTCCTTGGGAATGGCAGAATCCAGTGAGGGGTGAGATTTAGGGGTACACAGATAGGGATTTAGGAATGGAATGTAAATGGATTCTGACATCTATTCTATTCTATTCCCCCAATGCCGAGAGGCACACAAAGAGAACCTCCAAGGAAGATGAGAACTTGCTTCCATCCACCTTATCTCGCCGCTCCTCCTCTGGGTCACTCTGCTTCTGCCCCACTGCTTCCCTCCCTTTTGCTCCTTCTTCCTGCATCCCTCTGAACCCTCCATGCTACAGTGGCCCAAGAAACGGCTCAAGCTGTACCTGTTTCTGGTTGGGGTGTGTGGATGCCTTTATCAGGGGCCCTTCTTTGCTTTTTGCTTAATCACCTTTCCGGTGCTTTGCCTTTAAAACAGGCCTGGCCTGCCTCCTTTGGCAACTCCTTTGTCTCCTAGAAAGAGGGCCTATGGAATGATTGACAGCAGACAGCCGTGCCCAGATCACAGGAGAAGCAGGCCTTTGCATAAAAGCAAGCGGCTTTGTTTCAGCCTGCCAAATGCCATTAATCCTAGAATAAGAAAAGGGGGAATTGACAAGGATATTTAGCACTGGAACAATGTTTCATTGTGTTTGTATGGTGTTCGACACAACCCAGCAAGCTGTAATCTCTCCTGGTTCCTATTCAACAGCTCCCCAGCCATCAGGTTGCGGTACTTTTTACATTGTCTCATTAATAATCTTGCCTCAAGCAGAATAGGGGCTTCTCAGCTGCTCTGTTCTTTACCTGGAGGACTTTACTCAGACAAATACAAGCCAAACTCAAGGCCAAGATGATGCAGTAAAAAAGGATCCTAGGATGAAGCCAGCCCAGCAAAAATGGCATCCCTGTTCCTCATCCCAAATTCATCTTTCTCCATTCCTCTCTTCTTCGGAGTTAAGGCAGCTTTATCCCCTGCAAAGACCTTATCCGGTTGTTCAGGAGAACAATCTTCTCTTTGGGTATGTGATGAGGAACTTAGAATCACAAGAATTTCACTTGAGGCTGTCAGTTCTAGCCACGCTACTGCGGCATGCAGGAGTCTGAATTAAAGTATTAATGATGGATGGCTATTGATGTACCTTACAGCTATGACTAGGATTCAGGGGGGGGGGGGAAACCTCTCCACTTTTTCTGTGCAACGTCCTTTTGTGAGGCATTTGATGGAATTCCCTCTCCAGGGACCCTGGATTAAGTCTTCTCAGTAATGGTCTCCCGCTCTATTGAACAGGTTATGCCAGATATCCAGTCTTCTCCTATTTTATTGGACCGGCAGAGGATTCTAAAAATGTGGCTTTTCAGAACTGCATAGTGGGTGGGAAGAGGCTGGTACTGTCGTTTTGGGATGATTGGCTGTTTATCTATTTGGGTATCTCAGTGATGCTTTTTTCTGCAAAAGGCAACTGGACTGTTTTTCCGGTGGAAGCTCATTAGAAAGAGCTCCAATCTGCATCTAAGGAGAAATTTCCCAACAGTGTCAACAACTGATCAATGGAACAGATGGCTTCCCAGAGTTGTGTGTGCTCCATCGCTGCCGGCTTTTAAGAAAGATTAAACAACCATTCGTCTGGGATAGTATAAGGACTCCTGCCTTGGGCAGGAGGGTTGGACTAGAAGATCTCCAAAGTCCCTTCCAGCCCTATAAGGTAATAAGGAGAAGGTAGAGCACCTCATTTCTTCAGCTGCATTGGAGAGGAAGCAGAGCTTGTACCCCAATTCAAACATCCTGTTGTGATTCAAGGTCAGCCTGTGGGTTCGGCAGTTGGGTCGGATGACTCAGAGGAGGAGGAGGGGGGGTGTTGAAGAGCTTGATGAGAGTCCTCAGCCAGGCCCCTCTCATCTGGTCACGACACAGACCCAGCTGTGTGAGCCTGACAGCGTGGATGAAGATGACCCACAGCTGGCCCTGTTCAAGGACGCCCGACGCAGGAGGCAGTCAATCAGGAGTAAACAGAGGAAGGCAATGGGGCTCCTCGGAAGGAGGCAGAGAGAAGCCACGCCCTGAACTGTATTTAAGGGGGAATGCGTGGGAGCGCTGGTTTGCTGAAGGCAACCGCTTGAAAAGCTCCTGTTTCTTGGTTCGTGTCTTGTTCTATTTGTTTTTGTAGCAATAAATTTGGCAGGCGTAATTCCAGCCTTTTGCCTTCTTGTAAAAGGGGTTGTCCCTGCCTTTTCTGCAGGGCCGGTAGCAGGCTGGTACAGAACACATCCAAGCAGAGAAGTCAAAGTCAGCTCGTGTTCATTAAGTATGCAAAAGCTGCAAAACCTAAAACAGAAAGTCCAATAAACCTGGGTGGAAATACTGCCATGTTCTGCTTTCTTCGGTCTGCCTGCTGCTAACAGTGTTTTTGGAGCCAGGGTGGCTCCGTGATGGCACAGTGGTTAAGATGCAGTATTGCTGGCTGACTCTGCCCACAGCCAGGAGTTTGATCCTGACCGGCTCAAGATTGACTCAGCCTTCCATCCTTCCGAGGTCAGTAAATGAGGACCCAGATCATTGGGGGAGCAAAATTCTGACTCTGTAAACTGCTTAGAGAGGGCTGTAAAATGCTAAAAGGTAAAGGTAAAGGTTCCCCCACAAATGCATGCTAGTCGTTTCCCACTCTAGAGGCCGGTGCTCATCTCTGTTTCAAAGCCGAAGAGCCAGCGCTTGTCCAAGGACGTCTGTGTGGCCATGTGGCCGGCATGACTGGGCGCCAAAGGTGCACGGAACGCTGTTACCTTCCCACCGTAGTGGTCCCTATTTTTCTACTTGCATTTTGACGTGCTTTCGAACTGCTAGGTTGGCAGAAGCTGGGACGAGTAACAGGCGCTCACTCTGTTATGCGGCACTCGGGATTCAACCCGCCAAACTGCCAACCTTCTGATCGACAAGCTCAGTGTCCTAACCCACTGAGCCACCGCGTCCCTGTAAAATGCTGCGAGGCAGTATATAAGTACTCTTGCTATAGTGCTATTGGTATGCTTATCTCTCAGGTTGCATATCAGGAAAGACAGTTGAGCAGGTGGGGGCAGAGGAATAAGGGCATGCAGGCACCAGTATCTTGCAACAACAAGAATCCGAATTCTTTCCCAATAACACCCAATTGTTATTTTGCTGCTTTTAATGCTGGGAATGCAACTAAATTCCAACTGTAGTGAAAGTGTTTGCTGTGATTTCAAAGGATCCAAAGAATAACTCTTTTTATGCCCAGAGTGGTTCATATTCAACCTCCTTTTCCTTAAAGCAGAAAGAAAACCAGCCAACAGAAAGAAATTAATGTGTCTGCCCAGTGGTTGGAACTGGGAAGGTTAAATCCCGTTTTCCGAGGGAGCCACAATTCAGAAAGAGAGAATTGTAGAGTTTGGCCATTTGTAAAAAAAAAAAAAATTACTTACTGATTTGTCTGAAATAAAAATGGGTCTATCTCTTAAAACTAATCACAAAATTAAATTATTTTCACCATGTTTATTCATTTATACTTCCTCGGGAGGGTATTAAGATCACTATGTGATTATATATTTATGACACTCAAACCTATTCACCAAGATATTTTCCATTGATTAATTATTTTCAGACACTTAAGAACATTCAGACAAGACACCCCCTGCTCCCATCGCCCTTTTAGCTATTTCCACATGATTGATTTTTCTAATGCTGCTGATCCAGGTGCTGCTGCTTGTAGTCTGGATAAATTCCCCCTTACCTGTCCTACTCCTGCGGCCGGATCTTTAGCACCGATGACGCTCTTTGACTCTGGACGGGTCAGCTGGTTACCGATAAGAGGAGACAGCCAGCCTCACTGCTCTGCCGGTTGCACCATCCAGCGCTCTGCTCTGGTGGGATCAGCCCAGCTTGGCCTCGAAGCCCTGGAAGAGGGTCTTGCAGTGAGTTTCTGGATCATTTCTCCTATTCAGCTTAGAAAGGCTAACATTTCACTTTCCCCTTGTTCATTGCAAGGTGTCTCCCAAAATATTCTATCCTCAATCTGCAGGGGACGGGAACAAGGGGCTGCAAAGCTTGCCCACCAGATAAACCAGGGTGTTTCTGGTAAGAACACTTTGTGTGCTGCTTGCATCCCTTGAGGGCTTCTGGCTGATTCACACAATAAGGGTTTCCTCAAAGGGTTCCCCAATCCATGTCTATGGCTGCAAATATGCAAAACTGTCTGGAAAGCTCCGGATTCTTCCTCTGCTCAAAATGGCATCTTAGGGTAGTCCTGCTTTGCCTTAGTCCCCCCGCCTTCCTCTTGCAAGTCAGCCCTTCCGCCCCATGAGCTATGCACAGCAGTGGCCAGCAACCAAGTCCACGATGTGAGAACAGAACAAAGAGTTGGGGGTGCAGTGCCAAAAGAAATGGTGTGTAGCCATCATGAAGCTCACCTTCAGCTACTCCTTGACTTAGCAGTACTCTCCAGAGACAAGAGCTCCCCTTTCGGTACCTCATCAATTTCCAGTGTTGGCTGCAGCCTCCAAAGCTCCCTTGAGGTTCTTCGTCTTGTTCTTTCATGTTCTTCCTGGCGTATTGCAGGGATGGCAGTTTTGCATTTCACCCACCACTTTATCCAGGCTGCAGTGTCAGCAGGGCATAGGCCTACAACCTGCAGATCTTCATGCAGGTAGTCCATCCGTCACTTTTTCAGTCATCCTTGGGGGCCACCGGCCATATGGGCTGAGTACAAGTGCCTGACTCACGGTGGATTCCACACCAGCTCTGACCACATGCCCGTACCACCACAGCCTACCTTGAGGTTAAGCCTACCTTAACCTCAAGGAAGCTACCAAAGCTAGCCTGAGGTTAATTAGACACAAATAACACAACACAACCCTTCCACTGATGTAGGTGGAAAGAAGTATCTTGCAAGATTCCCCAGTAGTGTCAACTTTCACCCAACTCAGGAGCAGGGAAGAAGCTGGAGTGGGGGTGAAATTGAGTAGCTACTATTGAGGCCCCATTGTCCCCAACTATTCATTCTTTCCGTTTTGTTCCTAGTTACAAGGGATTGGGACAACAAGGCTTCTTGACTTCACACCACTCTTCTTCAAAAGTCTGATCACATTTCATGCCAGCAAGACAGGGAGTTATTAAAATGAATGTGGGGAAACTTTATCTCGCTTACACAGGCCTCCTTAATCAATGCAGCGCAATGGAGAAGAAAGACGGAATATTTACAGGGAGCTGTTGATGTAATTTAGTGAAGCCCAGAAATTTCTTGAAGTGTAGCTGAGAGCAGGGGCTGCCATTTCACTGGGGACGAGGGAAAGGAGGGTTGAGGCTGCGGCCTTTGAGAGCCTCTGCTGGGTGCTTCCAGCGTTGTCTTGATGTTCTGCTTTGGCAGCAGAATAGGATGCTGATTCTGCCTACCCCCCCCCTCCCCAGCCTCACCGTTTCATAGCATCTATGCATGGCAGTAACCACCAAAGTGCTCCACTACAGGAGAAACCCTGGGAGCGTAAACCAGGAGAAGAAGTGGGTCTCTTATCTTTGAGCTCAACTTCTGCTACCTCTCAACTCAGCCATTTTCTCTGAATCCTAGACAGGTAAGGCATCTCCATCCTGATTTAAAACTGGAGGCATGCTTGCATTAGAATAGGGGACTCAAAACTTGGCAATTATAAGACTTGCAGACTTCAGCTGCCAGAATTCCCCAGCCAGCACGGGGAAGTCAACTGATCGATCAATCAGTCAGAATAGAGCTAGAAGGGACCTTGGAGATCTTCTAGTCCAACCCCTTGCCAAAGCAGGAGACCCTATACCATTCCAGACAAGTGGCTGTCTAGTCTCTTCTTAAAAACCTCCAGTGATGAAGCGCCCACAACTTCTGGAAGCAAGCTGTTCCACGGCTAATTGTCCTCACTGTCAGGAAGTTTCTCCTTAATTCCAGGTTGCTTCTCTCCTTGATTAGTTTCCATCCATTGTTTCTTGACCTGCCCTCTGGTGCTTCAGATACTGGAATACTGCTATCATGTCCCCCCTAGTTCTACTTTTCTCTAGACCAGTGATGGTGAGCCTTTTAGAGTCCGAGTGCCCAAACCACAACCCAAAACCCACTTATTTATCGCAAAGTGCCAGGGCCGCATCAGCCTTGTGGTGCCCTCGGGGGGGGCATGGGGGCGTGGCCCACTGAGTGGGCATGGCCCACTGGATGGTCATGGCTGTGGTTGTCACAGCAGGCTGGGTGGGCATGGCTGGGTAGACACGGCCACCTCGATGTTGCTCATTGGGGTGACACCTGCGGGGGCTGGGAAGGTTTGGGGGAGATCCAGGGGGTCTCTGGTGGGTGGGGCAGTGGGCAGGAGGCCCAGCATAGATGGGGGTAGGCATGCAATCCTAGCTGGGACTGGGGGGGCATGGCACCGATGGGGTTCCGGCTTTTCCTGCTCGGGGTGGGCTTTGGCTTGCTGGGTGTGGACGTGCTCTGCCACCTCTACTTGAGCTTGCTAGCTGGCCACTGTGCCTCCTTTGTGCTGGGCGGGGCTGCTACTCCATGCAGCAGTGGTGGCCTAATGGACCTGCGCAAGCTGCTGGCAGTGGCAGTGCGCATGGCTGCAGAGAGGGCTCTGAGTGCTGCCTCTGGCACGCGTGCCATAGGTTCGCTACCACTGCTCTAGACTGTCCATACCCAAATCCTGCAACCGTTCTTCATATGTTTTAATCTCCAGGCCTTTAATCATTTTAGTTGCTGTTCACTTTTTCCAAAGTCTCAACATCTTTTTTGTAATGTGGAACCAAAACTGGATGCAGTATTCCAGGTGTGGCCTTACCGAGGCTTTATAAAGCAGTACTAATACTTCACATGATTTCGATTCTATGCCTCTGTTTATACAACCAAGGATTGTATTAGCTGTTTTGGCTGCTGCCACACTCTGCTGGCTCATCTTTAAGTGATTGTCCACCAGGACTCCAAGGTCCTTCCCACAGTTACTGATTTTGAGCCAGGTTTCATCTAATCTGTACCTGTACCTTTGGTTTTTCCTGCCCAGATGTAAAACCTTGCTTTTCTCCACATTAAATATCACATTGTGGGATAAGGCCCATAGTTCAAGTCTGTCAAGATCTTTTTGGATTCTGAGCTTCTCTTCTGGAGTTTTGATGAGTTCCCCTTTTATTCCCTCATCTAAGTCATTTATGAAGATATTGAAGAGAACTGGGCCTAAGACAGAACCTTGTGGTACCCCCCCTGCTTACTTCCCTCTGTGTAGCTGTAGTACCATTAAGGACTACTCATTGAATACAGTTTGTCATCCAGTTACAAATCCATCTGTTGGTGATGCTGTCTATCCCACATTTTTCTAGCTTACCAAGAGTAGGTTGTAGTTTACTTGGTTGCATGCCTTACTGAAGTCTAAGTATACTATGTCCACAGCATTTTGCTGGTCTACTAATTTAGTCACTTGTGAAAGAATGAAATAAGTTTGGCTTGGCACTATCTGTTTTTAACAAACCTGTGTTGGCTCCTAGTTATAACTTTATTTGTTTTAGATGTTCACAGATTTGTTTTTTTAATTAACTTTCCCAGTATCTTGCCAGGTATGGATGTTAGGCTGATTGACGTGTAATTTCCTGGGTCTGTGGTTTGTTTTTTTTCTCCCATCAGCTCTTTTCCAGTCTTCCAGTAGTTCCCCGGTGCTCCAAGATTTTTTAGTCTTAAAGTTGCTAAGTTTGGATACCCGTGAAGTAAAAGATTGAAAACTGTTATTTTCACTACTTTGCTAAAGTTTCTACCATCCTTCTGAGAGTCTCCTGATTAAATACAGCGCTAATAACAAAGCAACGAATAAAAGTCCATACAGAGGGTATGTTGAGAATTGTTGCTCTTCAGAAAGCAAACCTACCCGTGAAGCACCCCTCTCCCCTTTATTGCCAATCACTGGCAGCTCAGCTTGGGCAGGGCAACTTCGATTAAGCATCAGGCTAGAGAACAACAAAGAGGACTTCACAGTAGCTGGGAGGGAAATTAACTGTTCACAACTTGGCTTTCTCCAAAGGCCAATATAGAATTCTATGCTTGCATAAAAAATTAGGCAAGGATTAGCAAGGATGATTCTCCAGCTGAGTGAACCCCCTCTGCTCCTGCCACAGAAAACCAATCTGATGTGGTCTGCAGGCATAATTCTTCTGGAACTTGAAGCGAGGCAGTTGAGGCACGGACACAGTCCTGAATCATCCTGAGCTAGAGCCACAGCCTCCTCTAAATGAGTTTGTATTTACAGGACAACTTTAGGAGCTCTAAGCTGCATTATTGTTACTTTAGGACCCATTTGGAGGGAATGACTGAGCCAAGGAGCTTTTAGAAAGATTGCTCCTTCTTTGCTGACAGGAGGTAAGCAAAGGAGATCTTGAAAGCATATTGCAAGTATGTCCAGGGAGGAAAAAGAAAGAAAAACAGTGAGGATGTACACAAGACTTACTAGCAATCTTTAACATCTTTGGAGGTGGGAGGAGGTTCAAACTATATAGATAATCTGAATCTGGGATGGTATCTGGGCAAGAATGGTGAAGGAAGCCAAAAATAACACAAGGCATCTTCAGATATGTTCAAAATAAAAAGCAGAGGCAGCAAGAGCATAACAGCTGCTCAGGGCAAGATGACAACATTGGGAAGAAAGGCATGGTAAAACGTCTCATTCTCACTCTTTCCTACCCAGAGGCAATGTGTTCCAGAAGACAGTTGTGAAGAGCAGCAAAGCAGGGCAGGATTGTATCCTGCTCAGGAAATACCTCCTCCTCCTCCTCCTCCTCCTCCTCCTCCTCCTTCTCCTCCTCCTCCTCCTTCTTCTTCTGGAGAGCCATTTGTTTGAAATGGTCTAGAGGCTCTGCTGCTTGAGCAAGGGGTTGTACTAGAAGACCTCCAAGGTCTCTTCCAACTGTATTATTCTATGCTCTATATTTCAAGCTCTGGGACCAGCTTCACCTATTATAGAATGCTGAATGAGGTGGCTCAGGGTCTGACCATTCTTTTGCATAAAGTTTTTGAAACATCTGGAGGGTGAATAAAATGCCAGATTCACCTGAGGACAAACGTGGTGCCCACCTTCAAAATGCACAAGAAAGGGGGTGTTGGGAAGTACTGAGATGATGCTGGAGCAGAATAAAAGGCACTGATCTTTAAACCACTATAAATAGATACAACAGTTAGAAGTTAGTAGTCCAGAAATTCCAGGAGTCAGCATGGGTTTATTAAGAAAAAGTCTTGCCTGATAAATCTTATTTTTTTTTGATTGGGTAACTTCCCTAGTAAATTCTGGACATCTTAATTGAGATTGGCCTACAATTGGGAAAAAAAGTCATGGAACTTTGTTTTTATATATAATAATTGCAGTGAGACTATTATATGCTCAAAGCTGGAAAGATTTGACACTACCCACAATGGAGGCATAGATGGCTAAGATTATGGGAATTGCTGAGATGGCCAAATTGACTTTTTAAATAAAAGATTATGTTTAAGACTATTGGAAAACCTTTATAGGCTTTTTATATGAAACGGAAAAAAGTGAATTTATGACATTTGATCTTGATAATTAGGAAAAAATAGATTATAGGAAAAATGTAAGTCATGTTTTAACCGTAGAGTAAGGGTTATAAGTTATAGAAATGTTTAGATTTATATCTATAAGGGATGTAAAAAAGATAGTCAACTTCTGTATATTTTCTTTCTTCTTCACGTTTTCCTTTTTTCTGTACATTGTCTTTTTTTTTCCCTCTCACTGACGTTCATGGCATCCTAGTTCTGGAAGGGATTCCCAGAGGTTTATAGTGCTCAAGGAAGGAGTCTTTATTCCATCCCAGACAAATGGACGTCCAATCTCTTCTTGAAGGTCTCCAGAGAATGGAGAGGCAACAACTTTGGGAGGCAAGCTGTTCCATTGATTAATTGTTCTCACTGTTAGGAAATTTTTCCTTTTAGTTCCTTAGAATCTCTCTTTAACAAGCTTCCACCGTTGCTTCTTGTCCTGCCCTCAGGTGCTTTGGAGAATAGGTTGACCCCCTCCTCCCTCTGACAGCCCTTCAAGTATTGGAAGACTGCTATCAGGTCTCCCCTTCGTTAGGCTAACCATATTCTTAGCCCCCAGACCCCTAATCATCTTTGTTACTCTTCTCTGCACTCTTTCTTGAGTCTCAGCATTATTTTTGCATCATGGTGTCTGAAACTGAACTCAGTTTTCCATGTATAGTCCTAACAGTGTAGCATAAAATGGTGCTAACACTTCTTGTGATCTTGATATTATCCCTATTATTATGTCGTGGGCTCTGATGAGCAGGAACGAGAACACGCAGATGAGTACAGACAAACTCATAACTTTATTTAAGCAGAAACTGTACTGAGGATTTGGAGTCACCCTGCCACAATATATAGCCAGGCCCTCTGGAAGCAACCAACCAGATTGTACCCATGTTTGCCACCCAAAGTTGACCAATTGCAGGACCGGAGACGTCCTGTCTGGGTTGCTGGAGAACTAACGGCAATGCACGTGGTGATATTCCAAAAGCCCAGTACATAACACCTATGTTGTTGCAGCCAGGGACTGCATTGGCGGTTTTGGCAGCTGCAGCACATTGCTGGCTCATATTTGAATGATTGTCCACTAGGACTCTGAGTTTGTCCCCTAGGACTCACAGTTACTGCTGTTGAGCCAGGTGCCTACCCTGTTCCTGTAAATCTGTCTTTTCCTGCCTAAGGAACTGAACTGCATCTTGTCGGATAGGGCCCAATGCTCGAGTCCGTTGTCCCCCTGACATCTTCAAGCAGAAAGTGCTGTCCTTCCCTTTTCTTCTCCTTCCTCCTCCTACTGGCATAGCCCTCACCTCTTTTGTAAGTGGTGACTACATTACCTTCTACTTGGTACACATTTCTTTTGCACTTAGCTAAGCCAGAAATCCCTTGTCCACAATGTTTTTCTCCTTCTTCATTCTCTTCTTTGCAGGGCTGTGCCCTCTTCTCTTATTTATGAGATGTTTCTTATCCTCCTTTTCTTCCTTCAGCCAGAGGATTTCTATCCCTAAGATCCTGCTTTGCTGCACTTATGTCAGCAGAAATCTTTTGTGCGCATATAACTACACCCCAGGGACGCGGTGGCTCAGTGGGTTAGGACGCTGAGCTTGTTGACCAGATGGTCGGCAGTTTGGCGGGTCGAATCCCGAGTGCCACGTAGCAGAGTGAGCGCCTGTTACTCGTCCCAGCTTCTGCCAACCTAGCAGTTCAAAAGCACGTAAAAAATGCAAGTAGAAAAATAGGGACCACTACGGTGGGAAGGTAACAGCGTTCCGTGCGCCTTTGGCGTCTAGTCATGCCGGCCACATGACCACGGAGACGTCCTCGGACAAGCGCTGGCTCTTCGGCTTTGAAACGGAGATGAGCACCGGCCCCTAGAGTTGGAAACGACTAGCACGCATGTGCGGGGGAACCTTTACCTTTTTAATTACACCCCAGCTTTTTTTTCCCCTATAGTATCTTAAAGCCTAAAAGGCTGTAGGGTCTCTTGTTATTGCTTTTGCCTCTTCCTCCTTGTTGGTTGGGAGAAAATCTAGGAGAGCTGATCTTGTCTCCTCTTCAAATTTCTGAAAAATTAACTATCATCACGAGTCCTGAGAAATTTGGGGGGGGGGGGCTTGCCGCCTTGGCTAAGGTAGTTTTCCAACAGATATTTGTGTAGTTGAAGTCTGCTGTTGTTACCATTACTACAGTCTTCAGATTTCTGTAATCTGCACCTGCAGATTTCTAGCACCTGCACAAATGTCTTCTGCCCTCCAGCATTATATCCCCAGGAGACAAGTGAAGGCCCTTAAAGCTGCGGCTTTGCTACAGCTGAGCCAGGCTAATCCTCCCTGCTTTACTCCATGGAATAGCCTTGAAGGAATACCTTCTCACTGAGGCTTTGATCCCAGGAAAGCGCTCCTTCTGGCTTCACAGAGCCATGAAGATAGACATTTCTTCTGGGGTACTTAGACAGCAGCGCTTGGGGTGGGTCAGAAAGCAGACAAAATGGCTAACAATTCCCTAATCTGCTCTCTGGCTAACCAGGAGCCACTTTCACTTGATCTTCCTCATTTATATCTTTATTGTTCAGTCGCTTAGGCTGGTCTGACTCTCCGTGACTCTGTGGTCCATAGCAAGCCCCCCCCACCCCCATCCTCCACTATCTCCCAGAGTCTGCCCAAATTTATGTTCATTCCACTACCCAACCATCTCCTCCCCCACCGTTCCCATCAGCTTTTGCCTTCCATCTGTCCCAACCTCATCGGGGTCTTTTCCAAGGAGTCCTCTCTTCTCATTAGATGGCCAAGGTGTTTGAGCTTCAGCCTCAGTGCTTATCCTTCCAAAGGACAGTCAGGGTCGATTTCCTTTAATATTGACAGATCTCTTTGCAGTCAAAGGGACTCTCAAGAGTCGTCTCCAACATGCCTATGTGTCGTCCAAGATTAGTATCAAGTTCTGACACTGCTTTCTCGGATATAAACTCCTTAGGATTTAAACAGGTAGCAAAGACTAGTCCTCTGAAAATGAAACAGTATATCTCAGTGGACCATTTTCGAAGGTCGGCCTACTTCTGCCCAGGCTGCTCAGTAATGCTAAGGCAGACCAGGTTAAGTCTCCCTACTTCTCCCCAACCTGTCCCCAAAAGAAAAGTTCCCTGATTCTTTCAATAGGATGCTCACTAACATTTCCAAGATAAATGAAAACCCAATATAGTCTGATAGTTGCTTTACATGCAAAAGGCCCATGTTTAATCCCTGGTTTCTCCTGGGTGAAGCTGAAGAAGGCCCCCGCACCAAAGGTAGAGATCCTCCATGCCCGTAGAAACCATACTGAGGAAGGTGAGCCCAGGTGAGGCAGCTGCCACAGTCCCTGTTCTAGAAAATGGGGATCCTGTTCCTGACCAATCATTTAATGTTCTCCAACGTATGAAGATTGTTTCTCCAAAAAGGTCTAGTAGCTCAGAAAAATTGCAATACTGGGTTTCTGCCACGTAAAAAAACATCCAAGAAAAATGGGTAGAAAAGTTATAGCAATATGTACCATGCATGCAAATTATAATACCAGGAGCCCTGGTGGCACAGTAGTTAGAATGCTGGACTGCAGGCTGACTCTGCCGACTGCCAGCAGTTGGATCCCAACCGGCTCAAGGTTGACTCAGTCTTTCATTTTCCAAGGTTGGTAAAATGAGGACCTAGATTGTTTGCGGGGGGGGGACAATATGCTGACTCTGTAAACAGCTGAGAGAGGGCGGTAAATCACTGTGAAGTGGTATCTATTGCTATAATCACTTGTCTCACCCCTCCAGAAAATTTAAACCCACCCCGTGGTTTAAAGCAGGGCTCTCCAAACCTGGCAGCTTTAAGACTTGTGGACTTCAGCTGCATGGCTGGCTGGGGAATTCTGGGAGTTGAAGTCCACAAGTCTTAAAGTTGCCAAGTCTGGGGAGCCCTGGTTTCAAGGGAGCTTAGAAGATTCTTGGTTACATCTTTGATGTTTGCTCCAGGGAAACAACATACCACCCTAGATTGACTGTTTGGTCTGCAGACTGTAGTTTCTGTTCCCCAAAGAACTGAATCTCCTATGACCAATATTCACCTTTTTTCTTCCCCTAGGGAAGTCTGGGATACTATTCTGCCTGTCACAGGAATGCTGGGTTGTCTCTCTTTCTTTAGAGACTATTGATGCCTGCTCTTTTATAGGGGTCTCTTTTTCTATGATTTCTTCATTGTTTTTCTCTTAGATTGTTAAAAAATTTAAAAATTCTAAAGAATTAAAATAAGTGGACTTATCTAATGGTGTTCTGATTGCCTTTTGCTCTGGCTGGAAGAGACAGAGTTGGGGCTGCTGAAGTGTCAGACCTGAGTCACCCTAGCAGTTGTGGGTCTTCTGGAATGCCACCTCTGAAAACTGGCCTTTTGCTTCCCTCCAGGGTGAGAATCAAGAGGTTGTTGTCTTGCTGCATGACCCACTTTCTCTGAACTTCAGCTCCCAGACAGATACCCCAACATTTCCTTGTAGAATTTGCTGACACACTTTGGAATTCATACTTGCATCAGTGATGGCAAGGTATCCTGGTACAGAACCAGCAGAGCAGGTCTAGTCCATCATACTGCCACCTCCACATTTCACAGACGGGAAACGGTTCTTCTTCCGGGATGCAGCATTTGCAGCGTGCGAATATCTCATGGTTCAAGCAAAGGAGATTTCTGAGGACCTCCGAAAAAAAGTTGCTCATGCTTATCAGGCTGAAAAACATTACAAAAGTGTTTTCAATGTTTTCACTAAATTCATCACCAGTTTCATCCATTTTTCCTTGGATGCCAATATTTATAATGTTTATTTTAATTATATCTTTCAACATATTTCAATGTCATTACTATGTTTAATTCCATTCACTCTATAGAAGACTCCTTGTTTAGCACTGTGCACACTTCTCAATTTTTTAAAATTTCTATCAATATCACATTGCACTTGCTCTCTTTTAATGTTAATGGTGAATAGAATAGAATAGAATAGAATAGAATAGAATAGAATAGAATAGAATAGAATAGAATAGAATAGAATAGAATAGAATAGGTTTCCGGTTCCTGTTTTCAGTGGAGCAGTTGGAGAATTTGATTCTCCGGCTGAAATTTCTTTTGGGGGGGACCCTAAAGGGCCAGAATCCACCCTGAAGGGGTGGACTGAAGGAAGGCAATCCCAGGGACTTAGGAGAGATGGCGGTCTCTCTGAAAAGTCCAGGAGAAGCCTCCCAGAAACCAACGGAAGAAAAGGCTGGCCAACACCCTGTCCAGTCATAGCTGAAACAACGGAAGCCATAAGCGATTAAATCAAGCAAATAGAAAACAGCATGTTTGAATCTGGGTAAGAATATTGATTTTCTCTATCCTACCTACTTTCCTGAAGAAGAAAATCCCCCAAATAAGAGATCTCCGAAGAAGGAAAGGGGGGGGACTCCGTTCCTTCTCCTTCAAATGGGCGGCGGAATCTACCCTTTAGAGAAAGAAAACAACTAGAAAGACATGATAAATGAGCAAATGCTGACACCTGCTGGTGGATGAGGATTTTTTTCTTTTTTTTCTTTCCCTTTGAATTCTTAAGCTTTTAAATGCACCTCTTTAACCAATAACACAGCTAAAGCAATGAATACTTTACAAAAAGAAACGTGATGAAAGACAACAATTCTAAAAGACAATGACTTTAAACTACATACAAATTAAGAATAACTTTGAGAATATGAATCAACTTATTTCCAACTTAATTTTACTCTTAAGAAATTTCTCAGGAAAATACAGTAGAGATGATTGAACAAAATTCTGAAGAGAGAAACCTAAAGAAGGAACCTTATAAAATGCTCATTTTACAAAAGGAAACATATGACAAGCAGCAAAATTTCCAAAGGACAATGAACTTAAACTACAAGAAATTGCAGAAGAACTTTGAGAGCATGAATCAACTTATTTTCAACTGCAAGAACTTTCTCAGGAAAATATAGCAGAGATAATTAAATATAACTCTGAGGATAGAGACTTGAGAATGGAATTATATAAAATAAAAATTATGATTTAATTCAAATGGGAAATATTTTAATATCTCTAAACAACTTTGAAGATAAGGAAAAGAATGAGAAAAAAATCGTTTTAGGGAAACAAATGATGCAGCAAAATATATTGATTAAGAAAGATACTGACCAGAGAAAAAAGATTAAAATGAAATTCCAGGAAAGAGACGGAGTATACCAGAAAGAATATTTTAAAAAGAGACATTTGTTTGAATATGGCTAAGAAATGGGAAAATTTTGAAATATACTACTTTTAGAGGGAAATTTTTTTTCTTTCTTTCTTTCTTCCTCTTAATATAATTGTGTTTTGTTTTTGTTTGTTTTTTGTTTTTTGTTTTGTTCTTCTAAGTTGAAATGATTTAAACAAAAGTAAGATATAAAAATGTGTTTTGAATGAGTTTTAAAGGATTAGATGATTAGAACTATTGAAGGGAATGCTTAAAGTTTAAATAGATTAAATATATTCTTAGCTAAGGTTCAAAAGAATGAGAAATTGAGGGAATAAATATATATTAAATTAGGAGAAATAGATATTTTCATATGTTATTTTTTGTAATCTAGTATTCTTGTCTTTTTTTCTCTCTCTCCTCTTCTTTTTTGTTTCTCTGCCTCCTTTCTCTACTTTTTTGTCTCTTTTTTTCTTTCTTTTTTGTTTATTAAGAAATATAAAAGCATAAGAGGGTCTATATGGAAAAAACAGAATTAAATTCACTAATGTAAATATAGCGTTCCGTGCGCCTTTGGCGTCTAGTCATGCCGGCCACATGACCACGGAGACGTCCTTGGACAAGCGCTGGCTCTTCGGCTTTGAAACGGAGATGAGCACCGGCCCCTAGAGTCGGAAACGACTAGCACGCATGTGCGGGGGAACCTTTACCTTTACCTTTAAATATAGTTGAATGTTGAAATGATTGTTATTTGTAAGAACATCTAGAATTTGGAGGACTGTTTTATAAATGTTACCCAGACAACATTCTGTTTTATAATGATTTATGTTACATTGAAAAATTTCAATAAAATATTTACACACAAAAAAAGAATAGAATAGAATAGAATAGAGCTGGAAGCGACCTTGGAGATCTTCTAGTCCAGCCCCCTACTCAAACAGGAGAACCTAGATCAGGGGTGTCAAACTGCCGGCCCACGGGCCAGACGCATCATCTGGAAGCCACGCCCACCCCATTGCCGGCAATGGCAAAACTGTCCCGATACATTGCACGACGTCATGTGACATCGCAAGCTTGACATGTCTGACCTAGATCATTCCAGAAGAGCTGTCCAGACTCTTTTTAAAAACATCCAGTGATGAAGCACCCATAACTTCTGGAGTCAAGCCGTTCCACTGGCTAATTGTTCTCACTGTCCGGAAATTTCTCTTAATTTCTAGGTTAATTATCCTCTCTGTTAGGAAGTTTCTCCTTAATTCCAGGTTGCTTCTCTCCTTGATTAGTTTCCTTCCATTGCTTCTTGTCTTGCCTTCAGGTGCTTTGGAAAATAGGTTGACTCCCTCTTCTTTGTGGCAGTTCAAATATTGGAACACTGCTTCTTTGTAGTTTCCTGGAGCCTGAGGAGACCAGTGGGGTTCTGGTATCCTTCCAGGAGCTCTGCTGGTCCCCTAAACAGTTTGTTCTAGGGCACGGGGTCTCCAAACCTGACAACTTTAAGACTTGTGGATTTCAGCTTCCAGAATTCTCCAGCCAGCTTTATTGGCTGGGGAATTCTGGGGGTTGAAGACCATAAGTCTTAAAATTGCCAGGTGTGGAGAACCCTGTTCTAGGGAGAAGACTTAGGGGGTGGAAGAAGCCAGGAAAGAGAGTGGCAATCCAGTATTGCTAAGTCAAGAGTTAAGGCTCTCACTGTTTGTCAGGTTCCAAAAACCAAGAAGGACACATAGTGATTCTTCCAAGCAAATTCTTTACTGTTTCTCAACTGTAGACCAAACCTTGCCATACTAAAGCAGTCTGCTATCTACACAAGCCTAGAGAGGTTGTCTTTGACTTACAGCAATTCATTTAGTGGCCAAAGTTACAAGGGAACCGAGAAAGGTGACTTCTGACCGTTTTTCACACTTATGACTGTTGCAGCATCCCCATGGTCATATGATCAAAATTCAGACGCTTGGAAAGTGACTCATATTTACGACAGTTGCAGTGTCCCGGGGTCATGAGACCCCCTTTTGTGACCTTCTGACAAGCAAAGTCACAAGGATATTGAGGGTGGGGGGTAGAGGCAGTAGATCTCTTGCCCCAGAGGTTCACACAGAAAGACACATATCAGCAACCCCCTATACTATACCTGTGCATTTGGTTTTTCTTGCCTAAATGTAGAACCTTACTTTTTTGCCATTGAATTTTGTTTTGTTAGATAGCGCCCAGTGTTCAAGTCTGTCCAGATCCTCCTGTATCTTAAGCCTGTAACTTCTGGAGTGTTGGCTATTTCTGCCAGCTTGGTGTTGCCTGCAAATTTGATGAGTTCCCCATCTATCCCCTCGTCCAAATCTCTCTCTCTCTCTCTCTCTCTCTCTCTCTCTCTCTCTCTCTCTCTCTCTCTCTCTCTCTCTCTCTCACACACACACACACACACACACACACACACACACACACACTAATCAAGTAATAACTGATCTCTTAAGTTTGGATAAGGATATTGTGAGAACACAGCCAGGATAAGAGACAAGATAAGATAATGAAATGAACGAAACTGTATTATTTAAAAAAATGCAAGCTTGAAAAAAGGTAAACTCCTACATATGCAAATTTCATTAAGGAGAAGGTTGAGCTGTGCCCAAGTCATGTGCGAAGGTGGTGATACCAGCCACACCCCTGACAATTTTCTTGTACACAAATTATGTTTTGAAAATAACTCATATGAAACAGATTAAAAAAAATTGCATCCTGTCAGTCTAGGGTGGCAGTGGTGATGTCAAATAATTTTATTACATTTTTTTCAAAGGATATAAGAAACACATTCGACTCTTAGTTTAAGAACATAATAAAATATCCATTTTCCCCCAAAAAAAGAAAAGGGGAAAGATTTTTTTTTCATTTTTAAATGTTAACAATCATCAAATCTATGTGATAAAATTTGATTTTTCTCCATCTCCTGCAAAAAGTCTACAAAGGGCTTCTAATTATAGATGAATTTATTCAGTGATTTTTCTATCAGGTGGGGCATTAATTTAGCTGTCATTGTCAGTTCTGCCATCTTTATTCATCATTCTTCTGTGGTGGGTATGGCAGGATTCTCCCAACACTGAGCATATAAAAGTTGTGCTGCTGTTATCATACATAACAATAAAGCACCGTGTGATTTTTCAAATGTTTTAAACCCTAACCAAAAGTTTCCAGTTTGAACTGTACGTTAATTTTCAAGATTTTTTGAATTGCATTATTAATTTCCATCCAATATTGCTTAGCTCTTTGACAAGTCCACCAAAGGTGATAAAAGGTTCCTATTTGAGTTTTACATTTCTAGCAACTCTCTAGAGATGCTTTATACATTTTAGCCAATTTATCTAAGGATAACTACCATCTATAGATCATTCTGTACAAGGTCTCTTTGAGGTTATAACATAATGTAAATTTTAGTCTCTTTATCCACATGCAACTGTCTTCCAAAGCACCGGAAGGCAGGACAAGAAACAATGGATGGAAACTAAACAAAGAGAGGAGCAACCTAGGACTAAGGAGAAAATTCCTAATGGTGAATCAACCAATGGGATAGCTGGCCTTCAGAAGTTCTGCACGCTCCATCACTGGAGGCTTTCAAAAAGAGACTGGACAACCATTTATCTGAAATGCTTGAGCAGGCGGTTGGACTAGGACAGGGGGCCCCAGCCTCTGGGCCACGTCCCACTAGTAGGACATGAGCTGTTTGCAACCAGGCTGCAGAACTGCAGGCAAGCACACATGCATGCACAAGTGCAAACGCATCCCTGCTTGCATGAACAGCAGAAAAACACATGTACACGTGCTGCATTTGCATGAGCGGCATCTGTGCATGCCCGCTGCTCACACAAATGGAATTGCACATGCACGCTTGCCACCCACTCCCGCAGAACCTTGCCCTCTCTCCCCACCCCCATTGGTCTGCCAAGCCGGAAAGGTTGGAGACCTCTGGACTAGAAGACCTGTTTTCCCATTGATCAATTGGTATGCTATATTGAATTTTTTTTGCCAAATTTATTATACAATTTTTAACTAATTGTTCCATTTTCAATTTTAATAAAAATTTATGCATTTTAATGGTGAGGTATTTATCATTTCAGAGAATGAGGTGGCTGGATGGAGTCTCTGAAGCAGGAGGCGTGAGCTTAAATGGACTCCAGAAGATGGTAGAGGACAGGAAGGCCTGGAGGAACGTTGTCCATGGGGTCGCGATGGGTCGGACACGACTTCGCAACTAACAACAACATTTATCATCTGAACGCAGTTCCATTTCAAAAATGGTTTTATCATGTTCAAAATTGTACAGTGTCTTATTGGCTTCATATCTTTCTGTGAATTGCCAATATGAAAACCATTGGCAATTGAAACCTTTTAGGGCCGGGTGTTTTTGTTCCAAATTCTCAAAATGAGTTGCCTAATAAGTTGTTTCTAAAATCAGCATTAAATTTAACTTTATCGTACCATAGGTACCCATGCCATCCAAATCTCAACATTACCTATTCTTTTAACCAAATGAGGAAGAGGCTGCAAAGTACAATTTCAAATCTGGCAGCCTAAACCTCCTTTTTTTTTTAGCATCACACAAATTCTTATGTTTAACAGTTGTATTTTTCCCCTTGTCAGATAAATCTAGATATCTCTTTCTGCCACTGTTTAAAGAGTAGATCCAAAGTCAAAATTGGTATTGTTTGAAGTAGAAATAGCATTTCTTGGTAAGACATTCATTTTGTTACAGATATTCTCCCCAGCAAAGACAGTTGTAGTTTATCCCATCTTAAAATGTCCTTTTTTTAAATTTCACTCCACATTTTAACACAATTCTTTTGGTAAAGCATATTGTTCATGTTTGTCAGAGTAACCCCTAAGTATTTTACCTTTTTCTCAACCATAAAATCTGTTTTATTCATCAATTCTAATTGGTTGTTTTGGTTCATATTTTTGGTTACAAGTTTTGTCTTTTGTTTGTTAATCTTAAATCCAGCTACCACACGAAATTCTTTCAGTTTTTTCATTAGTAACTCTACCCCTCTCACTGGGTCCTCTAATATCAATAAGACATCCTCAACAAATGCCCTTAATTTATACAAGTCCTTTTAATTTTTTAATCCCCTTGTTAAGTCGTGGGCTCTTGGGTGCAGGAATGACGAGGTTGAGTACAGGATAACTCATACTTTATTCTTGCTGCAACTGTACTGAAACTTGGGCTGCAACCAGCCACAATATATAGTCTAGCCCCTAGGCGGCAGCCAATGGGTTTCAACCCACTCTTGCCACCTGGGGCTAGCCAATTGCAGGACCGGAGACAGCCAGTCTGGGTTGCTGGAAAGCCGTTGGCTGCTCCAGCAATGCACGTGGTGTATCACCACAAGCCCAGTACATAACACCCCTTATCCCTTCCTCTTTCCTTATGTCAGAGCATGCACAGTCTTATTGCGCTGAGAGAACCCAGGAGTAAATACAGCAGGGGTGTTAAACTGCCGGCCTGGGGGCCAGATACGTCATGCTGAAAGCGCACCCACCCCAGCTCTGGCAATACGTCCCAATATGTCATGTGACACAGCAAGTTTGACAGCCCTGAAATACAATAAACTATACTATATGAAATATAATTCATTGTAATCTGAAGGTATTATGATAATTCATCTTTGAAACATTTATATAAATCCCCAGAAGACCGTCTGGGTCAGGCACTTTCCCCAATTTGATTTTTTTCATAACTTCAGTGATTTCCATCATCATGATTGGTCCTTTCATAAGTTGTCTTCGTGTGTTTGCGCGACATGATAAGTTCTAGTTTTAGAAATGTCTTTCTATTTTTTTCCAAAGAGAGGTGAGTTCCTTTATGTAGATTGTAGTAGTAACGATGAAAGGTTCTTTTGTATTGCCTAGTTGTCTGTTGTGACTGTATCACCATGGGAGGGGTGATGATGATGGGGTTGGAAGAGGTTCCTATTTTTCTACTTCTGCTCTACTCAACTTCAAAGGCTGTCCTGAGTGCTTCCAGATCACGTAACAAAATGCTTAGAGCAAAAAAATCCCAGGAGTGGCCTAAGGCAGGAAAAACCGAGCTAAAAATCTGAGAGAGACGCAGCCTTTTGGTCTGGGGTGTCAGAGCCGGCTTGCCTTCCCTCACATTTGCACAGAGAGCACGAAGCATTTGAGAGGCTAGGAAAAGCATGGATGGCAGGGAATCAGGTAGCTACAAACTAGGAAAATGCCAAAGCACAATGTTTTGTGAGCAGGATACCCCTATGGAAACGTCCTCTCCTCCCTCTGAGGCAAGAGCTCTGCCTCTGGATCCTCGCAACTATCATCCTGTGAGGTGGGCTAGGTGAAGAGTTCAGGTAGACCTCAACTTACAACAGTCGATTTAGTGGACAATCAAAGTTACAACAGCAGTGAAAAAGTGACTTATGACTGTTTTTCACACTTACAACCAGTGATCAAAAGTCAGACACTTGGCAACGGACTCATATTTATGATGGTCGCAGAGTCCCGGGGTCATGTGATCCCCTTTTGCGACCTTCTGACAAGTCAAGTCAATGAGGAAGCCACATTCGCTTAACAACCGTGTTACTACTGTAACTGAACAGCTGCAGCGTACACTTAACAACTGTGGCAAGAAAAGTCGTAAAACAGGACAAAACTCACTTAACAACTTGTATATTGAGGAGTACCTGTACATGACCGATACACAGGTCACTGGGAGGACCGAACCCTGTTATTGCAGGCCTTCTTTTGACAGCCTCTCCCCCCACCCCCCGCTTCTTTTGCCTCATGTTTGCATGCCAATGAACAGCCTGGCACAGTCAATCCTGCCTGACGCCTGTTTATTCGCCTGTCAGTTAGCTTCTCTGGCAACCTGTCATTCAGGACAATACATACCGTGAGCAGAAGCGCTTTAGCATGTGACAGTTGCTTTCTGAGTTACAGCACATTTTTGTGCCTTATTTTCACCGATTTTCAACTGGAATGGGTGGGGCTCCCTTTGCCAAAATTATTATTGCAGGACGTTCCCCCCATCTACTTTTGGAGGGGAGGATAGATCTGGGCTGCTACATTATTTTAATGTGCTGAAAAAGCTCTTAGAAACAAACGTTGCTACAGAAATTGATTTCTTTAGCAAGCATTGTTTTCCATAAAACAAAAAGCAGATTTCTAGGCTTTATGGCTATGAATTTAAGTTAGAAGGCAGCTTGGAAATATGTGAGCAAATCTTAAGTCAACAGAAGAGTAGCCACATCAGGATGTTGTTGGTGTTGAAGACACAGGTGTCCTTCCCTTATCCCTCAACCTGCAGGTTTTATGGAGGACACAAAATTCTGCTGTAAATCAAGCTCCGTTATGTTCATATCAAAGAGGCTCCAACATTCTGTTCTTTTGTACTGTTCCATCCTTCTTTTTAATATGATTTTTTTAAGGGGGAGAGATGATATATGTATTCATCAGAGGGCAATTTTCTTTTTAGTCTTTCACCTGGCCTCAGAATTACAAGTGGAGCAAATGTTTCTGAAAATTGAAAATCCGAAAAATCATTGACATCTGAATTTAAAAATAAAAACATGACATCTGTGTTTGCAGCTGCAGATGGCTTTGCAGTCTTTGAAAAGTCAAACATAAAAATATTGCAGCATTTTGCCAAACAAAGGATTTTTCTTTCAACCATCCAGGGATAGTCACAGCAGGTGGCAGCACTCACCTGACCTTGGCCAAGCCAGGAGCAAAATTGGAACTCATTGGGAACCCACCAAGGATGGCAGGACTGCCCTGAAAGGAAGTAGATTGAGAATCTTGAGCAACAAAAATAGTTAGGGGGCTGGAGGCTAAAACATATGAAGAACGGTTGAAGGAATTGGATTGGTCTAGTACACTGGGGGGAAAAAACCAGGGGAGACATGATAGCAGTGTCCCAATATTTGAAGGGCTACCACAAAGATGAGGGGGGTCAAGCTATTCTCCAAAGCACCTGAAAGCAAGACAAGAAGTAACAGATTGAAACTAATCAAGGAGAGAAGCAACTTAGAACTAAGAAGAAATTTCCCAACAGTGAGAACAATTAACCAGTGGAATGGCTTGCCTCCAAAAGTTGTGGGTGTGCCATCACTGGAGGTTTTCAAGAAGAGATTGGACAATCATTTGTCTGAAATGGTACAGGGTTTCCTGTTTGAACAGGGGGTTAGACTAGAAGACCTCCAAGGTTCCTTCCAACTCTGTTATTCTGTTACTCAATAGTATTTATTTTATTTTTTTTAAAAAAGGAAATGGTTAAATTGAACCTGAATCAGTAGGAAGATCCCCTGGTTGTCAGTGAGGGCTTAAGAGGGGATAGAGGGAGGGCCCTGAAAATCCCGGTTTCAGAAAACTCAGTCAAGGGGATGCTGGGAGCTCTCTCCAGAGCCTGGAAAACAGGCTGCCCCAAGGAAGTGGATGCTCCATCCCCTCTCGGTCCAGAGAGCAAGACGTGGAATCCTGGACTGAAGATACAGGAACATCAGTTCTGTTGAGCTTTAACAGGAAGAGAAGCACCCAAAGGCTGCAGGAGTCACCATCAGGGGAGACCTCCCTCTGTTAGGGGCCTGCAGCAGGCACGGGGAGGATGGGACGCCCTTCCTCTTTCTGAGTCTTCTAACTAGCCAACCTCACAAGGTGCAAAGTAAAGTGAGGGAAAGGAAGGCTACGGAGACCCCTACTGGCCATTGAACCACCTGGAAGATGGAGGGCGATATCAATATGCATGGTCAAAAGAGGGCAGCCGTTTTCTGGCATATTGGAGCATCTCGGTAAACCCTCCCTGCCCCCTTGACCCCCGCTCCTCAGAACAAGGTGAAAAGCACTAACTCTAGAAGGTTGCTGGCTCAATAGAGCTTGACATGAGTTCTCTGATGGATTTCCCTCACCCTGCCACACACACCCCCTCCACCCCTGCCTCATAAATTGAGGGAGGGAGCTGTGGTCATTCCTGGGAACGTCCTAGAATCGAGATCGTGTCATTAGCAAAACCAGACCACGGCAAGAGAGTTGAGAAACAGCTCTTCTTCTGGAGTGGGAGATGGTAGGTGGCATGTCAGGTGCAAGTAATCAGGAATAGGAATTGAGTCCAAAGCACTAAAAGTTTATTATATGCTACCTATACGCAAGAAACTGATCTACTAACGGTTATTCTATTCTGTTCTGTTCTGTTCTAGCCAGATTGGTACTAGATAAGAGTCCATGGAATGCCCGGGGGTGGGGGGTGGGGGGCTTGGACTCGGGTTTCTTGTACAGAGAGTCCCCAACTTACAAACACAATTGACCTCAAAATGTATGTGGCTAAGCAAGACAGTTGCTAAGTGAGTTTTGCCCCATTTTATGATCTTTTTGCCACAATTGTTAAGTGAATCACTGCAGTTGTTAAGTTAGTAACACGGTTGTTAAGAGAATCTGGCTTCCCCATGGACTTTGCTTGTCAGGGGTTGCTTGTCAAAAGGGGATCACATAACCCCGGGACACTTGACCGCCCTAAGTGCATGCCAGTCGCCAAGCTTCCGAATTTTGATCATCTGACCGACCACGGGGATGATTGCAATGGTCATAAGTGTGAAAAATGATCATACGTCATTTTTTTCCAGTGCTGCTTTAACTTTGAATGGTCACTAAATGAATGATTGTTATGTCAAGGACTACATTTAATAACTTATATATTATTTGAGTTTGGGGTGGATTGTTCTAAATAGGGGAATATTAAATTCTGAAAATCCAGTTTTCAGTGTTGCTGAAGCGCAAATATTTCTATTGCCCAAAATAAATTGAACTTCATACCAAAAGAAACATAACACATTACCCATTTGTTGCTCTGTCTGCTCTGACTTGAGGGGTTCCGTTACTAAAAAAATATTTTAGTCTATAAAGATTCTCTCTCAAAAATTCGATTTCAGCCATATCATAATTATTATCCTGATGTATATATGTTATTAAGGGACGCGGTGGCTCAGTGGGTTAGGACGCTGAGCTTGTCGATCAGAAGGTCGGCAGTTTGGCGGGTCGAATCCCAAGTGCCGCGTAACAGAGTGAGCGCCTGTTACTCGTCCCAGCTTCTGCCCACCTAGCAGTTCGAAAGCACGTAAAAATGCAAGTAGAAAAAAAGGGACCACTACGGTGGGAAGGTAACAGCGTTCCGTGCGCCTTTGGCGTCTAGTCATGCCGGCCACATGACCACGGAGACGTCCTCGGACAAACGCTGGCTCTTCGGCTATGAAACGGAGATGAGCACCGGCCCCTAGAGTCGGAAACGACTAGCACACATGTGCGGGGGAACCTTTACCTTTATATATGTTATTAAAGGGGAAGTATCCTTTATCAAAGCTCGGTATTTATTCTTCCCAGTTTGAAGCATCGTTTTAGTGAAAACTTTTTCTTTCTTTCTTTCATTCTAGAAAAATATTTTGGGTGAGAAAGCCATTGATTTTAAAAATTATTTGGCTCTAATAAAGTTTCAGTTTGGACCCATTGTTTAGAAGAGTCTTCCAGAATGGATGGAAACATATGCTCCAAATGGCGCTTGATAATACATTATCAAATAGAGTGTTCCCCAGCCTCCTGTTTCTAAACTCCTTTTATTTATTTAAATAAATAAAATAAATAAAATCCTTTTATTTATTTTCAGCTTTTTTCTATCAAGGCAGATTTCTATTATTTACTAATTTATTTTTTGCCAAAGTCTTAAAGCTGGTTCTGGAATTTCCACCAGGAGACGTTGAAATAGAAAATTGAGTTGTGCAAGGATTTTTATTTTTACCACTGTATTTTGCCCACGATGTTGAAAACATAAAATGTAATTTGCAAAAATTAACTGATAGTCCTGACAGTTTTAGAGCCTTCTGCATTTCTTTAGTACCATCTAGTGACAGTCTGGATTTATGCTGCCCCAATCAGAGAACCATACAACTCTCAAACTACCACAGCTGTGATATATCTAGAATATAATAGAGCTGGAAGGGACTTGGAGGTCTTGTAATCCAGCCCCCCCCCCCCGCTCAAGCAGGAGAACCTATACCTTCTCAGACAAGTGACTGTCTAGACTCTAGCCTCTTTTAAAAATCTCCAGTGACGGAGCACCCACCTTCTGGAGGCAAGCTCTTCCACTCATTAATTGTCCTCACTCTCAGGAAGTTTCTCCTTAATTCTAGGTTGCTTCTCTCTTTGATCAGTTTCCAACCATTGTTTCTCATCCTTCCATCTGGTGCTTTGGTGAACAACCTGACCCCCTCTTCCTTGTGACAGCCCCTCAGATACTGGATCACTGCTATCATGTCTCTCCTATTTCTTCTTTTCTTTAGACTGGCCAAACCCAAGTTCTGCAGCTGTTCTTCATACGTTTTGGTCTCCAGGCCTTTGATCACCTTAGTTGCTCTTCTCTGAATTTTTTCCAAACTCCCAATATCTTTTTTGTGGTATGGTGACCAAAATTGCTTGCAGTATTCCAGATGTGGTCTTACTAGGGTTTTATAAAGCGGTACTAGTACTTTGCATGATGTTGATTCTATGCCTCTGTTTATTCAACCTAGGATTGTATTAGCTTTTTTGGCTGCTACTGCACACTGCTGGCTCACAGTCAAATCATCGTCCACTAGGACTCCAAGGTCCCTCTCACAGTTACTCTTTTTGAGCCAGGTCCTGCCTAATCTGTATTTATACCTTTGATTTTTCCTGCCTAAATGTAAAACTCCACATTGAAACTCATTTTGTTGGATAGGGCCCATTGTTTAAGTTTGTCAAGATCCTTTTGTGTTGTGTATGTAAATAGTTGCAAACTAGGGAATTTGCAGACTGCACCGTAGCTAGGTTTGAGCAGGAGATTCAGGTGCAATCATTGGCTGCGAATAGCAAGAAGCGGGAGAATTGTTGTTGTTAGCTGCGAAGTCGTGTCCGACCCATCGCGACCCTATGGACAATGTTCCTCCAGGCCTTCCTGTCCTCTACCATCTTCTGGAGTCCATTTAAGCTCACGCCTACAGCTTCAGTGACTCCATCCAGCCACCTCATTCTCTGTCGTCCCCTTCTTCTATTGCCCTCGATCTTTCCCAGCATTAGGCTCTTCTCCAGTGAGTCCTTCCTTCTCATTAGGTGGCCAAAGTATTTGAGTTTTAGCTTCAGGATCTGGCCTTCTAAAGAGCAGTCAGGGTTTATCTCCTCTAGGACTGACCGGTTTGATCGCCTTGCAGTCCAAGGGACTCGCAGGAGTCTTCTCCAGCACCATAGTTCAAAGGCCTCAATTCTTTGGCGCTCAGCCTTTCTTATGGTCCAACTTTCACTGCCATACATTGCAACTGGGAAGACCATAGCCTTGACTATACGCACTTTTGTTGACAGGGTGATGTCTCTGCTTTTTAGTGTGCTGTCTAGATTTGCCATGGCTTTCCTCCCCAGGAGCAAGCGTCTTTTAATTTCTTGGCTACAGTCCCCATCTGCAGTGATCTTGGAGCCCAGGAAAATAAAATCTGTCACTACCTCCATTTCTTCCCCATCTATTTGCCAGGAATTGAGAGGGCCAGATGCCATGATCTTGGTTTTCTTAATGTTAAGTTTCAACCCAAGTTTTGCACTCTCCTTCTTCACCCGCAACAAGAGGCTCTTTAGTTCTTCTTCACTTTCTGCCATTAGAGTGGTATCATCTGCGTATCTTAGGTTGTTGATATTTCTTCCGGCAATCTTAATTCCAACTTTTGATTCATCTAGCCCTGCCTTTCTCATGATGTGCTCTGCATATAAGTTAAATAGGCAGGGTGACAGTATACAGCCTTGCCGGACTCCTTTCCCAATTTTGAACCAATCAGTGGTTCCGTGTCCAGTTCTCACTGTTGCTTCTTGACCCGCATATAGGTTTCTCAAGAGACAAATAAGATGGTCTGGTACTCCCATCTCTTTAAGAACTTGCCACAGTTTGTTATGATCCACACAATCAAAGGCTTTAGCATAGTCAATGAAGCAGAAGTAGATGTTTTTCTGGAACTCCCTAGCTTTCTCCATGATCCAGCGTATGTTGGCAATTTGATCTCTAGTTCCTCTGCCTCTTCGAAATCCTGCCTGTACTTCTGGTAGTTCTCGATCCACATACTGCTGAAGTCTAGCTTGTAGGATTTTAAGCATGACTTTACTAGCATGAGAAATGAGTGCAATGGTGCGATAGTTTGAACATTCTTTGGCACTGCCTTTCTTTGGAATTGGAATGTAAACTGATCTTTTCCAATCCTGTGGCCACTGTTGAGTTTTCCAAATTTGCTGGCAAATTGAGTGTAGCACTTTTACTGCACTGTCTTTTAAGATTTTGAATAGCTCAGCTGGAATACTGTCACCTCCACTAGCTTTGTTGTTGCTCAGCTTTTCTAAGGCCCACTTCACTTCACATTCTAGGATGTCTGGCTCGAGGTCAGTGACCAACTCATTGTGATTATCTGGGACGTTAAGCTCATTCTTGTATAGTTCTTCTGTGTAATTTTGCCACCTCTTCTTAATCTCTTCTGCCTCTGTTAGGTCCCTGCCATTTTGGTCCTTTATCATGCCCATTTTTGCATTAAACGTTCCCTTCATCTCTCCAATTTTCTTGAAAAGATCTCTGGTCCTCCCTATTCTATTGTTTTCTTCTATTTCTTTGCACTGTTCATTTAAGAAGGCATTCTTATCTCTTCTAGCTATTCTCTGGAATTCTGCATTCAATTGGGCATATCTATGTTTTTCTCCCTTGCCTTTCGCTTCCCTCCTTTCCTCAGCTATTTGCAAAGCTTCCTCAGACAGCCATTTTGCTTTCTTGCATTTCTTTTTCTTTGGGATGGTTTTGGTTGCTACCTGTTGTACAATGTCGCGAACCTCTGTCCATAGTTCTTCAGGCACTCTGTCTATCAGATCTAATTCCTTAAATCTATTTGTCACCTCTACTGTATATTCAACAGGGATATGATTTAATTCATACCTGACTGGCCTAGTGCTTTTCCCTACTTTCTTCAGTTTAAGCTTAAACTTTGCAAGGAGAAGCTCATGATCTGAGCCACAGTCAGCTCCTGGTCTTGTTTTTACTGACTGTATAGAGCTTCTCCATCTTTGGCTGCAGAGCATATAGTCAATCTGATTTCTGTGTTGACCGTCTGGTGATGTCCATGTGTAGAGCCGTCTCTTGGGTTGTTGGAAAAGAGTGTTTGCTATGACCATCGTATTCTCTTGACAAAATTCTATCAGCCTGTGCCCTGCTTCATTTTGTACTCCAAGGCCAAACTTGCCTGTTATTCCAGTTATCTTTTGGCTTCCTACTTTAGCATTCCAATCCCCCATGATGATAAGGACATCATTTTTTGGTGTTAGTTCTATAAGGTGCTGTAGGGCTTCATAGAACTGGTCAATTTCATCCTCTTCAGCACTGGTGGTTGGGGCATAGACTTGGACTACTGTGATATTGAATGGTTTGCCTTGGATTCGAACTGAGATCATTCTGTCATTTTGAGGATTGTATCCCAGTATTGCTTTTCCTACTCTTTTATTGACTATGAAGGCTACTCCATTTCTTCTGAGGGATTCTTGCCCGCAGTAGTATACCTGATGGTCATCTGAATTAAATTCACCCATTCCTGTCCATTTTAGTTCGCTGATACCTAAGATGTCGATGTTCAGTCTTGTCATCTCTTGTTTGACCACGTCCAGCTTTCCTTGATTCATGGATCTTACATTCCAGGTTCCTATGGAGAAAAAATCTTTACAGCATCGGACTTTCCTTTCACCACCAGACACATCCACAGCTGAGCGTCCTTTCGGCTTTGGCCCAGTCGCTTCATTCTTTCTGGCGCTACTAGTACTAGCCCTCTGCTCTTCCCCAGTAGCATATTGGACGCCTTCCGACCTGAGGGGCTCATCTTCCAGCGTCATATCGTTTTGCCTTTTGGTACTGTCCATAGGGTTTTCATGGCAAAGATACTGGAGTGGGTTGCCATTTCCTTCTCCAGTGGATCACGTTTTGTCAGAACTCTCAGCTATGACCTGTCCGTCTTGGGTGGCCCTGCACGGCATAGCTCATAGCTTCATTGAATTACGCAAGCCCCTTCGCCACGACAAGGCAGTAATCCATGAAGGGGAGCGGGAGAATAAACGCCTCTAATTGGTTACAGTTCAAACAGTTCCACTATAAAAGGTTGCAACACTTGACAGTTGCCAGTTGACAATTGTGTATTCAATAAACTCGTTCATTGCAAAAACCACTCTGAGTCCTCGTCTATCAGAACCAAACAATTGGCGACGAAGGTGGGATAGACAGAAGACCAGAGAATCGGAGAATTGTTGCGCAAAGGCGGCAAATTCGAAAACGAGTCACAGTCAACCAGCGGCCGCGGTGAAATAGAAAAATTCTCCGAATGGCGCAAATAGGGTCCTTGAAGGAATTCGACCCAAACTTCCCCGAGGATTGGGAAGAGTACATCGGTCAAGTGGAAGGGTTCCTGCTAGTGAACGGAATCACTGATGACAGGAAAAAGGCGGCAGCATTATTGACGATTTGCGGCACACCGGTCTACAGAATCGCCGTCGGACTGTGTCAACCGCAACCAGTCTCTAGCGTGCCTTATGCCGACCTTTTAGCCAAACTAAAGGTCCACTTTACACCTAGGAGATCTGAGCTCTTTTGGCGCCGCATCTTTGAGAAAAGGAACCAGAGACCGGGTGAATCCATCCAAAAATTTGTCGCTGCCGTCAGGGAAGCCGCAGTACGATGTAAATACGATAACTTAGAAATAAGAATTCGGGACCGAGTCGTACTGGGCTTGCGTGATGAGCAGCTACAAAACAGAATAATCGCCAAACCCAACGGCGATCTGCAGGAGGTGATAGACGAACTCTTAACGTACGAGTCTACCGGGTATCGTGACCCCCCCCCCGCAGTAGCATGGCAGCGGCGTCTGAGATCAACCAAGAGGGCTATGTGGACTGCGGGGAGGTGGACCAGCAGTGGGAAGACGACATCGCCGAGGTCTCAAGACGATTCGGGAAATTGGCGCCAAGACCGCCCAGAAGTGAGGGGCCCGATCCTAACCGCCGACAACAACCCGCAACTCCGCAAAGACAAGCGACCGGGGCACAACGACCATGGAGGGACACCACAACCAGACTGAGAGACAACGACAGCCAAAACCGGTGCGGCAGCTGCGGAGGCAACCATCCCCGTGCATCTTGCCGATTCCGAAATGCAAAGTGCAGGGCGTGTGGGAAGACCGGCCACATCCAGGCCATCTGTAGGAGCCGCGCTCGTGACAACCGCCTGCACGAAGTCGATGTGTGGCCCAAAGGTAAGGTAACCCCTTACTTTAGTGGCAAAGAGACCCCTAGACCCCGGGTTAAAATTCCAAATCTAGGGGAGGTGGCGCGCGTCAATCGCAGGTGGAAAGGGAAAAACAGCAATTTTCCAGAAGGAAAATTAAAAATCATAGTCCATCTGCAAGGGGTTCCTTGCAGAATGGAAATAGATTCAGGGGCTTCAGTGTCAATAATCTCCAGTGAAACCCTTGAGAGGATTGAACTATTAAGTGGAAGAAAAATTCCACTTAGTTCAACAAAAATTCAGTTAACAGACTTTCAAAAAAGCCCAATAAAAATAAAAGGGAAGGTTAGCCTTAGAGTAAAATTTAAGGGATTTAAGGGGGTCTTAGATTTAATAGTTACTGAAGGGCATAGGACTAGTCTAATTGGCCTTAACTGGTTCCCGGCCCTGGGCATTTGGGTTGGGGGAATAAATTCAGTAATTAAAAATAAGACCCTCGAATCAGTCTGCATTGAATTTGCAGACGTATTCGATGGGTCTCTCGGTAAATACAAAGGGCCCCCGATTAAATTTAACCTAGACCCTTCAGTGAAACCTATCAGGCTTAAGGCCCGAAGGGTGCCTTTCACCCTGAAGGAAAAAATCGAGGCCGAGCTCGACAGGCTAGTAGGCCAAGGAGTCTTAGAACCTGTTGAGGGTGGCCTATGGGAAACGCCGATTGTCACACCCCTCAAACCTAATGGGGATGTGAGAATCTGCGCTGACTATAAGGCCACCCTGAACATTGGAATGAAAAAGCATGCTTACCCGGTCCCGACGGTGAAGCAGGTCCTCGCGACGATCCAGGACGGCGCCATGTTTGCCAAGTTAGACTTGGCGCATGCGTACTTACAATTGACTGTTTCTGAAGAGGCTGCAGAAGCACAGACGATTGTTACCCACAAGGGGGCGTTCCGGGTCCACAGACTGCAATTTGGTATTGCAGCTGCTCCAGGCATCTTCCAAGAAGTGATGGAGAGGACCTTAAAGGGCATACCTGGTGTATGCCCTTACTTTGATGATGTCCTGATAGCTGGAAAAGATGAGGAAATGTTAGTAGAGCGGCTGGAACAGGTACTGGGCAGATTTAGGGGGGCTGGATTGAAATTAAAAAAGGAAAAATGTTCCATTGGGGTTAAGTCCACTGATTTTTTGGGATTCAGGATAGACAAGAATGGAATCCATCCTACCCCTGACAAAATTAAGGCAATTAAATGGGCTCCTGAGCCAAGGAACAAGGCTGAACTACAAGCCTTCCTTGGCTTGGTAAACTTTTACCATACGTTTGTACCTCACAAGGCTGCCATTGCAGAACCCCTCCACAGACTCTTAGATAAGAAGGCCCCTTGGCAGTGGCAGGATAAACATAGAGTTAGTTTTCAAACGTTAAAAGACATTCTTTCCAGCCAATCAACTGTAACCCACTTTATAGAAAATAAACCTATTTACCTAGCGTGTGATGCTTCACCTTATGGTGTGGGGGCTGTGATCAGCCATTTAGACAAACCAAGGGATACAAAGACCAATCGCATATTACTCCCGGACACTAACCAAAGCCGAGAGGAACTATGCGCAGATTGACAGGGAAGCATTGGCAATTGTGGCTGGAGTAAAGAAGTTCCATGACTACCTTTACGGTAGGAACTTTACCATACTGACTGACCACAAACCCCTGTTGGGACTGTTTACCACGGATAAACAGACTCCCCAAATCATGTCACCCCGAATGCTGAGGTGGTCCATTTTCCTCTCAGCATATTCATTTTCTCTCCAATACAGACCGGGCAAGGACATGGGACATGCTGACGCCCTGAGCAGGCTGCCCTTGAACATCACTGAGGATGACCCTGCCCCTGTGGGACAAATAATGTCTCTACAGGACATCCCTGACTGGCCTTTAACAGCTAAAGATATAGCTGTGGCAACAAACTCTGATCCAACTTTAAAGAGAATAATGGCCTGGGTTCTAAGCGGGTGGCCAAATGCAAATCCGGATGCCAAGTACATCCCATATTTCAGAAGGAAAGATGAACTGTCAGTTCATTTGGGATGTTTACTGTGGGGAAATCGTGTGGTTATTCCTGAAATCCACAGGCCAGCCATTCTATTAGAATTACATGAAGGCCACCCAGGAATAGTACGCATGAAGGCGTTGGCTAGGAGTCACTTGTGGTGGCCAGGTCTGGACAACAACATTGAGGAATGCGTTGCCAATTGCCACCTGTGCCAACGCTCTAGGCCAGAACAACAACACATTCGTACGCATAAATGGGAGTTAGCTAGAAATCCTTGGTCCAGGATTCATATTGATTTCGCTGGACCATTCCAGGGGGTAACATTTCTGGTGGTTGTTGACAGCTTCTCTAGATGGCTAGAGGTAGTACCAGTCAGCTCTACGACTTCGGGTAGAACAATACAGGTATTAAGGGGCCTCTTTGCCACTCACGGGTTACCAGACGTAATCGTGTCAGATAACGGGCCACAATTCACCTCTGTTGAATTCCAGGATTTCCTCAAGGCCAACTCGATTAAGCACAAGACATCAGCACCCTTCCACCCATCCACCAACGGCTTGGCTGAACGTAATGTGAGGACCACGAAAGACGCTTTAAAAAGGATCATCCGAGGTGACTGGCCTCAAAGACTGGCCGAATTCTTGCTGACCCAACACACGACCCCATGTACTGCCACAGGCAAAAGTCCAGCTGAAATGAGGTGGGGAAGAAGACTAACCACCAAATTGGACAGATTACACCCTGACAGACTTCCACCAAGTGCTGAATTGGACATGCCTAGTAGAACATTTAAAGTGGGGGATTTAATCTGGGCTAGAAACTATGCACAAGGGGACAAATGGATTCCAGGGGTGGTTACTGAAATTTTAGGTCCCCTGTCTTATACTATTGAGGGGGAAGGGAATAGGATCAGCAAGAGACACATAGACCAGTTGAGGAAGCGAACTAGTGGGTGCGTACCTGAAGAAGGGGAGCAAAGCACATTTGTGGGGAACAGTACATCCTGGTTCAGTGATAACAACCTGCCAGATAGTGGAGTTGCAGAATTGCATAACAACTCAGTCCCTGGTAACCAACAACAGCAATATAGTCAGTACGATTGGGAAATACCCCTGCGGAGTAGGCCAGGATCAGATGATCTTCAAACACAAACAAATCCACAAAACAGCAATAGGGAAGCACCAGAGCCAGTTAACCAAGAGCCCAGGTCCAACAGAGACAATCAGCTAAGCAGACAATCTGGTAAGGGTGTCCCTAGCAGCCAGGGCAATAGATACCCTTCTAGAATCCATAGGCCACCTAAATACTTGAAGGATTTTGTTCATAAATAACAACAACTGGGGGGTAAGGGGTGTTGTGTATGTAAATAGTTGCAAACTAGGGAATTTGCAGACTGCACCGTAGCTAGGTTTGAGCGGGAGATTCAGGTGCAATCATTGGCTGCGAATAGCAAGAAGTGGGAGAATAAACGCCTCTAATTGGTTACAGTTCAAACAGTTCCACTATAAAAGGTTGCAACACTTGACAGTTGCCAGTTGACAATTGTGTATTCAATAAACTCGTTCATTGCAAAAACCACTCTGAGTCCTCGTCTATCAGAACCAAACATTTTGGATCCTCAGTTTGTCTTCTGGGGTGTTGGCTACTCCTGCCAGTTTAGTGTCATCTGCAAATTTGGTGAGTTCCCCTTCTATTCCCTCATCTAAGTCATTGATGAAGATATTGAAGAGAACTGGGCCTAAGACAGAACCTTGTCGTACCCCACTGCTTACTTCTCTCCATGTGGATGTAATACCTTTGAGGACTACTCGCTGAGTACTATTTGTCAGGCAGCTACAGATTCATCTGGTGGTGATGTTGTCTATCCCACCTTTTTCTAGTTTACAAAGGAGTAGGTTGTGGTCTACTTTGTCGAATGCCTTACTGAAATCTAAGTATTTAGATTTGTATGCTACGTCCACAGCATTTCACTGGTCAATTAGCTTGGTCACTTTTATCAAAGAATGAAATAAGATTGGTTTGGAATGATCATTGCCAAGTTTGGAGACCCCTGCTTTAGTTGTTTCCTTTGGTTTTATGACCTCTTTACCTTCTAGTGATTTATACTTTATTAAAAATTTCAGCATAATTTCCCTGCCATGCTTTTTGCTGCGAGATTGAACTCACACTTTTTATTTATAGCCTTTTATTCCTTTATTTAGTAAACATATAGCCGCCCATCTCATTCACATGACCTTTACCCAATGATATCTCAGAAGAGAGCTTACTGTTATTTCAGGGTCCTTATCCCTGGGATTGTTTGTCCTCCAGGAGGGTTGGAAGAAGGGGGAGGGACAGGGAAAGGATGATCTCCCCCAGGAGTTTTAAGTACCTGTTAAAGAGGAGCAGAGACAGTCCTGAGCCCTGTGGCACCACGCAAAGGAGGGGCGGTGGCTTTGGTAGATCATAGACACCTTTGTCTGGCATGGGTGCAGATCACCAAGGTGGAGGAGCAGGTGCCCTTTAATGGGAGCCGAAGGGAGGCGGGTCATCTCCCTGGGAATTCTGAGGGCTTTATGACTTCATCCCTGAAGGCTAAAGTGTCAGTTGGTGACAGTTATCAGAGTGAAGATGCCTTCCTGGAGGTCAGCTGCTCTTCATTGGGGCTCCTGGACTCTGGGGGACCTTCCCTCTTTTTCTAGCCAACCCTTAGAGGGGTAAGAGAGGGAGAGAGAGTGGGATAGGTTGAAGGCTCCAGCCAAGCCATTAGGAGCTTCCAGGCCTCCATGAGGGTTGGGCTCTTGAACTTCTGCAGTGGTCCTGTTGATTTCAATGGGCAAATCTATTTCAAGGCCTAGCCCAAACCCTGTTGAGTCTGCTTCCAAGCCCTGACTTCAGAAACTAAGCAGCAGACTATTAAGCTGCTGAGCGGTGCTGAAGCCTCGGTGGAGCCCCTGGAACAAGAGGCAATCCACATCCAAAGAGCTATGGTTTCTGTGCAAAAAAGGACCAATAGGCAGCTTTAGTGATGGCTTTGGCTACTTCCTAGAGCCCTTTATCTGTCACAGGTGCAGGTCACCAGGGTGGAGGAGCAGGTGCCCTTTAATGGGAGGCGAAGGGAGGGGGGTCATCTCCCTGGGAATTCTGAGGGCTTTATGACTTCATCCCTGCAGGCCAAAGTGTCAGTTGTGACAGTTATCAGTTATCAGAGTGAAGATGCCTTCCTGGAGGTCAGCTGCTCTTCATTGGGGCTCCCAGACTCTGGGGGACCTTGCCTCTTTTTGTAGCCAACCCTTAGAGGGGTAAGAGAGGGAGAGAGATTGGGATAGGTTGAAGGCTCCAGCCAAGCCATTAGGAGCTTCCAGGCCTTCTCCATGAGGGTTGGGCTCTTGTACTTCTGCAGTGGTCCTGTTGATTTCAATGGGCAACTCTATTTCAAGGCCTAGCCCAAACCCTGTTGAGTCTGCTTCCAAGCCCTGACTTCAGAAAGTAAACAGCAGACTATTAAGCTGCTGAGCGGTGCTGAAGCCTTGGTGGAGCCCCTGGAACAAGAGGCAATCCACATCCAAAGAGGCAATCCACATCCAATAGGCAGCTTTATTGATGGGTTTGGCTGCTTCCTAGAGCCCTTTGTCTGTCACAGGTGCAGGTCACCAAGGCGGAGGAGCAGGTGCCCTTTAAGGGGAGGCGAAGGGAGGGGGGTCATCTCCCTGGGAATTCTGAGGGCTTTATGACTTCATCCCTGCAGGCCAAAGTGTCAGTTGTGACAGTTATCAGAGTGAAGATGCCTTCTTGGAGGTCAGCTGCTCTTCACTGGGGCTCTGGGACTCTGGGGGACCTTCCCTCTTTTTGTAACCAACCCTTAGAGGGGCAATTGAGGGTGAGAGATTGGGATAGGCTGAGGGTGGGGGTGAGGGCGAGAGGGTGAAAGGGGGAGGTGGAGGTTGAGAGACGGGGAGAGGGGGGAGGGGGAGAATAAAGGTCAGGATCAAGGGGAGGGGGACAAGGAGGGGAGGGGTTATGGGGAAGGGGAGGAACAAAGTTTAAAAGGGGAGGGGAAGAAAGTTGAGGAATGTGAGGAGGACAAAGAGGTGGAATGGGCTGGGGAGGAGGAGGGGAGTGAAAGGCGAGGTTGGGGGGGACAGAATGGGGTGGAAAGGGAGGGGAGAAGAAGGGGAGGGAGAGCGGTATGAAGAGGTGAGAGATGGAGCGGGAGGGGAAGGGAGGTAGATGGGTGGGGGAGGGACAAATAGGGAGGGGGGAATTTTAATCTTTTCATGTCTTCATCCAGGCAGGTTATTATCAGAGGTAAGTGAGAGGGAGGCTGAGGGGTGGGGAGGACGGGGAGGGGGATTGGATGGAGGAGGGGAAAGGCGTAGAGGGGGGTGAAGCAGGAGTAGAAGGGAGATATGGAGGAGGAAGGTTGTGGGAATCAAAAAAGTTAGCCAGGGAGGTAGATGGGTGGGGGAGGGACAAATAGGGAGGGGGGAATTTTAATCTTTTCTTGTCTTCATCCAGGCAGGTTATTATCAGAGGTAAGTGAGAGGGAGGCTGAGGGGTGGGGAGGACAGGGGGAGGGGGATTGGATGGAGGAGGGGAAAGGCGTAGAGGGGGGTGAAGCAGGAGTAGAAGGGAGATATGGAGGAGGAAGGTTGTGGGAATCAAAAAAGTTAGCCAGGGAGGTAGATGGGAGGGGGAGGGACAATTAAGGAGGGGGGAATTTTAATGTTTTTATCCATGCAGGTTATCATCCAAGGTAAGTGAGAGGGAGGGAGAGGGAGGGTGAGAGAAATGGAGAGGTGAAGCAGGAGGGGGAGGGGGACAGGGAGAATAGGATAGAGGGACAGAGAGGTTGAGTGGGCTGGGCAGGAGTTGCAAAGGGAGGGGAGCTAGGTGGGAGGGGGAGGGACAATTAGGGAGGGGGGAATTCTAATCTTTTCATGTCTTCATCCATACAGGTTATCAGAGGTAAGTGAGGAGGAGGGGGAGCAGAATAGGGAGAAGGGGAGAGGCAGGAAGGGGAGGGGGAGAGGTAGCAGAAAGGGGAGGGAGAGGAGGACAAATGGGTGGAATGGTATTGCGGGGTAAGGGGAGGAGGAGAGGGGGAGAAAAATCAGGGTAGGACCTGGCAAGGGCCATGAGGGGAGGACGGGGAGAGGGGGAGGGTACAGGGAGGGGTATTTGGAGAGGAGGGGAAGGAGGGATAGAGAGAGTGGAGAGGCAAGGACAGGGAACTGAGTTCCCTCCCTTCCCTTTCTCTCCCCCTCGCTCCTTTCTCCTCACTCTCCTCCCCTCCCTGTGCTGCTCCCCATCCCTCTTTCCATCCCCTCCCACCTCCCCTCCCGCTCCCCCTGTATCCCTTCTCCCCCTCCCCCCACAACCCACCCCCTAGGGGAAGCAAGAAGGGGTGGGTGATAGGAGAAAGGGGAGGGAGAGGAGGACAAATGGGTGGAGTGGTATGGGGGAGGGGGAGGGGTACAGATAGGGGTATTTGGAGGGAAGGGGAAGGGCAGGGAATTATGTTCCTTCCCTTTCTCTCCCCCTCTCGCTCCTTTCTCCCCACTCTCCTCCCTTCCCTTCCCCATCCCTCTTATCCCCTCCCATCTCCCTTTCCCCTCCACCTCCCCTCCCGCTCCCCCTGTACACCACCTTCCCCTGCACTTCCCATATCCCACATCCTGGCCATATCTTTTTCCCTGTGAGGAGGTGGGCAAAGAGGGAGAGAGGGAGGGACAAGGGCAGAGAAAAAGTATTCCCTCCCCTCCCTTCCCCTCTCTCACTG
Source organism: Vipera berus (assembly GCF_964194415.1). NCBI lineage: Eukaryota > Metazoa > Chordata > Lepidosauria > Squamata > Viperidae > Vipera > Vipera berus. The sequence goes on along the minus strand of NC_138212.1, from coordinate 25,155,474 downwards.
GCTCCCTTCTCCCCTCCCTCCACCTCCTCTTTGTCCACTCATCCCAGACATCATCCCACTTCACATCCCCCACCTCAATATCCAATACCTTCCCTCAGCGTCTCCCTGTACCCCTCCCTCCCTCCCTCCCCCCTTCCCCTGCCTATCCTCTCCTGATCCTCATTCCCCTCCCCCTGCCTATCCCCCCATCCCACTGCCTCTCCCCCCCTCCTTCATATTTGCCCCTAACATCTCACTCCACATCATCCTCCCCCTCTCCCCTCCCCCTTTTTGAAGGCCCACTTATTTCTTCTCTCTGATAACTGGGGAAGGAGCGATGGAGGGAGGAGAGCCTGGGGCAAGGAGGGGTGAGGGAGGGAGGTCAGGGATGAGCAGGAGTACAGGGGAGGGGAATCTGGAGGGGAGAGGGATCTAGGGAAGTGGAGAGTGGGAGGAGTAAGGGCAGGGGCCCAGGGTTTTCTCCCCACTCCCTTCTTTCTGTCCCCCTCCCCTTCCATACTATCCACCTCCCCATCTCCTGCCCCTCCCCTCAGCCTCCTTCTCCTCCCCTCCTCCTCCTCACATCCTTTCCCTCTGCATCCTGTCCCCGCTTCTCTTCCTCTCAACCTCCCCTCCCTTCACAGGGCCCTTCCATAGACGGGAGGCCCAGGGTGGTCTTCCATCTTTTGGGGAATTTATGACATCACTGTGTTCCCTCCAAAGTCAAGCGCTCCGAATTTGCCAGGTAGCTGATAAAAACATCATCCCTGAATTTGAGGGAGACTTTTACTTTTGCAAAGGGTCCTTTTACCTGAAGATACAAATCGTGAAAAGATTCAGGTGAGGCAAAAAAAAACATTTATTGGGGGGAGGGCCAAGTCTTTCTAAAAGGTACAGAAACAAATGCTACGTATAGCCTACTGTACCAGCCTCCCTGACGTGCACAACGTCCCTGCCTGAGCAGCGGGAGCGACCTGAGGACGGGGAAGGGTCCCGAGGAGTTCAAACCCCACCAACTGTACCTTACAGCCAGGTCTCTCCTGGCTGCTTCAGGCCTCTGGGGGTGGGGGAACATGAGGTGGTCCAAGCGAATTCATCCTTGTCCCAAGGGGTTTCCAGCTACCTTCAAAGAGGCGCTGCTGTGCCCCCTACTCACGAAGCCATTGCTGGACCCCTCCATTCTGCAGAATTTTGTCCAGTCTGCTGCCTTCCCTTTTTTAGGAAAGATGGTGGAGAAAGTGGTGGCATTCCAGCTCCAGAGGACCCTTCAAGGAAACAGATTATCTGGACCCTCTTTGGTCATGTTTCAGGCCCCGATATGGGACCGAAAGTGGCCACATTCATGGATGATCTGTGGTTGGTCGGGATGGAGAAGGTGCATCCATCCTGGCTCTCCTTCACCTCAACGACTTTCGATCCTTTTTGGCTGACTTGGAGGCCTAAGGGTGGGGAGCAGAGTTTTGTGCTGTGTCAGGACTGAACCACTATATCGCCTTCTAGCTTCTATTGCTGATCAACTTGCCAAAGAGCAGAGTGGGGGGGTGAGTGCGAGGGGAGGAAATGGGATACCAAGAAGCCGATTATGGACGGTGACAGCCTGCAAGAACGCCAAGGTCACTACTGAAGGTGCTCGATGGAGATGTGGACTGTTCCCATAACAAAAATAACTTGTACCGTTGGACAATGGGAACACCTGATGGCTGGGAGTTCCTTTACCTTTTGGGGACTCAATTGCCCTGGACCTTCCTTCTTTTGGCTTTGCTAGTCAGACAGCTGACAGCTTTCTCCCCTCCTTCCTCTGAGGCCGGTTGTAATCGGTGTTAATAGGGAGCGAGAGATCCAGCCCATTGCCTGTCCTCTTTGGGTTGCCACAGGGCTAGGTACTCCCTCTGCTCCTCTGCGAGATCATCCGTCAGCACAGGATGAAATATCCTGAGGATGCCCAGGCTCTACATCCTGGGTGGAGCGAGAGATGCGGTGGGCGCTCTTTCATGATGCCTGGATGAGGGACAGCAGGCAGATAGGACCTGGCAAGACAGCGTGGCGGTGGGTGGCCCCTCTGTGTCCAGATTTATCATATTTGGTCTAGGATGGGATTGCACTACTCCAGACAGACGCGCTGTGTAACTTGGGGGGTCCTCCAGATCAAAGAGCAGGTGGCATCCCTGGCCAGGAGGGCCACTGCCCAACTTCCCCTTGTATGCCAGTTATGCCCCTTTCCGGTCAGGGAGGCCCTCCACTCAGTCACTCCAGCCCTGGTCATTTCCCGATTGGACCATGGCCACAGGGGCTATACTTGAAAAGTCTCCAGAGACCTCCCTAGCAGGAAGATGGCAGGTAAGATGTTTGATGTATAAATAAATAAATACGTGATGTTATCTTACAGTTAAAAAAACCAAGCCTGGACATCAATGTTAAAAGCGCTGATATCCCCTTTTAAATGCTAATAAAGAAGCCCAAAGAACTAGGGTGACAATTGATTTCATTCATGCAGGTTAAAATGTTAGTTATCTGCAGTGATCAGTTATCAGAGTGAAGAGATTTGTTGGTCTTTCAAAGGGGGGGTTGGGGAGGCTTTTTTTCTCATAGAACTCAGAATGGTGTTCTGGCACCTTTTTTGCACACACACACACACACACACACACACACACACACAAGCTTTTGCACAAGATGTGCTACTCCCTCTATTGGCTTTCGAAAGCCAATAGGAATTGCTGTGGAGCGCGCCAAAGGACAACTTGCACAGGCAAGTTGTCTGCAGCAAAGGCGAGTTGGCAGGAACTTTGCACCCCTCCCAACTACAATATTTCAACTAGGTAAGTAAGAGAAAACAAGGAGTGGGAGGTGGGTTCTGCGTGGACGGCATCACTGGCGGGGTGGTTGTGAACGGGCATTGCTGCAGCGAGCTGCCCCCCGAGGCCGGAGTCAGCGCCAGAGCGGCTGGTGCTATGGGAGCCATGGGGCACGCTCTGCATGGAGCAGGCAGCACTGCTGGTGGGGCAGTTGCGAGCGGGGGTGGTGGCAGCAGTCTGCCCCACAAGGCTGGAGTCAGCACTGGAGCAGCTGCAGGGTGCACTCTGCGTGGGGTGGGCGGCATCGCTGGTGGGGCAGGGGTGATGGCAGCGGGCTACCCCCAAGGCCAGAATCAGCGCCGGAGCGGCTGGTGCTGTGGGAGGTGTGGGGCAGGCGGCATCGCTGGCAGGGCAGGGGTGGCGGCAGTGGGCTGCCCCCAAAGGCCAGACTCAGCACTAGAGCGGCTGGTGCTGTGGGAGCCACAGGGCGAGCAGCATCACTGGCGGGGCAGTTGAGAATGGAGGGGTGTGGGTGACGGGAGAAGGCTGCCTGAGGCCGGAGTCAGCACTGGAGAGGCTGGTGCTGTGGGAGCCGCTGGGCGGGCAGCATTGCTGGTGGGGTGGTGGTGGTGGCAGTGGGCTGCCCCCCAAGGCTGGAGTCAGCGCTGGAGCGGCTGGTACTGGAGCTGTGGGGCAGGTGGCATCGCTGGCAGGGTGGTTGCAAGTGGGTGTACGGGGGGTGGCAGCAGTGGGCTGACCCCCGAGGCCAGAGTCAGCACCGGAGTGGCTAGTGCTGTGGGAGCTATGGGGCACGCTCTACACAGTCAGCTTCATCCCTTTCTCGTGGAGGACAGAGGGGGAGTTCAATGCTGTCAGGACTGTAGTTCCCACGGAAAATGAGTACTCGCAGCTCCTGCTCCTGCACTGAAAGGGTTTACTCTTTTCTCTACTCGGCAGCTCAGGGGCTGAAACGGTGTGCAGACGTGTGATGCAAAGGCTGGATTTTCCTGTCCTCTGCTAAATGGGTGGAGCGCCCCTGGACCAGCGGAGGAGAAATTCTTGGGCTCCATAGCTTTTACAGGCGAAGGTGTCTGTTCTAGGACGGGCCCTGCGGGCAACTTTGAGGTGAACAGCCTCGGGCTGAGACCATTCGCTTTTGATGTCCTGGGTCCTGGAGGACAAGGCCTCTTTCTGCACGTGGGCAGATTCTCTTTCTACACGTGGGCCAATTCCACCACCGAGGTGTAGCTGTCCACGCCGCTAGGAAGCTGCACAACACCGATGCCGGACAGAGGCTGGAGGAGCAGGCCAGGGATGTGGTGGTAGTGGATGAGGAGGAGGAAGCAAAATGGAGGGGGTGAGAACTTCCGGGCAGATGATCTTCATATTGGTGTTATGCAACATACTGGGCCGCTGATGAATGTTCTCCTGTGCGCGAGGGAAAACTCCATATTCCTCCTCCCCCTCCCCTCCAAATACCCCACCAGTACCCCTCCCCCTCTCCTCCCCTTTACCCCCCATACCACTCCACCCATTTGTCGTCCTGTCCCTCCCCTTTCTCCTTGCTACCCCGTCCCCTTCTTGCTTCAACTAGGGGTTGGGTTATGGGGGGAGGTATGGGAGGTGCAGGGGCAGAAGGGAAAAAGGGCGAGGGGGAGGGGAACAGGGAGGGGTGGGTGGTGGGGAGAAGGGAGTCAGTGAGAGAGGGGAAGAGAGGGGAGGGAATACTTTTCCCCTGCCCTTGCCCCTTCCTCTCTCCCTCTTTCTCCCCCTCTCCTTTCTCCTGGCAGGGAGAAGGATATGGCCAGGAAGAGGGGTATGAGAAGTGCAGGGGAAGAAGGGAAACAGGGCGAGCAGGAGGGGAAGTGGAGGGGAAAGGGAGATGGGAGGGGATGGAAAGAGGGATGGGCAGCAGCACAGGGAAGGGAGAAGAGTGAGGAGAAAGGAGTGAGAGGGGGAGAGAAAGGGAAGGGAGGGAACTCAGTTCCCTGCCCTTGCCTCTCAACTCTCCCTCTCCCTCCTTCCCCTCCCCTCCCAATACCCCTCCCCCTCTCCTCTCCTTTCCCCCATACCACTCCACCCATTTGTCCTCTCCCTCCACTTTCTCCTCACTATCCCTTCCCCTTCTTGCTTCACCTAGGGGGTGGGGTGTGGGGGGAGGGGGAGAAAGGATAGAGAGGGAGGGGAAGTGGAGGGGATAGGGAGATGGGAGGGGATGGAAAGAGGGATGGGGAGCAGCACAGGGAAGGGAGGAGAGTGAGGAGAAAGGAGCAAGAGGGGGAGAGAAAGGGAAGGGAGGGAACTCAGTTCCCTGTCCTTGCCTCTCCACTCTCCCTCTCCCTCCTTCCCCTCCCCTCCAAATACCCCTCCCTGTACCCCTCCCCCTCTCCCCCCTGTCCTCCCTGATTTTTCTCCCCGTCTCCTCCTCCCCTTTTACCACTCCACCCATTTGTCCTCCTCTCCCTCCCCTTTCTCCTCACTATCACCCTCCCTTTCTTGCTTCAGCTAGGGGGTGGGGTATGGGGGGAGGGGGCACAGGGAGGGGAGTCAGGAGAAAGGAGTGAGAGGGGGAGAGAAAGGGAAGGGAGGGAACTCAGTTCCCTGTCCTTGCCTCTCCACTCTCCCTCTCCCTCCTTCCCCTCCCCTCCAAATACCCCTCCCTGTACCCCTCCCCCTCTCCCCGTCCTCCCCTCATGGCCCTTGCCAGGTCCTCTCCTACTTTTTCTCCCTCACACTTCTACCCTTTTCCCCCAATACCACTCCACCCATTTGTCCTCCTCCCCTTCCTGCCTCTCCCCGTCTCCCTATTCTGCTCCCCCTCCTCCTCACTTACCTCTGATAACCTGTATGGATGAAGACATGAAAAGATTAGAATTCCCCCCTCCCTAATTGTCCCTCCCCCTCCCCCTAGCTCCCCTCCCTTTGCAACTCCTGCCCAGCCCACTCAACCTCTCTATCCCTCTATCCTATTCTCCCTGTCTCCCTCCCCCTCATGCTTCACCCCCTGCCTCCCCTCTCCATTTCTCTCTCCCTCCCTCTCACTTACCTTGGATGATAACCTGCATGGATAAAAACATTAAAATTCCCCCCTCCCTAATTGCCCCTCCCCCTCCCATCTACCTCCCTGGCTAACTTTTTTGATTCCCACAACCTTCCTCCTCCATATCTCCCTTCTACTCCTGCTTCACCCCCCTCTACGCCTTTCCCCTCCTCCATCCAATCCCCCTCCCCCTGTCCTCCCCACCCCTCAGCCTCCCTCTCACTTACCTCTGATAATAACCTGCCTGGATGAAGTCATGAAAAGATTAAAATTCCCCCCTCCCTATTTGTCCCTCCCCCACCAATCTACCTCCCTTCCCCTCCCGCTCCATCTCTCACCTCTTCATACCGCTCTCCCTCCCCTTCCTCTTCTCCCCTCCCTTTCCACCCCATTCTGTCCCCCCCAACCTCGCCTTTCACTCCTCCTCCTCCCCAGCCCATTCCACCTCTTTGTCCTCCTCACATTCCTCAACTTTCTCCCCCTCCCCTTTTAAACTTTGTTCCTCCCCTTCCCCATAACCCCTCCCTCCCTGTCCCCCTCCCCTTGATCCTGACCCTTATTCTCCCCCTCCCCCCTCTCCCCCTGTCCTCAACCTCCCCCTCCCCCTTTCACCCTCGCCCTAACCCTCTCGCCCTCACCCCCACCCTCAGTGAGAGATTGGGATACAATCTCTCACCCTGACTTACCCCTCTAAGGGTTGGCTACAAAAAGAGGGAAGGTCCCCCAGAGTCCCAGAGCCCCACTGAAGAGCAGCTGACCTCCAGGAAGGCATCTTCACTCTGATAACTGTCACCAACTGACACTTTGGCCTTCAGGGATGAAGTCATAAAGCCCTCAGAATTCCCAGGGAGATGACCCCCCTCCCTTCGCCTCCCCTTAAAGGGCACCTGCTCCTCCGCCTTGGTGACCTGCACCTGTGACAGACAAAGGGCTCTAGGAAGCAGCCAAACCCATCAATAAAGCTGCCTATTGGATGTGGATTGCCTCTTTGGATGTGGATTGCCTCTTGTTCCAGGGGCTCCACCAAGGCTTCAGCACTGCTCAGCAGCTTAATAGTCTGCTGTTTACTTTCTGAAGTCAGGGCTTGGAAGCAGACTCAACAGGGTTTGGGCTAGGCCTTGAAATAGAGTTGCCCATTGAAATCAACAGGACCACTGCAGAAGTACAAGAGCCCAACCCTCATGGAGAAGGCCTGGAAGCTCCTAATGGCTTGGCTGGAGCCTTCAACCTATCCCAATCTCTCTCCCTCTCTTACCCCTCTAAGGGTTGGCTACAAAAAGAGGCAAGGTCCCCCAGAGTCTGGGAGCCCCAATGAAGAGCAGCTGACCTCCAGGAAGGCATCTTCACTCTGATAACTGTCACCAACTGACACTTTGGCCTGCAGGGATGAAGTCATAAAGCCCTCAGAATTCCCAGGGAGATGACCCCCCCCTCCCTTCGGCTCCCATTAAAGGGCACCTGCTCCTCCACCTTTTCAATTTTCAAAGTTAACTTTCTGCTTGCCTGCTTCTCCTATACATATATGCATACATACATACCGTATATCTGAACTCCAGGTTCTCTTGTTCATGTAGGTAGACATTTACCATATGTGAAATATATTATCATATTATAGCCTATTGCCTTTCAGGTCAATCATATAATCTATCCTAATCTGATAAAATTGTGATTCCTGCTTCTGATGCCTTATTATTATTATTATTATTATTATTATTATTATTATTATTATTATTATTATTATTATTATTATTATTATTATTATTATTATTATTATTGCTGCGGCTGCATTGGCTCTTGAAGGCGAATAGTTTTGGGAGGGATAGTAAGGGCTATAGGCCACATGATCAGGAAGATTTTAATGTGTTTGAGCAACATGGTGGAACTAAGGTAACATACGACATACGACCGACCGTTAAAAGTCGTTGGCGCTGTTTGAATTTGTTCTACCAGCAGCAAGATCTGACTGCTGGCCCAGTGATGGATTGTATTGCAAATCAGGGCTGTTTCCAGAGGAGGCAGAGAGGACCTGGAGCTTATGGAGCGAAGGAACTAGATGAGGCTGTCGGCAGGCCCAGAGGAAGAGAGAGAGGCTTTTGGAGGAATTGGTGGCGGCAGCAGCAGCGTGCTCCAGGGGCGAAAAGAAGCAAGGCCTCTTTAAGGAAAGGGTGGAAGAGTCAGCATCAGAAAAAGGAAAGAAGGCGAGGTTCTCAGAATACAAGCTAACTTGAGGGCTAATCCACATGGAGCCCCATTTCCATCTGTCCTGTTTGCCATCGTTCACTCCCTAGAGACTAAAATGGACAATGTGAAATTTGAGCAGGCCACGAACAAGAAGTATATATCGGAGGTGGTGACCCTTTGAGAGCTGTATGCAACGAAATTTCATTTTGATGTATGCCGATTGGTGTACACTCAAAGTGACAATAAAGTTATCATCATCATTATTTCTGAACAGGCTTTGATGATCCATATCTCAAATGCTATGTTATCTAGAGCTTTCCAGTATTGAGTAATTTTTTGGTAATTATTTTAGTTGCTAAAATGAAATAGATAATTCTTTATTTTCAGTCTTGAGGTTTGGACCTGCAAATAAATGTGGTAAGCTTAACTCTGGAGAGAATTCAGTTTTTTGTTTAGGGATGGTAGTTACACCTCCCCAGATTCATGTTGAAGAATATAAGTTCATATTTTATTTCATAACCCCACAGCCTCTCCAACATTTGGCAGAATAATTCTGATAGATACGTGTGAATTGAGCAGGATTCCAGTGCCAGCTCTGTATTATATTCCACCACACTTCTTGCCCTGAAGTTGAGTTGAATTCCCCTGGATTCCATTATTTCTGCCAATTTGGCACCCCAAGCTTTTCAGTTTCCTTGAATCCAGGGCTCTTTTTAAGACTGGCAACTTTAAGACTTGTGGACTTCAAGTCCCAGAATTCCCCAGCCAGCCATGCAACTGAAGTCCACAAGTCTTAAATTTGCCATGTTTGGAGAGCCCTGCTGTAAACCACAGGGTGGGTTTAAACCCGCTTAAAATCATGATAGAATCATAATTGTAACTCTTAAGTCTTATCTGGAATGTCTTCCCTCCAGAAGTTGTGGGTGCTCATCACTGGAAGTTTTAAAGAAGAGACTGGACAACCACTTGTCGAGTATGATATAGGGTCTGCTGCATGAACAGGGGGCTGGACTAGAAGACCTCCAGGGTCTCTTCCAAATCTGTTATTTTGTTCTTCTGTTAAATATATGTAAAGAACACATGGCTTGAGAAAAAGTATTCACTTTACTAAATTGTATAATATTTAATAATTTTCTGGTGTGTGTGTGTGTGTGTGTATAGATAGATAGATCTGGAATAAAATTAGATTGATTTCTATGAATAACTTTATTTATACATCATTTTAAAAATCAGCTAACATTGTAATTTATAGTTTACTCCCTATATTGAGATTGATCTATAAGATGCCATTTCCTCAGAAGTTTTAGCTGATCAGAATTGCCTTAGAAGGCTTAGATTGTTACAAGGATTCTGGAAATATTCCATAAAGTATTCCATAAAAGTAAAACTTCAGATATCGGGACTTCTTTAAATTCTTCGTAAAATTCCCCTGGCAGTCTAGCAATGTGAGGAGATTTTCCATTTTGAATAGTGTTAAAGACTTTGGAAGATTGCATAAACTGTATATTGCTCTGGAGCTAGTTCTGGAAATTCTAGATTAATTTATATTAGTGATGGATTATTTGAGCAATATAGTTGTTGAAAAAAATGTTTGAATATTTTTGTCTCTGGTTTTAGTCCGTTTGGCCATTCCTGTTTACAATTGCACGAATACATTTTTCCCCTTAGGTTTTTCAATTTTCAATTTATTGGCCAATATTCTAGAAATTTTATTATCATGTTTGGAACTTGTATTTTATACTTTTGTTTGGAAATAATAGTTTGAGAGGCAATTTTACCTTCTCTAAATCATCTTATTCTCTTCTTTTGTTTACTAATAGTAAATTCACTATTTACTTTATCGCTAGTCTTTGACGTTCCAATTGACACAAAGAAGAGGGGGGGGGTCAGCCGATTCTCCAAAGCACCTGAGGTCAGGACAAGAAGCAACGGATGGAAACGAATCAAGCAGAGAAGCAACCTAGAAATAAGGAGAAACTTCTCAACAGTGAGGACGGCTTGCCTTCGGAAGTTGTGGATGCTCCAACACTGGAGGCTTTTAAAAAGAGACTGGACAGCCATTTCTCCAGAATGGGGGGTTAGACTAGAAGACCTCCAAGGTCCCTTCCAACTCTGTCATTCTGTTATTCTGCCTAGAGACACCCCTTGTTCTTTGGCTCCCAGGAAGGCAGGGGCTAGAGCGCGTTTGCAGCCTGCCTTACCCTCCTCCCCCCATCCCTTCGGGCTGCCATTTGCTTCTCTGCCTGAATGGCAGGATAGTTAATAAGGAGCGCTTTTGTTTTATTCTACTCAGGGGCTGTGATGGAAAATACATTGGCTGGAAGTGAGACAAAAATCAATAGCCTATTCCATTTAACAGGGAGACAGCCAGAGTAACTAGCGAGAAGTGGATTAGGCTCCCGTTCGGCTGATCCAAGCAGCCTCCGCCTTTCCCAGCCCTGCCGGTAGACTTGTCAAAAACAAAAGGGACATTTGCCTGCTTTTATTTCAGGCCAAAGACTTTTGCTCATCACTGATTTCCATTCTCCGGCTGGGGAACTAACCCAGGATCCTAGAAGGCCAGGCGAGGGAAAGGCAGGTAGTGCTCAACTTACGAACACAATTGAGCCAAACATTTCTGCCGCTAGGTGAGACAGTTCTTAAGTGAATTTTGTCCCATTTTACAACCTTTGTTGCCAGTGTTATTAAGCGAATCACGGCAGTTGTTAAGTTACTAGCAAGGTTGTTAAGTGAATCTGGCTTCCCCATTAACTTTGCTTATCAGAAGGTTGCAAAAGGGGGTCACGTGAACACGGCACATCACATCAGATATATGAGCCAGTTGTTAAGTGTCCAAATTCTGATCACGTGGCCACAGGAATGCTGCAATGGTTGTAAGGGTGAAAACCGGTCATAAGTCACTGTCAGGGCCCACTTCAAAACCTCATCCTAAGAAAGCAGAACTCATGGAAGCCGTTTCTTCCAAAAGGAACTTTTATTAGGAGAAGCTGACAGCAGGCACGATAGGCAGGATCTGAGGGTTTCCCGCTCAGATCAATAGGTTAAAAGAGTCCCAAGCAAACCCCACCCCAATGGTTCATCCGGTCGGTGCAAATGGGCCAATCCCCAGGTGTTAAGTCTGCTATGGGAAAACGCTGATAACGCCAGTCCGTCTCAGGGTTGCAGCAGTCTTTGTTGGGTCTTCCCTTCCAAACAGGAGACAAGCCAGATGCCCAGAGGCGCATTCCTTGCACCCCTCCTCTCTAGTTGACATCAAGGGAGGACAGTTCAAAGAGCGTGCGTGCAGAGACAGCGAAAGAGTTACATTGTAGCGATAGAGGAAAACAAAAGAGACAGCCCGCAGCTTCTTCCCCCCCTCCCCTCCCCTCCAGGAGCATGGCAGAACCCAGAGGAATAAAAAGGATAGTAAGATTAAAAGTAGAAAGAGCCCCTTTGATGAATATGGGTTCTGACAGTCACTTTTTTCAGCACTGTTGTAACTTTGAATGAACTGTTGTAAGTCGAGGACTACCTGTAGGTAGGAGGCAGTCTGTCCTACCCCACAAACTCCCCCTCTTTGGCAGTTCGTTTGCAAGCAGATCCCTTCGTTGGGAAGGGAGGTGGGCTGGGGCCTGCAGAGCCAAAGGCCACAGGAGGTGGGGAGGGAAGGGCTAAGTGGTGAAGGCTGGAGTAGAAGAGAAGGGACATTGCTACTCTGGCCCTTCGGCATCACTTGACCGAGCAGAGGTGCCTCTGTAATCTCTCTGCTCTTTCCCCGGGAGGTGTAATGACGCATCCTTTGCAGTGGGGGGAGGCAAAGGGCTACCCCAGAAGGCCATCCAAAGGAAGATTAATCTCTGCACAAGCTGCCAACACCTCGTGAAGCCAGCCAGGTCTGGCCAGCTTTGCAGGGAGAGCTTTTCTGGGCTGGCCTTGGCTGAAGCGAGGAGGTGGCTGAAAGTGGAGGGAGACCCCCGTTACCCCCCCCTTGGAATCTCAAGGGAGGAGGAGGCCATAACAGGATACGAACCTTGTGCGTTTTAATAATCCTTCCAATTTTGCCAAAGACTTAATGCCCCGCCTGTCACGAATACTGACAGAAGCTATTAAGGAAGCAAGATACGAACATTTCAGCAGCCTTGGCAGCAGCCTCCCGTCTGCAGCTGGGCCGGTGCCTCATTCGGGATTCAGCATGCTGGCAGAGTGCTGGGAACAGGCTGGAGAATTGTAGACGAGATTAATTCACTCTGTACAGATTGTTCCCTTAGTGCATGTTAATTAAGCGCCTGAATCTGCAAGCCTTTTGCCCAAAACATGGTTACATCTTTCTTAATATTATTAGGGCCCTTTTTGATGGCACATAGCTTCATTCTCAGTTCACGTGTTTGCTTCTCCCAGTTCTTGGGCCAAATCTCCAGACGGGATCTTTCTTTTACCTCGGCATTAAAGGCAAACGGGAGGGGCCTGCCCCACGCCTGAACACTTGGGGGAAACTCATATGTATGAAGGGAGAGAACTAGGTCTGGCCCACTCCCAGGTCCACCTTGCCCATGACTAGCAGGGCTCGAGCGGAGCCGTGGGCCTCAGAGGAGGAAAGAAGGGAACAAAAGAAGGAAATAGAATGTCGGCTTGATCCCCTCAGTCCCCACAATATTTTGCCCCTGGGGCTGGCGCTGACGAACACCGTTGTTTCCTTAGGACGTATCACTAATGAGCTGTAAAATTATAGGAAGGACTGACTCCCTTTCCATTTGTGGAGAGGAGGAGGAGGATTCACACACTCATAATTTCTTCTTTAAATAAAATAATGACCCCACTAGTGTGATGTTGCCCAGCATTCATGACAACGACAGCTGCTTCCCAGGGCAGAAATGCCTCCGTCCGCCTGGCTCAGGCAGGATCTCCCTGAGGAGTGGTCTCCACAGCCCCTTTGCTGATCTTTTGGAAAAGGCAGCCAGAGAAACTGAGCGGCAGGGCTAAGGAACAGCAGGCCAGAACAGCTGGGAATTTGCTGTATGCTAGTTGGGGAAAGTCTATAGAAGCAAAAAAAAAAAAAAGACGAGTTTCAGGAATGAGGTAATCATAGGAAATGGGTAACCCGTTTCACTTGAAAGAGTGCATAACTTTACTTCTAGTTTCAGTGTGCCAAAAAGTGGGCTTCTTTCTCATGCTCTCCCCCTTTTCCAGGATTGACTTGCCCACTTTCTTCCTTATTGTTTCATGGCTCTCTTCTCCCTTCCCAAGGCCAAACCCTTTTAATTATATATATATTTAAGAGAGAGAGAGAGAGAGAGAGAGAGAGAGAGAGAGAGAGAGAGAGAGAGAGAGGAGAAAGAGACTTTTAAAAATAAATAGATATTACAATTAAAAAACAAATACAAGGAGTAAAATATGGGTGGAAAGCCAACAAATTTGAAATGTCATATGATTAATACATTCTAATGCATAATTAAAAGCTTATAAGATATTTCCTATCCATTCTGTCATCAAAACATGTCTCTAATTAAATTTTAAATTAGATAACTGAATTCAAATCATTAAAATAGAAAGATGGGAAGAAACTACACGTGATAAACAATTGCTTATTGATGATGTGCCATCAACTCATTTCCAACTGCTACCAGTCCCACAGATACATATTTCCCAGGATGATGTGTTCTTAACCTGGCCTTTTGGGGCTTCCAACAGTGAACTCATTGCAGCTGTAACTGACTCCACTCACCTGGCTGCTGATTATTGTGCTTTTGATCCTTCCACTGTTCCCGGCGTGAGCGCCTTCTCCCAAGAACTGGGTCTTAGAAGCCTAGATCCGAGGGTTGCCTCCTGTCCTGCCTCCAGTGATTTAGAGCAGCGGCCCACAACCTTTTGGGCACCAGGTACCGGTTCTGTGGAGAGAGGTTTTTTCCCGGAGACTGGAGGGGGGCCGGTTTCGCATGTTGCCCGCATCCTGTGGATGGGGCTTTGCTTTTTTGTGTGTGTGGCTCAGTTTTGTGTGAAACCAGTTATGGTCCACTGACCAGGGGTTGGGGACCCCTGATTTAGAGAATAAATCAAGGCCCACTTCCCTGTGGTGGCCCTTCAAGGATTGGATGGCAGCTAAGCCTTCTTTCTCTTCATTAGACTAGACCAGGGGTAGACAACCTTGGCTCTTTTATGACTGGTGGACTTCAACTCCCAGAATTCCTCAGCCAGCATGGCTTAGCTTGAAAACCTCTCCCTTCAGCATGGCTGGCTCAGGAATTCTGGGAGTTGAAGTCCACGAATCATAAAAGAGCCAAGGTTGCCTACCCCTGGACTAGACATACCCAGTTCCCACAACTGTTCATTGAATGCTTTAGGCAGAAGACCCCAAGTCATCTCTGTTGCTCCTCTGTGTTCTTTCTAGACCCTCAGCATCTTCACCTAACAAATCCAAACTCAGATAATTAGAGCCTGGTGGTTTGTCGCTTAAGTGAGAGTTCTGGAGTTGTTCAATGAGCAATTGGTTTGAGGGTCTTTTGGCTTCTTACCTTTCTTCTTCTGACTGTAAGCCACTTGTCTGGCTCTCTTCTCTGATTGTTTCCTAAGCAGCATCTCTTCCCTTTGCCCCCAAGGTCATTCTCACATACTATTATGATCTCATACCTTGGGTGACTCTGCAATATTACATTACATTATTACATTAATACACATACACACATACGTTCAGGATACGTTCCTGAAATTCTTTACTCATCCCACCCAAGTTCACACACACACATACCACAATGAGACAGCACAACAGGCCTCAAGGAGAGGAATATGATAAACAGCACTGTAAATTATATGTACACTGAGGGGGAAAAATATTTGATCCCCTGCTGATTTTGTACGTTTGCCCACTGACAAAGAAATGATCGGTCTATAATTTTAATGGTAGGTTTATTTTAACAGTGAGAGATAAAATAACACAAAAAATCCAGAAAACGCATTTCAAAAAAGTTATAAATTCATTTGCATTTTAATGAGTGAAATAAGTATTTGACCCCTTTGCAAAACACGACTTGGTACTTGGTGGCAAAACCCTTGCTGGCAATCACAGAGGTCAGACATTCCTTGTAGTTGGCCACCAGGTTTGCACGCATCTCAGGAGGGATTTTGTCCCACTCCTCTTTGCAGATCCTCTCCAAGTCCTTAAGGTTCCAAGGCTGATGTTGGGCAGCTTCCACAGATTTTCTTTGGGGTTAAGGTATGAAGACTGGCTAGGCCACTCCAGGACCTTAATGTGCTTCTTCTTGAGCCACTCCTTTGTTGCCTTGGCCATGTGTTTGGGGTCATTGTCATGCTGGAATACCCATCCACAACCCATTTTCAATGCCCTGACTGAGGGAAGGAGGTTCTCACCCAAGTTTTGATGGTACATGGCCCCATCCATCATCCCTTTGATGTGGTGAAGTTGTCTTGTCTCCTCAGCAGAAAAACACCCCCAAAGCATAATGTTTCCACCTTCATGTTTGACTGTGGGGATGGTGTTCTTGGGGTCATAGGCAACATTCCTCCTCCTCCAAACACAATGAGTTGAGTTGATGCCAAAGAGCTCGATTTTGGTCTCACCTGACCACAACACTTTCACTCAGTTCTCCTCTGAATCATTCAGATGTTCATTGGCAAATGTCAGATGTGCCTGTACATGTACTTTCTTGAGCAGGGGGAACCTTGCGGGTGCTGCATGATTTCAGTCCTTCACGGCGTAGCGTGTTACCAATTGTTTTCTTGGTAATTATGGTCCCAGCTGCCTTGAGATCATTGGCAAGATCCTCCCGTGTTGTTCTGGGCTGATTCCTCACCATTCTCATGATCATTGAAACTCCACGAGATGAGATCTTGCATGGAGCCCCAGACCAAGGGAGATTGACAGTTATTTTGTGTTTCTTCCATTTGCAAATGATCACACCAACTGTTGTCACCTTCTTACCAAGCTGCTTGGCAATAGTCTTGTAGCCTATTCCAGCCTTGTGTAGGTCTACAATCTTGTCCCTGACATCCTTGGACACCTCTTTGGTCTTGGCCATGGTGGAGAGTTTGGAATCTGATTGATTGATTGTTTCTGTGGACAGGTGTCTTTTATACGGGTAACAAGCTGTGATTAGGAGCACTCCCTTTAAGAGAGTGCTTTTTATATAAATATTTTTATTTTTATTATTATATCTAAAATTCCAAAAATTAGAGTGCTCCTAAGCACATCTCATTACCTGTGTAAAAGACACCTGGGAGCCAGAAATCTTGCTGATTGATAGGGGATCAAAGACTTATTTCACTCGTTAACATGCAAATCAACTTATAACTTTTTTGAAATGCATTTTTCTGGATTTGTTTGTTGTTATTCTATATCTCACTGTTAAAACAAACCTACCATTAATATTATAGACTGATCATTTCTTTGTCAGTGGGCAAACGTACAAAAACAGCAGGGGATCAAATAATTTTTACCTCACTATAAATCATAACCTAAGATATAAATTCTACATTTTAGACATGGCATAATTCCATATATAGTAGGAGCATTATTTCCAAATAGAATTGAATTCTATGCCAGTTTTAGTTTTTAGATACAAAATTATTTCAGACTTCAAAGTACATTCCTACAGTTCAGTTAGCCATTCTGCCCTTGAAGGAATCAAATATCTGTTCCAATGAAAGGCTTATACAATTCTTGCAGCTATTACCATATACAATGTCTATGCCCCTTCAGTGACCATTCCAAGTTGCGACAGTGCTGAACAAGTGGTACTTATGACCGGTCCACGAAGTTCCAGCCATCACAGAGACCCGCGATTCTGACCCTTGGCAACCAGCTCAAACCTACAAGGAAAGCTGATCGGAAAGGTCCCAAGTCACTCTGGGAAGTCCTCCCTGTTGCACCCTCCATCCCTGGCCTTTCTGTGCCCACACATGACCTGCACAGGGTATCCTGAGCCCTCCCTGACCTCCCCCAATTCATCTGTGGCTTGGGTCCGGCCCTCCCTGCAACAGGCCCTCCTCTGCCCCTGAGGCACACACACTCTTTAACTGAGACTCCTGCTGCTTCCTGCTTAACAACCCACATGCCTTAGGGGTTGCAACAGCAACCAGGACTTCTGGAATTGTCATTGCTAAGTGATGCAGTCAGATGACAGTGACTGCCCTTCGGAACATCCTATCCTCTAGGGCAGTGATGGCAAACCTTTTAGAGACCGAGTGCCCAAACTGCAACCCAAAACCCACTTATGTATCATCGGGTGCCTGGTGGGCGTGGCCCATTGGGTGGGCGTGGCCCATTGGGTGGGCATGGCTGTGGTGGTAACAGCAGACTGAGTAGGACTAAAAAGTTCAATCAATCAATTCCAACTGCAAGATTTTTTTTCCCCCGTGAGAAGTTGAAATAGATTCATTGAACCTTTTTTTTTGCACACGGCGGCGGAGGCCTAAAGTGAAAAGGATTTATAAAAGCCAGCTGAATGCCTAGGACTGGGGCGACGATGCGTGTGCCCACAGAGAGGGCTCTGCGTGCCACCTGTGGCACCCGTGCCATAGGTTTGCCACCACAGCTCTAGGGTAAAAATCTACTTCCACCACCGCCACCATCCTTCCGCAAGAGCCTGAAGATCTGGCTCTGCTGGTTGGCCTGGGGGCCCAGTAGGGAAGGAGACCACACTGGAGGGGGCTGCAGGACTGATTCCCTGACCCCACCTCCACCCCTGCTCTCTGCTGTCCATCCATCCATCCATCCATCCATCCATCCATCCATCCATCCATCCATTCATAGAGCCTTGGTGGAGCAGTGGGCTAATGCCTCCTTAAGTAAGACCAGCTGCCTGCAATGAGTGCAGGTTTGAGTCCCACCAGGCTCAAGGTTGACTCAGCCTTCCATCCTTCCGAGGTAGGTAAAATGAGGACCCAGATTGTTGGGGGCAATAAGCTGACTTTGTAATAATGCCGCTTGGGGTGTGTGTGAAAGCCCTAATAAGCAGGCATATACATAGAATGAAGGCTACTGCTAAGCTTGTAAGCCGCCCTGAGTCTTCGGAGAAGGGCGGGATATAAATGGAAGAAAAATAAAAATTAAAAATAAAATATTTTTGGTTATCATATTGATGTATTCTCCTTGTGTTCTTTTTCATTGTTTGTTTCATTATTTTACTTCTGCACTGTTGGTGAAAATAAATTTAACGAATAAATAAATAAATGACATTGTGACTTACAACCAAAACACTTAGTGACAGCAATCCTGGTCCCAATTGCTATCAAAACCCAAAGGATTGGGTGTGTATTTTGAAGGAAGACATGATTCAGTAAAATTTGATTTTTTAAAAAATGTCTGGATGGAATGGAATTCTGATTTTAAGAATGTGTTCCATTCTACAATGGATTGTTTTCCAGTATTAATGAGTTTATAATGTTGCCACCACATGCAGAAAAAATCATTTCTTTAATATATTTGCAGCAGTGAGACCAGACCTGGCTTTTCCCACAGCCCAGCCACAGAGGATTACGAGAACTACCAGAGGATTGGAAAAGAGCTGATGTTGTTCCCATCTTTAAGAAAGGAGAAAAAAACAGACGCAGGAAACTACATACCAATCAGCCTAACATCAATACCTGGGAAGATCCTGGAAAAGATCATCAAAAAACAGATCTACAAACATCTAGAAACAAAGTTATAACTAATAGCCACCTTTAAAAACAGATTGTGTTAAACCAAGCTTATTTCATTCTTTCCCAAACTGACTAAATTACTAGACTAGCGAAATGCTGTGGACATAGCATATTTGAACTTCAGCAAAGCATTCAACAAAGTCCTTTGGGAGAAGGGCGGTATACAAATTTAATAAAAGTAAAACAAAAAAGTAAAGTAAAGTAGACCACAACCTACTTCTTGATCAGCTAGAAAAATGTGGGATAGACAGCATCACCATCAGATGGATTTGTAACGGGCTGACAAAACCATACTCAACGAGTAGTCCTTAATGGTACTAAATCTACATAAAGGGAAGTAAGCAGTGGGGTACCACAAGACTCCGTCTTAGGCCCAGTACTCTTCAATATCTTCATCAGTGACTTAGATGAGGGAATAGAAGGGGAACTCATCAAATTTGCAGTTGACACTAAGCTGGCAGGAATAGCCAACATCCCAGAAGACAAGCTCAGGATCCAAAAAGATCTCAACACACTTGAACAATGTGTCCTATCCAACAACATGAAATTTAATGTGGAGAAAAGCAAGGTTTTACACTTAGACAGGAAAAACCAAAGGTGCAAGTACAGATCAGGAGAAACCTGTCTCAAAAAACAGTAATTGTGGGAGGGACCTTGGAGTCCTAGAGGACAATTCAGACAGCCCAAATTTAAAATGTTTATTAGCACTGCCACATAGTAAGCAGCCCCCAAGCCTGTTCCTTTTTTTCTCAACTGTAATTCTCAATAATAAAATAGTTCTAAGGCCAGCCAAAATCTTATCTAGTTCTGGGCTTCAAGCCAGGTTTCTTTTAGGCATAAATAAGTTGTAGTGCCGTAATTCACCACTAGATGTCATCAATGCCACTTTCCAGTTTTTAGATCCAAAATGTATGTTGTTAAACTTTAAAAGTCTTTTTCTTTAGAAAAAAAAAATAATAAAAAGGTCTTAAAAACATTTTTGGTCCCCCCGTTTTCAAATTGTAAGTATATTTTAATTCCAAATAAGTATTATAGGTTTCACCAATGTCCCCAAGTATTAATTTGCTGCTTTTATTTTCTAAAAGAGTGGGGCGGAAATTCCCTTTCCCTCTTTCATCGGGGGTGGGGGGAGAATTTGGGCAGATTTTCAGGAAGAGATCTTAAAATCAGGTCTCACCCAGTTTCATCCACGTTGCTGTAGAGTTGCTTGGTAGTGCTTGTTGACTTCCATTGTCAGCAACTTAGGACTGGCTACAGGAAGGCAGCCAGTCTTTCCTCCGCTGGTTTGGAGAACTTCCTCGAATCAAATGGGGGTCTGCCACCCGCACCCCCCTGAGATCAACAAGAGTACCCTCCTTGCTTACTGCCTCTACAGGGCGACTTTCAACCCTTTCCAGGGTCCCCCAGCAGGGTGAAACCAAACACGAAAGATGGAGCTCTATCTTCCTGCATCTGCATCGCTGTGAGATCCCAACCGGAAGTCACTTTATAAAGCTTTACATCACATCTGGAACATTGTACCAAGTTTTGGTCATCACATTATAAAAAAGAAGTTGAGACGTAAAAAATGAAAAGAAGAACAACTAAGATGATCAAAGGCCTGGAGACTAAAATATATAAAGAACAGTTGCAAGATGTGTGGCTAATCTAAAGAAAAGAAGGACTAGGGGGACATGATAGCAGTATTCCAGTATTTCAGAGGTTACCACAAGGAGGAGGGGGTCAATTTATTTTCCAAAGCACCAGAGGACAGGACCAGAAACAATGGTTGGAAACTGGTCAACAAGAGAAGCAACCTGAAATTAAGGAGAAACTTCCTAACTGTGCGATTAATGGACCAGTGGAACAGCTTGCCACCAGAAATTGTGGGTGCTTCATCACTGGAGGTTTTTAAGTAGAGACTGGACAGTCACTTGTCTGAAATGGTATAGGGTCGCCTGCTTGAGCAGGGGGTTGGACTGGAAGACCTCCAAGGTCCCTTCCAGCTCTATTATGATTGATTGATTGATTGATTGATTGATTGATTGATTGATTGATTGATTGATGCTTGAGCTGCAGATGCTGAGCAACGGTTGTGACAGCCATTGTGGTGTCACCTCCACAAACATTTGTTTTAGGTCAACAGCAGAGAATGTAAACACTCCTGTTCATACTGCTCAGCGGGTGAAATTATTTAGTTGTTGACATTGTTGCAGGCTAAGCTACAAATCTGTTTGAAATATGCTTGCCCCGGACAGAGCCTACGGGGTCCAGTAATCTCTGCACAAAGTTTAGATAAGCACCAGCTGCTGCGAGGAGTAAATTTAGAGAATACACAGCAGGCTCTTTGGGGGAAAGATTGGTGGCTCCCTGCTCTTATCTAGAGGCGCTTGTTCAGGAGGAAAGGCAACCACTTGCTTATGCATTGCAGGTGACTTTCTCCTCCCCAGAGACCCTAATTCTTTTTGATAGGAATTCAGCAAGTGCCTCAGAGGGATACAGATACAGAATAACAGAGTTGTGAGGGAACTTACAAGTCTTCTAGTCCAGCCGCCTGCACAAGCAGCAGACCCTACACCATTCCAGACAAGTGGCTGTCCAATCTCTTCCTAACATCTCCAGTGATGGAGCATCCACAACTTCTGAAGGCAAGGAGTTCCACTGGTTAATTGTTCTCACCTAAGAAAATTTATCCTCAGTTCTCTCCATCTCTTTCCCTTTGATGTTTGTTTATTCAGCCTGCCTGTTGGCCATCACAAAAAGACCAATGGAAGAAACCTCTGAACTAGTAGGAACAACAAAGAAAGGGGGTGGGAGAGTGCTGGCTTGTATCTTCGGATGGAATGTGAAGGGGAGGAAGTAATTATGTTGCAAATGGTGGTTCTCTTTTTCCCACGAGGTGTTTGACACCTGAGATTTGACTGATCCAGGACTGACAAAATGGACTGAGGGGTGGTGTTTTTACCCGGGGACACTTTAAAAATATTGATCGGTAAGACAGTTATCAGATCCTGTCTATTATATCCTCTGTCATCCATGCTTTAGTAAAAGTTCCTGCTTGGACAATCTTGTCTCCAAGAGTTTTTCTTTCCTAAGATGTGAATTGGGGTGGGTCCTGACATTCCTAACTCAGCTCATTCCATAGTCTTTCACAATACTCAAGATGGCAAAAGAACTGCAAGCTTCCTTTGCAGAAATCTGTATTCCCACTGCAGCTTCTAAAAAAAACAAAACAATACAGGTAGTCCTCAACTTACAAGAGTTCATTTAATGACCATTCAAAGTTACAATGGTATTGAAAAAAGTTACTTTCATTTCACACAACCAGGGCAGCATCTCCATCTTCATATGATCAAAATTCAGATGCTTGGCAATTGACTCACATTTATGATGGTTGTGGTATCCTGGGGTCACGTGATTTCCTTTTGCAACCTTCTGATAAGCAAAATCCATGGGGAAACCAGATTTATTTAACAACTGTGCTACTAACTTAACAACTGCAGTGATTCACTTAACAACTGTGACAAGAAAGATCGTAAAATGGGGCAAAATTCAAAAACAACTGTCTGCCTTAGCAATAGAAATTGGGGGCTCCACAAGACTTAAAGTTACAAAGTTTATCAACTCCAATTCTGGGAGTTGGTCCAGAAGTTTTATAGTTGCCTCTGCTTTAAGAGAAGCCACAAAACCCAAATATTTTGGTGATTATAGAAGAAAGAGGATGGAAGGACTTAGACTTACATGCCCTCTTTACCCAGACAAGATCTATATGGATCTGGAACAAGGCCACTTTCAACCTAAATAGCTTTATAATTAACAGAAATTGATCAATAGGATAAAATGGGATATTTTGTACATGAGACAGATGGGATACCATCCAGTCCTCAAAGAATTAATATATATTTCATATGAAAGTTTATTATTTCCCAATGTAATGAAAGCTTAATTCAGAGTTTGAAACATTTCAGCATTTTGATGGCAGTAAATGAGGCCCAGGAAAATGTATTACCAATTAGTGATGGAAGACTAATTGCCTAGGCTTCCTCTCTCCCCCATCCCAGCTGGAGGTGTTAATTTGCATGAGGTATAGAGAAAAATTACTCCAGAATTGAAGACCTAGGATGACTTCTGTTATGTATTGCGTTGGTTCGAAGCACGAGGTGAGACGAGCAGGTGATGACAGGAACATGCTTTATTGAGCTGCTGGAACAGAAGTGAATTGTGCATGCATCTGCACTGCTATTTATCTGGGTTTGTTTTTTTTTAAATTCCATTTATATCCCGCCCTTCTCTGAAGACTCAGGGCGGCTTACAATCTAAAGCACAAATCAATGTGCTTAGCAATTTATTCGATTGGCCACTAGGTGGCAGCCAATAGATTTAAGTAATACAGTTCCCGCATAAATTAGCCAATGGCAGAGCAGGAGACTCTAAGTCTGGCTAAAACCCTCAAGCTGTGACACAGGCAACTGTTAGCAGCAATTACAGATACCTGAACTTTGCACACAAGAAAACCCCAATACATTACAACTTCTATGTTAGGAAAGTTCACCAACTCTATATGTCTTTGGAATCCTTAATTTATTACTGCTACAGAGACCTTGGGGGGGTGTCTCTGAACTTGGTTGTTTGAAGCTACATATATCCTCTATATAGTGTCTTTTGGATTATTACTGCTATTAATCCCTTACATAGAAATCTATTTGTATACTATCAAGCTAACATGGGTAAAAGAATGGATAACCCTCAGAAATATAATAATAATAATAATAATAATAATAATAATAATAATAATAATAATAATAATAATAATAATAATAATAATAATAATAATAATAATCTGTTCTCATTTGGAAACCAGTCAACCTCTTCCTCAGGAAGAACAAAACCCTCTAACTAAAGAAATAAAAGAATTGAAACAAAGAATAACTGAGCATCTAGAACAGCACAAAAACAACAGAATAAGGTTGGCTGCATTGAAACTTGTTCCAAAGAAACAGCTAGCACAAGCATTAAAAGATGCAAATACTGCAATATCAAGTATAAGCACCAATTCACTGCAAGAAACAAACCAACATGTACACTGAATACCTGGGATGCAAAATCAACAAACAAAAAAAACAAACAGTGCACCACAAAAATGGAAGGTTAAATTAGAAAATAAGATCATCAAGTTAAGATCACACGTAAGCAAGCTAGAACAGATGAAAGAAAAGAAGCTGAAGAACAAGAAGACCAAAGAATACCTAATCAAGAAATACCACTTAGAAACAAGGAAGATCAAGGAAGCATTGGAAATAATAAAGCAGCAAATAACAGCTATAGCCAGGAAAATCAGCAGATACGAAGCTCGAATTGCAAATTATAGGCAGAACCTCCAATTTCAATCCAATCAGAAACATTTCTACCAATCCATCAATGGAGAAACTGCAATGAATCAGTCAGTACCTGACAAGGAAGAAACAGTGCAGTTCTGGAAGCAGATATGGGATAACCCAAAGAAACACAACAAGGATGCGGCTTGGTTAAACGAGATGGATGCAAATAAAACAGAAGTTGAAATGAAAGAACTAGCAATAACAACAAAAATGGTAGAAAAAAGAGCAAGGATGATCAAAAATTGGTCAGCACCAGGTGAAGATGAACTGCATGGGTTTTGGTTGAAACATCCAACTGTTATATACCCACTCATTTCCAAGCAGTTCAACAATATAATACAAGGAGGAGAAATTGAAAAGTGGCTAACAACTGGGAAAACCTACCTAATAATGAAAAATCCAGCAAAAGGGCAACACCAAGCAACTACTGGCCAATTACCTGCTTACCAACAACTTTCAAATTGCTAACTGGTGTGGTAGCTGATGCAGTACAACAGCATCTAGTTGAAAACAATCTCTTTTCACCTGAGCAGAAAGGAAACCACCCCAATAGCAGAGGAACAAAAGATCAACTCCTAATAGACAAAATGATCTTGGAAAACTGCAGGAAAAAGAAAATCAACCTGAATGTGGCATGGATTGACTACAAAAAGTCATTTGACTCTCTGCCACATGACTAGATAATCAAGTGCCTAGAAATAACAGGAATCAGAAGAAACATCAGAAATTTTGTGCAAAGATTGATGGCACAATGGAAGACACAGTTGCAGGTCAATGGTGAAAGATTGGGAGAGGTTAATATCAAGAGAGGAATATTTCAAGGAGATTCATTATCACCACCACTATTTGTTATTGCACTGTTTCCTTTGTCAACAATACTGAATAACTCAGGACATGGCTATCAAACATCAAAAACATCTGCCAGACTATCCCACCTCCTTTATATGGATGATCTATAATCATAATAGTAAAGTTGGAAGGGACCTTGGAGGTCATCTAGTCCAACCCCCTGCTCAGGCAGGAAACCCTATACCATTTCAGACAAATGGCTCTCCAGTCTCTTCTTAAAAACTTCCAGTGTTGTAGCATTCACAGCTTCTGGAGGCAGGTGGTTCCACTGGTTAATTGTTCTAACTGTCAGGAAGTTTCTCCTTAGTTCTAGGTTGCTTCTCTCCTTGATCAGTTTCCATCCGTTGCTTCTTCTCCTACTTTCAGGTGCTTTGGAGAATAGCTTGACTCCCTCTACTTTGTGGCAACCCCTGAGATATTGGAACACTGCTGTCATGTCACCCCTGTCACTGCGTGTTTTTTTTAGTTTTGCCAGCTTCGCTCATTTCTAATTGTACATCTCTTTCTGCTCTGCACCTGTGTTATTATCTTATCATGTAACCATAGTGAATCCAGCTATGTCCAGCTATGTTATGGTTTCAGACTGTTTTGTGCGCATGCCTAGAAAAAGTTTCACACAGTTACTTCCTTACTTTTCTCTTCTGCCTGATGGGAGAATGTAGTCAGTTTAGGTCTTTTGTTTTCTCATTACAGTACAGTAATAATAATGTTGTTGTTAGCTGCGAAGTCGTGTCCGACCCATCGCGACCCTATGGACAACATTCCTCCAGGCCTTCCTGTCCTCTACCATCTTCTGGAGTCCATTTAAGCTCACGCCTACTGCTTCAGTGACTCCATCCAGCCACCTCATTCTCTGTCGTCCCCTTCTTCTATTGCCCTCGATCTTTCCCAGCATTAGGCTCTTCTCCAGTGAGTCCTTCCTTCTCATTAGGTGGCCAAAGTACTTGAGTTTTAGCTTCAGGATCTGGCCTTCTAAAGAGCAGTCAGGATTGATCTCCTCTAGGACTGACCGGTTTGATCGCCTTGCGGTCCAAGGGACTCGCAGGAGTCTTCTCCAGCACCACAGTTCAAAGGCCTCAATTCTTTGGCGCTCAGCCTTTCTTATGGTCCAACTTTCACTGCCATACATTGCAACTGGGAAGACCATAGCCTTGACTATACGCACTTTTGTTGACAGGGTGATGTCTCTGCTTTTTAGTGTGCTGTCTAGATTTGCCATGGCTTTCCTCCCCAGGAGCAAGCGTCTTTTAATTTCTTGGCTACAGTCCCCATCTGCAGTGATCTTGGAGCCCAGGAAAATAAAATCTGTCACTACCTCCATTTCTTCCCCATCTATTTGCCAGGAATTGAGAGGGCCAGATGCCATGATCTTGGTTTTCTTAATGTTAAGTTTCAACCCAAGTTTTGCACTCTCCTTCTTCACCTGCAACAAGAGGCTCTTTAGTTCTTCTTCACTTTCTGCCATTAGAGTGGTATCATCTGCGTATCTTAGGTTGTTGATATTTCTTCCGGCAATCTTAATTCCAGCTTTTGATTCATCTAGCCCTGCCTTTCTCATGATGTGCTCTGCATATAAGTTAAATAGGCAGGGCGACAGTATACAGCCTTGCCGGACTCCTTTCCCAATTTTGAACCAATCAGTGGTTCCGTGTCCAGTTCTCACTGTTGCTTATTGGCCCGCATATAGGTTTCTCAAGAGACAAATAAGATGGTCTGGTACTCCCATCTCTTTAAGAACTTGCCACAGTTTGTTATGATCCACACAATCAAAGGCTTTAGCATAGTCAATGAAGCAGAAGTAGATGTTTTTCTGGAACTCCCTAGCTTTCTCCATGATCCAGCGTATGTTGGCAATTTGATCTCTAGTTCCTCTGCCTCTTCTAAATCCTGCCTGCACTTCTGGTAGTTCTCGATCCACATACTGCTGAAGTCTAGCTTGTAGGATTTTAAGCATGACTTTACTAGCATGAGAAATGAGTGCAATGGTGCGATAGTTTGAACATTCTTTGGCACTGCCTTTCTTTGGAATTGGAATGTAAACTGATCTTTTCCAATCCTGTGGCCATTGTTGAGTTTTCCAAATTTGCTGGCAAATTGAGTGTAGCACTTTTACTGCATTGTCTTTTAAGATTTTGAATAGCTCAGCTGGAATACTGTCACTTCCACTAGCTTTGTTGTTGCTCAGCTTTTCTAAGGCCCACTTCACTTCACATTCTAGGATGTCTGGCTCGAGGTCAGTGACCACCTCATTGTAATTATCAGGGACGTTAAGCTCATTCTTGTATAGTTCTTCTGTGTAATTTTGCCACCTCTTCTTAATCTCTTCTGCCTCTGTTAGGTCCCTGCCATTTTGGTCCTTTATCATGCCCATTTTTGCATTAAACGTTCCCTTCATTTCTCCAATTTTCTTGAAAAGATCTCTGGTCCTCCCTATTCTATTGTTTTCTTCTATTTCTTTGCACTGTTCATTTAAGAAGGCATTCTTGTCTCTTCTAGCTATTCTCTGGAATTCTGCATTCAATTGGGTGTATCTTTCTTTTTCTCCCTTGCCTTTCGCTTCCCTCCTTTCCTCAGCTATTTGCAAAGCTTCCTCAGACAGCCATTTTGCTTTCTTGCATTTCTTTTTCTTTGGGATGGTTTTGGTTGCTACCTCTTGTACAATGTCGCGAACCTCTGTCCATAGTTCTTCAGGCACTCTGTCTATCAGATCTAATTCCTTAAATCTATTTGTCACCTCTACTGTATATTCAACAGGGATATGATTTAATTCATACCTGAGTGGCCTAGTGCTTTTCCCTACTTTCTTCAGTTTAAGCCTAAACTTTGCAAGGAGAAGCTCATGGTCTGAGCCACAGTCAGCTCCTGGTCTTGTTTTTACTGACTGTATAGAGCTTCTCCATCTTTGGCTGCAGAGCATATAGTCAATCTGATTTCTGTGTTGACCATCTGGTGATGTCCATGTGTAGAGCCGTCTCTTGGGTTGTTGGAAAAGAGTGTTTGCTATGACCATCGTATTCTCTTGACAGAATTCTATCAGCCTGTGCCCTGCTTCATTTTGCACTCCAAGGCCAAACTTGCCTGTTATTCCAGTTATCTTTTGGCTTCCTACTTTAGCATTCCAATCCCCCATGATGATAAGAACATCATTTTTTGGTGTTAGTTCTATAAGGTGCTGTAGTGCTTCATAGAACTGGTCAATTTCACCCTCTTCAGCACTGGTGGTTGGGGCATAGACTTGGACTACTGTGATATTGAATGGTTTGCCTTGGATTCGAACTGAGATCATTCTGTCATTTTGAGGATTGTATCCCAGTATTGCTTTTCCTACTCTTTTATTGACTATGAAGGCTACTCCATTTCTTCTGAAGGATTCTTGCCCACAGTAGTATACCTGATGGTCATCTGAATTAAATTCACCCATTCCTGTCCATTTTAGTTCGCTGATACCTAAGATGTCAATGTTTAGTCTTGTCATCTCTTGTTTGACCACGTCCAGCTTTCCTTGATTCATGGATCTTACATTCCAGGTTCCTATGGAGAAAAAATCTTTACAGCATCGGACTTTCCTTTCACCACCAGACATATCCACAGCTGAGCGTCCTTTCGGCTTTGGCCCAGTCGCTTCATTCTTTCTGGCGCTACTAGTACTAGCCCTCTGCTCTTCCCCAGTAGCATATTGGACGCCTTCCGACCTGAGGGGCTCATCTTCCAGCGTCATATCGTTTTGCCTTTTGGTACTGTCCATAGGGTTTTCATGGCAAAAATACTGGAGTGGGTTGCCATTTCCTCCTCCAGTGGATCACGTTTTGTCAGAACTCTCTGCTATGACCTGTCCGTCTTGGGTGGCCCTGCACGGCATAGCTCATAGCTTCATTGAATTACGCAAGCCCCTTCGCCACGACAAGGCAGTAATCCATGAAGGGGAGTAATAATAATAATAAACCTTTATTGTCAAAGTGCAACATGTGTACATTGAGATTAGCTGAGCCTCCCCCCGTGCTCTCTCCCCCCAAACACACAGTGACAACAAACCCTCCATCCTACCACACCATGTGAACCAACTACACCACACACCGGCCTCCCAAGTCAATTCTGCATAAGATTATGTCCCATTTAAAAGCCTAACAGCCCACGGATAAAAGCTATTTTTCAGCCTGTTGGTACGGCTGGCTATACTCCTATGTCTCCTGCCCGATGGTAGGAGAGTAAAGAGATACCGTCCAGGGTGTGAGTCATCCCTGAGAATTTTCCTCGCTCTTCCAAGGCAGCGGGGCCTGGCGAGGTCATCCAGTGGTGTCAGGGGACAGCCCACAATGTCTTGTGCTGTGCTCACCACCCTCTGTAATACTTTCCTGTCCGCGGCTGTCAGACCAGCATACCAAACCACAATACCATACGAGAGGACGCTCTCTATAGTATTTATTTATTTGTTTTATTTTATTTTATTTGTATACCGCCCTTCTCCCGAAGGACTCAGGGCAGTGAACAGGGCAATAAATACCAAAATATAAAAATTAAAAACAGATTAAACCATAGTGCCCAAATACAATAAATAAATTACTTAGAAACAATAATTAAAACCCAAACCCATCAGACCAGGCTGGCTTGTTCAAACAAATAGGTTTTTAGATCACGTCGGAAGGAGCGAAGGTCGGGAGCCATCCGGAGCTCAACCGGTAAACGGTTCCACAGGTCAGGTGCACCCACAGAGAACGCCCTCCCCCTGGGGGCCACCAGTCGGCATTCTCTGACCAGTGGCACCCTGAGGAGGCCCTCTCTGTGGGAGCGCACTGGACAGAGGGAGGTTGATGCCAGCCGCAGGTGCTCCCTAAGGTACTCCAGACCCATGCCATGTAGGGCTTTGTAGGTCATTACCAGCACCTTGAATCTCACCTGGAAGGCAACTGGAAGCCAATGCAGCTCACGGAGCAGAGGTGTAACATGGGAGTATCGGGGGACCCCCAACACAACTCGCGCGGCTGCATTCTGCACCAGTTGGAGCCTCCGAGTGGTCCTCAAGGGCAGCCCCATGTAGAGAGCATTGCAGTAGTCTAACTGAGAGGTCACAAGTGCATGAGTGACTGTACGCAAGGCATCCTGGTCTAGATAGTACACCGGTAAAAGAGGGTCATTAGCTGTTGTTCTACCCTGTTCTTCCGCAAGGCCCTAAGAAAGTGAAGCCTCTGTTGGGCCTTTCTAGCCACCTGAGTTGTGTTAACTTTCCAGGTCAGATCTTCACAGAGGTAGACTCCCAGAAATTTAAAGGAGGAAACTCTCTCTACACAGTCCTCCCCTATGTAAAGTGGGGCAGGTTCCTCCTTTTTTCTCTGGAAGTCTAACACCATCTCTTTCGTCTTGCTGATGTTTAGGTGCAAGTTGTTGTTACTACACCATATGGATAGTTTTTGTACCTCCGCCCTATATGCTGTCTCATCCCCCCTTGTAATAAGACCCACCACAGTTGTATCATCTGCGATCTTGATTATCGCAATGGATGGGTCAGATGATACACAATCATAAGTGTATAAAGAGTACAGGTAGGGGCTAAGCACACAGCCCTGTGGAGTGCCGGTGCAAAGCTTCAGGGGGGTGGACAAAGCAGACCCGACCCTCACTGTTTGTAACCGATCCCTAAGAAAGGATCCCTTATTAAAGGTTTTACAATAGAATATGCCTTGGATTTCTTGTCTTTGATATTCACCATGCAAATGAACCACGGTCCATCCTCCTCTGGTCGGAATGTTAATTGTTCCGCGACAACCCCTAGTCCTTCTCTTCATTAAACTAGACATACCCAATTCCAGCAACTGTTCCCTGTATGTTTTAGCCTCCAGTCCCCCAATCATCTTTGTTGCTCTTCTCTGTACCCTTTCTAGAGTCTCAACATCTTTTTTACATCGTGGTGACCAAAATTGGATGCCGTATTCCAAGAGTGGCCTTACCAAGGCCTTGTAAAGTGGTATTAATACTTCACATGATCTTGATTCTGTCCCTCTGTTAATGCAGCCTAACACTGTGTTGGCTTTTTTGGCAGCTGCAGCACATTGCTGGCTCATATTTAAGTGATTGTCTACTAGGACTCTGAGATACCTCTCACAGTTACTACTATTGAGCAAGGTATACTACACCTGTACATTTGGTTTTTCTTGCCTAAATGTAGAACCTTACTTTTTTCACCATTGAATTTCATTTTGTTAGATAGCGCCCAGTGTTCAAGTCTGTCCAGATCCTACTGTATCTTAAGCCTGTCTTCTGGAGTGTTGGCTATTCCTGCCAGCTTGGTGTCGTCTGCAAATTTGATGAGTTCCCCATCTATCCCTTCGTCCAAATCGTTGATGAAGATGTTGAAGAGCACTGGACCCAGAACAGGGCCCTGGGGCACCCCACTACACACTTCCCTCCATGAAGATGCGGTTCCATTGAGGACCACACGCTGAGTATGGCCGGTCAGCCAGCTACGAATCCATCTGGTGGTGATGCTGTCTAACCCACATTTTTCTCTTATCAAGTAGTAGGTTGTGATCTACTTTATCAAATGCCTTACTGAAGTCCAAGTAAATTATATCCACAGCATTCCTCTGGTCCACTAATTTTGGCACTTGGTCAAAGAATGCAATAAGATTTGTCTGGCATGATCTGTTTTTGACAAACCCATGTTGGCTTTTAGTAATAATTTTGTTTGCCTCTAGATGCTCACTGATTCGTTGTTTGATTATGTTTTCCAGAATCTTCCCAGGGATTGAGGTCAGGCTGATAGGTCTGTAATTTCCTGGATCCATTTTTTTCCCTTTTTTAAAGATGGGAACTACTTCAGCTCTTTTCCAGTCCTCTGGTAGTTCCCCAGTGCTCCAGGATCTTTGAAAAATATAGTTCAGTGGCTCTGAGATCACATCCGCCAGTTCCTTGAGAACCTTGGGGTTTAATCCATCTGGGCCTGGTGATTTGAACTCGTCTAGGCTGGACAGGTGCTCACTTACCATTTTCTTGCCTATCTTAACTTGTGTTTTTATTCTGTTTTTTATGGCACTATTTTTAATAGGTTGGTCTGTTTTTTCCCTTTGTGTAAAGACAGATGCAAAAGGGATGTGGTGGCTCAGTGGGTTAGGACGCTGAGCTTGTCGATCAGAAGGTCAGCAGTTTGGCAGGTCAAATCCCGAGTGCCACGTAGCAGAGTGAGTGCCTGTTACTTGTCCCAGCTTCTGCCAACCTAGCAGTTCGAAAGCACATAAAAATGCAAGTAGAAAAATAGGGATCACGACAGTGGGAAGGTAACAGCGTTCCATGTGCCTTTGGCATCTAGTCATGCCGGCCACATGACCACGGAGATGTCCTCGGACAAGCGCTGGCTCTTCAGCTTTGAAATGGAGATGAGCACCGGCCCCTAGAGTCGGAAACGACTAGCATGCACGTGCGGGGGAACCTTTACCTTTACCTTAAAGACAGATGCAAACAACGAGTTAAAAAGTTCTGCTTTCTCTCTGTTGCTTGTCACCTTCTTGCCATTTTCACCCACTCACTAATGGACCAATCATTTCCTTCACTTTTTTCTTGTTTTTACATGTTGAAAGAAGCTTTTTTTTGTTATTTTTGATTTTGGTCGCAAGCCTTAGTTCATTTTGAACCTTAGCTTTACTCACTTTGTCTTTGCAGGCTTGGGCTATTTGCTGATATTCTGACTTAGTTATGTGCCCCTCTTTCCACTTTCTATACTTGCCCTTTTTATCTTTCAATTTATCAGAGAGTTCTTTATGCAGCTATGCTGGTTTCTTTTGAAAGCTGTTATTTTTCCTCTTTGTTGGTATTGTGCTAGACTGGGCTTTTATTATCTCACTTTTCAAAATTTCCCAAGCTTCTTGAGTTGTTTTCCCCTTTAGGATTCTCATCCATGGAATCCTTCCCAAGCTGTCTCTAAGTTTATTGAAATTAGCTCTCTTAAAGTCCAAGACTCTAGTTTGACTGTATTCTATTGCTTGTGCTTCCATAATGTTGAATTCCAATATTGCATGATCACTTCCTCCCAAGGTTCCTGTGGCTTCAACACCTTCTATCATTTCATCTCTGTTAGTGAGAATTAGATCTCTCCTAGTTCCCTTCTCTACTTTCTGGGTGACAAAGTTGTCTTCTAGGTTTGTCAGGAATCTGTTTGATCTTCGACTTGGTGCAGAGTTTGTCTCCCAGTTGATGTCAGGGTAGTTAAAGTCCCCCATTACTATTGTGATGTGCTTCCTACATACCTTAGTTAGCTGACTAGCAAAAAGTTCATCTATTTCCTCTGTTTGGTTGGGTGGCCTATAGCATACACCTATGGCAATGTCATTTTTTCTCCCTTTTAAAGGTAAAGGTAAAGGTTCCCCCGCACATGCGTGCTAGTCGTTTCCGACTCTAGGGGCCGGTGCTCATCTCCGTTTCATAGCCAAACAGTCAGCGCTTGTCCGAGGACGACTCCGTGGTCATGTGGCCGGCATGACTAGATGCCAAAGGCGCACGGAACGCTGTTACCTTCCCACCGGAGTGGTCCCTATTTTTCTACTTGCATTTTTACGTGCTTTCGAACTGCTAGGTGGGCAGAAGCTGGGACGAGTAACAGGCGCTCACTCTGCTACGCGGCACTCGGGATTCGACCCGCCAAACTGCCGACCTTCCGATTGACAAGTTCAGCGTCCTAACCCACTGAGCCACCGCGTCCCTTTTCTCCCTTTTATATTGACCCAAATGCATTCAAGTTTACAGTTTTCATCATTGTTGTGCTCTATTTCTGTAGAGATGTAGTTACTTCTTATATAGAGAGCAACTCCACCTCCTCTTTTATTTGGTCTGTTTCTTTTGAATAATTTAAATCCCTCTAGCTGTGTGTTCCATTTGTGGGTTTCATCCCACCATGTTTCTGTAATGGTGACAATATCATATCTGCCTTCATTAACCTGAATTTCTAGTTCAGCCTGTTTATTGCTCATACTCTGTGCATTGGTGTATAGACATTTGAGTCCTTTATGATTGACCCTGTCCCTGTGTTTACTTTCTACATGACCTGTGTGGTGCCTGAGTTCCCCTATTGTCTTACCACCTATTTGGTTAGTGCAGTTTGTGTGGCACTCGCTATTAGAAGCTTGATTTTGCTTGACAGCAAGGTTGATATTTTTGTCCACACAGACATCTATGTTACAGGCACTGATAACCCTATAGTTTTTATATTGCTGGGGACAGGGATGTTCTGTATCAATTAACTCACTGTCCCTGCTGTTTAGTTTAAATATTCCTCCAGAAAGTCTGTGAGTTTATAGCCGAGCTATAAATCTGAAGCTGTATGGGAAAACATCATCTGAATTAGAATTGTTGCTCAACACTGTCCATATACCGTATATACTTGAGTATAAGCCGAATTTTTCAGCCCACTTTTTGGGCTGAAAAATTCCACTTCGGCTTATACTCCAGTCAACAAAAAAAACTTACCGAGGACTTGTGCGCGGCCGAGGCTTTGGTGCTTCCGGGATCGCGCGCACCTCTCCCAAGCCACCGCCGTCCGGAGACCTGCCGAAGTTTGGGGAGGTTTGGGGAGGTGCGCGCGCACCTCCCCAAACCTCCCCAAACGTCGCCGGGTCTCCGTTCCTCTGCGCCCTGCCTGCCTGCTTCTTTCCACAGCGGAAAGAAGCAGGCAGGCAGGGCGCAGAGGAACGGAGACCCGGCGACGTTTGGGGATATTTGGGGAGGCGCCCAAACCTCCCCAAACGTCGCCGGGTCTCCGTTCCTCCGAGCCCTGCCTGCCTGCTTCTTTCCGCTGTGGAAAGAAGCAGGCAGGCAGGGCGCAGAGGAACGGAGACCCGGCGACGTTTGGGGATATTTGGGGAGGCGCCCAAACCTCCCCAAACGTCGCCGGGTCTCCGTTCCTCCGAGCCCTGCCTGCCTGCTTCTTTCCGCTGTGGAAAGAAGCAGGCAGGCAGGGCGCAGAGGAACGGAGACCCGGCGACGTTTGGGGATATTTTGGGAGGCGCCCAAACCTCCCCAAACGTCGCCGGGTCTCCGTTCCTCTGCGCCCTGCCTGCCTGCTTCTTTCCACAGCGGAAAGAAGCAGGCAGGCAGGGCGCAGAGGTCCGGAGACCTGCCGACGTTTGGGGAGGTTTGGGGAGGTGCGCGCGCACCTCCCCAAACCTCCCCAAACTTCGGCAGGTCTCCGGACGGCGGCGGCTTGGGAGAGGTGCGCGCGATCCTGGAAGCACCGAAGCAAGTCCTCGGTAAGCTCCGGGCGGTCACTTGCTTCGCGTCTCCTGAGGGAAGGGGGGGCGACTGGAGCGGGCGTGTTTCCTCGCCTGCTGGGCGCCGCGATTTGCCCGGGGGAACGCGCGGGCCCCGAATAGCAGCGTGGAGCGAGGAAGCGGACAGCCAGGGCTTCCTGGAGAGCCAAGGCCACACAGGGTATTCCTGTGTATTCAGGCTTGCAAAATGGCGGATCGAGCCTCTGCTGGCGGCAGAGGCTTGCAGAACGGCGGATCGGCTTATACTCGAGTCAACAACTTTTTCCAGTTTTTGGGGGTGAAATTGGGGGTCTCGTCTTATACTCGAGTCGGCTTATACTCAAGTATATACGGTATATAGCCAAGATATTGCAACGGAGTTTGGCTTGGACAAATGTGCCGCACTTACTCTCAGACAAGGAAAAATAGTGAAAACTGAAGGAATCAAGATGCCCCACGAAAATTTAATTTAATTTAATTTAATAATTTGATTTCTATACCGCCCTTCTCCCGAAGGACTCAGGGCGGTGAACAGGGCAATACACAATAAAAATATTATACAAAAATTAAAAAGCCATTAAACATTATGCCCTTAAAATTAATACATATTACAATTAAAACTATTTATAAAAACCCAACCCCATCCCGTCAGACCAGGCCAGCTTGTTCGAAAAAGAAAGTTTTGAGATCGCGCCGGAAGGAGCGAAGGTCGGGGGCCGTCCGGAGCTCAACCGGTAAGCTGTTCCAAAGGTCTGGCGCGCCCACAGAGAACGCTCTCCCCCTGGGGGTCACCAATCGGCATTCTTTGATCGGCGGCACCCTGAGGAGGCCCTCTCTGTGGGAGCGCACTGGACGGAGGGAAGTTGACGCCGGCCGCAGGTGTTGCCGTAGGTAATCCGGACCCATGCCATGAAGGGCTTTGTAAGTCATCACTAACACCTTGAACCTCACCCGGAGAGCAACCGGTAGCCAATGCAGCTCGCGGAGCAAAGGTGTAACATGGGAGTATCGGGAAACTCCCAAGACAACTCGCGCGGCTGCATTCTGCACCAGCTGGAGTCTCCGGGTGGACCTC
Source organism: Vipera berus (assembly GCF_964194415.1). Lineage (NCBI taxonomy): Eukaryota > Metazoa > Chordata > Lepidosauria > Squamata > Viperidae > Vipera > Vipera berus. Next base: position 25,119,340 of record NC_138212.1, on the reverse strand, counting down.
AAGGGCAGCCCCATGTAGAGAGCATTACAGTAGTCTAGACGAGAGGTCACGAGCGCATGAGTGACTGTGCGCAAGGCATCCCGGTCTAGATAGGGCCGCAACTGGCGCACCAGGCGAACCTGGGCAAAGGCCCCCCTAGTCACAGCTCCAATATGCTCTTCCAAAGAGAGCTGTGAATCTAGAAGGACCCCCAAGTTGCGGGCCCTATCTACGGGGGGTAATAGCTCACCCCCCATGGCCAATGATGGGATAATCGGAATTTCCCGGGATGCCGGCACGAACAGCCACTCAGTCTTGTCAGGGTTGAGTCGAAGCCTGTTCCTCCCCATCCAGACCCGAACCGCCTCCAGGCAACGGGACATCACGTCGAGGGCATCGCTGGGGTGGTTTGGGGTCGAAATAAAAAGCTGGGTATCATCAGCATATTGGTGATACCCAACTCCAAAACCACGAATGATCTCACCCAGCGGCTTCATATAGATGTTGAACAGGAGAGGCGAGAGAACCGATCCCTGAGGGACTCCACAAATGAGAGGTCTCAGGGTCGATCTCTGCCCCCCTGCCAACACCGACTGCGAACGTCCCAGAAGGTAAGAGGAGAACCACTGGAGAACTGTGCCTCCCACTCCTAACCCTCTGAGACGCCGCAGCAGGATACCATGGTCGATGGTATCAAAAGCCGCTGAGAGGTCTAAAAGGACTAGGACAGAGGAGCAACCTCTGTCCCGAGCCCGCCAGAGATCATTCGCCAGCGCGACCAATGCTGTCTCCGTGCTGTACCCGGGCCTGAAACCCGATTGGTACGGGTCTAGGTAGTCAGCTTCATCCAAGAACAAAGGGAGCTGCTGCGCCACCACGCTCTCAACAACCTTCGCCAAAAAGCGAAGGTTGGAGACCGGACGATAGTTGTTTAAAATTGCTGGGTCCAAGGCAGGCTTCTTGAGGAGGGGTCTCACCACCGCCTCCTTCAAGGCGGAGGGAAAACTACCCTGACTCAAAGAGGCAGTAATCACTGCCTGGAGCCAGCCTCGTGTCCCATCCCGGGCTGCATAAATCAGCCAGGATGGGCACGGGTCCAACAAACACGTGGTGGAGCTCAGCTTCCCCATGATCTTGTCCACTTCTTCAGGAGTCACAGGATCGAACTCTTCCCAGATTAAATCGACAAGGCCGCCCGTATCCTCTTCGTCAGACTCTGCCCAGTCGGAGTCCAAACCGGTCCGGATCTGAGCGATTTTGTCCGACAGAAATCGGCTAAATTCCTCGGCTCGACCCTGCAAATAACATTAAGAGTCTGGATGAGGAAGATTACCACAAATACTTGGGTATCCTTCGTGTGAGACCTCTTCTTGTTTCCATTCCCTTTCTCCACGCCCCTGCCCAGCCTTTTCCACTTTTGCTGATATACCCAGGAACAGCTCACGGGGCTTCCCCATATCCCCCTTGCCCTCTTGCCACTCCCAGAAGGTCCAGGGGCTCCCCCAGCCCACCCGTGCGGCTTTCATGCTCTCTGGCCAGCAAGGCTTTGGTTGCCTGAGCCCCCCACCCAGCATCACCACCAGATGGATTCACACCCACACCCTTAATCTCCTGTCTCAGCAGCCATCAAACTCCAGCCAATCTGAGGGGTCTTTGGTGCTCTCTGAGCTGGGTGTTTTTCCTGCAGGCGTTTCATTACCCAAACTAGATAATATCATCAATGCTAGTGTTAGCCCACCATCAGACCTGATAAAGTTACCTAGTTTGGGTAATGAAACATCTGCAAGAAAACCACCAAACTCGGAGAGCACCAAGGACCCCTCGTTTCAACCGTGAACTACAAACATTCTCCTTTGTTGGTACCAGTCAGTCTATTTTCATCATCCTATTGCAGTAAACGTCCCCAAACCTTTTAGTTTTATAAGAGGAAAAGGAATGCTAAATCTTTCATTCCTTCAAGCTTAGCACCAGACATCCAAACAGACATTATAAGCAGTGAGAATTAATCCATCATTGGGGGGGGGGGGAGAAGGCCCTTCTTCCCCCAGCAACTGATTTTGAGTTTCTAATTTTTCTTCTCCTCTTTGAATCTCCCCGCCCCACTTTCACTAAGCGGAGCCAGTTAATGTGGCAAAGCACAAAAGTCCCCAGAGACAGGATTGCTGGGCCTGACTGGTTTTGCAGGGCAGGTAAAAAAGACGAGCATTTTTGTTTTCTGAGGGAAGTGCGGCTCCTTCCTGCACCACTTTTGTTGCAGGCAGTCAGTTCATTTCATGACTGTTCAAACTTACAGAGGTTCTGCAAAAAAAGCAACGTAGGACTGTTTTTTGTGGCATCCCTAAGGTCAGGTGATCAAAATCCTGGCGCCAGGCAACTGACTCACATTTATGACCATTGCAGTGTCCTGGGGTCACATGATCCCCTTCTGACAAGCAAAGTCAAGAGGGAAGCCAGAGTCACTTAGCAACCGTGAGACTAACTTAACGACCGGAGAGATTCACTTAACAAATATTGTACAATGGGGCAAAACTCACTTAACAACTGCCTTCCTTAACGATCGAAATTTTGAGCTCAGTTGTGGCCGTAAGTCGAGGACTTTCCTGCACTTTTCCATGCATAAAACCTGTGCTGCGTCCCACTGGGATTTGGACCATAAGTAACTGTCCCCGGAAGTGGGGTGGGAGAGGGCAGGGAGGGGGAGGCAGTGGTTGGAGTTGTGCTGTCCAGCAGCAGCAGATGACCCAGCTCTTTCTCCAGACACGAGGGGGGGTGGGCTCCCCACCCTTGCCTAGGCGCCCCCCTGCAGCAAGCTTCCAATCCAGGGCCCCAGCTCTGAAGGCCTCACTGTGTCCCCTCATTTGCACGTATAACCTGCCTTTTCCATGCCCCCCGCCCACAAATTTCAGAGCGTCGGCCTGCACCCTGGGAAGTTTGCATTGATTGAAAGGAAGTCAAACATTCTGCAGCTGAAAGTTGTGTGCTATTGAAAGACTGGCAGGAAATCAATCCTGAGATATATAACCGTTTCTTCTAAATTGTCCTTTTTATTATTGTTCTAAGGTGAATTATTAAAGGTCATGACAAGTCAAGTGTGCACTACGATGTAGCTGAAAATTGCTACCTTTGTCAACAGCTCAGAAAATAATAGGCTTGCTCCTGTCTGCCATGCTGAGTTGGCGGTCATCTTATTTGCTAAATGAGCTATGGAGGAAACTATGAAGGCCGCCCCTCTCTTCACCTAACCCTTGTCCTTGCCCACTTGGACCTTGCCTTGGTCACTTTGGCCCAGGAGCTCTTGTACTCCTAAAGACTGGGCAGCTTCTCCAGAAAGCCCAGCACATGGGGACAGGGCCAGGGCCTCCCTGTCCATCCAATCTTCCATGAAGGTGGTGGAGTACCCTTGCTGCCCAGTCACCATCTGGACCTCTTTGTTTGACTTCTCTCAGAACCAGGCAGCAGCTTGTGATTACTGTGGAACCAAATACACACCTAACAATAAGCCCTGTTGAAGACTGTTGAGATGTGAACTTCTACCTGGATAGCTTTCCAAGTCAGAGAGAGCAAAAGCAGAATTGGTGTGCAATTATGTATAAATCATTTTGCATCACTGTAACCATGAGAGGTTTCTAAACAAACAGTTGTTAACTGAGGACTACCAGTACCCCTTTTAGCCCCCTCAAGTCCTACACAGCTGCTTCACTGTCAGGATTGGGAAAGAGTTTCTGGCTAGGGTAAGCAAGGCCTGCTAGGCAAGGACACCGAGAGTGTATACCCCACCTAGTAGGGGGTCACCAAAGGTAGGAAAGTCATCGAACGCAGAACAACAGAGTTGAAAGGGATCTTGAAGGTCTTCTACTCTACCAGATCAAGACCACGTGAAGTATTAATACCACTTTACAATGCCTTGGTAAGGCCACACTTGGAATACTGCATCCAGTTTTGGTCACCACGATGTAAAAAAGATGTTGAGACTCTGCAAAGAGTACAGAGTACAGAGAGTACAGAGAAGAGAAACAAAGATGATTAGGGGACTGGAGGCTAAAACATATAAGGAACGGTTGCTGGAATTGGGTATGTGTAGTTTAATGAAGAGAAGAGTGAGGGGTGACATGATAGCAGTGTTCCAATATCTCAGGGGCTGACACAAAGAAGAGGGAGTCAAGCTCTTCTCCAAAGCACCTGAAGGCAGGACAAGAAGCAACGGATGGAAACTAATCAAAGAGAGAACCAACCTAGAACTAAGGAGAAATTTCCTGATGGTTAGAACAATTGACCAGTGGAACAACCTGCCTCCAGAAGCTGTGAATGCTCCAACACTGGAAGTTGTTAAGAAGAGACTGGAGAGCCACTTGTCTGAAATGGTATAGGGTTTCCTGCCTGAGCAGGGGGTTGGATTAGATGACTTCCAAGGTCCCTTCCAACTTTACTGTTATGATTATGACCAGGAGAACCTATACCATTCCAAACAAATGGTCCTCCATTTTTTTCTTGAAAACCTCCACTGGTGGATCACCCACAACTACTGGAGGCAATAATTTTGGTGTCAAGAAATTTCTCCTTGGTTCTAGGTTGGTTCTCTGTTTGGTAAGTTTCCACCTGTTACTTCTTATCCTGCCCTCAGGTGCTTTGGAGAATAGATTGACCATGTCTTCTCTGTGACTGACCCTCAAGAAGTGGAAGATTGCTATCACCACTAGTCCTTCTCTTCATTAAACTAGACATACCCAGTTTCCACAACCATTCATCATACAATTAAGTCACCAGCTGCTGAAACATGTTTGATGCTCTTCTCTGCACTCTTTCAAGAGTCTCAGTATCTTTTCTGTATCATGGTGACCAGAAGCAGACACAGTATTCCAAGTGTGGTCTTAACAGTGCAGTATAAAGCTCTATTAGCCCCTCACATGTTCTTGATACTCTCGCTGTATTGATGCAACCTAGGACTGCATTGGCTTTTTTGGCAGCTTCAGCACACGGCTGGCTCATACCTAAGCGGTTGTCCACTAGAACCCCTAAAACCCTCTGACAAGTACTGCTGTTGCACCAGGTGCCATCTATTCTACACCTGTACATTTGGTTCCTCTTGTTTTTCTCACCATTTTGTTGGATAAAGCCCAGTGTTCAAGTCTGTCAAGATCCTTCTGGATCTTGAGCCTGTCTTCCAAACTTTTAGCATTTCCCCGCAGCTTAGTGGTGTCTGCAAAATTGATGCATTCCCCTCCTATCCCCTCATCTAAATCATTTATAAAGATGTTGAAGAGTTGTGGGTCCTAAGACAGAACTTTGGGGTACCCTACTGTATGCTTCCCTCCATGTAGATACAGTTCCATTAAGGATTACACGATGAGTGAGGTTTATCTGCCAGTTATGAATTCACCTAGCAGTGATGTTGTTTATCTCACATTTTTCCCTGTTGTATCAACAAAATGAATAGACAAGATAAAGTGATTGATTATATAGCTGCCCAAAATCACTCTGGAAAGCAAGATGGGTGACATATAAATTTAATAAATAAATAAAATAGCGCCTCAGGTCAAATGGCACTCAACATCCTACTGAGGAAGTGCTGAAGGTATTTTAGAGAACTAACAGTTTTGGTATTTTGAACAAGCAGGGTAGAAAGAACACAGATTCCTTTGGTGTTGGAGAAGACTCCTGGGAATATTGTGGACAGCCAAGAAGACAAACCGATAGAGCACTAAATAAATCAATCCAGAGTTCTTATTCAAGGCACAAAATGACCAGGCTGAAATTATCCTACTTCAGACACATTATGTGAAGACCCAGGTCTGTGGACAATTCTATCATACTGGTGACATAGGTAGAAAGGAAGAGAAGAAAGGGATGATCAGCAGCCAGGTGGGTGAACCTGTTTGCAAAAGCGATAGGTGTCCCACTGCAGCACCAGGCTGCGGACAGATCATCCTGGAAGTCTATCTGTGTGGCTGCTAAGGGTCAGTATTGGCTCAGTGGCACCTATTCAAAAATATTTCCTTTCTTCTCCTTTTCTCTCCCTGACTTCTGCTTGGCTAGGCTAGTAATAGCTCAACTTGGCATGGATGCCCCAAAACATTTTGCAATTACTCAGAGGGAATTCTTCTATCGCCATTAGAAAACACACACACCCATCTCACTTGCCTTTGCATTTCTGCAGCAAGAGTTCGAGCCATTCTCAGGACGCACTTTGCTCCTTGCTCTTTTCCAGAGCAGGATGAGACTTTTCTCCAAGGAGCTCCCCTCCCCTATGTTTTACAAGCGTGGAGAATCCACTGTCAAGGCGAGCACAGCTTTGGGATGATTAAAAGGTGGGTTATGAACAACAGGGATTGAAACTGTGTTAAATAATGATGTACCACATTAAGTTAATCTAATTTGTTCCCCTGCTACTAGGGCATGTTCATGGTAATGAGCAATATCACACATGGTGCTGAACGGCTGTCACTGATGGAGAGCTGCTGAAACCTGCTTGCTCAGCCTTGCAAATTCATAGGAGAGGCTGGGCCGAACTCTGGCTGGGGGTGCACCATGTGCAGACAAGGCTCATAGGTGGTGGAGAAACTTGTGGCTCAGCATGCTGTGGGAACCAGGCATTGTGTTAAGGCACAGGGTGAGGCAGAAATGAGAGAATGGCTCAAAGCCTGGGTTCAAGGCTAAGCTGAAACAGATGTTATCATTCAGCAAATTATGAGAAGCAGACAATCCTCTTAAGCCATAATAGGATGGTCTATTTGGCCATGCTACATGAACCCAGCAATTGTACTTTGTTCACCTGAGTCCAGGAGAGTCCATCATGTGAATCAACAGATTAATTATTGATGAGGATGCTGGGTGTGGGGCATAGCATTCGGAAGGTCAGGACATCAACCCGAAGACGTTGGGTGGCCTGCTACCTGTTCCACCATTACTTCTGCCAAAATTTCCTGCAGAGAGAGAATCTGGCACAGGCAGTCTTGAGAACTGTTCAAAGGATGAGTAGTGCCTGCTAATCTCCATTTATAAAAATGTAAAAAAAGCAGGATGAACATACAGACATATCATAATGAATCTTAAACTGAAATGACCATATCAGAGAAAGAACCTGACCATTGAGCTTTCCACCCAAATAGGCTATACGAATCCAGAACGCTGTACTAAATTAAGATTTGTACACCACCTGACATTATGCACAATCTTTGCCAAAACTAGTACAAGTAGTCCTCGCTTAATAACTGTGGGAAGTCAGCCTCCCCCACACCCAGAGAAGGAAATATTAAAAAGGCAGAATCTTATATTTCCTCAAAGGATCTTAAAGAGGCAAAAAAGCAGGCCCGGTTTTTCTTAATAGTCCCAAGTCTCCCTAGCTCTGTAGAAATGCAGATGTAATAATCCATTCAGGAAGGTTGGAGCCCTCCAGCTAGAAGCTTAGGAAGAAAAGACACCTAAAATCTTCATACCCCACCCAAACTCTAAGACAGGACATAATAGGATTAACCCAACACCACCAGAATGCCAGAAAGGCACACTCAGACTCAGGTCAAAGTACATGACACAGGAAATACAAAGCTTCAAACAGGAACAGGAAACAACTCCAAACAAAAGCCCAAGAGGGTATAAAAACCCACTCCCTGCTACATGTGCTCTCTTCTCTTTTCTTCCAGAGCCATCTTTCTGTCTGGCTCTTCTCTTCGATAAACTGCAACCTTCTTTCTAAAGCAGTTTATTCCTGGCTTGGACTGAACCACAATGAAGACTTTTCCTTCTACATAACCATTTGTTCCGCACTTGTTCGAAATTGCATCTTTGCAGTGCCCTGAGGACAGGTGATTGCAATCTGGGCACTTGGCAACCCATTTGCACTTATGATGGGTTGCCAAATGCCCCACAATCAAGTGATCACCATTTGCAATCTTTACTTCTGGTTTCCCCAGAAAGTCAAGGAGGGAGCCGGTGGGGAAGATCGCAGGATGCTGCCTCCTGGCTGGTTCCTGGTGGCCAGCTGAAAAAGCTCCATCCTGAAATCCAAGTTTGGGCAGACCTTTTTCGGTCTCCTTGAATTCTCTCCAGCAAGCAGCATTTCTGCTGTCAGAGAGACCAGCTAAAAATGGACTTTTTTCACCCAACTTCTTTGAGAGCAAAAGTGCTGCCTGATGGAGAAACTCTGCCAAGTCTCTCCAGCAAGCAGCATTTTTGGCCTCAAGGTGGGTGGGTGAAAAAGATCCCTCCCCAAAAGTATGGCTTTTCCACCCAGCTTGAAAATAAGAGCCCTGCCTAACGGATTGACTCCTTTCCATATGGGGTGGAGTCTCTTCCACTGGCAGCAGAGGAACTGCAGTCCTGGGCTGGAGAAAGAACCACAAGGACCCAAGCTCTTTTTCTCCAGCACAACCTCTGCAGTTCCCTTCTGTGCAGTCTCCCAATAGCTGAGGGGCTGCCACAGAGGAGGGGTTAACCTGTTCTCCAAAGCGCCCAAAGGCAGGACAAAAAGCAGCAGATGGAAACTAATCAAGGAGAGAAGCAACCTGGAATTAAGGATAAATTTCCTAAAAATGAGAACAATGGAACAATGGAACGGCTTCCCTCCAGAAGTTGTGGATGCTCCGTTACTGGAGGTCTTTAAAAAGAGACTAGACAGCCACTTGTCCTGAATGGGATAGGGTCTCTTGCTTGTGCAGGGGGTTGGACTAGAAGACCTCCAAGGTCCCTTCCAACTCTGTTATTCTTACACTGTTATTCTGTGTGTGGAGGGGAGCAGGCAGTTCTTTGGCTCCTTCTGCTTAATGACCACGGGGTCATTTAATGACCATGCCTGGGAAAGCCAGGATAAACTCCAGTCAAGTCACATGACAATCTGCTTTACAATTGCCATCAGGGGTGGGATTCAGCTGGTTCGCACCGGTTCAGGAGAACCGGTAGCTAAATTTACCTGAATTCGGAGAACCGGCTGGCTTCTGGAAGTCCAGTCTAGGCCTCGGAGGCCTCCCAGGCCTAGAATGGCCCACCAGAAGTGCATGATGCCACTTTCAGAAGTCCGTTCTAGGCATCGGAGGCCCAGGCCTGAATCACATAATAGAACCGGTTGTTCAGGTATTTGAATCCCACCACTGATTGCCATGACTTACAACCATAATTTTGGGCTCAATTGTGGTTCTAAGTTGAGCTACCTGTACCTTTTCTTGCCTCAAAAAAAAATCTACCTTTTCCCCAATAAAGAAAACCATCAAATATTCCTCCTTTCCTGGAGACCTTTCCCTGAATTACCAGTTTTTCCCACAGGTGTGTCAATCCTTTATTTCTACCCTTTGGGGATGGCAAAGGGCTCTTTCGATCCCCACCTGTCCCATTCTCGGCTCCTTTCCAAGATGAGTTGTAAACCACTCAGTAAACCTCTTCACTGTCCTCTGTGCCCTCAAATTCTTCTGATTCAAAGGCTGGATCGTATGGCCAAGAGAGGAAGGAAAATGTGTCAGTCTTGTGGGGGACTTTCTTGAAAATAGCTAGCCCCAGAGCTACACCTTCTGACCCTGCTCAGACCCTCACCGGCAAGGGGAGGATGGATATTCCAGAATCTAATTTTTACCCATCAGGATTTAAAATTGGGGAAATTGTGAAGCACAGCTCAGAATGATAATAATGCACAGGCAGATCACTCCAAAGTTTGCTTTTTAATCTGCTTGAAAGGGACCCATGAAGAGGGCTGTTACTAAATAATATAGCTGTATGTTAAATGCTCCTTGGAACCTCTTTTTAATTTTGTTTTGAGTTCATTACAGGAAAGCAATGCCTCAACAGCCTTGACCATTTCTAATTACCACAGCGAATAAACATTCAGATTACAAGCCAGCGTTCCCAAAACTGGCTCTTCAAAATCCCAAACACTGAGAGAATTTCATTGCAGTATCGTGATTGGGGACTAACTTCCTGATGTAACCCTGGGCTGCTATAACAGGCAGATTGGTGACAATTTAATAATGGATGATCCAGGTCCGGCTAAGTAATAAATCAAAATAAACTAAAGTCAAGGCTTAGACTGGAGGATGGAGACAAATCAGAGCTTTCCTGGATTAGGTGATTGATTTAACTGAAAAGACATTATAAAGAGAAGTTAAATTATTTCCACAAGGCCTTCCAAAAAAAAAGAGTGAATGACACTGTGCTGGGGAGAAGTGAAGGACAGAATTATAGCAGAAGGAAGTTGAGATGGAAAGAGCGATCAGAAGCAGCTTCCCCTCAGAGTGTGGCCTGACCCTACTAGCATCCACTTTGATTTGATCCAAAATCAGAGGGAGCCCAATTCACAGGTTTTTATCTCTTATTGACCAACACAAAGAGAACACTAATAACAGTAACTTATTTATTGTTCAAGAGAATGAAATGAAACCTGCAGGTACTGTATGCCAGGGATTTCCAACCTTGGCCACTTTAAGACTTGTGGACTCCAACTCCCAGAATTCCCCCAAATTCCCAAAATTCTAGGAGTTGAAGTCCACAAATCTTAAAGGTGGCCAAGTTGGAGACCCTGCTGCAGGCATTTCTAAGCATATCAAGGCTGCCAAAAGTGATTAGTCTTGAAAGTAGGATAATTGTTCCATTATTGCTGTTATTGGGGGGGAGGTTCCATTTAGAATCATTGTAATTTTGTTGCTTTGGAAAATGTTAAGAAGCCAAATTTCAGACAGCAGATCAATGCTTCTTGGTTGGAGAGGGGGGGAGGGAGAGAGCAATAGCAATGGCACTTAGATTTATATACCGCTTCGCAGAGCTTTACAGCCCTCTCTAAGCAGTTTACAGAGTCAGCAAATTGCCCCCAACAATCTGAGTCCTCATTTTACCGAACTCAGAAGGATGGAAGGCTGAGTCAACCTTGAGCCGGTGAGATTCGAACCCCCAAACTGCTGGCAGTCAGGAGTAGCAGCTTGCAGTATTGCATTCTAACCACTGTGTCACCATGGGGGGGAGAGGGAGAGGGGGAGGGGTCTGAGGGGTCCATGGTGCTGTTTGATGTTTCATTACCCAAACTAGGTAACATCATCAGTGCTAGATGCAAGAAAACAGCCAGCCTCGGAGAGACCCCTGACCAACGAATATTCTCCTCCTTTATTGGTACACTGTTCTTTGTCTGCCCATTAAGAGGGAGATGAGTTCAGCACAACATTCCCTAAACTAAACATTGTCACCTGATGGGATCTCAGAGGTGTCTCTTCTTGGGGGCCTTTGGAACAGCTTCCCACCTGAGACCCGAGGCACACACACCCCCTGCCGTTTTAGCCACCCCAGAAAGCCATGAAGACCCAGGTCTTCTCCAAGCTTTGGGCTAGGATGGAGATTAAGCCAGGAGGCAGTTTGGTCTGGTGTTGCAGGGGAGGGTGGCCTTGTTCTTGCTGGTCCCTGCCCAGAATCATTGTATGCTAATGGCAGCCATATCATTCCTCTAAATCCAACCAACCAGCAATGTGAAAGAAGAGGGATCAGAGTGCAGCAGAACAGCCAAAATTAAGAGTTTCCACTAATGAACAAATAAGCTAATAGAGTGTGCCCCAGCCGCCTGTTTCTAAACTCCTTTTATTTATTTAAATAAATAAAATAAATAAAATCCTTTTATTTATTTTCAGCTTATTTCTATGAAGGCAGTTTTATGTAGCTGTTAAAGAGGAGCAGAGAGAGTCCTGAGCCCTGTGGCAACACGCAAAAGAGGGGCCGTGGCTTTGGTAGATCATAGAGCCCTTTGTCTGTCACAGGTGCAGGTCACCAAGGTGGAGGAGCAGGTGCCCTTTAAGGCGAGGCGAAGGGAGGCGGGTCATCTCCCTGGGAGTTCTGAGGGCTTTATGACTTCATCCCTGCAGGCTAAAGTGTCAGTTGGTGACAGTTATCAGTTATCAGAGTGAAGATGCCTTCCTGGAGGTCAGCTGCTCTTCATTGGGGCTCCCAGACTCTGGGGGACCTTCCCTCTTTTTGCAGCCAACCCTTAGAGGGGTAAGTCAGGGTGAGAGATTGGGATAGGTTGAAGGCTCCAGCCAAGCCATTAGGAGCTTCCAGGCCTTCTCCATGAGGGTTGGGCTCTTGAACTTCTGCAGTGGTCCTGTTGATTTCAATGGGCAAATCTATTTCAAGGCCTAGCCCAAACCCTGTTGAGTCTGCTTCCAAGCCCTGACTTCAGAAACTAAGCAGCAGACTATTAAGCTGCTGAGCAGTGCTGAAGCCTTGGTGGAGCCCCTGGAACAAGAGGCAATCCACATCCAAAGAGCTATGGTTTCTGTGCAAGAAAGGACCAATAGGCAGCTTTAGTGATGGGTTTGGCTACTTCCTAGAGCCCTTTGTCTGTCACATGTGCAGGTCACCAAGGTGGAGGAGCAGGTGCCCTTTAATGGGAGGTGAAGGGAGGGGGGTCATCTCCCTGGGAATTCTGAGGGCTTTATGACTTCATCCCTGAAGGCCAAAGTGTCAGTTGTGACAGTTATCAGAGTGAAGATGCCTTCCTGGAGGTCAGCTGCTCTTCAGTGGGGCTCTGGGACTCTGGGGGACCTTCCCTCTTTTTGTAGCCAACCCTTAGAGGGGTAAGAGAGGGAGAGAGATTGGGATAGGCTGAGGGTGGGGGTGAGGGCGAGAGGGTTAGCGTGAGGGTGAAAGGGGGAGGTGGAGGTTGAGAACAGGGGGAGGGGGGAGGGGGAGAATCAGGGTCAGGATCAAGAGGAGGGGGACAGAGAGGGGAGGGGTTATGGGGAAGGGGAAGAACAAAGTTTAAAGGGGGAGGGGAGAAAGTTGAGGAATGTGAGGAGGACAAAGAGGTGGAATGGGCTGGGGAGGAGACAGGAGGGGAGTGAAAGGCAAGGTGTGGGGACAGAATGGGGTGGAAAGGGAGGGGAGAAGGGGAGGGAGAGCGGTATGAAGTGGTGAGAGGGAGCAGAAGGGGAGGGGAGGTGAGGTAGATGGGTGGGGGAGGGACATGGGGAGGGGGGAATTTTAATCTTTTCATGTCTTCATCCAGGCAGGTTATCACAGGTAAGTGAGAAGGAGGCTGAGGGGTGGGGAGGATGGGGAGGGGGATTGGATGGAGGAGGGGAAAGGTGTAGAGGGGGGTGAAGCAGGAGTAGAAGGGAGATATGGAGGAGAAAGTTTATGGGGGTCAAAGAAGTTAGCCAGGGAGGTAGATGGGAGGGGGGAATTGTAATGTTTTTATCCATGCAGGTTATCATCCAAGGTAAGTGAGAGGGAGGGAGAGAGAAATGGAGAGGGGAGGCAGGGGGTGAAGCATGAGGGGGAGGGGGACAGGGAGAATAGGATAGAGGGACAGAGAGGTTGAGTGGGCTGGGCAGGGGTAGCAAAGGGGGGGAGCTAGGGGGAGGGGGAGGGACAATTAGGGAGGGGGGATTTTAATCTTTTCATGTCTTCATCCATACAGGTTATCACAGGTAAGTGAAAAGGAGGCTGAGGGGTGGGGAGGACGGGGAGGGGGATTGGATGGAGGAGGGGAAGGGCATAGAGGGGTGGGCGAAGCAGGAGTGGAAGGGGGATATGGAGGAGGAAGGTTATGGGGGTCAAAGAAGTTAGCCGGGGAGGTAGATGGGAGGGGGAGGGGCAATTAAGGAGGGGGGAATTGTAATGTTTTTATCCATGCAGGTTATCATCCAAGGTAAGTGAGAGGGAGGGAGAGAGAAATGGAGAGGGGAGGCAGGGGGTGAAGCATGAGGGGGAGGGGGACAGGGAGAATAGGATAGAGGGACAGAGAGGTTGAGTGGGCTGGGCAGGGGTAGCAAAGGGGGGGGAGCTAGGGGGAGGGGGAGGGACAATTAGGGAGGGGGGAATTCTAATCTTTTCATGTCTTCATCCATACAGGTTATCAGAGGTAAGTGAGGAGGAGGGGGAGCAGAATAGGGAGAAGGGGAGGGGGAGAGGTAGCAGAAAGGGGAGGGAGAGGAGGACAAATGGGTGGAATGGTATTGGGGGGAAGGGGAAGGAGGAGAGGGGGAGAAAAAAAAGGGTAGGACCTGGCAAAGGCCATGAGGGGAGGATGGGGAGAGGGGGAGGGTACAGGGAGGGGTATTTGGAGGGGAGGGGAAGGAGGGAGAGGGAGAGTGGAGAGGCAAGGACAGGGAACTGAGTTCCCTCCCTTCCCTTTCTCTCCCCCTCTCGCTCCTTTCTCCTCACTCTCCTCCCCTCCCTGTGCTGCTCCCCATCCCTCTTTCCATCCCCTCCCACCTCCCCTCCCGCTCCCCCTGTATCCCTTCTCCCCCTCCCCCCATAACCCACCCCCTAGGTGAGGCAAGAAGGGGTGGGTGATAGTGAGGAGAAAGGGGAGGGAGAGGACAAATGGGTGGAGTGCTATGGGGGAAAAGGGGAGGAGGAGAGGGGGAGGGGTACAGAGCGGTATTTGGAGGGAAGGGAAAGGGCAGGGAACTGAGTTCCCTCCCTTCCCTTTCTCTCCCCCTCTCGCTCCTTTCTCCTCACTCTCCTCCCCTCCCTGTGCTGCTCCCCTTCCCTCTTTCCATCCCCTCCCATCTCCCTATCCCCTCCACTTCCCCTCCCCCTGTATCCCTTCTCTCCCTCCCCCCATACCCGACCCCTTAGCTGAAGCAAGAAAGGGAGGGTGATACCGAGGAGAAAAGGGGAGGGAGAGGTGGACAAATGGGTGGAGTGGTATGGGGGAGGAAAGGGGAGGAGGAGAGAGAGAAAAAGCAGGGGAGGATGGGGAGGGTACAGGGAGGGGTATTTGGAGGGAAGGGGATAGGGAGAGAGATTCTCTCCCTCCCCTCCCCATCCCCTGCCAATTCTCTCCACCTTTACATCCCCTCTGCCTCTCTTTCGCCCTCCTCTCTCTCCCACCCTCCACCCCATCTTCCCTCTAGCTTCCCCTCCCTTTGAAAGGCCAACGAATCTCTTCACTCTGATAACTGATCACTGCAGATAACTAAAATTTTAACCTGCATGGATGAAATCAATTGTCACCCCAGTTTAAAAGCGGGTATCAGTGCTTTTAACATTGATGTCCAGGCTTCTTCTTTTTTTAACTCTTAAGATAACATCACATATTTATTTATATATCAAACGTCTTACCCGCCATCTTCCTGCTGGAGAGGCCTCTGGAGATTTTTCTAGGATAGGCCCATGCCTGTGGAAGTTGGTTGAGAAAGTGGTGGCATTGCAGCTCCAGAGGACACTGAGGAAAACAAATTATCTGGACCCTCTTCGGTCAGGTTTCAGGCCCCGATATGGGACCGAAAGTGGCCACATTCATGGATGATCTGTGGTTGGTCGGGATGGAGAAGGTGCATCCATCCTGGCTCTCCTTCACCTCAACGACTTTCGATCCTTTTTGGATGACTTGGGGGCCTAAGGGTGGGGAGCAGAGTTTTGTGCTGGTGTCAGGACTGAACCACTATATCGCCTTCTAGCTTCTATTGCTGATCAACTTGCCAAAGACCAGAGTGGGGGGGTGAGTGCGAGGGGAGGAAATGGGATACCAAGAAGCCGATTATGGACCGTGACAGCCTGCAAGAACGCCAAGGTCACTACTGAAGGTGCTCGATGGAGATGTGGACTGTTCCCATAACAAAAATAACTTGTACCTTTGGACAATGGGAACACCCGATGGCTGGGAGTTCCTTTACCTTTTGGGGACTCAATTGCCCTGGACGTTCCTTCTTTTGGCTTTGCTAGTCAGACAGCTGACAGCTTTCTCCCCTCCTTCCTCTGAGGCCGGTTGTAATCGGTGTTAATAGGGAGCGAGAGATCCAGCCCATTGCCTGTCCTTTGTGGGCTGCCACAGGGCTAGGTACTCCCTCCGCTCCTCTGCGAGATCATCCGTCAGCAGAGGATGAGATATCCTGAGGACGCCCAGCTCTACGTCTCCATCCTGGGTGGAGCGAGAGATGCGGTGGGTGCTCTTTCATGGTGCCTGGATGAGGGACAGCAGGCAGACTGGACCTGGTAAGACAGCGTGGCGGTGGGTGGCCCCTCTGTGTCCAGATTTATCATATTTGGTCTAGGATGGGATCGCACTACTCCAGACGGACGCGCTGTGTAACTTGGGGGTCCCCTTGAACTCTGACCAAGTTCCCCTTGCATGCCAGTTATGCCCCTTTCCTGTCAGGAAGGGCCTCCGCTCGGTCACTCATGCCCCGGTCATCTCCCGATTGGACTATGGCCACAGGCTCTGCATGGGGCTATCCTAGAAAAATCTCCAGAGGCCTCTCCAGCAGGAAGATGGCAGGTAAGACTTTTGATATATAAATAAATAAATACGTAATGTTATCGAGTTAAAAAAAACAAGCCTGGACATCAATGTTAAAAGCGCTGATATCCTCTTTTAAACTGAGGTGACAATTTATTTCATCCATGCCGGTTAAAATGTTAGTTATCTGCAGTGATCCGTTAGCAGAGTGAAGAGATTCATTGGCCTTTCAAAGGGAGGAAGGTGTTCTGTTCCAGCCTACGACCGGCTCTATTTGTGTATCCGGGACAAACCCTTTTTCCTTTTTACAGTCAATAGGCTGGAAAAACCCAACCCAAATTTATTTACAGTTCAAACAAAAAAGCAACAAATATTTCCTTCAATAAATGAATCAAAATATCAAATGAGTCAACAAACAAGAATTAAACAGAAGTATCAAGAACAGACCAGGATTCCGTTAGAATGTCTCCAAACGGTTGCCTTCAGCAACCAGCCCCGCCCACACCTTCCCCTTTTATTAGCAGTCCCAAGGCGTGGCTTCTCACTGCCTTCTCCTCCTCTCACTGAGTTGCCTCATTGATTTTCTCTGCTCTGCTCTGCTCTGCTCTGCTGGATTGCCTTCTGCTTCTAGCATCTCTGAACAGATTTAGCTGTGACTCTTCTGAGTCTGACATCTCATCCTCACACAGCTGAGTCTCATGAGAAACATGACTAGAGGAGCCAGACTGAGAGACCTGCAGTGCATCAGAGCCTCCCTCTGACACCAAAGGCTATACAACCCCCCCTCCTCCTCCTCAGATTCATCGGACTCAGCTGCTGGGAACACAGGCTGACACTGAATCACAACAAAAGGTAGCAGAAAGATGGGGTGGAGGGAGAGAGAGAGAGGAAGGAGAAAGAGGCAGAGGAGATGTAAAGGTGGAGAGAATTGGCAGGGGGATGGGGAGGGAGAGAATCTCTCTCCCTATCCCCTTCCAAATACCCCTTCCTGTACCCTCCCCCTCTCCCCCTGTCCTCCCCTCATGGCCCTTGCCAGGTCCTCCCCTGCTTTTTCTCCCTCTCTCCTCCTCCCGTTTTACCAATCCACCCATTTGTCTTCCTCTCCCTTCCCTTTCTCCTCGCTATCACCCCCCCTTCTTGCTTCAGCTAGGGGGTGGGGTATGGGGGGAGGGGGAGAAGGGATACAGGGGGAGGGGAGGGGAGGGGAGGGGAAGAGGATGGAAAGAGGGATGGGGAGCAGCACAGGGAAGGGAGGAGAGTGAGGAGAAAGGAGCGAGAGGGGGAGAGAAAGGGAAGGGAGGGAACTTAGTTCCTTGCCCTTGCCTCTCCACTCTCCCTATCCCTCCTTCTCCGCCCCTCCAAATACCCCTCCCTGTACCCCTCCACCCCACCCCCTGTCCTCCCCCTCATGGCCCTCAGCCAGGTCCTCCCTTTTCTCCCCCACACTCCTACCCTTTTCTCCCAATACCACTCCACCTGTTTGTCCTCCTCTCCATCCCCTTTTTCCTACCTCTCCCCCTCCCCTTCCTCGCCATTCCGCTCACCCTCCTCCTCACTTACCTCTGATAACCTGTATGGATGAAGACATGAAAAGATTAGAATTCCCCCCTCCCTAATTGTCCCTCCCCCTCCCACCTACCTCCCCTCCCTTTGCAACTCCTGCCCAGCCCACTCAACCTCTCTGTCCCTCTATCCTATTCTCCCTGTCCCCCTCCCCCTCTTGCTTCACCTCTCCATTTCTCTCACCCTCCCTCTCACTTACCTTGGATGATAACCTGCATGGATAAAAACATTAGAATTCCCCCCTCCCATCTACCTCCCCAGCTAACTTCTTTGACCCCCCACAACCTTCCTCCTCCATATCTCCCTTCTACTCCTGCTTTGCCCACCCCTCTACGCCTTTCCCCTCCTCCATCCAATCCCCCTCCCCCTGTCCTTCCCACCCCTCAGCCTCCTTCTCACTTACCTGTGATAATAACCTGCCTGGATGAAGACATGAAAAGATTAAAATTCCCCCCTCCCCATTTGTCCCTCCCCCACCCATCTACCTCCCCTCCCCTCCCCTTCCGCTCCCTCTCTCACCTCTTCATACCGCTCTCCCTCCCCTTCTCCCCTCCCTTTCCACCCCATTCTGTCCCCCCCAACCTTGCCTTTCACTCCCCTCCTGTCTCCTCCCCAGCCCATTCCACCTCTTTGTCCTCCTCACATTCCTCAACTTTCTCCCCTCCCCCTTTAAACTTTCCTTTTGTTCTTCCCCTTCCCCATAACCCCTCCCCTCTCTGTACCCCTCCTCTTGATCCTGACCCTGATTCTCCCACTCCCCCCTCCCCCTGTTCTCAACCTCCATCTCCCCCTTTCACCCTCACGCTAACCCTCTCGCCCTCACCCCCACCCTCAGCCTATCCCAATCTCTCACCCTTACTTACCCCTCTAAGGGTTGGCTACAAAAAGAGGGAAGGTCCCCCAGAGGTGGGAGCCCCACTGAAGAGCAGCTGACCTCCAGGAAGGCAACTTCACTCTGATAACTGATAACTGTCACAACTGACACTTTGGCCTTCAGGGATGAAGTCATAAAGCCCTCAGAATTCCCAGGGAGATGACTCGCCTCCCTTCACCTCCCATTAAAGGGCACCTACTCCTCCACCTTGGTGACCTGCACATGTGACAGACAAAGGGCTCTAGAAAGTGGCCAAACCCATCACTAAAGCTGCCTATTGGTCCTTTTTTGCACAGAAACCATAGCTCTTTGGATGTGGATTGCCTCTTGTTCCAGGGGCTCCACCAAGGCTTCAGCACCGCTCAGCAGCTTAATAGTCTGCTGTTTAGTTTCTGAAGTCAGGGCTTGGAAGCAGACTCAACAGGGTTTGGGCTAGGCCTTGAAATAGATTTGCCCATTGAAATCAGCAGGACCACTGCAGAAGTACAAGAGCCCAACCCTCATGGAGAAGGCCTGGAAGCTCCTAATGGCTTGGCTGGAGCCTTCAACCTATCCCAATCTCTCTCCCTCACTTACCCCTCTAAGGGTTGGCTGCAAAAAGAGGGAAGGTCCCCCAGAGTCTGGGAGCCCCAATGAAGAGCAGCTGACCTCCAGGAAGGCATCTTCACTCTGATAACTGATAACTGTCACCAACTGACACTTTAGCCTGCAGGGATGAAGTCATAAAGCCCTCAGAACTCCCAGGGAGATGACCCCCCTCCCTTCGCCTCCCCTTAAAGGGCACCTGCTCCTCCACCTTTTCAATTTTCAAAGTTAACTTTCTGCTTGCCTGCTTCTCCTATGCATACATGCATACATACATACCGTACAACTGAACTCCAGGTTCTCTTGTTCATGTAGGTAGACATTTACCATATATGAAATATATTATCATATTATAGCCTATTGCCTTTCAGGTCAATCATAAAATCCATCCTAATCTGATAAAATTGTGATTCCTGCTTCTGATGCCTCATTATTATAACTCGTTTTTTTCCCTAATGTGATAAATTGAAGAGGCTTTGATAATCCATATCTCAAGTGTTAAGTTATCTAGAGCTTTCCAGTACTCTGTAATTATTATTTGGTAATTATTTTAGTTGATAAAATGAAATTGGTAATTCTTTAATTTCAGTCTTGAGGTTTGGACCTGCAAATAAATGTGGTAAGCTTAACTCTGGAGAGAATTCAGTTTTTTCTTTAGGGATGGTAGTTACACCTCCCCAGATTCATGTTGAAGAATTTAAGTTCATATTTTATTCCATAACCCCACAGCCTCTCCGACATTTGGCAGAATAATTCTGATAGATACGTGTGAATTGAGCAGGATTCCAGTGCCAGCTCTGTATTATATTCCACCACACTTCTTGCCCTGAAGCTGAGTTGATTTCCCCTGGATTCCATTATTTCTGCCAATTTGGCACCCCAAGCTTTTCAGTTTCCTTGAATCCAGGGCTCTTTTTAAGACTGGCAACTTTAAGACTTGTGGACTTCAAGTCCCAGAATTCCCCAGCCAGCCATGCAACTGAAGTCCACAAGTCTTAAAGTTGCCATGTTTGGAGAGAAGTGAAGGAAAGAATTATAGCAGAAGGAAGTTGAGATGGAAAGAGCGATCAGAAGCAGCTTCCCCTCAGAGTGTGGCCTGACCCTACTAGCATCCACTTTGATTTGATCCAAAATCAGAGGGAGCCCAATTCACAGGTTTTTATCTCTTATTGACCAACACAAAGAGAACACTAATAACAGTAACTTATTTATTGTTCAAGAGAATGAAATGAAACCTGCAGGTACTGTATGCCAGGGATTTCCAACCTTGGCCACTTTAAGACTTGTGGACTCCAACTCCCAGAATTCCCCCAAATTCCCAAAATTCTAGGAGTTGAAGTCCACAAATCTTAAAGGTGGCCAAGTTGGAGACCCTGCTGCAGGCATTTCTAAGCATATCAAGGCTGCCAAAAGTGATTAGTCTTGAAAGTAGGATAATTGTTCCATTATTGCTGTTATTGGGGGGGAGGTTCCATTTAGAATCATTGTAATTTTGTTGCTTTGGAAAATGTTAAGAAGCCAAATTTCAGACAGCAGATCAATGCTTCTTGGTTGGAGAGGGGGGGAGGGAGAGAGCAATAGCAATGGCACTTAGATTTATATACCGCTTCGCAGAGCTTTACAGCCCTCTCTAAGCAGTTTACAGAGTCAGCAAATTGCCCCCAACAATCTGAGTCCTCATTTTACCGAACTCAGAAGGATGGAAGGCTGAGTCAACCTTGAGCCGGTGAGATTCGAACCCCCAAACTGCTGGCAGTCAGGAGTAGCAGCTTGCAGTATTGCATTCTAACCACTGTGTCACCATGGGGGGGAGAGGGAGAGGGGGAGGGGTCTGAGGGGTCCATGGTGCTGTTTGATGTTTCATTACCCAAACTAGGTAACATCATCAGTGCTAGATGCAAGAAAACAGCCAGCCTCGGAGAGACCCCTGACCAACGAATATTCTCCTCCTTTATTGGTACACTGTTCTTTGTCTGCCCATTAAGAGGGAGATGAGTTCAGCACAACATTCCCTAAACTAAACATTGTCACCTGATGGGATCTCAGAGGTGTCTCTTCTTGGGGGCCTTTGGAACAGCTTCCCACCTGAGACCCGAGGCACACACACCCCCTGCCGTTTTAGCCACCCCAGAAAGCCATGAAGACCCAGGTCTTCTCCAAGCTTTGGGCTAGGATGGAGATTAAGCCAGGAGGCAGTTTGGTCTGGTGTTGCAGGGGAGGGTGGCCTTGTTCTTGCTGGTCCCTGCCCAGAATCATTGTATGCTAATGGCAGCCATATCATTCCTCTAAATCCAACCAACCAGCAATGTGAAAGAAGAGGGATCAGAGTGCAGCAGAACAGCCAAAATTAAGAGTTTCCACTAATGAACAAATAAGCTAATAGAGTGTGCCCCAGCCGCCTGTTTCTAAACTCCTTTTATTTATTTAAATAAATAAAATAAATAAAATCCTTTTATTTATTTTCAGCTTATTTCTATGAAGGCAGTTTTATGTAGCTGTTAAAGAGGAGCAGAGAGAGTCCTGAGCCCTGTGGCAACACGCAAAGGAGGGGCCGTGGCTTTGGTAGATCATAGAGCCCTTTGTCTGTCACAGGTGCAGGTCACCAAGGTGGAGGAGCAGGTGCCCTTTAAGGCGAGGCGAAGGGAGGCGGGTCATCTCCCTGGGAGTTCTGAGGGCTTTATGACTTCATCCCTGCAGGCTAAAGTGTCAGTTGGTGACAGTTATCAGTTATCAGAGTGAAGATGCCTTCCTGGAGGTCAGCTGCTCTTCATTGGGGCTCCTGGACTCTGGGGGACCTTCCCTCTTTTTGCAACCAACCCTTAGAGGGGTAAGAGAGGGAGAGAGATTGGGATAGGTTGAAGGCTCCAGCCAAGCCATTAGGAGCTTCCAGGCCTTCTCCATGAGGGTTGGGCTCTTGTACTTCTGCAGTGGTCCTGTTGATTTCAATGGACAAATCTATTTCAAGGCCTAGCCCAAACTCTGTTGAGTCTGCTTCCAAGCCCTGACTTCAGAAACTAAGCAGCAGACTATTAAGCTGCTGAGCAGTGCTGAAGCCTTGGTGGAGCCCCTGGAACAAGAGGCAATCCACATCCAAAGAGCTATGGTTTCTGTGCAAAAAAGGACCAATAGGCAGCTTTAGTGATGGGTTTGGCTGCTTCCTAGAGGCCTTTGTCTGTCACAGGTGCAGGTCACCAAGGTGGAGGAGCAGGTGCCCTTTAAGGGGAGGCGAAGGGAGGGGGGTCATCTCCCTGGGAATTCTGAGGGCTTTATGACTTCATCCCTGAAGGCCAAAGTGTCAGTTGTGACAGTTATCAGAGTGAAGATGCCTTCCTGGAGGTCAGCTGCTCTTCATTGGGGCTCCCAGACTCTGGGGGACCTTCCCTCTTTTTGCCGCCAACCCTTAGAGGGGTAAGAGAGGGTGAGAGATTGGGATAGGCTGAGGGTGGGGGTGAGGGCGAGAGGGTTAGCGTGAGGGTGAAAGGGGGAGGTGGAGGTTGAGAACAGGGGGAGGGGAGAGGGGAGAATCAGGGTCAGGATCAAGGGGAGGGGGACAGAGAGGGGAGGGGTTATGGGGAAGGGGAAGAACAAAAGGAAAGTTTAAAAGAGGAGGGGGAGAAAGTTGAGGAATGTGAGGAGGACAAAGAGGTGGAATGGGCTGGGGAGGAGACAGGAGGGGAGTGAAAGGCAAGGTGTGGGGACAGAATGGGGTGGAAAGGGAGGGGAGAAGGAGGGAGAGCGGTATGAAGAGGTGAGAGAGGGAGCGGAAGGGGAGGGGAGGTAGATGGGTGGGGGAGGGACAAATGGGGAGGGGGGAATTATAATCTTTTCATGTCTTCATCCAGGCAGGTTATCACAGGTAAGTGAAAAGGAGGCTGAGGGGTGGGGAGGACGGGGAGGGGGATTGGATGGAGGAGGGGAAGGGCATAGAGGGGTGGGCGAAGCAGGAGTGGAAGGGGGATATGGAGGAGGAAGGTTATGGGGGTCAAAGAAGTTAGCCGGGGAGGTAGATGGGAGGGGGAGGGGCAATTAAGGAGGGGGGAATTTTAATGTTTTTATCCATGCAGGTTATCATCCAAGGTAAGTGAGAGGGAGGGAGAGAGAAATGGAGAGGGGAGGGAGGGGGTGAAGCATGAGGGGGAGGGGGACAGGGAGAATAGGATAGAGGGACAGAGAGGTTGAGTGGGCTGGGCAGGGGTAGCAAAGGGGGGGAGCTAGGGGGAGGGGGAGGGACAATTAGGGAGGGGGGAATTCTAATCTTTTCATGTCTTCATCCATACAGGTTATCAGAGGTAAGTGAGGAGGAGGGGGAGCAGAATAGGGAGAAGGGGAGGGGGAGAGGTAGCAGAAAGGGGAGGGAGAGGAGGACAAATGGGTGGAATGGTATTGGGGGGAAGGGGAAGGAGGAGAGGGGGAGAAAAAAAAGGGTAGGACCTGGCAAAGGCCATGAGGGGAGGATGGGGAGAGGGGGAGGGTACAGGGAGGGGTATTTGGAGGGGAGGGGAAGGAGGGAGAGGGAGAGTGGAGAGGCAAGGACAGGGAACTGAGTTCCCTCCCTTCCCTTTCTCTCCCCCTCTCGCTCCTTTCTCCTCACTCTCCTCCCCTCCCTGTGCTGCTCCCCATCCCTCTTTCCATCCCCTCCCACCTCCCCTCCCGCTCCCCCTGTATCCCTTCTCCCCCTCCCCCCATAACCCACCCCCTAGGTGAGGCAAGAAGGGGTGGGTGATAGTGAGGAGAAAGGGGAGGGAGAGGACAAATGGGTGGAGTGCTATGGGGGAAAAGGGGAGGAGGAGAGGGGGAGGGGTACAGAGCGGTATTTGGAGGGAAGGGAAAGGGCAGGGAACTGAGTTCCCTCCCTTCCCTTTCTCTCCCCCTCTCGCTCCTTTCTCCTCACTCTCCTCCCCTCCCTGTGCTGCTCCCCTTCCCTCTTTCCATCCCCTCCCATCTCCCTATCCCCTCCACTTCCCCTCCCCCTGTATCCCTTCTCTCCCTCCCCCCATACCCGACCCCTTAGCTGAAGCAAGAAAGGGAGGGTGATACCGAGGAGAAAAGGGGAGGGAGAGGTGGACAAATGGGTGGAGTGGTATGGGGGAGGAAAGGGGAGGAGGAGAGAGAGAAAAAGCAGGGGAGGATGGGGAGGGTACAGGGAGGGGTATTTGGAGGGAAGGGGATAGGGAGAGAGATTCTCTCCCTCCCCTCCCCATCCCCTGCCAATTCTCTCCACCTTTACATCCCCTCTGCCTCTCTTTCGCCCTCCTCTCTCTCCCACCCTCCACCCCATCTTCCCTCTAGCTTCCCCTCCCTTTGAAAGGCCAACGAATCTCTTCACTCTGATAACTGATCACTGCAGATAACTAAAATTTTAACCTGCATGGATGAAATCAATTGTCACCCCAGTTTAAAAGCGGGTATCAGTGCTTTTAACATTGATGTCCAGGCTTCTTCTTTTTTTAACTCTTAAGATAACATCACATATTTATTTATATATCAAACGTCTTACCCGCCATCTTCCTGCTGGAGAGGCCTCTGGAGATTTTTCTAGGATAGGCCCATGCCTGTGGAAGTTGGTTGAGAAAGTGGTGGCATTGCAGCTCCAGAGGACACTGAGGAAAACAAATTATCTGGACCCTCTTCGGTCAGGTTTCAGGCCCCGATATGGGACCGAAAGTGGCCACATTCATGGATGATCTGTGGTTGGTCGGGATGGAGAAGGTGCATCCATCCTGGCTCTCCTTCACCTCAACGACTTTCGATCCTTTTTGGATGACTTGGGGGCCTAAGGGTGGGGAGCAGAGTTTTGTGCTGGTGTCAGGACTGAACCACTATATCGCCTTCTAGCTTCTATTGCTGATCAACTTGCCAAAGACCAGAGTGGGGGGGTGAGTGCGAGGGGAGGAAATGGGATACCAAGAAGCCGATTATGGACCGTGACAGCCTGCAAGAACGCCAAGGTCACTACTGAAGGTGCTCGATGGAGATGTGGACTGTTCCCATAACAAAAATAACTTGTACCTTTGGACAATGGGAACACCCGATGGCTGGGAGTTCCTTTACCTTTTGGGGACTCAATTGCCCTGGACGTTCCTTCTTTTGGCTTTGCTAGTCAGACAGCTGACAGCTTTCTCCCCTCCTTCCTCTGAGGCCGGTTGTAATCGGTGTTAATAGGGAGCGAGAGATCCAGCCCATTGCCTGTCCTTTGTGGGCTGCCACAGGGCTAGGTACTCCCTCCGCTCCTCTGCGAGATCATCCGTCAGCAGAGGATGAGATATCCTGAGGACGCCCAGCTCTACGTCTCCATCCTGGGTGGAGCGAGAGATGCGGTGGGTGCTCTTTCATGGTGCCTGGATGAGGGACAGCAGGCAGACTGGACCTGGTAAGACAGCGTGGCGGTGGGTGGCCCCTCTGTGTCCAGATTTATCATATTTGGTCTAGGATGGGATCGCACTACTCCAGACGGACGCGCTGTGTAACTTGGGGGTCCCCTTGAACTCTGACCAAGTTCCCCTTGCATGCCAGTTATGCCCCTTTCCTGTCAGGAAGGGCCTCCGCTCGGTCACTCATGCCCCGGTCATCTCCCGATGGGACTATGGCCACAGGCTCTGCATGGGGCTATCCTAGAAAAATCTCCAGAGGCCTCTCCAGCAGGAAGATGGCAGGTAAGACTTTTGATATATAAATAAATAAATACGTAATGTTATCGAGTTAAAAAAAACAAGCCTGGACATCAATGTTAAAAGTGCTGATATCCCCTTTTAAACTGAGGTGACAATTTATTTCATCCATGCCGGTTAAAATGTTAGTTATCTGCAGTGATCCGTTAGCAGAGTGAAGAGATTCATTGGCCTTTCAAAGGGAGGAAGGTGTTCTGTTCCAGCCTACGACCGGCTCTATTTGTGTATCCGGGACAAACCCTTTTTCCTTTTTACAGTCAATAGGCTGGAAAAACCCAACCCAAATTTATTTACAGTTCAAACAAAAAAGCAACAAATATTTCCTTCAATAAATGAATCAAAATATCAAATGAGTCAACAAACAAGAATTAAACAGAAGTATCAAGAACAGACCAGGATTCCGTTAGAATGTCTCCAAACGGTTGCCTTCAGCAACCAGCCCCGCCCACACCTTCCCCTTTTATTGGCAGTCCCAAGGCGTGGCTTCTCACTGCCTTCTCCTCCTCTCACTGAGTTGCCTCATTGATTTGCTCTGCTCTGCTCTGCTCTGCTGGATTGCCTTCTGCTTCTAGCATCTCTGAACAGATTTAGCTGTGACTCTTCTGAGTCTGACTTCTCATCCTCACACAGCTGAGTCTCATGAGGAACATGACTGGAGGAGCCAGACTGAGAGACCTGCAGTGCATCAGAGCCTCCCTCTGACACCAAAGGCTATACAACCCCCCCTCCTCCTCCTCAGATTCATCGGACTCAGCTGCTGGGAACACAGGCTGACACTGAATCACAACAGAAGGTAGCAGAAAGATGGGGCAGAGGGAGAGAGAGAGACGAGGGAGAAAGAGAGGCAGAGGAGATGTAAAGGTGGAGAGAATTGGCAGGGGGATGGGGAGGGAGAGAATCTCTCTCCCTATTCCCTTCCTTCCAAATACCCCTCCCTGTACCCTCCCCCTCTCCCCCTGTCCTCCCCTCATGGCCCTTGCCAGGTCCTCCCCCGCTTTTTCTCCCCCTCTCCTCCTCCCCTTTTACCAATCCACCCATTTGTCCTCTCCCTCCCCTTTATCCTCGCTATCAACCCCCCTTCTTGCTTCAGCTAAGGGGTGGGGTATGGGGGGAGAGGGAGAGGGATTACAGGGGGAGGGGGAGGGGAAGTGGAGGGGATAGGGAGGTGGCAGGGGATGGAAAGAGGGATGGGGAGCAGCACAGGGAAGGGAGGAGAGTGAGGAGAAAGGAGCGAGAGGGGGAGAGAAAGGGAAGGGAGGGAACTTAGTTCCTTGCCCTTGCCTCTCCACTCTCCCTATCCCTCCTTCTCCGCCCCTCCAAATACCCCTCCCTGTACCCCTCCACCCCACCCCCTGTCCTCCCCCTCATGGCCCTCAGCCAGGTCCTCCCTTTTCTCCCCCACACTCCTACCCTTTTCTCCCAATACCACTCCACCTGTTTGTCCTCCTCTCCATCCCCTTTTTCCTACCTCTCCCCCTCCCCTTCCTCGCCATTCCGCTCACCCTCCTCCTCACTTACCTCTGATAATCTGTATGGATGAAGACATGAAAAGATTAGAATTCCCCCCTCCCTAATTGTCCCTCCCCCTCCCACCTACCTCCCCTCTTTTGCAACTCCTGCCCAGCCCACTCAACCTCTCTGTCCCTCTATCCTATTCTCCCTGTCCCCCTCCCCCTCTTGCTTCACCCCCTGCCTCCCCTCTCCATTTCTCTCTCCCTCCCTCTCACTTACCTTGGATGATAACCTGCATGGATAAAAACATTACAATTCCCCCCTCCTTAATTGTCCCTCCCCCTCCCATTTACCTCCCCTGCTAACTTCTTTGACCCCCCCACAACCTTCCTCCTCCATATCCCCCTTCCACTCCTGCTTCACCCACCCCTCTACGCCTTTCCCCTCCTCCATCCAATCCCCCTCCCCCTGTCCTCCCCACCCCTCAGCCTCCTTCTCACTTACCTCTGATAATAACCTGCTTGGATGAAGACATGAAAAGATTAAAATTCCCCCCTCCCTATTTGTCCCTCCCCCACCCATCTACCTCCCCTCCCCTCCCCTTCCGCTCCCTCTCTCACCTCTTCATACCGCTCTCCCTCCCCTTCTCCCCTCCCTTTCCACCCCATTCTGTCCCCCACACCTTGCCTTTCACTCCCCTCCTGTCTCCTCCCCAGTCCATTCAACCTCTTTGTCCTCACAATCCTCAAATTTCTCCCCCTCCCCTTTTAAACTTTGTTCCTCCCCTTCCCCATAACCCCTCCCCTCCCTGTCCCCCTCCCCTTGATCCTGACCCTGATTCTCCCCCTCCCCCCTCTGCCACTGTCCTCAACCTCCCCCTCCCCTTTCACCCTCGCCCTAACCCTCTCGCCCTCACCCCCACCCTCAGCCTATCCCAATCTCTCACCCTCACTTACCCCTCTAAGGGTTGGCTACAAAAAGAGGGAAGGTCCCCCAGAGTCCAGGAGCCCCAATGAAGAGCAGCTGACCTCCAGGAAGGCATCTTCACTCTGATAACTGTCACCAACTGACACTTTGGCCTGCAGGGATGAAGTCATAAAGCCCTCAGAATTCCCAGGGAGATGACTCGCCTCCCTTCACCTCCCATTAAAGGGCACCTACTCCTCCACCTTGGTGACCTGCACATGTGACAGACAAAGGGCTCTAGAAAGTGGCCAAACCCATCACTAAAGCTGCCTATTGGTCCTTTTTTGCACAGAAACCATAGCTCTTTGGATGTGGATTGCCTCTTGTTCCAGGGGCTCCACCAAGGCTTCAGCACCGCTCAGCAGCTTAATAGTCTGCTGCTTAGTTTCTGAAGTCAGGGCTTGGAAGCAGACTCAACAGGGTTTGGGCTAGGCCTTGAAATAGCCCATTGAAATCAACAGGACCACTGCAGAAGTACAAGAGCCCAACCCTCATGGAGAAGGCCTGGAAGCTCCTAATGGCTTGGCTGGAGCCTTCAACCTATCCCAATCTCTCTCCCTCACTTACCCCTCTAAGGGTTGGCTGCAAAAAGAGGGAAGGTCCCCCAGAGTCCGGGAGCCCCAATGAAGAGCAGCTGACCTCCAGGAAGGCATCTTCACTCTGATAACTGATAACTGTCACCAACTGACACTTTGGCCTGCAGGGATGAAGTCATAAAGCCCTCAGAATTCCCAGGGAGATGACCCCCCCTCCCTTCGGCTCCCATTAAAGGGCACCTGCTCCTCCACCTTTTCAATTTTCAAAGTTAACTTTCTGCTTGCCTGCTTCTCCTATGCATACATGCATACATACATACCGTATATCTGTACTCCAGGTTCTCTTGTTCATGTAGGTAGACATTTACCATATGTGAAATATATTATCATATTATAGCCTATTGCCTTTGAGGTCAATCATAAAATCCATCCAAATTTGACAAAATTGTGCTTCCTGCTTCTGATGCCTCATTAGCTCATGGCTCCAACTGGTACAGAATGCAGCCGCGAGAGTTGTGTTGGGAGTCTCCTGATACTCCCATGTTACACCTCTACTCCATGAGCTGCATTGGCTCCCAGTTGTCCTCCGGATAAGATTCAAGGTGCTGGTAATGGTTTTCAAAGCCCTACATGGCATGGGTCCGGAGTACCTTAGGAATCACCTGCTGCCAGCGTCAACGTCCCTCCGTCCAGTGCGCTCCCACAGAGGGCCTCCTAAGGGTTCCGCCATTCGGAGAATGCCGTCTGGTGGCTCCCAGAGGGAGGGCGTTCTTTGTGGGCGCGCCTGACCTATGGAACCGTTTACCGGTTGAGCTCCGGATGGCTCCCGACCTTCGCTCCTTCCGACGCGACCTAAAAACATATCTGTTTGAGCAATCCGGTCTGGTCTGACGGGTTCTGTTGTAATTATTGTTTGAAGGTAACTTATCTTCTGCATTTGGGCAAAATTAGGGTTTAATTTGTTTTCAATATCTGTATTTGTGCATTCTGATATTTATTGCCCTGTTCACTGCCCTGAGTCCTTAGAGAGAAGGGCGGTATACAAATCAAATCAAATCCAATAAATAAATAAATAAATAAATTATTATAACTCTGATTTTTTTCCTAATGTTGTAAATTGAAGAGGCTTTGATGATTCATATCTCAAGTGTTATGTTGTCTAGAGCTTTCCAGTACTCTGTAATTATTATTTGGTAATTATTTTAGTTGCTAAAATGAAATTGGTAATTCTTTAATTTCAGTCTTGAGGTTTGGACCTGCAAATAAATGTGGTAAGCTTAACTCTGGAGAGAATTCAGTTTTTTGTTTTTTAGGGATGGTAGTTACACCTCCCCAGACTCATGTTGAAGAATATAAGTTCATATTTTATTCCATAACCCCACAGCCTCTCCGACATTTGGCAGAATAATTCTGATAGATACGTGTGAATTGAGCAGGATTTCAGTGCCAGCTCTGTATTATATTCCACCACACTTCTTGCCCTGAAGCTGAGTTGATTTCCCCTGGATTCCATTATTTCTGCCAATTTGGCACCCCAAGCTTCTCAGTTTCCTTGAATCCAGGGCTCTTTTTAAGACTGGCAACTTTAAGACTTCTGGACTTCAAGTCCCAGAATTCCCCAGCCAGCCATGCAACTGAAGTCCACAAGTCTTAAAGTTGCCATGTTTGGAGAGCCCTGCTTTAAACCACGGGGTGGGTTTAAACCCGCTTAAAATCATGATAGAATCATAATTGTAACTCTTAAGTCTTATCTGGAATCTAATTGGTGTGTGTGTGTGTGTGTGTGTGTACACACACACACACACACAAAGAAACAAAGGTTATCCAGTAGCAGGGAAGGAGACAAGCCTGATACCCCAAAGAACCAGCATCAAAAACATGGCAAATGCACTACTTGGCAGGGGGCCGGGGGGGGGGGAGAACCCTGGGCCTTTGGTCATGTAGATGGCTTTTCACATTTTTTTGTGGGGCGGGGGTCTGATTTACAGGTTCAGAGGGAGCCAGATCATTTGGTACAAACCTGGCTTTGTGTGAAATGCTGCCCAGAATTGCAGTCAGTGGACTGCTGTCTTCAGGCCTGAAGACTCCTTACTCTTCTTATTTCCAGCTCCTTGGCTGAAGAGGCGATGTCACAAGGGGGGGCAGGACAAGGGCCCTGGGCTCCCTAGGGGCTACAGCTACCGTCTCCCACCTTCTCCATCAAGCTCACTGGCATAAATCCTCTGCTCATTCCTTTCCTGTGGAAACTGCCTTCTGCAGCAAATTTCTTGAGCACCAGGAAGATTGTGATGCTGTCACGTTTGGATGTTTGGATTTTCCAACTCAGCCCCCCCCCATTGTCCAAGTAGGTCTGGCCTTCTGCTATAGGAAATGGCACCATCTCTCTGTCACCGTCACTGTCACTACTGTCTCCTCTCTTTCAGCCTGATTTCCTCCTCTGCTGATTGCGAAAGCCATGGCTACAAGTGAGACTTCCACAAAGCCTTTCTGATGGAAAACTCAATTTGAATTGTCATGAAATAGGGAAGGCGGGATGGAGGCAAAAGGCATCAAGTAGCCTGCCACTCTTCCCTGACAAGGCAAGATTTTTTTTCTTATTTATTTTAAATACTGGGGAGAGTTTATTTCATTGGTGCCCATAAGCTGTCATTTGCCACCAACCTGGTGATGCGTGATGGACAATTGTCAAACAGCAGTAAAGAGTTTTCTTCTGCACTAGCAATATACGATTGAAAATGGGAAGTGAATGCACACCGTGTCAGGAACACTGGACAGCTAGGGAGAATCTGTCCACAATTGCCAAGCCCCTGAGCCAGAGTAACCTCCTACTACCAGTATCCACTGGATTCATGCTGTCACTCCTGCTCAGTTTGAGTTGACATCAGCCTAGCTTCCATCCTTTTTGCAGCATTATGCTGCAGCCTCCAAAAAAGGCAATGCAGTCCTGGCTGCATTAACAGCCTAGGGATAGAATCAAGATCACATGAAGTGTTAGTACCACTTACCAAGGTCTTGGTAAGACCACACTTGGAATACTGCATCCAGTTTTGGTCACCATAATATAAAACAAATGTTAAGACTCTGGAAAAAGTGCAGAGAAGCTCAACAAGAGATGATTAGGGACCTGGAGGCTAAAATATATGAAGAATGGTTGCAAGAATTGGGTTCAGCTAGTCTAGTTAAAAGAAGGACTGGGGTGACCTCTGGTTTTGTGCAGTAGTGCAGCAGCTGAGGGATTGTGGGTCTCCGCATTCTGCGGCCGATTTCTGCCTGCCAGGGAACCCTAAATGGGTCTGAAGTTGCCCCATAGAGGCAACATAGAAGCAGGGAAGTCCTGCCAATTGCGGAGAGACAGCGGTTGATCCAATCGGTTTGGGAAAAGCCCTCCAGAAACTGGCAAGAGAAGAAGCTAATTTAACTTCCGAGTCTAGCCTAAGCTACAAGCAACCGAAGTCCAAAAGTACTACTCTAAGCTGACTGTAAACAATGTGTTTGGAACTGGGTAAGAACAGTGATTTTCTCTCTTCTACTTGGAAATTGATTTCCTGGAGAAAGAAAAAGAAAAACCCCAAGAAGCAAAAAGCTTCCAAAAGTGAGAAAGAGGGGGACCTTTGCTCCACCCTCCTGCAGACGGAAGCGCGAATTAAAATTTTCAGGGGGAACAGAAATATATTGAAATGAAAATAATATAAGACTTAATTTGGATGTTTGAAATCAGTGGAATCTGTTAAGATTTTCCTTTTATATCATGAAAATAGAAGTAAATGTCTATTACTGAAAGAACTGGTGCTGACATCTAGTGGTAGATGAAAATATACAACAGCAGCTGCTCTATTACAGGGACTGGCAAGACCCAGGAAAACATAAATTTGACTTTGGTTACCTTCAATGTCTTAATAAGAGAGAACAGCTGTGATTAAAAAAAAGAAAAAGAGAACTTTCTACAAAGTGAGAATTATAAACTCTAAAAAAAAAAGAATTGACCTTTCTGGATTATAAATACTAACTCAACTGTGACTCTAAAGCTGTCTGCAGAGAAAGGAAAACCGTGATTTTTGGCTATCATGGAAAACCAGAGATCTGCAGAAAGAATATACCAAAAAAACCAAATACTTTCCAGAAGGAGATCTATGCTATGCTGCAACTAATCCAAATAACAATAATCTCAAATCATGAGAAAATTAGAAAATAACCTTGAAAACTTAAATGAACACATCTCCCATTTAACTTTACAACATAAAAATTCTCAGAAAATAAAAATAGAGTGTGAGCAGAAAAAAAAGAACTGAATATGAGACAGAGGAGAGAGATTTCAAGATGGAATTTAACAATACAAGAAGTATGACTTAACCCAGGTGGGAAAAAATTACAGGAAACTCTGGACATGGAAAAGACAAACTACACTTTAAGATTATGAAATAAGTTTGAAGACAAGTAAAAAGATTTGGCAAAATGGATTTTGCCAGGAGAATTACAAGAACTTGAGAGACAAAAAAATAGTAAATAAAATCAAGAAAGAAAGAAAGGAAAAGATTTTCAATGAATACAAAGGGGCAAAAACTTCCTATAAAAAAATCTTACCTGTTTTGCCTTTTGTACTTGCAACAACATTTATAAGATTATGGGAAGATTCTTTGATTCAATGAAACATATTCAACAGGAAAGATGTTGGGCAAAAAAAAAAGGCTAAAGTGAGAATTAAGAAATTAGATGATGGGAATTAGCAGAGGGAGTATTTAAAAATTAAACATTTGTTTGAATATGGTTAAAGAAATAGAAAGATTTTGAATATAAATGAAGATTAGTTTAAGAGGGAAGAACCTTTTAAGTGATAAAGTATGCCTTTTTTTTCTTTTGTGTTTGGTTTTTTGACATGAGAAATATAAAAAAAGTTGGGATGGTTTATATAAAAGATTTTTTCTCTGTTTTGTCTTTTTTTTCTTTCTTGTTTTTCTTTAAGATATGAGAAATGTAAAAATGTGATGGCTTGTATGAGAAAAAAGACTTACATACTTAAGTGTAACTAATTTTGAGAAAATCTTAACCAGTAAGAATGTTTTGAACATTGTGGGGAAAGCAAATTTAAATAAGAATGCAAACAGGATTTATGATGAGGCAATCAAGATGATCAGTGAAAAGAAACTTTATATTGATCTGGCTATCATTTCCAGAAAAAATGTCTATATTTAATTGTCATTTATTTAAATAAGAACTGTATTAATTTAAGGTTGGCAAAAGAGAACATTATTGGAAGTAATCTACTATATGGACTATAGAATTATAGAAATTAATTATTATTAATTAATTAAACACTAACCCAGACAACATGCTGTTTACCAAAAATTAAGGTGCATGTTAAAAATCAATTACACACACACACACACGCACACACACACACACACACACACACACACATATAAAGAAGGACTGGGGTGACAGGGTAGCAGTGTTCCAATATTTGAGGGGCTGCCAGAAAGAAGAGGTCAGCCTATTCTCCAAAGCACCAGAAGGCAGGACAAGAAGCAAGGAATAGAAGCTAGTCAAGGAGAGAAGCAAGCTGGAACTAAGGAGAAATTTCCTGACAATGAGAACAATTAACCCGTGGAACAGCTTGCCTTCAGATGTTGTGGGTGCTCCATCACTGGACATTTTTAAGAAGAGATTGGACAACCATTTGTCAGTCTCCTGCTTGAGCAGGTTGTTGGACCAGAAAACCTTCAAAGGTTCCTTCCAGCTTCTATTCTATTCTATTCCATTCCATTCCATTCCATTCCATTCCATTCTATTCCATTCCATTCCATTCCATTCCATTCTTCTATTATATTATTCTTATTCTATTCTATTCTATTCTATTCTATTCTATTCTATTCTATTCTATTCTATTCCATTCCATTCCATTCCATTCCATTCTATTCCATTCCATTCCATTCCATTCCATTCCATTCTATTCCATTCCATTCCATTCCATTCCATTCTTCTATTATATTATTCTTATTCTATTCTATTCTATTCTATTCTATTCTATTCCATTCCATTCCATTCCATTCCATTCCATTCCATTCCATTCCATTCCATTCTATTCTATTCTATTCTATTCTATTCTATTCTATTCTATTCTATTCTATTCCATTCCATTCATTTTTAAAGTTCTTTCTTTAAGTCACTTTTCTTTCAGCTGGCACGTCTCCTTTTGCTCCCATTTGCAGTCTTGGCTTGGACGACCTTTATCTGGCCAAATGGCCTCCATTCCCCTCAGCAGCCCTAGTCTGCCTTCCCTGCATGTTAAAATGCCTCGCTGATGTGAGGAACCATGTATTACGTCTATGCATTACTTGGGGACAAAAAAGCTTCTGCTGTAGCAATGAATCATGTTTTACAAGGAAAGATAATAATGAATGCTGCACTTACAGAGCTAGGGCCTCCTGACAGTATTATTTTTTAATCGCAAAAAAGACAAGGCAAAGCATTTGCAAAGAGCACCAGCAGTCTTCCATGTCTTACGGCAGTCCAGGAGTTGATCCTGAGCATCTGCTACTCTCAGTAAAAGGTCCCAAATAGGTACCCATCCTCTGCATTGAGCAAATCCCTCCCCATCACTTTTTCTAGCCTTCACTCAGGCAAGACAGTCCTAAAGTTACACTTTTTTAAATTCTTGCAGCCATTTTACATTAAAAAGGTAACACTTTCCCTGTCAGTCCTGTGTGACTCTAGGGCACGGTGCTCACTTCCATTTCTTGGCCAAGGGAGCCAGGGTGGTCCGAAGACAACTTCTGTGGCCATGTGGTCAGCATAGCTATACGCCAAAGGCACACAGAATGCCGTCACCTTTGCACTCAAGGTATTTGTCTACTTGCATTTCCAGGCTTTCACACTGCTGGGTGGGCTGGAGCTGGGGCAATGAATGGGGAACTCACCCCATTGCGTAGAGGTTGGGTCTCAAACCTGGGCTGTCAGCTCTCCAGCTGACAAGTTCAGCATCTTTCACCGCTGAGCCATCATTACATTAAAGCTAACTAAATTAAGGCTTTTTGGCCCACTTATCAATATTCTCCCAGTACCAATTAGTTTTAGGATCTGTATCATTTAACAGATAACTAATCATCCTGACACAAACATCTCCCTCCTCCACATCCCACCAAGAAGTTCTTTGTAATCAGGTGAAACTTTCTTCCCGGCCTCTGGAGATGTCTCCTCTTGAACAGTTTCTCCCCGCCTTTCTTTATTTCTACTTGTAAATTTTTCCAAATGGCTTCTAAACTGTGATGAGGCTAGTAATGAATAGAATGAGGAAAAATCAATAATGCATCCAGGTGAGGCCAGCCTAATGAGACTCGGTAGCTCAGCCAAGGTGCATCCACCTGACAGAGGGAAAAGCCATCAGAGGGAGGGGGTTTCTGCTTTCAAGCCCCCTTTGTAGCAAATGGCTGAGACTGACCCACAATAAACCAGAAGTATCTCAGTAATAGCAAGATTGAGGCCCAGCTGACAGGAAAAGAAAGCAGAGTAGGAACACCCCGCTGAGCACTAGCTGTCAAGCATTTCTTCCTGAAATATTCAGGGACAGTGGTGTGCTTCAAAGAAACCAGGTGGGCAATATTTATTGGCATTTATTTAGTTACTACCATTTTAGCCTCCCCAGAGGACTTCCCTCCTGTAAGGTAGGCTAGGCTGAGAGACAGATGCCTGACCCAAAGTCATATGAACAGAATAAGAGAGTTGGATGGGACCTCGGAGGTCTTCTAGTCCAACCCACTGCTCAAGCAGGAAACCCTGTACAGTTTTGGACAAATGGTTGCCCAGTCTCTTCTGAAAAACATCCAATGATGGAGCGCTCATAACTTCTGGAGGCAAGTCATTCCACTGGTTATGTCAGGACCCACCCCAATCCACACCTTAGGAAAGAAAGAACTCTTGAAACAGGAATTGTCCAAAAGGAGCTTTTACTGAAACGTGATTGGTAATGGGAATACTAGACAGGATCTGAACTGTGTTACAGTTTGGTACTTTTTAAAGAGTCCCTGGGTC
This sequence comes from Vipera berus, assembly GCF_964194415.1. Taxonomy (NCBI): domain Eukaryota; kingdom Metazoa; phylum Chordata; class Lepidosauria; order Squamata; family Viperidae; genus Vipera; species Vipera berus. The sequence continues at coordinate 25,082,548 of NC_138212.1, read as the reverse complement.
AAAACCCCCTCCCTCCAAGCCCTCTGGTTTGTCCTGGATCAATTAAAATTCAGGTGTCAAATCCTTCCATGGGAAAGAGGGAACTCTCATGTCTTTACGACAATTGCTCCCTTCCTTTAGAGATTCTAATCGGAGATACAAACCAGATCTCTTTCCCCCCCCCTTCCTTTGTTGTTCTCAGTTCAAAGGTTCTTCCCCTGGTCTTTGAAGACAGCCTCCCGGCAGGCTGAATACACATCTTCTCTTCTCCTCCTTGGAAAAATGGCAGAATCCAGGGAGAGGTATAAGATTTTAGAAACATACAGATAGAGTTTTATGAATGGGATATAAATGGATTCTGACAATCTGCTCCCCTTAAAAGAAAGATAGGTCCATCTGTAGAGGAAATAAAACATAAATGTTAGCCCGGTTTGTTCGGATATTCTGTATGAAACCTCTTAAGCAACTTTGGTGGTTTAACATGGTGTTTATTGACCCACTCATTTTCTGAGGAGGGGAGGTGTTTCCAAGCCACTAGATACTGAATTGCTCCATTGTGTTTCCTGGAATCTAGGATTCCCTTCACCTCAAAATGTTGTTCTCCTTCCACCATGATGGGAGGTGGGGAGGGGTTTGTTCTCAGGGGTGACTGTTGTTCTCTCTTTAGTAAACTGCAGTGAAAAATTGGGTGTATTTGTCTAAGATTTTTGGGTAGTCCTAATTCAACTGTTACTGGGTTTATGATTCTTTTAATTGGAAAAGGACCAATATATTTTGGTCCGAGTTTTCTACAGGGTTGTAGTGATTTAAGGTATTTTGTGGATAAATATACCATCTCTCCCACACTGAATGGTATGGGATCTACTCTTTTTTGTCAGCCTGTGTCTTGTATGCTTGTCTAGCTTCATCTAAAGCTTTCCTAACAATTGGCCAGATGTTTTGCAATTGAGCAATCCACTCTTTCAGTTCAGGAATTACCGGTTTGGTTGGGGTTAGTTCTGGCATGGGGTTGAAACTTTGACCGGTAGCTACTTGAAAAGGAGTGTAACCTGTGCTGGAGTGGATTGCATTATTATATGCCACTTCTGCAAAAGGCAGTAGGTCCGTCCAGTTTGTTTGCTGGAAATTAATAAAGCATCTTAAATATTGCTCAAGTACTGAGTTAGCCTTTTCACATTGACCGTTCGATTGAGGGTGATGACTAGATGTCAGTCCTTGGGTGGTCCCTAAAAGGGATAAAAATTCTTTCCAAAGTGCCGACGTGAATTGCACCCCTCTATCCGATATGATGTGTTGTGGTGCCCCGTGCAAAGTTTTGCTAACGCTTTTGCGGTCGGGATCTTTTGGCAAGGTATGAAATGCACTTGTTTAGAGAACAGATCTGTGACAGTCCAGACTACCGTGTTCCCGTTACTTTCTGGTAATTCCACTATAAAATCCATGGCTATTTCTTTCCATGGGGCTGAGGGGTTTGCCACCAGTTGAAACAGTCCTGGCGATTTCCCTTGCAGCCTCTTGGCCATCGCACAAATTTGACAGCTGCCCACATAGCTTTCTATGTCCTTTTACATAGATGGCCACCAAAATTGCCTTTTAGTTAAGTGTAAGGTTTTTACAAACCCAAAATGCCCTGCTGATTTTGTATCATGGCACAGTTGCATGAAATTGATCCTTTGGGTGGCAGGTATGTATAACTTCTCACCCACCCAGGGTAGTCCATCTTTAATTGTGCACACATTAATATTTCTGGAACCATTCATCACTTTCCAAAGACTTCCTGAATTCTATTCCAGTTTGGCTATCCACCTTTGGCTTCATTTTTATTTGAGCCCTGGTGGTGACTGGTGCTGCCAGTTGTTGTTCAGGCACAAGTGGTTTAGAGTCAGTGGTCCATGTGCTGTTATATTGGGGCATGCAAGATAATGCATCCACCAGGAAATTTTTTTTTTCCCCCACGGCAAGTGTTTGAGAGTGAAACTGAATCGGTGAAAATGTTGGGACCAGCGGGCTTGCTTAGGAGTGAGTTTCCTGGGTGTTTTTAATGCTTCCAAGTTTTTGTGGTCTGTCCAGACCTGGAAGGGGATTTTATTTCCTTCTAGGAACTGGCGCCATGTAATTAATGCCCATCTTATAGAATAAGCCTCCTTTTCCCATATGGGCCAACATTGTTCTGTTTCCGTGAGTTTTCTGGATGTATATGCACATGGTTGCAACGTCCCCTCATCATTTTCCTGTAATAATATGGCTCCCACCGCTACATCGCTAGCATCTGCCTGTATTACAAAAGGTTTATCGGGATCTGGATGTCTCAGGACAGGTTCAGCAGAAAAAAGTCTCTTTAGCCTTTCAAATGCTGCTTGACATTCCATGGTCCACTTCAGAGGCTGGCTGGGTTTCACGGGGGACCCCCCCCCTTCATTTTCAATAAGTTTGTGAGGGGCAGGGCTATTTGGCCAAATGAAGGGATGAATTGGCAGTAGAAATTTGCAAATCCCAGGAAGCTTTGCAATTGCTTCCGTGTGCAGGGGGCTGCCCATTCTAATACTGCCCTGACTTTCTCAGGGTCCATTTCGATGCCCTCTGGGGATATGCGATATCACAGATAGTCTATTCTTTCCTGGTGGAACTCACACTTCAATAATTTAGCATATAGGTGGGCAGCCCGCAACTTTTTCAGGACTGCTCTGACTAGGTTGATATGTTCCTCTTTGGTCTCAGTGAATATCAGGATGTCATCTAGGTAAACCAGGACCCCCTTATATAGGTGCTCTCTTAGCACGTCATTAATTAATTGCATAAAGACTGCAGGGGGCCCTTGCAGTCCAAATGGCAGTACTTTGAACTGGTAGCAATCCAATGGGCAGTTGAATGCAGTCCTCCATTCATCTCCTTCCTTAATCCTAATGTGGTAATATGCTTCCCTCAGGTCTAGTTTAGTGAAAATCCTTCCTTTCGATAGGTGGGATAGCATATCCTTCATTAGGGGTAGTGGGTACAGATTACATTCACTAATTGTGTTCAGATTTCTGTAATCTATACAACAGAGGAAAGAACCGTCCTTCTTCTCCCTGAGCAGGACCAGGGCAGCCACTTTGGGTTTGGCAGGCTCAATAAATCCTCTTTCTAAGTTTTTCTTTATGAATCTTTCCATCTCCGCCATTTCCTTTGGGCTCATGGCACACATTCCTGAGCTTTGGGAGCTTTGCCCCGGGTTTGAATTCTATGGTGCAGTCTGTGGGGTGGGAGGGGAAGCTCATCTGCCCATTCCTTACTGAAAACTTCAGCAAGGTCCCTGTATTCCTCCGGTATCTCTGGTAACCCCTTCTCTTCCCCCACTGATGCTGACTTGTCTCTTTGGGTTGAGGGGGTGCTTTTGGGTTTTAAATTTCTAAGTTCCCCCTCTGGGAAGTTGAGTTCTGCTGTCCTCCAGTTTATCCCGGGGTTCCATTTCTTCAGCCATTCCAGTCCTAAAATCATTGGGCATTCCATGCCTGGGGCCACAACAATGTTTTCCTCATGAGACCCCAGGGATAGGTGAATTGGTAAAGTGACTAGGGTAGCTGGTCCCCACCCCTGCTATTGACCCATCTAATTGGCTAAAGGAGATTGGTTGTTTTAGTCTCTTCACTGGGATGCTGAGTCTCCCCACCACCGTTGGGCAGATAAGGCAGCAGGTGCAACCAGAGTCTATTAGGGCTTTTATTTTGACGGCTTCAGGCATAGAGGAAGCTAATATAGTCACTGTCTTAAGGATGGGTGGGACGGATCCACTTACCAAAGGCTCTCCCTCTGAGCTGTCTTCCGAGGTATCCACTGCCCCTGCAGTGTAGGCCGGAATCCAATCCCAGTTCTTGGCAGGGGTTGTGGACTCTACAGCCTCTGTCCCCTTCATGGAAGATTCTTTTGGGTTGCCTTGGGGCTTCCCTAGTTTCTTGGGGGGTGATGCCTCTGATTTACGCTGGGGGGTTTTTGAACGGCATTCTGTGGTGCGGTGACCCTCTCGCCCGCATTTGAAACAGCCTGTTGATTTTTTAGCTGTGGACGGTGGGTTTTCCCTCTCACGTGTTTGTTCGGTTAGCGGCCGGCCCCATGGTTTCCCCTGATGGTGCCTCTTCAGTAGGTCTATTTCCACTTCCTCTGCCAGGACATACCAGTCGCTGAGATAGTGTGAGTCTCCTCGAGGCAGGCAAGCATCATACAGGTCGCAGTTTAGCCCATCTTTGAAATGGCTAAGGAGGATATCTTCTGGCCAGTTCAGCTTGCTGGCAATGGCTCGGAATTCTTGGGTATATTCAGCCACCACCCGTCTGCCCTGCCTCACCATTTTGATTCTCTCCCGGGACTTACGATCAGCCAAAGGATCCTCGAACCGCTGCCTCAAGGATGACATGAATCGGTTGAAATCGTTGAGTTCTGGGGCATTGGAGTCATGTAGGTTCACCACCCAGTCTGCAGCTGGTCCATCCAGGGCGGATTACACAATACAGATGCGGGCTTTGTCACTGGGGATGTCCCGTCCATACTCTTCCATATAGCTGAGGACTTGGGTTAGGAAAAACCCCAAGCGTGGTGGCTCCTGTCTAATGTCTAATGTCAGGACCCACCCCAATCCACATCTTAGGAAAGAAAGAACTCTTGAAACAGGAATCGTCCAAAAGGAGCTTTTACTGAAACGTGATTGGTAATGGGAATACTAGACAGGATCTGAACTGTGTTACAGTTTGGTACTTTTTAAAGAGTCCCTGGGTCGAAACCTCCTCCCTCCAAGCCCTCTGGTTTGTCCTGGATCAATTAAAATTCAGGTGTCAAATCCTTCCATGGGAAAGAGGGAACTCTCATGTCTTTACGACAATTGCTCCCTTCCTTTAGAGATTCTAATCGGAGATACAAACCAGATCTCTTTCCCCCCCCCTTCCTTTGTTGTTCTCAGTTCAAAGGTTCTTCCCCTGGTCTTTGAAGACAGCCTCCCGGCAGGCTGAATACACATCTTCTCTTCTCCTCCTTGGAGAAATGGCAGAATCCAGGGAGAGGTATAAGATTTTAGAAACATACAGATAGAGTTTTATGAATGGGATATAAATGGATTCTGACAGGTTAATTGTTCTGTTGGGAAATTTCTCCTTAGTTCTAGGCTGCTTCTCTTCTTTATTAGCTTCCATCCGTTGCTTCTTGTCTTGCCTTCAGGTGCTTTGGAGAATAGATGGACCCCCTCTTCTTTTCTTGCAGCCCCTCAGATGTTGGAACACTGCTGTCATGTGAATCTATGCTATCATATGAAGGAGTACCTGAACTCACACCTCTATGCCCAAACTCTTAATTCACCAAAACAGATAGCAACTGAAGTGCTTCTCCATGAGCCCTTAGTCTTCATTTCTTCTCGCCTGACACAACATTGATGGAAGACTCCAAAGCTCATCAAGACAAGGAGAGGGGATTCCTGGAACCCACTTCTGGACTTTGTGCTTGAGGTGGGAGGGGGGAACCCCATAAACCTTGATTTTGGCCTGTGCTGGTTAGATAGGTTCATTGATATAGAAATGGCTAGTATATATTATTATGCAAAAGTAATATATTATTTCTTATATTAAACTCTATACTATTACCTTATGCATTAAAAAGAGTTGGAGGTCTGCTTTTTCCCCCCTTTTACCCTACCCCTTTTTTCTCTTCCCTTTTTCCTTTATTAGCCAAAAAGCTAATACAACCTTGGATTATATAAACAGAGGCACGCAATCAAGATCACATGTACCACTTTTATAAAACCCTACTGAGACCACACTTGGAATACTGCAAAAAAATTTGGTCACCATACTAAAAAAAAGATGTTGAGACCTTTGAAAAAGTTCAGAGAAGAGCAACTAAGATGATCAAAGGTCTGGAGACTAAAACATACGAAGAATGGCTAGGGGACCTGGGTTTGGCTAGTCTAAAGAAAAGAAAAAATAGGGAAAACATGATAGCGGTATTCCAATATTTGAGGGGCTGCCACAAAGACGAGGGGGTCACATTATTCTCCAAAGCACCAGAGGGAAGGACGAGAAACAATGGATGGAAACTAATCAAGGAGGGAAGCAACCTGGAATTAAGGAGAAAGTTCCTAACAGTGAGGACAATCAACCAGTGGATCAGTTTGCCCTCAGAAATCGTGGGCGCTCCATCACTGGAGGCTTTTAAGAAGAGGCTGGACACTCACTTACCTGAGATGGTATAGGCTCTCCTGCTTGAGCTGGGGGCTGGACTAGAAGACCTCCAAGGTCCCTTCCAGCTCTATTCTATTCTGTTCTGTTCTGTTCTCCATTATTTTCCCATTATTTTCATTTTTTTATTTTATACTTTGATAAACTAATAAAAATGTGTCAATCAAAAAAAAAAAAGACAAGGAGAGGGGAAACCAATCTGGCTGCGTGAGCTGCATTGGCTACCGGTTGCCCTCCGGGTGAGATTTAAGGTGCTGGTACTTACCTTTAAAGCCCTACATGGCTTAGGCCCGGGATACTTGCAGGACCATCTGCTGCCGGGAACGAATTCCCATCACCCAGTACGCTCACACAGAGAAGGCCTCCTCAGGGTACTGTCGGCTAGACAATGTCCGCTGGCAACCCCCCAGGGGGAGGGCCTTCTCTGTGGGAGCGCCAGCCCTGTGGAATCAGCTCCCCCATGAGCTTCGGATGGCCCCAGATCTCCAGTCCTTTCGCCGCGGCCTCAAAACACTCCTTTTCCACCTGGCTGACCTGGACTGACAGGGATTTTAATTATGTTTACAATTTTTAACTCTAATTTTTAATTTTAATTTACTGTACAGAGACCTTTAATTTTTGTTGTTGTTAGCCGCCCTGAGTCCCTCGGGAGATAGGGCGGGATATAAGTCCCATTAATAAATAAATAAATAAATAAATAAATAAATAAATAAATAAATAAATAAATAAATAAATAAATAGAGACTAAAACAGAAAGTTCTTTTTCCTATGGAGCAACCTCCTACCCCCCCCCCCTTCCCCACAGAAAGTGCCAGAGCTCTTTCATTCACTGCAAGACGGTGAGCAACACAAAGTCTATTGATTACTCAGGCTTTTGCACTGCTTCAGCCACAACCAGCTCTAGGAGCCTACAGTGCAGTAAATTCAGTAAATAACTTAAAAATACAATTACACAACGTGCTGATAACATAATGAGGAACTAAACTGGAAAATGACTCTATTACTTTTTCGATATATCTCGCTGTTTTAATGGTCTGTGCGAATGACCTTCAGAGACAGGCAGAAGTGCCTAGAAAACTGTCGTGCAAAAGGTATCTCAGACCATATTATTTCTTGGGGGAATTTGAAGAAGAGACATGGGATGCGTCTCACATGCCCCCCCCCCTTGTTTTCTGGGAAGTAAAGGAGGGGAGAAGTGCTTTCAGATTTGTAATCTTACAATAAAAATCAAGGAGAGAACTAAGGAGAAATTTCCTGACAATTAGAACAATTAATTGGTGGAACAGCTTCCCTCCAGAAGTTGTGGGTGCTCCATCACTGGAGGCTTTCAAGAAGAGATTAGACGATTTGTCTGAAATGGTATAGGGTCTCCTGCTTGGGCGGGGTGGGGTGGGGGTTGGATTAGGAAACCTCAAATACTTTGTTATTCTGTCATTCTATCTCATGCTGAATCAAGGGTTTGAGTCTGAGTCCTTTAGTATGCAGTGTTCATGGGCCGTGCATGTCCCAACTGGAGGAGGGGTGGTCTTTCTTCAAAAGAAAGAGACCCTCTCGGCCAAGCACAAAGGAGAGGCAACGGCCTCCTCCGAGTCCTGCAGCAGAGCCCCTGGTCTTGACAGCCCTCCCGGGTCCCTTCCACTCCGAGCTCAGGAGAAAATTGCACCTTTTCTCTCTGGGTGTGGGGGAAGGGGGGGTTCCCCTTTAGTTTTAGCATGAAAATCATCTCTTTTCCCCAGGCTGGATATTAGTTTTTGGGAGAACGTTTCTCTGCTCTTCCCCCCCCCTTTCCCTTCTTTGATTAAAAAGAAAAATCAATATTTAAAGGAAAGGGATTATATACTGAAGAGGCAGGCAAGCATTTTCTGCTGTAGTTCCTTTCCTGGCATGAGGCTGTGATTTTTTTTTGATCTTTAGAGAATACAAAACCCATAGTAATAAGTGGACGGACAAGGGATAGGTTTCAGACACCTTTCTCTGTTAATAAAAATCTACTACTCCTGCCTCTTCGCCTGACCCTTACCAGTTCCTCTCACTCCACCCTCTTAATGCCTTCTCCGGGTCTTCTGACAAAAGCATTTCGCAAGACGGATATACAGTCAGTGCCTTGTTATAAAAACCAGGGTAGGGCATGAGAAGATGGAGGGGGGGGCAAGCAGGGGTGGGAAGGGGAGAAAGGGAATAAAAACAAAGGGAAGGGGGGGGGGCTCTGCCATCAAGACGTCACCCACCACGCAGACGGGCAGCTGAAGGGTCCCACCTACAACAGCTTCCCAAAACACCTTTTGCCCTTTATATCCCTGCCTCTGCTTAGGCAGGGAGATAACAAAGGGTCCCTTGTGCAATCTGAGCTTGGTGGTTTTCTTGCAGATGTTTCATTACTCAACCCTGATAACACTACCTAGTTTGGACAATGAAACATCTGCAAGAAACGAACCAAGCTCAGAGAGCACAAGGGACCTCACAGTCCTCCCCCTCCCCCTCCTCCTCTCCACAGCTCCCCCTCCCTTCTAGCACTGATGGCATCACCCGGCTGGGCAATGAAACTCAGAGAGGACCCCAAGGATCCCTCACGTCAACCCTGAGCTACAAATGTTCTCCTTTAAGGGCGATAATGCTTAGAAGTCACTAGCAGAAAACTGGATTTTTTTTTCAAACTCAGCGAGCAAAGGGTACACAGTCATGGAAATATCACAAACAGTCATGTAATATGTGGATGTATATATAAATATGAATGTAGATTAAATGTCTCTTTCCTTCCCCCCTACACGCACACCTAAATAGCTGCCTTAGACAGAAGATTATGGCTGTGCTGTTCAGGAAGAACAATTAATAACTCCTCCAAGTTATTAACTCCTCCATTAAATTCTATTCCCAAGAGCCAGAATGAAGGGGGGGGCTATGCACGGCAAGTTCAGACTTTGCATGAGTGCTAATTGGTCTATTTGCTTTTGGCTAAGCCAAACGGCGGTTTAGTAGTGTAATCAGTGCTTTTTTTGTAAAAGAAAAAGGTGCCGGAACTCACACATGTCATACAACTCGCCTTGCCTACCCTACAAGGTTCCAATCCAAAAAAGGTGCCGGAACTCCGTTCTGAGCATTCTATGAGGAAAAAAAGCCCTGAGTGTAATGTATCCAAGCTCTTAAGCGCAAATGCACCTCTTCCTTTGTCTCCCTTCCTCTTCGACAGTGCAATGCTGAGAAAATAGAAACCATTCTCTTTGGGAGAGATTTTTCTCAGCCGCGATTACATCCCAGGCACTGAAATGCTTCTTCTTCCTGAACAGCCTCCCTGCCCACCGGCCAGCAATCTCCATTCCCAAAGCGGAAGGAGTCCTGGCCGTCTCCACCGGATGGATCTGCCCCTGCGCCCTTGGTAGGTGATCTTTCACAGACTGACTGGTTTTCCCCGCTGAAGAAGGTCCTGCAAGCAGCCCCTGGCCAGTGGTGGGATTCAAATAGGGGAACAACCGGTTCTCTGTGCGGAGGCCACTTCCGGAAGTCCATTCTGGGCCTGGGCAACAAAAAATTAGGTACCGGTTCAGCCGAAGTGGTGCGAACCGGCTGAATTCCACTGCTGCCCCTGGCCCAGGGCTGGGTGGGCAAAGGATGCTGGGGACTGGGGCTGGCGACCAAAGGAGAGGGGAGGGCTGTCATCCCCCATAAGAAGAGCCTCCTGCTTTGGAGCAAATGAAGTTAAACTGCTTCCAACAATAAAGAGGCTGTTCCCAAGAGGAGGTCCCAATTATGCTGAGCAGCTATGAAATCCATTGACAAACTAAATCCCATAATCTCTTTTTTAAGAACCATTGTAATGACAGGATTAGCGCTCTGCTCCTTTGCTATTCAGAACGGAATGGCTAATGCCAGGAAGCCAGAATGAAGCCAAGCCAACCTCTTAGCCAGCTGCTCCTCTCCCTCCCTGGCCCTGACTTGCAACCGTGAATCTCCTCGGCTGCTCATTTGGGGGGGGGACGCTCCTTTTCCATGCCCACCATGGTCTGCAGGCGCTTTAATTAAAATGCACTGAACTTGCTCAACGTTTCCCAGGTGCATTTCCAGGGGCCTGTCAGTTACAAACAGGCACATGGGAATGTTAATAGGCTAGAAATTAAGGGCCAAATAGACAGAAAGGGGATAATATTTTTATCGGGCTAAAATGTATGAAATGTGGTTTCCCAGTCATCTTTAAAAGCAGCGCCACACAGGGTGTGAACGTTGAATCATAGCAACTGGACTTATTTTATCAGTTGCCAAGATTCAACCTTCAGACAACTTTACCTAGATGATTGAGAAACTTCATTAGCATACCCTGCAATAATCCATGTGAGGAAATCTCATCAGGGTCTTCTTATCCAGTTAGTAACAGGAGCACCAACCCAACCCGGTCAAAGGCCAAGGAAGCCAGCCAAGGCCTCCACTTGCTGCAAAGCAGAAGCTGTGAGTCCAAGGAAGACTCAAAGTCACACATCAGTCCTGCCAAGATGAATGCCACTCCATTTAGCGCTAACACCAGCTGATGTTTCCTGGAAGCCAAGATGGTTACTTTTCACCAGTAATTCTTAGTTGCCAGGTTTAATCCAAACGTAAATAGCATGGAGGAAAGAACCAAGCTTCTGATTATTGACTGGTGGGTCTGCCCACTTGGACCATTTGCTGTTTCTTTCCTCTATCCAGACCTGAATCCTTGCTGAAATGGATTCTCTGTAACTATGCAAAAGAACTGGAGGCAAAAACATAGGAAGAACTGTTGCAGGAATTGGGTAAGTTTAGTTTAATAAAAAGAAGGACCGGTATTTGAGAGGCTGCCACAAGGAAGAGGGGGGTCAACCTATTCTCCAAAGCATCAGAAGCGACAGATGGAAACTAACCAAGGGGAGCAGCAACCTAGAACTCGGGAGAAACTTCCTGACAGTGAGGACAAATAAGCAGTGGAACGGCTGGCCTTCAGACATTGTGGGTGCTTCATCACTGGAGGTTTTTAAGAAGAGACTAGACAGCCATTTATCTGGAATGGAAGCAGAATGGAATGGGATGGGATGCTGGAGCAGGAGGTTGGACTAGAAGACTAGAAGCCAGTGCAATCCTAAGCTGCATTAACCAAGGGATTCAATCAAGATCACATGAGGTACTAATACCACTCCATAACACCTTAGTAAGACCATACCTAGAACACTGCAACCAATTTTGGTCTCCACACTATAAAAAAGATGTTGAGATGCTAGAAAAAGTGCAGAGAAGAGCAACAAAGATGATTAGGGGATTGGAGGCCAAAACACATGAAGAACGGTTGCAGGAACTGGGCATGGCTAGTCTAGTGAAGAGAAGGACCAGAGGAGACATGATTACAGTGTTCCAATATTTGAGGAGCTGCCACAGAGAGGAGGGGGTCAACCTGTTTTCCAAAGCACCGGAAGGCCAGACAAGGAATAATGGATGGAAACTGGTCAAGGAGAGATTCAACCTACAAATAAGGAAAAATTTTCTGACATTGAGAAAAATCAACCAACGAAACAGTCTGCATTCAGATGTTGTGGGAGCTTCATCACTGGAAGCTTTCAAGAGAGTGGACTGACATGTGTCAGAAAACGTGTAGGGTCTCCTGCTTGGGTGGGGGTTGGACTAGATGACCTACAGGGTCCCTTCCAACTCTATTATTCTGATTCTGACTTTCAGGGTCTCTTCCAATTCTATTGTTCTATTATTCTTGGACTCTGGTTGCCTCCTTGTACAAGCAGCTCAAGAGACAGCTGCCCTCCAAACTGACTTATCCAAGTACCTTGTGAAAATTCTCAGCCATTTCACCCTTTATCCTCTTCTTTCTCCTTCACACTGGATCCTGCGTTTAGCAAATCAAGCAGCAATCTATTTTTTGGTCAAGATAGCAATGGGAGGGAGGGAGGGAGTCAGTCTTTGCTGTGCATTAGAGCAGGTGGCATTTGTAGGAGATTTATTTTTGCTTCAGGAGGTTTGAATAGATTTTGGAAGGTCTACCTACATCAGTGGTGGTGAACCTATGGCACGCGTGCCAGAGGTGGCACTCAAAGCCCTCTCTGTGGGCACGCGCACCGTTGCCCCAGCAGAGTCCGCCAGAGTAGCGAGCACATAGCGTTTGGAAGCGACAGGGCAGGAAGTGAGCGAGCAAGCGGCGTTGGCCCCCCGAGGATGCCCCGGAGATGGCGAGGGACTGGCCCCAGCCACGCTCACCAGTCTGCCGTGACCACTGCAGCGATGCCCACCCAGCGGGCCATGCCACAGTGCTGATGCAGCCCTGGCACTTTGCGATAAATAACTGGGTTTAGGGTTGCAGTTTGGTCCCTCAGTCTCTAAAAGGTTCACCATCGCTGACCTACATTGTACTGAGTTTCAGGAGCAAAGCAAAGTTGAATTGGCAGTGGAGGAGGGGCAAGAGAGCTGAACTGACAGCCTTCCAATGACATAGAAACTAGGTGGGTTTTGGTGGACTTTGGGGCATTTTCACTGGCATCAGTGAGTGGATCCCTAGTTTATTATGTGACCTGTTCAAGGCTGGAATAGCATTGCTCTGGAGCATCAGATTGCCATGAACCACAAGCCTTTGGACATTCTTTCTAAATGAGGCTTTTTCTCCCGGCTCTGGGATAGAATTGGCGATGTAGCCACTTGACAGTTACTATTGGTCATTACACGATGCCACTTTTTTGTTTATTGTCTTTGTTTTTTTAAGTGTTGTAGTGTTTTACTTGTAGGTGCCCCAGAGTCAGTACCTCCTAATTCAGTGAGTCCTTCGGGAAAGGGCGGTATATAAATTCAATAAAATTCAATTCTCCCTTTCACAAACCAGCCTTTCTCCCTGCCAGGTTGTCCTGAAAAAAGCCCCAGGATAGTAAAGGGAGAGAGAGAGAGAGAGAGAGAGAGAGAGAGAGAGAGAGAGAGAGAGAGAGAGGAGAGGGAGAGGGAGAGGGAGAGGGAGAGGGAGAGGGAGAGAGAGAATGTGTGTCTCTGTGTGTGTGTCTTGGGTTTTTTTGATTGTCGACCCAAATATGTGTGTCTTTGAGTGTACAGTATATGTGCTTGTGTGTTTGTGTCCGTCTTGTGCAGTCTCCTTTCTAAGAGCGTTTTTCTTCCCAGAGGCACACTACACGGCCAAATTTCAAGGTGTGATTTACAAAGGACAGCCGCATTTCGACGGGTTCAAAAACTGCTCACCGAGGAGAACTCAGCGCATCCTCCCGCTCCGCCGGGTCACCTGAGCTACTTCTGCCCTGCTCGCATCGGGCGTAGAGGGGGGGGGGGTGTTGGGGGCATCCCTCCTCCCCCGCAGTGTGGACTCGCCCAAGAACCCTGGAACGGTGGGCGGCGGGGGGGGGAAGGACCCGCTGGCTGCCTCCCCTCGGCGAACCGCTTTTCCAGGACCTCCCCCCCCTGCCTGCCCCCTTCCCTCCGCCCCTCTTGCCCAGAGCAGCCGCTTAGCTCGGCGGGGGAAGCCGCGGGGCCCCCGGCAAGGTCGGGCGCGTCTCTTATTTTTAAGGATGCTCAGCCGCGGCGCGGAAGGATGAAGCGGTGGCGAATTCAAAGGGCCCCCCCGGGAAGGCGGGCCGGCGCTGCCTTTCCCAGGTAGAGGCTGCGCGGGGGCTGCGGGGCCGGAGCGCCGCCTGCGGCTGAAAGGCGGAGCGGTTCCGCCTTGGGGTTTCTGAGGCTTTCCTGCCCGCTCTCCGGCTAAGAGCAGCCACCGATTGCGGGCTGCATCTCGGGGCAGGAGGCGGTGGAGCTGGCTTGAAAGGGTGCGCTCCTCATTCGATGCCTTGGAGCAGAGGTCTTCAAACTCGGCCCTTTTATGACTCATGGACTTCAACTCCCAGAATTCCTCATCCAGGCACACTGGCTGAGGAATTCTGGGAATTGAAGGCCATGAGTCATAAAAGGGCCGAGTTTGAAGACCCCTGCCTTGGAGTTCCAACTGGCGCAGGGGTAGGCAACCTCGGCTCTTTTATGACTCGTGGACTTCAACTCCCAGAATTCCTGAGTCATAAAAGAGCCGAGGTTGCCTACCCCTGAACTAGCGTTACATGTCAGATGCGGCAATTCTGACAGATTGAATGGAGTCGGCCTCCCTCCGCAGCCTCTCCGCTTGTGCCAATTGATGTTTCTCCTTACGTGGATCACCGGCGTCCCGAAGCGTGCGGCATCCCCACGGCTCCCACAAGGGCCACTTTGCAGAGGGGAAAGCGGAAAGGGCACGGCTCCGTGGCAGGGCGAGGCTCAGCCACCGCTTCCCCCTTGGTCAGGGGGAGGCAACCTCGGCTCTTTTATGATTCGTGGACTTCAACTCCCAGAATTCCTGGCTCAGGAATTCTGGGAGTTGAACTCCACGAGTCATAAAAGAGCCGAGGTTGCCTACCCCTGTCCTTGGTCGAAGCAAGCGGCTTGGATTTTGTACTTTGCCACAGGAGGCCTGGCGGTTTTGCCTTCAAGGAGCAGGGGAAGCCAGCCGGGGGTTCATCCAGTCCTGCCCCCTTTCAAAGACCGGGAGGCAGTCAAACTCAATGGGGGGCTCCAAAAAATTGGGAAACGACCCTGGCCATCTCCGATAGGGGAAGCTTCTTCTGGCCACCACGATACAAAAAAGGTCTAGAAGGAGTGGAGAGAAGAGCAACGAAGGGGTCTGGAAGGTAAATCGTACAATGAACAGTTGAGGTAACTAGGTATGTCTAGCTCAGGAGCAGGCAACCTTGGTTCTTTTATGACTCGTGGACTTCAACTCCCAGAATTCTGGGAGTTGAAGTCCACGAGTCATAAAAGAGCCAAGGTTACCCCTGGTCTAGCTAATGAAAAGAAGACTCAGGAGAGACATAATAGACATAATTCCAATAGTTGGAGGCTTGTCACGGGTGGGGGTGGGTGTCAACCTATCCTCCGCTGATTTACTCTCCAAAGCACCTGAGGGCAGAACAAGAAACAACAGGGGGAAGCTTGTGGAAGGGAGATTCAACCTGGAAACGAGGGATTTCCTGACAGTGAGAATGACTCATCAAGGGCACAGCTTGCCTCTTGGAGTTGTGGGTGCTCCGTTGCCCTTTGTCCGGAATGATATAAGGACTCCTGCCTTGGGCAGAGGGCTGTAGTAGAAGACATCCAGCCCTATGACTGTGGCACCCCAAAGGCCCAGGTTGCCCCGAGTTGCAAAGCCACAGGGCAGCTTCTTGGTGTCTGAATCGGGGAAGCAGAATGAGGGAGGGAGAAGGTGGCTGGGAAGGGACAGCTGCATCTTCCGCGGGGGGGGGCAAGGGGAACCTCCCAAACTCCCCCCTTCAATGGATCCTGGAAGGTGATAAAGAAAGGAAGTGATGAATCTCGCTTTCATAACCAACTGGCAGCTTTCCCACCTTCCATTTTTTTTCCAGATAATTACCTCTAATTACCTCTCATCATAACAGACAGCATGTAACTAAATAATTAATTGGTAGAATAGAATGCGGAGGGGAAGAGCATTACCCCACCCGCCCCCCTCCCATCACTTGCCTCCGATTAAACGGATTGCTCTTCTCGTGAACTTCGTCTCATTTGTTCCTTCCCTTTTCAGAGGAAAGAAAATGAGAGACAAAACCCCGTGGCTGTTTTTTCCAGCATGAAATCAAGATAGGGAAAGCGTTATGAGCCTGTCAGGAATGGCCCTGCATTCTCAGCCCTTGCCTAAAACAAGAGAAGATGCTTCCAATCCATTTTTCAGAGATTTTTATTGTTATTATTCCCATATGGAGGAGGGGCAGGTGGTGCCTTGTAGAAGCCGAGCACGAAGCATCTCCTGCTTGAAATTACACTAAGTAAGCTTGACAGCACAACCAAGCGTGGATCTTTCTCCTTAGATTCAGTTGTCGCCCCATCATGCAACCCCCTGGTTGCAGGGAACATCGGGAGTGAATTGCAACCCCCTCCCCAAGCCCACCAGAGGAAGCCCCTGGATTGCCTGGGTCTCCAGCTACCCTGACCAGCTTCTGCTATCCCAGCCTTTCATCCTTCGTGATTCTGTGGGCCATAGCGAGGGAAAGGGTACTGCTCCAGCCTTGCTCTGCAGCCCTCAGAGAAGAGTTTTGATTGATGCATATTTTATTTATTACGAGTATTGACACTCTGACCTTCAAGACATAAATCGTGCCAAAACAGCTTGCTGAGAGTAACAATCATAAATAGAGTTATTGAGTGCATGGATGGATGGATGGATGGATGAGAAATTAGAAGTTTATAGGTCATTTAGACCAACCCCTACCTGGACCCCTAAACCATCCCACCTTGTGGGCTCCAACTGTTCAGAAATATTGCCTCCATCCTTGGAAATGAAGGTAGCCCAAGAGTTCAACCCTCTCCTGTTTCGAAGGGGCTGAACTGTCAGGAAACCAGGGCAACAGGTCAATCAGCCTGTGATCTGGACTCACCTGTCAGTGTGTCGGGAGTGATGCTCCCACTCCCTTTGGGGAAAAAAATGAGGAAGCAGACTAGCCATGTGCTGCCACCACGTGGCTGTTTTGGGAAATTAAACATTGGGTCAGCCAATACCTCCCCCTTTGTGATGTATTCCCCCCTTTCTGGGACGGACTTCCTCCTTCTTGGTCCCTGGAGACTATCCTGCTCCGTACCGGCAGACATGTGATAACCAGCAGACATGTGCTCCAGATTCACGTGCAGACGCTGTGAGTTATTACCATCTTCTGACCTTGGAATAGTGTACAATATCTCCTAACTCACCTTATCATGCTGTATTCTACTCTGCATGCAAATAAAGGTATTTCTGGATGATCAAGGTATTTCATGAGTTCAGCTATCTGAAGAGAACTGTTAATAGTGATAATATCTGCTTATACAGACCACAGGGTCTTAACAAGGGGATCGATCACAATACAGCAGCTTGATTCAGAATAAGCCAAGTCATATAAATCCCAGTTTGAGGCACTCATTTACTTCTGCTCCCTTCAAAACGTTCTTATTTTCTTTGGGCCTCATTTCCATGGCTTTGTAACTCCACATGCCTCTATTGCCATTCTTCTGAGCAGCAGCAATACTGGTGATACAAGCAAAGCTGCCCAATCATTTTTCCACAATTCATTTTCTCCAGTTCCAGGGCTGAATTCAGTTCTGGTGCCTGGCGCCTGGCATTATTCTCTGCCTCTTGGCTACACAGAACTCACCCACCCACGTCTGCAGCCTGTCCATCAGCTTGGCCCAATATAAGTCAAAGAGTCTCCAGACGGCTGCAGGTAATTGAATTTGTGCTAACAAAAGCACCAGATGCAAAGTCAATGAAAGGTGACCAATGCAGGTGGCCCAGGCAGATGTTCTCTCCGATCTCCAGCAGGGCAGTGAAATCCTTCAAGCAGTTCTTTCCCTGGAGGCTATTTAAAATTATAACTTATGGCATCTTAGGAATATGGCTTGGCATTTTCTTTGGGTGGGATCTAAGGGCCCCTCCATGCTGCCTTGAGTCATGTGCCTGTTTGCATTTATTTTTTTTATCAGTGGCTGGCTGGCATGGTCCCAGCAGGGGGCCCTACACAAAAGCCGATTATCCTACAGAAGCCTATAGGAAATGTCTGATTAAAGCCTTTGCAGCAAATCCAGATTGCCTTCTTCTCTTGGAAATGCAGCAGGCCAACTGCACCTTGTTCTGGGGCACTGTCTCCAGTGCAGTATTGCTCACTTGCTGTTTTGCCCTCTGAAAAATGGGACGGCAGCAAAAGGAAAGGAAAGCACAGTGGTGTGTCAAGTCTGCCATCACATTGATTCAGCCGTTTCACTGTGACGGCATCCTGCCATAAAAGGGGAGAGGGAGGAGCGAGGGGATATAGGGAGGGGGGGTGACAGGATGAGAGGAACCAGAGGTGCCAGCCCAGAACAGAGCTTGAGAGATTCAAAGACACAAGCCAGGAACAGAACGCAGAACGGCCACCCAAAGAAGTGCCAAAATGTGGAGCTGTTACCAAAACACCTAATTTGCACCTTATTGGACACCTCCAAGATGTTGGGGGGGGAGGGCTGGGGGCTGGAAAAAAATAAAGTTACCAGGACTAAGCAGGAAATCTTCAGATCTGACTTTGATACACTGTAACCACTTGGCATCAGTAAAAGTATACCTTTCACTGCAAATGGAGTCGAGGGTCTTTCTTGCCTGAACACCCAAACTGGGACACATCTGACAGTGGTGGCTGGCTATTTCTGGACTCCTATATCAGTGAAAGGGACGCGGTGGCTCAGTGGGTTAGGACGCTGAGCTTGTCGATCAGAAGGTCAGCAGTTTGGCGGGTCGAATCCCGAGTGCCGTGTAACAGAGTGAGCGCCTGTTACTCGTCCCAGCTTCTGCCAACCTAGCAGTTCGAAAGCACGTGAAAATGCAAGTAGAAAAATAGGGACCACTACGGTGGGAAGGTAACAGCGTTCCGTGCGCCTTTGGCATCCAGTCATGCCGGCCACATGACCAAGGAGACGTCCTCGGACAAGCGCTGGCTCTTCGGCTTTGAAACGGAGATGAGCACCGGCCCCTAGAGTTGGAAACGACTAGCACGCATGTGTGGGGGAACCTTTACCTTTACCTATATCAGTGAAAATTCTCAGTCATCCAGGTAGAGTTGTCTGAAAGTTGAATTCTGGCAATAGGCGACTGGATGACTGAGAATCTCCATCAACATATTGCCATGCACTTTGGGGAAGGAACCCTGAGGTTGATGCCATGGGAGTAGGTGCATTCCGATGACTCTCTGCCTCTTCTGACTGATGAAGCTGCTTGGATGAGCAGTAAAGCATCTGAAACCAACAAAAAAAAGTCCAGTTGCAACTTGCAAACATATTTGTGGATTCCTTTTCCCCCTCAAAATTATCTCCAAATTGCTTTACCATCCGGGTGGGGGGGGGAGAAATGGAGACAGATCCTGTCCACCATCTTTCCTGTTTCCAGTTGTAACCATCAAGCTGGTGAGCCAAGGATTATGATCTGTAATTAACATCCCTGTAGTTTATCTAAATCAGGGGTAGGCAACCTTGGCTCTTTTATGACTCGTGGACTTCAACTCCAAGGTTGGTAAAATGGGGACCCCAGATTGTTGGAGACAATATGCAAATAATGCTTACATTGTAAATGGCCCACAGAGTGCTGTAAAGAGCTACGGTATGGGGTAGTATATAAGTCTAAATGCCATTGCTGCTGTTGCTGTATCCTTACCATGCTGAGCATGACCAGAGACACAGCCCAGCTGCCAACCTGCCAGTCCTGCAGCTAATGAGATGGGATCTCAGGGCTCAGCCCTTGTGGGACCTACATAGTCTGGCCGAGCCTCTAAAGCCACAAAGGGGAAGGGAAAATGACACAGATTTCCTTCAGCAAATCTGGAATTCTAATTTTCCCAGCGTGGGCAGTCAAAGATAAGAGTGCTGGTGCTACAGGAGATGGTGGCCAACTTGAAAGGGATTTGCCACTCGAGAATCCTAAGAGAAAGCTGCGTCTGTCTCCCAGCTGCAACCAGATAACTTACTTTTGGCATCCATAACCTTTAGCAAGCATCTTCTCCCATGTCACAGATCCTTTCTGAAAACAAAACATGGGCATGAGTTCCTATCTCCAGCACTGTTTCCCCTCCACCCCTGATTTTCTCCCATAGCCAGTGACCCTTCACTTATCTAGGGCAGTGATCGGCTAGCATTACAACAGAGCAAGACCTCCTGAGATCCAGCTAGGGCTGCCCCTGCCCACCGCAGCATTAAATGCCAGGCTAATAGCATTACATGAATGAGGAAGCAGGATTAGCTCTGCCCTAGGCCAGCATTGAAGGGTCACTACCCCTTGGGCCAGAAGAGCCCCCCAGGAGAGGAGATTGCCCAGATTCTCCCTCCATTCGCTCCTCTTGCACAGATTCTGCGACGGTGTGTGCACTGAGCCAAGAAATTAAACAGCATTGTTGTGGAGCAATCAGAGCTGAGTTGATGAGTGACAAGAGGAGAAAAACAAAAGGAGAGGAGGGGGCTTGATAGCATTTGCTTTGCACACCAGGGTCTCCCTTTCATCATTTAATAACATATCTCAGATCAAAAAAGGGGGGGCTTTTCTAGAATTACAAATGATGCCAGAAATTTCCCAGAAAACCCATTTTATCAGATTTGTGCAGGGGATTCTGGACAGACAGGCTTAAAAAGCTCCCAACCTTTTGGACTGGGGAATGTCTTCATTTATTATTTATTTTATTGATTACATTTGTGCCCACCCATTTCACCTACATGATTCAGGGTGGAAAGTATTCCAACACTTGCCAATTTTGCAGCTGGAGGTAGGGAGGAAATGCAGTCTGGGGCGTCAGGAAGGTGCATGGAGGCCAAGGAACATCCTAGATCCTGGAAACAGCCATTGCATTGAATTTCTGGCTGGAAAGGTGAACAGATTCCCATGAAAACCATTCGCTTTCACATACGTCCTTTGTATTCCAGTAATTCTGGTAACAGCTGCAGATTGTATCCTCAGCCAGGGCTTGTTAGTTGACTCTTTTCTGTTATAGGTATTCAATATACTCTGTACTTCTGTATCTGTATTTCCAATAGACGTTCAGGGAATGGAGGATTCTGGAAGTAAACCACTGGCTCCAGGGATGGTGCCATTGAAAGAACTTTGAGTTCCTAGGCCATGGTATGCACTACCTCCTAGAGGAAGGACTTTTGGCAAGAGATGGACTACGCCTCACAAGGACTTGGAAGAACATGTTTGGAAAACATCTGGCTTGGTTCCTCGGAAGGACTTTCAACCAAAACTAGAGTGGGGAAGAGACTAATTCATAGGACCAAACCCAAAGCATCAACCCCAACCCAACAAATCAGACAATGAGGAAGGGGGGTGAGAAGGAATTGGGCACTCAGGCATGTAACAGGGCCAGATGCCTGTACACTAACACTCAAAGTACGGAGAACAAATAGGGAGAACTTGAGGTCCTACCTAGTACAGGAAAGGATTGGCATGACATTGTTGCTGTTACTGAAACTTGGTGGGATGGAAGCCATGATTGGAACTGTTAAGTCGTGGGCTCTGGTGAGCAGGAATGAAGACACAAGGCTGAGTACAGAGAAACTCATTCTTTTATTTTTGCTGGAACTATACTTGAGCTTGGGCCGCACCCAGCCACAATATATAGCCTAGCCCTAAGGTGGCAGCCAATAGGTTTGAACCCGTGCTTGCCACCTGGGGCTGACCAATTGCAGGACCGGAGATGGCCTGTCTGGGTTGCTGGAGAGCCGTTAGCTCTCCAGCAATGCATGTGGTGTAATACCACAAGCTCAATACATAACAGGAACATTGGGCTAGAAGGCTATACACTGTTCAAAAGAGACAGAACCCACTCAAAAAGAGGGGGAGGAATTGTATTGTATGTAAAGAATTACTACACCTTTGCAGAAATACACGATACTAAGGATAAAAACCTTCTTCAAAGTATTTGGTTGAATATCGGAGAAATGACTTTGCTATAGGTATTTATTACAGGCCACCAAACCAAGAGGTGGAAATAGATGAATGCTTTGCTAATCAGTTAGCCGAGGTGTGCAGGAAACACAACACTGTAGTAATGTAACTACCCTGACATCAACTGGGATGCAAACTCTGCAGTGAATGGGAGATCAAACTAGCTGACAACTTTGTCATCCAAAAGGTGGAGAAGTGGAGGTAGATCTTAATAGTGACCCATTATCAACTTGAATTCATTCTTTATCTTCCTTCAGCAGCATTCTAGCCCTCTCTTGGGCCTTTCTAGCACCCTCACCTCCTCCGCACGGGCACAATCCTGTCCAGGGCTCCAGCCACCTACTGATTCCTGGCTGAGGCCTCTGCGGGATCATGCAGCAGAGCCCCCGGGATATTCCCCCAGCTCCTTCAGGAACCCAAGCAGGTCTATCAGTTGCTGAGGGTCGACCATTCGAATAGGTCCAACCTTCCTGCAGAGTGGGGACGTAAGCCTTTTAATGCAAGCCTTTTAAAAAACGCTCAGGTTCAACAAAACTAACTAAATGTATTTGTAGGACTAAGATAGAAATCAAAGCCAAAAGATTTTTTTTCACCTCTAGACATTAGGGATTTCAACAGCCTGTGACTAACTAAACTGGATTCATAATAAGACCAAATACTTATGCAAACTAACATCCTGGATACCCTCTGGGCCGTTCAGCTTTGCTAATTTACATGGCCACTAAGATGTTAAATCTTACGAATAGCTGAGCTTAAGCTATGCTGGGGGGGGGGTTTCATGGCAAATGTGAATCACCAAATGAACTCTAATATTCTTTGAACAGCTTACCTCAGTTATCTGGTTTTTGAGAATGCTAATCCTTCCATTTAACAAATTACGAGTTTCACAGCTCTGCCATAGTTCAAGAACTCATGACTGAGACCTCATGATTAGCTGAGCTTGATTCCCTGATTGATAGAAGTTTTCCCCTGTCCAGTCGTGTCTGACTCTAAGGGGTGGCACCCATCTTCGTTTCTTGGCTGAGGGATCCAGGATTGTCTGAAGATGCTTCCGTGGACATGGTGGCCAGCATGACCATCCTCCAAAGGCACATGAAACGCTGTTACCTTCCCAGCAAAGTGGTACCTATTTATCTACTTGCATTTGCCTGCTTTTGAACTGCTAGATGGGCAGGAGCTGGGGCAAGGAATGAGAGCTCAACCCTTCTCGCGACGCCTGTCTTTAACCACTGATCCATCACTCCCTTCCATGTATGGTACTTGGAAGTTACTAAAGACTCCAATTAACCACTTCAATATGTCAATAAATAACTTAGCTCAATCGTAATATGACTAATGGCATCTTGAGGTCTTTCAAAATCTCAAGTTTCTGGTGAATATCTTGATTTCACTTAGTTCCCATTCCCAACAAGACAAAGAATCAGAATACAAAATAACAGAATTGGAAGGGACCTTGGAGGTCGTCTAGTCCAGCCCCTGCTCAAGTAGGAGACCCTATACCATTCCAGACGAGTGGCTGTCCAGTCTCTTCTTAAAAACCTCCCGTGATGGTGCACCCACAACTTTTAAAAGCAAGCTGTTCCACTGGTTGATTGTTCTCACAGGAAATTTATCCTTAGGTCTAGGTGAGATCTTTCTTTGATAATCTTCCATTTATGCCCTCAGGTGCCTTGGAGAATAGGTTGTCCTCCTCTACCTTGTTAGAACACCTCAAATATTGGAACACTGCTATCCTCCACCCTCTCTAGCCCTTCTCTTTGTATACTAGACATATTCTAGTTCCCTCAGCCTTTTATCACATTGTTTTCACATAACACAGTTTAGAAACTTTTTTTGTGCCATCCATATTCTTTCTTTGCACTGGCTAACTTTATGTCTAATTTACAATGTGGTTCAGATGTAAGTTGCTCTCTGCTCTGGCTGGATTACCAAGATGAAAACTGCATTCTAAATTTAGATACTGTTTGCCTTCTGGCGAATTTTCACTAGAATTGAATCAGCAAGTTACAGCATTCAAAAGGATCACTTAAGCCATCAAACCCAGCCCTGTGGAGAAATCTATGTTAAGAACATCCCAAGCTAATGTACACCCAGTCTTTATTTGAACACGGCCAGGAGAGGGGAACCCCCTTATCAGGAATTAGCCCCACAAGTGACTGCAGTCTCTATTAAGAAATTGTTTCCTAATGTCAATTTGGAATCTGCTTGCCTGAAGTATTTGAAGCATCTTCACATTTCAACATGAAACCACTTGGATCTTGTGAGCACAATTAGAGTTTATCAGTGTCTTCGTTAAACTGCAGTGCCCAGAACTGAATACCATATTCACGGTTGAAACTGCAAACACGAACAAAGTATAACTGATTGCTAAAAGATTACTTCAGTTTGCACCACTTGTTTTTTAATAGCTAAGTTGCATTGCCAACTCATATTTAATTAATTCTGTTCCAAGGTACTTTCCACGTGTTCTATTGCCAAATCAGAAATAGCAGAATAACAGAGTTGGAAGGGACCCTGGAGGTCTTCTAGTCCAGCCCCTTGTTCAAGCAGGAGGACCTATACCATATCAGACAAAGGGCTGTCCAGTCTCTTCTTTAAAACCTCCAGCGATGGAAACCCCACGATTTCTGAAGGAAAGCCGTTCCAGTGGTTAATTGTTCTCACTGTTAGGAAATTTCTCTTTAATTCCAGGTTGCTTCTCTCTTTGATCATTTTCCAACCATTGCTTCTTATTTTGCCTTCTGGTGCTTTGGAAATTAGACTAACCCCCTCTTCTTTGTAGCAGCCCTTCAAATATTGGAATACTGCTATCTTGTCACCCTTAGTCATTCCTTTCTCTAGAATAGCCATACCCAATTCCTGTAACCATTTTTCATGTTTTTGTCTCCAGGCCTTTAATCATCCTAGTTGCTCTTCTCTGTACTTTTTCCATAGCCTTAACATTTTTTTATAGTATAGTGACAAAAACTGGATGCAGTATTCTGTTACTTAGGCTTTATAAAGCAGTACCAACACTTCACATGATCTTGATTCTATCCCCATTAATGCAGCCTAGGATTGTGTTCGCTTTTTGGGATGCTGCTGCACACTGCTGGCTCGTATTTAAGTAATTGTCCACTTAGACTCCAAGATCCCGCTCATAGTTGCCCTCCACCCTAAACCTCATTTCTATTGCCTTTCCGTTTATCAAATTTCATTATCTCCTTCCTCTTATTTCTGTTCTCCATGGTTACAGAAGAATCAGATATATCTGTATATTTGATAAGCCTTATTTTTTCCCCCAAATGTTGAAAACTACAGGATCAAGCCTGAATGTTATAGCAAAGCAGGGCCAGGAAGGAAATGGAAAAGAAATAGACTTCGCTACACTTGCTTGGATCCATTGAATCTGTAGTTCATTGAATAGGTAAATTTGTTTTAAGCATCACTTTACTTAGCTTGATTCGCAGGATATGAAACAGGTTCAGTTTGTGATTTAGCATTTACACTTGCATCCAGTGAATAGCTTACCTATTGCAATCATACCTTAGTCACTAAATCAAAGGTTAATCTGAAAGTTTATCACTCTGGAAACCTGTGGGTAGTTTTGATTTATTACATTTTAAATATCACCAAGCCAATATCCCAAACAGTGTAAGTTTTATCAACTTTGAAATCCCCTGAATGATTTTGCTAACTATGAATCACACATTATTAATGCAGAAAAGCACACATTTAATCTGGCCTCATGGGACTCTTGACCCCAACTTTTAAGTTTACTACATCATCCATTTTGGAACAGAAACAGCAATAGCTTGTGCAAGCTAAGAATCGAAGTTTTTTCTTTCTTTTTGTCATTATTTCAAAATATATCCCATAGGAAATTTATGTGCTGTGTTAACTAGAAGAGGGGAAAAAAACAGGAGAATAAATACACAAATGCATAGACTTCAGTGACAATAACATGACCTTAAAAAGGGTAAAGGGAAAAGGGTATCATTGCCTGGGTATCATAAGTAACCCCTCAAGTCTCTTGCCATTGGTCCTCCTGGCTGTGGCTGATGGGGCTCTCAAGACTTCATTGCCTAAGTGGCCTGGCCCTGCTTCCAGATGTTCAGAAGCTGACTGATGTTCCTTGCTCATGCCAGGTAAAGAGGACTCTGAACATGAGCCATTTGAAAAGGCAGAAATGGGGCAGCTAGGCATCACAAATGGTAAAATGGAAATGTGTATCAGTAAAGGAGACTATTTGTAGCTCAGGGCTGAAACAAGGGGTCCTTAGTGCTGAATTTTTAAGGCAGACATTTCACTACCCAACATCATCAGTGTTGATAAGGAATGGGATTTGCTCTCAATTTATATTCTAGTGGCTTGCCCTATTGACGTCGGCGGGAGTTGTCTTGAAGGTCCTTTGCTTGGGGCTGTTTACTATTAGTTTAGCTGACAGTTTCTTCACTGGGGTATTGTTTGCTTCTTGGCTGATGGTCTGGTCTTAATCTTGGGAGTTAATCTGTGCTCATGTATGCTCATCATCTAGCACTGATGATGTTACCAGTTTGGGTAATGAAACGTCTGCATAAAAACTACCAAGTTCAGAAATACGCAGCCTACGGAGTCTTTCATTAACACTTGTTAGACGGCAGACCTGAGGCTCTTGGATCCTCAGAGCAGCTCTCTGAAGACAACCAGCTTCGCTCTCAGCTGCAGCCTCCTGAATCCACAGCTGCTTTTCTTGGAAAACAGGACAGATGTCCTAACAGGGATTGGACCAAAACACTCCATTTTAAAAGGCAGACAGAATTAGAAAGGGCAGCAAACCCTGCTTTCCCCACACCTTCTCCAGAAGATTCCTGCCCGAGGACCAGTTTTGCTAAAAGATCCGTTCTGAAATCTGAGTACTTGCTTCCAAGCAAGCTGTCATGGAATTGTGCTGTTTCTACTCTCCTAACAATTCTATCAATCCAAAACTCTGCGTTCCCACTACCAAACACTCTATTTAATAAAGCGACTGAAAAACAGTTAACAAAGCTGCTCCATTTAATCAGCCGCAACACAGTTTAAATATTTGAATTCCACGTAAGTATTGACAGAAGAGCAGGTGTGCAAATCAACTCCATCTTAGAAGAAGCCTGCCTCCCCGGGGCAAATGTGGCTAGAGTTCCGACTCCCATCAGCTCTAGGCAACAGGACCAGAAGCCGGGGACAATGGGAACTCTCTAACACCTGGATTACCAGATGTCCGTTCCCCCCCCCACTACGCACACACACCCCCACCCCTTTTAAGATGTGCTTATCGATGCTGTTCCAATGAAGGAACTGACTGAAGTTAGAAAGATTCTTTGAAGCAGCGATTGGCCCAAGTCTTCAGGCAGCCTTCTTTGTCCTTGCTAAGCTCTGCCTACACCCCACCCCCACGTGTCCCCCCACCCACCCCGCAGGTCTGATTGGCTCAGAAGGCCTTAAGGAGAAACCAGGAGGGCCGCTGATTGCTGCCTGGGCTGCTGAAAAGCAGACCAATGCTGCCCCCTGCTGGTCAATTGAGCCAATTAGCTAGCCTGCTTCCGTGGTTGTAATTAGCCCCTTGAATCATCCGCCGGCAGCGCCTCTTCGCCAAGCAACCCGGGGAGCTTCGGGCTGCCGGTGATCGCAGAGCCTTCCCCGCTCTCTGCAGCTCTTTCCCTTTGTTCTGCTGCTTGCTGCCGCTACGCCAGGGAAAAGGTTTTTTGGGGTGCAAACAATTCACTTTAAATCCTTTGACTCTGTGCTGGAACAGCCTCGGGTGTCTACGCCCTCCGGGCCCAGGAAACGCAGAACTGCGTTGCCCATTTCGCCCAGTGCCCCTACCCCGCGCCCTCCCCTAGGCTCCAGCCTCACCCCTTTCTGCCCGAAGCTCAGTCAGTGCTTCTTGACGCGACCCCCGAGTGGTGCCGGCGCCTTAGAGCAGGTCATCCTGGGTGCAGAAGTGCCACTCGCAGAATGGGGGAAGGCAAGTCGGGAGGGAGGGAGGGGGAGCTCTGCCTACTGCTATGCAAGGGAGCCACTCAATTCGACCATCTTGCTCCCAACCAGCTCTTTGAAGTATAGCCGGCTAGAGACAGACCAGTCTGCCTTGCAGAAAAGGCGAATTGGGAAAGTCATCTGGGGCGTCCTGCTGGATCGGCCCCTGCTACCAAATTATCTTGAAGGAAAAAGAAACGGAATTAGGCCTGATTTCTAGCCAGCTCTGGGTGGGGAGCAGCTCCTCTGAGGATCCCAGATGGGACGATGTGTTTGCTACTTCTGGGAGGGTCCAAACCAGTCTTACCCTGTGGGTAAGTTAGCCATCAGTTAATACATCTGTTACTGGGAGGACTGGGACGCCTCCTTCAAAAGTGGGCTGACCACTCCTGGGTGTCCGTCAGGCGCCACATTTTAAAAGCTTTCGTTTTTGCAGTGGGACATCTTAGCAACCTCGGGAGAGAGAAGAGAATTTGCAGCTTTAAAAAAAAGAAGGGAGCTGAGAGGTGGGTTAAAGCTTATGAAAAGATTTCACTCAGAAATGTTATTCCCTCTTGATTTTTCAAATGCAAAGTGCATTGTGACACAATTGCAAAACGGGGTTGTGGTAGCCGCAGCCCCCAAGCTGTGGGTTGCTGTCCCCTCTTCTCAGGATATCAGACCCTCCGAAGAGCAGCTTGCCCCACCGGCACGCCAGGAGGAACCATCTCACAATAACCAGCCATCATCTGCTGAAGCCTTTTAATTCCCCCAGTGATTAATATTCAGTGGATTAGAATCAGGATGTCTACTTAATTAACAGGAATGTCAAGCTCACTTATGAGTTATTAACACCTCCCCTTGTGATTGACATATTAATATGTAGAAAATCAATTAGAGCTAGTGCATGCACACACAGACACACAGACACACAGAGACACACAGTGCCGAGACGGTTTTTTCCACCCAAGAAGAAAAGAAAGTACTGCAGGGTTTTTTATGCAGTCCATCTCCCCTATAAGGCAACTCTGGGTTTATGGTTGTGTAAAACTAAAGTAAATCCACCTGCAAGTTCATCCATCTATCAAATCTCATCTCCACAAATAATTGGAGAGGGATTAGTAGATTTTTGATGAGCCAGAGAACAGAAACAGAGCCCCAGGTGCCATCAACAGGGACAGCCCCATTTGCCTTGTTCTGTGGCGCAGCTCCCTAACACACAACACCGGAGGATTTTCCCAGTTCAAAAACACTTTGTATAAATTTGTGCATCTCTAGTAGGAAGCACAATCATGTAAGTATTTATTTGGCAGCAAATTTGAAGTAAGCAAAATTTTATTTCAAAGCATGGGATGATACAATGGTTAAGAGGGTATCTTAGATTCAGGGGCAGAGTCAACAAATTAATAATCCTAAATATAAAATTAGATTGGCAGGAAGAAGTCAAAGATATACAGCAGGACAGAATAATCAGGGAGCAGGCAAAATTAACCAAGAGTTAGTGTAATACCGTATACGCTTTTTTCTTCATAATTGCTTTAGCGTTCAGATTAAATCAAGTCAATCTTTATTACAGTGATAAACTAGCATAGGGGGATAAGGCACAGTCATTAAAAAGAAACATAACATGATACATGCACACACACACACACACTATAAAAATGAAAACCTAAAAGGACTTGTAAAAACTAAAAAGATATAAATGATATGTATATTAGAGACATAACATGTATAAAATATATACAAAGTGAGACTAAAAGGAGTGAGAGCATTAGAAGGGTACTATAGGGCAACATAAGGAACGTGGTGGCTCAGTGGGTTAGGACGCTGAGCTTGTCGATCAGAAGGTTGGCAGTTTGGTGGGTCGAATCCCGTGTGCCGCGTAACAGAGCGAGCGCCTGTTACTCGTCCCAGCTTCTGCCAACCTAGCAGTTCGAAAGCACGTAAAAATGCAAGTAGAAAAATAGGGACCACTACGGTGGGAAGGTAACAGCGTTCCGTGCGCCTTTGGCGTCTAGTCATGCCGGCCACATGACCACGGAGACGTCCTCGGACAAGCGCTGGCTCTTCGGCTTTGAAACGGAGATGAGCACCGGCCACTAGAGTCGGAAACCACTAGCATGCATGTGCGAGGGAACCTTTACCTTTTATACCTTTTATACCTTTTTTATACCTTTTATAGGGCAACATAAAAAGTTAATAAAAAGGAGTACATCTGTTGGGTTATAGAACACTCTATTATGGCAAACTATATGCACACTGAATCTAGCTTATAATGTTAACCCCAGGCATTAATGCTCCTTAGTGCACATTCTTCCCTTTGCTGAATTGGTAGAAAAGCTCCTAACAGGTAGACTCTCTTCTGCCTCAGTGACAGTCTTTATAGCTTTAACAATAAACAACTTGAGGACAGGTACCGGTGGTGGTCTCCTCTCCATAGGAGACTAAACCAAGTCAGACCCAGATTTTAGACTTTAAGAGAGCTGACTTCAACACACTAAGAGAGAGATTAGGAAGGAGTTTGTGGATGGAAATCCTGGAAGGAAAAACAGTTCAGGATACATGGGAAACTATTAAAAACAAAATACTAAAGATCCAAACTAAGCAGTTCCACAGAAAAAATAAAATAAAAGACACGAAAGCTCCTCTTCTGGTATTTGAGAAGCAGCCGCAGGGAAGAGGGGTTCAACTTATTCTCCAAAGCACCAGAGGGCAGGACGAGAAGCAATGCGTGGAAGCTCATTAAAGAGAGAACTAAGGAGAAATTTCCTGACAAGAACAATTAATCAATGGAACAGCTCGCCTCTCGGAGTTGTGGATGCTCCATGGATGGAGAGGATTGCACAGTCATTTGTTCAGGATGCAATAAGGTCTCCTGCCTTGGGCAGGGGGTTGGACTAGAAGACCTCCAAGGTCCCTTCCAGATTCTATGATTCTCAGAGAGTATTACACTTAAATTCTGCTGCCGCTGCAGAGCCAGGAGGGAGTGGGGAACCGTGCCAGGCGGCTCTGAGTTTGGCAAGAGCTGCCAGGCTTTAGCAGCTGGGAACTCGGGGAGTGCCCTGATGGGAGAGAAAGGTGAGAGCACAACTGGCAAACCAGGCGCTAAGCAAATATACCTGAATAGTCTGGTGGAGACCAATGACTTAGAACCTGGCGAGTGTTTCTTTGGCTCAGAAGTAAAGGAAGCCCAACAGCTTCAAGGGGGCAGATGAGGATTTCAGCGCAGTGAGACGGCGGTCCCTCATCTCCCCATTCAGAAGTTTGGAACTACCACCTGCTACTACATAGAAAGGCTATTGAGATCCATAAATATGCCAACAGCTTCAACAGGAAAGGAGGAGAGTGAAAATCAATAAACTGTGGAACTCGACTTTGTCACGCTAAGACCAAACAGCCCTTAACTAATCAAAACAAATGGGCAACAGACTCACCAGGAAGAACGTCTAACAGCATCTTGGCTCAAATCATGCTTGGGCTAAACACATGTCCATCATCCGACAAAAATTAAAATAAAACATAATTTTTTAAAAAAAAAATAATTAAAAAGAAAACAAAAATCAAAGAAACTTAAAGGGCAGACTGCAAGGGCCACTAGGTCTTTTTCTGCTGTCACTTTTCCATGTTACCACGATGGTCATCCTCGCTTCTGCTCCTGCACTATCGAGGTAACTCCATCATCAGCTGCTCCCGCAACACCAA
This sequence comes from Vipera berus, assembly GCF_964194415.1. Classification (NCBI taxonomy): domain Eukaryota; kingdom Metazoa; phylum Chordata; class Lepidosauria; order Squamata; family Viperidae; genus Vipera; species Vipera berus. The sequence continues at coordinate 25,051,255 of NC_138212.1, read as the reverse complement.
AGGAGCCCGTGAGGCAAGCTAGGCAGATGCAGGAATAGCCGCCCAAATCCTGCCCACTTGAGATGGACCCGGGGAAGCGTAGTTCCAAGGCAGCATGACTGCCAAGGGGTATATTTCTACCTCTCAATATAATTTACTTCTTCCTCCTCAAAAATTCCTGTCCATACCATCTTATTTTTCAGGAAGAACAGGTAAAAATATGTGCGTGTGTCTGTCAGTGCATGCAAAAGATCCTGTTTGGGAATGTGGTTGGTTTGTGCCAGGAGGAAGTAAGAAAACTGCTTGGAAATACAGAACACCTCTTCCCCAAAGCCTGTCTTAAAAGGGGTGATGAAAATCAGGTGGAGAAAAAGCACAGCGGGAATGCAAAAGCAGAGCATTTGGGGTCCTTAGCACCGGTTCCGCAGCATGCCAGAAACCGGGCCACGCAAACGAACGAAGCCCCATCCGCGGGATGCAGGCAGCCACACCACCCCTCCGATCCACGGAAAAACCTCTCTGGTGCCCAAAAGGTTAGGGACTGCTGCCTTAGAGGTTAAAACAACTGCCTAACGTGCAAGCAGCCCCAGGTTCGAATCTCAGAAGGGTGTGGCTGGCTGATGAGAGCAAAGCAGCTTGAAATACTGTACAGATGCAATTTTTAAAGATTAAGTATTTGTTTGAATATGGTTAAAATATAACATGGATTACTTAATTAGTAAATATCGAATGGAATAGAGTTAAAAAATGGGGGATATAAATGAATTTTAGTTTGAGAGAGAGATGTTTTTCTTTCTCTTCTTTCTTATTCTGAGTAGTAGTGTATTTTTTTTATGATAAGAGAAATGTAATTGTTGGGAGGATTATTGAGAAGGAAACAGCTTGGATATTTAACCGTAAATCAACTTTAAAAAAATCTTAACAGATAAAAATGATTTCAACTTTGTGGGGAAAAAGTCTAAATGAGAATGTTGAAAACAGGAGATATGACGCAACCAAGAGGACTAATGAGAAAAGTTCTATATTGATGTCATTACTAATTGGATAAATGTTAGAAAAATGTTTATATTTATTTTATTTATTTATTTATTTTAATTCCATTTATATCCCGCCCTTCTCCGAAGACTCAGGGCGGCTTACAAGCTTAGCAATAGCCTTCATTCTATGTATATGCCTGCTTATAAGGGCTTTCATACACCCCCCAAGCGGCATTATTACAAAGTCAGCTTAATTGCCCCCAACAATCTGGGTCCTTTTTGTTATTAAAATCCTAATGCTATTAATCTAATGTTTGCAAAAGAGAACAATATGGAAAGAAGAGAAAATCAAGGAAAGTTGTCATATAGAGTATGATATGATGGAAATTGACTATTATTGATTGTTGTGAAATATGAACCCAGACAGCATGCTGTTTACTAAGCACCAGGTTGTTAGTTTTAAAAAAAAATCAATAAAATATATATTTAAAAAATAAATTTTAAAATATGCCCCAAACTAACAAAAATAAATTGAAAATTATTTCACATAGATGGCCTAAAATTGACTCCAGCCTATATTGGGAGGTAACAACAAACTAACTCCTCAGTGCCTTCTTTGCATCTGTCTTTACTCCAAAGGAAAAAATAGTCCAACTACCAAAAGCAGCATTTTGAGAGACAGAATAGGATTGCAGGTCAAAATAGACAAGAAACTGGTAGGAGAATACCTATATATTTTGGACAAGTTCAGATCTCCAGGACCAGATGATTGATATTCAAAGGTACTGAAGGCCAATGTAATCTCAGAACCACTAAAGGAAATCTTTCAAAGTCCCTGGAGCACCAAGGAAACACAAGAGGACTGGAGAGCTGATTGTGGTTCCAATCTACAAAAACGGGGTGGGGAATGGATCCAGGAAATTATAGGGCAATCAGCTTGACATCAATATACCTAGGAAAATCCTGGAAAAGATAATCAAGCAGAGGATTTGTGAGCACCTAGAAATAAACAAGGTGATTACTGGAAGCCAGCATGGGTTTGCTAAAAACAGACAAACAAACCATGCCAGACAAACCTTACTGTCTCTTTTGATGAAGTGACTAAAAGCAGGCCCAGTTTTTCTTAGTAGCCCCCGGTAGAAACTCAGGAAACCACCTTTTAGAAATACAGATGTGATAATCCTATTCAGAAAGGTTGGAGCCAGGAAACTAGAAGCTGATGAGATTAGAAAGACAAAGACCCCTAAAATTTACATATCCCACCCAAACTCATGACCTTTAGGACATAATAAGATTAACCCACCACCACCAGAATACCAGAAAGGCACACTGAAGCTCAGGTCAAAGTTCATGCCACAGGAACAGGAAACAACCTCAAAAGCCCAAGAAGGTATAAAAACCCACCACTCCCAGCTACATGTGGTCAGCTGCTCCAGAGCCTCATGTCTTGTGGTTGTGTTCTTCAATAAACTACAACCTTCTTTCTAAAGCAGTCTCCATTTTGTTTATTCCCGACTTGACCCTTCTTTCAACAAGGGGCTAAACATAAGAGGGGATTGACTTAGTCTCCAAAGAGCGCTGGAAGACAGGCCATGGCAAAGATTCCAATTAGTGGAGCAAGGATGTTGCTTTAAACCAGGGATTCCCAATCTTGACAACTTTAAGACACATGGACTTCAAAATTCCTCATGGCTGGCTGGGGAATTCTGGGAGTTGATGTCCACACATCTTAAAGTTGCCCAGATTGGGCAGCCCTGCTCTAAAAGCAATGGTGTCCCTACCACTGAAAATTGGTGGAGAAAATGCAATAGGGAGCAGTAGTTTGAGGAAATACTTCTCTCTCTCCATAGAACCACAAAGTCAACATCTGATCAATGGCTGAGTTGCCACTCAATATTTTGAGGAAACCGATCTTGTTACACACATTCTCAGATTCAGCTTACAGTAACTCTCACACTCACACGCCTACTGAGGCATGTGGATCTTGTAAAGCCCCCCCCCCACTTTCTCCCTGAGTTTTCCAAGTAGGTGCGGCTAGAGCAGACAGACACACAGTCTTGATCAACAGCCAGGAAGTAATCATTTTCCACCAAGTTCTTTGACCTACAGGGGGAGCCTGTAAATTTAAATAGCAAAACTTTACTGGTTTCAATGTACTGTTCCTGACAAGCTGATACCCATTCTTAGATACTTAACTATGTTTTTCTCAACTAGGCTGCCAGAGGGACAGAAGCCACCAGCTATGAATCTACAGACAACTCAAGTAGTGGGTGGGCTTCCGGAACCCTTTTTATCCCCCAAAGCTTTGTTAATTACCTGAGATTTGAAGTGCAGGGGGGGCGGGGGGGTTCCAAGTTCTCAGGCCCAACTTCCTTTGTCTGATGAAATTTTTGAAATAAAAAGGTGACATTTTCTCCTTTATTTCCTTAACAATTTGTATCTTTCTTATTTACCTCCCTGAAGGGATCTTTCAGACAAGATTCTAATAGATGATGATGATGATGGTGATAATTATGATAATTATGATAATAATAATAATAATAATAATAATAATAATAATAATAATAATAATAATAATAATAATAATAATAATAATATAATAATAATAATAATAATAAAATAAATTCGCCATTAGTCAATTGCAAAAGACAGCTTTACTAGGAACCGCTTCCATCCTGCGACGATATCTGTAATACCATCAAACATCCACATCTACCTATCCCAGGTCCTTGGTAAGGACTCGATAGGTAGACAAAAATCCCAAATCCAGTCTGAACATATGACTGACTGTGCGATGATCAAAATAATAATAATAATAATAATAATAATAATAATAATAATAATAATAATAATAATAATAGTAGTAGTAGTAGTAATAGTAGTAATAGTAACAATAATAGAATTATAGCAATAGCACTTAGACTTATACACCGCTTCATAGTACTTTACAGACTTCGCTAAGCAGTTTACAGAGTCAGCAAATTTCCCCCAACAATCTGGGTTTTCATTTTACTGATCTCAGAAGGATGGAAGGCTGAATCAACCTTGAGCTGGTCAGGATCAAGCTCCAGGCTGTGGGCAGAGTCAGCCTGCAATACTGCATTCTAATCACTGTGCAACTACTGTACCACCAGGGCTCCTGTGCTATTCTGTTCTCAGAACAGAATATAGACTTGACTAGGATACAGATCAGACTAGACTAGACTAGACTAGATGAAAAGGACCTTGGAGGTCTCTGTGTACCGTCCCACTCAGTCATCTAGCAAAGGAAGACTCCTGGCCATTTGTTTTTGCCAAAAGTATACTTTACTGAAGCTTAAATGGTTACAGATGCTAATGTCTGGCTATCAGCTCATGAAGCTTAGTTAGGAGAGATGCAGCCATGACAGTCTTCTAGTCCAACCCACTTCTGAAGTGGGAGACCTTATATCATTTCAAACAAATGGTGTCCAATCTCCAGTGTTGGAGCACCCACAACTTCTGAAGGCAAGTTAGTTCCGCTGGTTAATTGTTCTCACTGTCAGGAAACTTTTCCTTATTTCCAGGCTGGATCTCTCTTTTATAAGTTTCCATCCATTGCTTTTTGTCCTGCATTCATGAGCTTTGGAGAATTGGAAGAATGCTAACATGTCACCCATAGTCCTTCTCTTTGTTGCATTATGAACTCTCTCAGACTTCTGAAGTTCTCAGTCTTTTGAACATGCTTTGGTGGCCCACAGTAACACCCCCCCCCAAGGTCAGGGCCTTCTTTAGTGACCTCAGGCTTTGGCAAAGCCCAGATTAGTAATTCCCCCCACCCATCCTTCACTTCGGTTCTTCACTTCTGCCTTGGCTCCTGAAAATGCTACCTCCAAAATATTTTGTGAGTTCATCTTTAGGCAAAAGATGTTAAAATAATCCATAACTCCAAACAGCATGTTTACGCTTTAAAAGAATATTTCTCAAAGCAGTAACAAAACTCTTTGCCGAGTTAACTCCTAATTTCCTGTAAAATATTGTCTGTTTTGTCTACAGACACAAGCGTTGCTTAATATCAGCCCAGTGGCACTAGAAAACAGTTTCCAGTGAGTCTTGAGGAGCTTTGCAAATCCACCCCTGTGCTTTTCAAGGTTGCCAAAGGATAACAATCAGATGCTGCAAGAGACTTCTTTCTGCCAGAACAAGCCTGTCATAGAAATTGCTCCTGAAGTTCAAGCTGCTAAATGGAAAGTATGAATTGCCTTCTTAAGACCTGTCACCTGGAGGTAATTCAGATAATGACAGCATAGCCTACAATTGACCTTAATGAGCATCTGGCTGTGGAATTAAGCTGTTCAGCGCTGAGGTAGGAGCTGTGGAGAAGCAGGGTGCCTCGGCCCTGGCAATTATGGAAAGCAGCTTCCCAGCAAGGCCATCCATCTTGGTAGCAGATAAACAGTCCTGATTGTGCATTTCTGGTCCGGACTGAGCTAGTGCTCCGGATTGGCTGGCTCAGTGCTGACAGAAGGGACCTGCTGCACTGTGACAGCAAGAAAAAAGGAAGGCCAGAGGGAAGAAACGGGGCTTTTTGGTGACCAAGCCCTTCAGAGTTAAACAATGGGACTGGCCCCCAGGGCCTGGCTGCTTTGGGCCTGCCAGCCATTGGCTTCTAGGAGGAGGGAAGGAAAAATATGGACACCCTAATTCTGAGGAAGGGCATTTCCTATTGAACCTTTTGCCCTGGAGAACTATTTGAAAAAAGATTTGGGGTTTCCAAAGGTTGAAGGCGCTAACGGTTATTGCTAGAGTTGACAACAATGATTCAGTATCTCCAAACCGTAAGCAAAAACATTTGAGATGATTTTCTCACCATTTAATCCAAAATATTTAAATAAATAAATGTACAAATGTCAATGCAACGCTGATGTAGTCTTACCAACTGAAGAGTTATAAAAAAGAATGTTGTAAATGAGCTCCTATATGTGACAGAATTTATTACAATATAATGTGTTAAAACATTTATTTGCTGTCTTTCAGAACAAGACATTCTTAGTTAGGACTTATGAGAAACCTTTAGGCCAAGTCCTCTGAAATCAATGAGAATTCAGCTACTCATTGAAGATACTTCTTAATAATTTATGCCAAATTCAATCATAAACCTCGATAACGAGGTTGATGTTGGGCATGAAAAGAGCTGGATCACAAGGATCAAACTATGAAAGCAGATGGCCCTTGAACCAATGTTCTGTCATACCCAAAACGGGTCCCAGCCTGGCACCAGAGCCGATAAAGGCCAACGGACAGGAGGAATAGCTTTCCTAGCTTCTTCTATTGGAGCACTCCAACAAAAGGGTCCCAGCCTCAAAGGAGCCAAGAGACCCCGAACAATGCACAAGCACAAATTTTGTGCAATTATGATTGAGGAAGTTAACACTCAGTCATTGGTCCCTTTAGTTTGGATTCATCTACTTTACCCTGCTCCTACATACATTGCATGTTTATGTTAATAAGCCTTCTTACGAAAAAAAAGGTCTGTCTTTTACTATTATAATAAGCTAGAGGTTACCAAAGTTTATATGTCTACGTGCCTTAGCTAGCATCCTCCTAGCGTGTCTTTTTAATTTGTAACTTTCTTGTTGCTAGGCAGTTGTTTCCCACCATTTGTTACACTCACTGCAGTGCAGCTTTCTGTGTCAGCAAATCCTTTAACCAACTTTCCTAATTCCAACCTGAGTCCTTCAGTTCTGTTTTGCATTTTCCTCTTTAATGGCAAAATGTCCTGTAGTTTAATCCTAAATAAATCCGCTGTGTGCAGAGCAGTCCACAAGCCTCGTCCGAACATCTCCCAGGGCAGCAGAAGTGATGGCTCTGGGTCTTGCTTTAGCCCCAGCACCACCCTGGTCCTTGGCTCAGCCAGAGCCCCAATCCCTCAGCAGAGACAACAACCATCTTGGCTGTGTCAAGGTCACATGTGAGGTCGCTGCAGCTCTCGGCCTGCTGGAATGTCTTTGCACCACCATCCCACTTCAGGAACTAAACTGAACAGAAGGCCATTTCATCCATCTTGTCAGTGGGTTTGGATGGAACTAATTGGAATATGCTAAGGACAAACTGTCCTTCCTAGACAACAATAGGAGTGATGAAAATCATCCCTAACATCCAGCTACAAATTTGAAGAGTTCTAACTTCTCATCTAGGTCAACTGAATGTTGAAGAGCACTTGGGCCCAAGGTGGAGCCTTAAGGAGCCCCACTGCTTGCTTCTCTCTACATAGGTGTAGTTCCATTAAGGACTACACGCTGTTTCATCAGCCAGTTTCAAATCCACCTGGCAGTGGTACTATCTCACCTACATTTTTGTATCTTACCAAGAAGTAGGCTCTGTACCCTACCAGATTTTGTTTGTGTATCTATGATGTACAAAAGAAAAAGAAATGTAATATTCTGTCTGCCTCTATCTCAGAACAGAAGATCCCATCCCAGCTCATTGTTATTCAAGAAAGGGGCTGTGGATCACCAAATAAGTGACTGCAAAAGTTAATACAAAAGGAGAGTGGAAAGCCATGTAGAGCATAGAACATAGAAAGCTAGAAAAAGGTGGAATAGACAACATCCCCACCAGATGGATCTGTAACTGGCTGACAAACCGTACTCAACAAGTAGTCCTTAATGGCACCACATCCACATGGAGAGAAGGAAGCAGTGGGGTACCACAAGGTTCCATCTTAGCCCAGTTCTCTTCAATATCTTCATCAATGACTTAGATGAGGGAATTGAAGGGGAACTCATCAAATTTGCAGATGACACCAAACTGGCAGGAGTAACCAACACCCCAGAAGACAAACTCAGGATCCAAAAAGATCTTGACCAGGGATCTTCAAACTTGGCCCTTTTATGACTTGTGGACTTCTGGGAGAAGGGCCAAGTTTGAAGACCCCTGATCTTGACAAACTTGAACAATGGGCCCTATCCAACAAAATGAATTTCAATGTGGAGAAAGGCAAAGTTTTACATTTAGGCAAGAAAAATCAAGGGTACAAGTACAGATTGGGCGAGACCTGGCTCAAAAACAGTAACCGTGAGAGGGACCTTGGAGTCCTAGTGGACGATCACTTGACCATGAACCAGAAGTGTGCAGCAGCAGCCAAAAAAGCTAACACAATCCTGGGTTGTATAAACAGAGGCATAGAATCAAGATCACATGAAGTATTAGTACCCCTTTATAAAACCCTAGTAAGACCACACCTGGAACACTGCAGCCAATTTTGGTCACCATACTACAAAAAAACTTTTTCCATACTACTTGGAAAAAGTTCAAAGAAGAGCAACTAAGATGATCCAATTGCCTGGAGACTAAAACATATGAAGAACAGCTGCAGGACCTGGATTTGACTAGTCTAAAGAAAATAAACGGGTGAGATGATAGCAGTATTCCAGTATTTGAGGGGCTGCCACAAAGAAGAGGGAGTCAAATTATTCTCCAAAGTACTGGAGGGCAGGACAAAATACAATGGCTGGAAACTAATCAAAGAGAGAAGTAACCTGGAATTAAGGAGAAATTTCCTGACAGGACAATTAACTAGTGGAACACAGCTTTCCTCCAGAAATTGTGGGTGCTCCATCACTGGAGGTTTTTAAGAAGAGGCTGGACAGTCACTTGTCTGAGATGGTGTAGGTTCTCCTGCTTGAGCAGGGGGCTGGACTAGAAGACCTCCAAGGTCCCTTCCAGCTCTATTCTATTCTAGAATAACAGGGTCAGAAGGGACCTTGGAGCAGGAGACCCTGTACCACCATTTCAGATAATTGGTTGTCCTTTTTTTTCTTGAAAAACTCCAGTGAAGAAACACCCACAACTTCTGGAGGCAAGTCGTTCCACTGACTAATTGTTCTCACTAGGTTGGACCTCTCATTGATAATCTTCCTGTTGCTCCTTATCCTCCCCAATAGTGCTTTGGAGACTAGGTCCACCCCCTCTCCTCTGTGACACTCCTCAAGTGGTGGAAGACTGCTATCATGTCACCCCTAGTCCTTCTCTTTGTTAGACTATATATACACCTAGTTCTCACAACATTCATCGATTGGCTTTGCCTCCAGAACCCTGATCATCTTTGTTGCTTTTCTTTGAACTCTTTCTAGAGTCCCAACATCTTTTTTATATCATGGCAAACAGAACCAGATGCAGTATTCTAAGTGCGGTCTTACCAGTCCATTATCACATGGTATTATCACTTCACATAATCCTGACACCCTGCCTCTAGGACCGCATTGGCTTTTTGGCAGCTGCAGCCCATTGCCAAGCCATAAGTAAGGGGTGTTCCAATAGAATACCTAGATCCCTCTCACAGTCAATAGCGTTGAGCCAGGGAGCACCTGTGGTTTGGTTTTTATCACGTGTCAGGCCTTAATTTTCCCACAATTGCATTTTGTTGGATAAGGCCCAATTCCCAAGTCAGTCAAGATCCTTCTGAATTTTGAGTGTATTTTCTAAAGGATTGGCAATTCCCCCATCTGCAAATTTGATTAGTTCCCCTTCCACCCCCTCATCTATATCATTTTTGAAGATGTTGAAGAGTACTGGGACCAGGACAGAACCTTGGGGTACCTCGTTGCATACTTTCTTCCATGTAGATGTAGTTCCATTGAGGACTACATGTTGAGTTAGGTTGATCAGCCAGTTGTGAATCCATCTGGTGATGATGTTCTCTATCCCACATTTTTCTATCTTATCAAGAAGTAGGTTGGGTAGACCACAAATGCCTTGATGAAGTCTGAGTAAACCATTGTCACAGTATGTTCATTTCTCTGGCCTGTACTGGATTAATACAAACTTGAAATAACACAATGGTGGTTCTGTTCCAGCCTACGACCGGCCCTGTTTGAATGTCAGGGACAACCCCTTTTTATAGTCAACAGGCTGGAAAAACCCAACCAAATTTATTTACAAAGAAATCAAAAGTTCAAACAAGAGTTAAACCAAAAGTTCAAACAAGAGTTAAACAGGAATAACAGACCAGGACTCTAGCAGAAGATCTTCAGCAGAAGATCTTCTTCAGATCAGCACCTCCCACACCTTCCCCTTTTATCAGCAGTCCCAATGCGTGGCTTCTCATTGCCTTCTCCTCCTCTCACCGAGTTGCCTCATTGCCTTTCTCTGTTCTACTCTGCTGGATTGCCTCCTGCTCCTAGCGTCCCTGAACAGATCCAGCTGTGAATCATCTATGTCCAATACCTCGTGCTCACACGGCTGAGTCTGATGAGGAACATGATGGGAGGGGCCAGGCTGAGAGTCCTGCAGTGCATCAGAGCCTCCCTCTGACACCAAAGGCTCTCCAAACCCCTCCTCCAACTCCTCTTCACAATCATCAGACTCAGCTGCCGGTATCACAGGCTGATGCTGAATCACAACAATGGTGTGATTCCTTACAGCTTTTGAAAATTGTAGGTTAAAAGATTGAGCAAGTCCAGAATTCAATATAGACAAAAACTGTGGGGATGGGGAAGAACTATTTTTTAGTAAATTGGACATTTTTTTCCTATGCTATTGCGGGGTGGATTATAAAGTGTGTTTTGTGGGGAAAGAAACCGTCTGATAAAGATGGGGCCATGAGTGGATGAAAAGAGGCTGTGATCTCCCCTTTGTATTTAGGTGTCATCTGAACATGAGCCACAAGAGGGAGCAAAAGACTAACTTGTTCCTGAAGATTGTACCGTATAAGTTTGGGACAGAATATATTAAAGAATTACAGAATCAGAGTTGGAAGGGACCTTGGAGGTCTTCTAGTCCAACTTCCTACTAAAGTAGGAGACCCTATGCCATTTCAGACAAGTAGCTGTCCAGTCTTTTCTTAAAATCCTCCCATGATGAAGCACCCACAATGTCTGGAGGAAAGTGGATCCACTGACTAATTGGGGTGATTAATCAAACCTCATTTCGAGCACCATGTCAAGTTGTGGGTGCCACATCCTAAAAAGGACATTTACAAACCAAAGCATGTTCCTAGAAAGTGCAATCCAAGCTGGAGAGATGACCGGAAATCAAGTCCCTTAGACATAGGGTTAAAAGAACTAGCCATGTTTAGCAGAAGAGAAGATGGGGATATGATCACGGTTATTATCATATTAATAGAGAAGTGAACTTATTCTCTGTCATTCTTGAGGGCAGGACAAGAACAAGTTGATTGAAACTAGAAAGATGCAGATTCAGGATAGGCATAAGAGGAATTTTTTGAGGACCAGAACCCTGAACCATCCAATAGGCCATCTCATCGTGGTCAGTCTTCAAAGAGAGGCTAATCAGTATCTGCCCAAAATGCTTCAGCAAATTCTGCTCTGGGTTCTGAGGGAACCTCTGAGGGTGGTGGACACTAAAACATATGAAGTTATAATGCTTGATGGAATTGTGTATGTCCAGTTTAATGAAAAGAAAGACTAGGGATGATATGATAGCAATTTTCCAATATTCAAAGGGCTGCCACAAAGAAGAGGGGGTCAATCTATTTTCCAAAGCACCAGAGGGCAGGACAAGAAACAATACACGGGAACTAATCAAGGAGAGAAGCAACCTGGAATTAAGGAGAAACTTCCTGACAGTGAAAACAGTTAACCAGTGGAACGACTTGCCTCCAGAAGTTGTGGATGCTCCATCACTGGAGATTTTTAAGAACAGATTGGACAGCCATTTCTTTGAAACGGTCGAGGGTCTCCTGCTTGAGCAGGGGGTTCAACTAGAAAAACTCCAAGGTCCCTTCCAACTCCGGCATTCTGTTAATCTGTTATTCTCTTTTAGATAAGTTTTCATTTTCCCTAATATTGAGTTTTCTGTCCTCTGGGGAAAAGGCGTTACATTTGCGGTGAATCCTGTGGCCCAAAGAAGCATCCAAAGGGGCAGACTCTCTCCTCCATGGAAAAGGTGCAGGTTTTTGGCCCCTCAGCTCTCCTTCTCCCAGTGCTTGAATAGGCAATGGATTAGGCAATGCACTAATCTCATATGCTTGCAGCAGTGGCTTTGAAAGGGACACAGACATGAGACCATGAAGAACAGAAACATGACCAAACAGAGCAAATATTTCTAACTGTGTTTTTAAAGAAAGGGATGGAGGAGAAGGAGGAGAGAGACTGCATCATTTAGAGCAGGGCCAGCAGCTGAGCCCTGATTAGCTGGCAATTCTCTGTGCTCAGCGGTTGCTCCAAACCTTTTGTGCTGATTGGCTGATGATTCCTGTGTGTGATTTCATCATAGTGTCACAGTTTCCAAAAAAAGCTGAAATGGTCAGAATAGCTATAACCGCTTCTATAAAAGGGAGAAATCTCATCTTTCCAAAGTTGAGACCTTTAATTAACTCTATAAGGGAAGCCCAAGTCTGATTTGTCGGGCAAATCTAATCTGTCAATCTCAGACAGAGGCAGAATTTTGAAAAGTCAGATTGAGCTAAAACCTATCCAGACCATCAAAGCTCCAAGCACTGGGTCAGATGTTCATGGCATGGCTTAATTTGCCAGGGGCAGAGATGCACAACTGGATGCCACTAGTATACTCAGTGCTTTTTTTCTTTTAAAAAAAAGGTGCCGGAACTGTCATCTTGCCGGGCACAGGAGGCGGGGGAGTGGCGCTGCTGCGGTCACGGGTGCGAGGGGTGTTGGTGGCAGGTTGCCCCCTGGGGCCAGAGCTGGCGCAGCTGGTGCTGTGGGAGAAGCGGGGCCCACTCTATAGGGCGGGGCTGTGCGGGGCGGGCGGCGGAGGCAGTATGGGCCAGGCAATGCAGGGCGGCCACTTAGGCATGCAGGGCGAGGCGACGGTGGCACAGGTCCAGCACCAGGTAAGCCACCAGCCTGGCTGACATGGGTGAGCACAAGGAAGGAGTGCACATGGACTCCGCAGAACCCACCTCCCACTCCTTGTCCTCTCTTACTTACCTAGTTGAGATGGTGTAGTTGGGCAGCAGGGAAGGATGCAAGGTTCCTGCCAACTCGCCTTCGCTGCAGACAACTTGCCGGTGCAACATTTGCCAACCAGGTCTTTTGGCATGCTCAGCAGCAATTCCTATTGGCTTTCGAAAGCCAATAGAGGGAGTAGCATAGCTTGTGCAAAAGCTTTTGTGTGTATGTGCAAAAAAGGGTGCCGGAACGCCATTCTGAGCGTTCTATCAGGAAAAAAACCCTGCTTTTATGTTTTAATCTTATGATTTTAAAAATATTGTAAGTTGCCCCAAACCTCGCCATGTGGATTGCATACAAATATTATATAATCGATATAATTGATTGGTCGCGCTGGCGAATGATCTCTGGCGGGCTCGGGACAGGGGTTGTTCCTCTGTCCTAGTCCTATTAGACCTCTCAGCGGCTTTCGATACCATCGACCATGGTATCCTGCTGCGGCGCCTCAGGGGGTTGGGAGTGGGAGGCACAGTTCTTCAGTGGTTCTCCTCCTACCTTCTGGGGCGTTTGCAGTTGGTGTTGGCAGGAGGGCAGAGGTCGACCTTGAGGCCCCTTGTTTGTGGAGTTCCTCAGGGATCGGTCCTCTCGCCTCTCCTGTTCAACATCTACATGAAGCCTCTGGGTGAGATCATTCGTGGTTTTGGAGTTGGTTATCATCAGTACACTGATGATACCCAGCTTTTTATTTCGACCCCAAACCACCCCAGCGATGCCCTCGACGTGATGTCCCGTTGCCTGGAGGCGGTCCGGGTCTGGATGGGGAGGAACAGGCTTCGACTCAACCCTGACAAGACTGAGTGGCTGTTCGTGCCGGCATCCCGGGAAATTCCGATTATTCCATCATTGGCCATGGGGGGTGAGCTATTACCCCCCGTAGATAGGGCCCGCAACTTGGGGGTCCTTCTAGACTCACAGCTCTCTTTGGAAGAGCATATTGGAGCTGTGACTAGGGGGGCCTTTGCCCAGGTTCGCCTGGTGCGCCAGTTGCGGCCCTATCTAGACCGGGATGCCTTGCGCACAGTCACTCATGCGCTCGTGACCTCTCGTCTAGACTACTGTAATGCTCTCTACATGGGGCTGCCCTTGAGGTCCACCCGGAGACTCCAGCTGGTGCAGAATGCAGCCGCGCGAGTTGTCTTGGGAGTTTCCCGATACTCCCATGTTACACCTTTGCTCCGCGAGCTGCATTGGCTACCGGTTGCTCTCCGGGTGAGGTTCAAGGTGTTAGTGATGACTTACAAAGCCCTTCATGGCATGGGTCCGGATTACCTACGGCAACACCTGCGGCCGGCGTCAACTTCCCTCCGTCCAGTGCGCTCCCACAGAGAGGGCCTCCTCAGGGTGCCGCCGATCAAAGAATGCCGATTGGTGACCCCCAGGGGGAGAGCGTTCTCTGTGGGCGCGCCAGACCTTTGGAACCGCTTACCGGTTGAGCTCCGGATGGCCCCCGACCTTCGCTCCTTCCGGCGCGATCTCAAAACATTCTTTTTTGAACAAGCTGGCCTGGTCTGACGGGATGGGGTTGGGTTTTTAAAACTAGTTTTAATTTTAATATGGATTGATTTTATGGGCATGATGTTTAATGGTTTTTTAATTTTTGTATTCGATTTTTACTGTGTATTGCCCTGTTCACCGCCCTGAGTCCTTCGGGAGAAGGGCGGTATAGAAATCAAATTATTAAATTAAATTAAATTAAATTAAAATAAAGGTAGAACATATGTTAAATATACATCAAATGATAATATGCTTCCCTACAAAGTCAATTCTTGCTCAATGACAGACCAAGGAATTAACTCGGAAAGGCAAGAGGAAAATCTAGAAGATGTCTGTGCAACTTGTAGAAGGGAAAGGCCCACACTGATAAATTAAAAATCTTTGTGGTCTGCAAAGGAATGCTGGTGGGCTAATCAATGATTTGGTGACTAGAGAAGCATCTAGAGTGTTGGAGTTTGTGGTCATGGTAAGCCATGGAGGCACTAGGCAACATGACTTTCAGGGCAGTGGTGGTGATTTTATTACTTTTTTTAAAAAAGTCTGTGCTCTGTCCAAGGGTGCTTGGTAGGCTGCATGTACAGGCCTGGTCTAGAATTTATTTTGGAGCATTCAACTATCTAGAGCAGGCATGTCAAATTTATTTTGTTTGAGGCAACGTCTTATAAAAGAATTGCCATTAATTTGTTTTAATAAAATAATTTAAATCAATTTTTTACTTGATTTCAAATGAAATGAATTATATTGGTTGACAATGAGATTTTTTTAGTACAATTGCCAAATGCAATACACTGGTTTTAGGTGTACGTGTGCACTAATTATTTCAACACCAATACATTTTAACAACATATTCTATTTGTAAATGAATGCAAATGCAAATTATACAATTTTTTGTACAAAAATAAAACAAAACAAAAGATTTAAGAGCTGTTATCATTAGTTATCCTTAAATAAAAAATAATTCGATCATCCAAAACTTTGTTATACTGCATTTAATGAACAGATGCTTTGGGATTAAAAAAAAAAAGACTGATTACATTTGATTGTATATCATCATGGCATTAAAACAAAATTCGAACAGTGTATGAAAAATAAAGGTTCCCTAAACATCTGCTGGCTATATCTATACATTTTCCTTGATAGCACTCTATTTCCTTCTTTTTAGCCTTTTTTCAACTTCCCAGCTTAAAAAAGGCAAGGTACTGGGAGCTGAAAGTTACAGAGACTGTTTAAGCAGTTTGCTAAGCAACCTGTTCACACTCGGCCCTTCTTACCCTCCCACTTTTAAATTAGCCTGTACGGATCGCATTTCCTTTGATTTGAGCCATCTGAAGGCCTGTCGCTGCGATGCATTCTGCTGCTCTGCAACCTGGCTGCCTGAGGAGAATTTGGCTCTCCGGAACAGTTTCCTTCAGCTTTTTTTTGTGTGTGTGTGCAAAAAAGGTGCCAGAACGCCATTCTGAACGTTGTATGGGGAAAAAAAGCCCTGGATATATCACATATAACTGAAGATTGTAATTAGTTGCGTGTGCACGTTCAGCAAGTGTGATGTATTTGTGCTGGCATTTCTAGGCCTCTTTCCAACCACATCCAGAAAAATTTGTAACAAACATTGGAATTCTTAAGGCCATGTTTGGTATTTCCCAGCAATCTGTTACTGGAAAGAAAAAGCGATCCCTGCTGCGTTACTGATCCCAGAGAAGCATTTGCATGTATGCAGGTATCCTTAGGGCGCCATAGTTATGGATGAGAAATATTGGTTGCAACGTTGACCTTTCTGGATGTAATACAGATATTTTGGACTTATTTTTGTTTCTTTGCATGTTTGATATTTTTAAAAAGGCATATGCTACTGACTACACTTATGCACATAAGTAACATCTTTTGCTAGGATACATGACCACTGCTTTTCCAGAATGTGAAAAGTGAAAGATTGTGACTAAACAAAATTTTAATGTACAGATAATACCACCAGAAATTACTTTAGCCTTTTTAATAAATGTTGTTATTGATGTTAAGCTCACCATGGAAAACATCATATATTGTTATGTATATACTAGGTTAATTATTTAAAGACTGAAGTGCAACATAACTAGATTCTAAATAATCTATTTTTCAAAACACACAACAGTCCAAACAGTAAAAGTAAAGTCCAAATTAAGAATATTTCAATCTTAAGAATTGTTTAATTTAAAGTGGTTTAGTTGTAATAGATGGTTAGATTCAAAATAGTTTTCAAGAGTATGTACAAAAGCTACTATTTTTTTCTAGCATCAGCTAAATTAGACATATTACATTAAGAAAAATGTTTCTCATTTCTTTCCTTTACCTTTATTGATTTCATTGCAGAGATGTTAACATAGGAAATAGATTATTTTGTTATCTAATTTTACCTTCCAAAAGACAGAAGCAGATGAAAAATGTGAGGTTGTTTCCTGTTGGCTTTGTTAATTAGCTGTTTTAGATTCTAAAAGTTTAGTTCCTAAAGAAGAAACCCTGTAAATAATTTTAATGTCCTCCTCTAGTGCAGGCTCTTTTATGACTCAAGGACTTCAACTCCCAGAATTCCTGAGCCAGCATGGCTCAGCTTGAAACGTCTCCCTTTCCCCTCAGCATGGCTGGCTCAGGATTTCTGGGAGTTGAAGTCCACAAGTGGTTTGAGTGGAATGCTTTTGTGGTATTCTGTTCCTTCTGCCTTTGATCTACGTGGAGAGGTGCAGATGTTGCACCCATGTCCACATGTGTTTTAGGAAGTGGCTAGGAAATACTGCAGAGCTACATTAATGTGAAGGAAGTTCACCCTGATTTCTACGTGTCTCATAAAACAAACCACAGACCTTGGATCACACCATCCCAGCCACCCTCTTGAGTTGCTGGCTTTGATTGCACCATTGCAGGGTTATCGTTGTTTTTACTTTTTTAAACCACAGAACTCTCAAAGTCTGATGGTTTTCTGTTTTCTTTTCTCTTTTCTTCTTTAGTCTTTCAATCTTTTCTAGATTATTAACAGAATAACAAAATAACAGAGTTGAAAGGGACCTTGGAGATCTTCTAGTCCAACCCCCTGCTCAAGCAGGAGATCCTATACCGTTGCAGACAGGTGGTTTCCAATCTCTTCTTTAAAACGTCCAGTGATGGAGCTCCCACAACTTCTGAAAGCTCTTCCACTACTTAACTGTAACTGTTAATCACTTTAAGGGAGTTTCTCCTTAATTTCAAGTTTCTTCTCTCCTTGATCAGTTTCCATCCATTGCTTCTTGTCCTGCCTTCTGGTGCTTTGGAAAATAGATTTATACTGTCTTCTGCATGGCAGCCTATCAAATATTGGAACACTGCTATCATGACACACACACACACACACACACCCAATCCTTCTTTTCATTAGACTGGACATATCCAGTTCCTGCAACCATTCTTCATATGTTTTAGCCTCTATTCCCATAATCACCTTTCTGCTCTTTTCTGCAGTCTTTCTAGCATCTCGCCATCTTTTTTGCACCATGGCAATCCGATTTAGATGCAGTATTCCAGGACTTCTGGTTTTTGCACCATAGCTCATGGCCACGGGATTGCGAAGCTCGCACCCCGCGGCTGATTTCGTCCTGCCAGCAGACCCTAAATGGGTCTGAAATTGCCCCAGAGAGGTGGCAAAGGAAGAGGGGTGCCCCATTGATCACAGAATGGCGGTGGTAAATAGCATGCTTGGAATAGGTGAGAGTATTGATCTTCTCTCTTCTACTTTGCAATTAAGTCCCTTGGAAAGATCCCCAAAATAAGAAAACCTCCGAAAGTGAGGGGAGGGGACCACACCCCCATTCTTCCATAGACGTAAACAATGAATTAATTTTTATGGGGGGAAAGAAACATATTGAAATTAAATTTAAAATATTACAGTCTTTCTAAACCTGGAAACTAAAAAAACCCTGCTAAGATTATACTTTAAAGGATTTCGATGAAATTATATAAAAAAATTAATAATAATTTCTTGTCTGAAAAAGCTGTAAAACAAATAACTGCTCACACCAAGTGGAGAATGAGAACATAGCACATTAAAAACAACACCCAGAAAACAAAGAAAAATCTATTCCCATGAACTCTAATAACCTTTAAGAAGATAGCTGCTAGGGAACAAAGAAGAGAATACATACTGGGCCAGCTATAAGATTAGAAAGTGTCTGAAGGAAAAGAAATGTTCTGATTGTTGTCTAAACTCAAGAATTGTTTACTGAAAAAGAATAACTTTGATTTATGACTAATCTTTTAGGGGAGAATTTACAGGAAGAATTTAAGGTGGCTAAATATATTGAACTGCAGTTTTGACTGGTTGTCAATTGACCCCTGAATGAAAGAATTGTTACAAAACATTGATTTTACTGAAGCCTTGATAACTGGAAATACAGTGGATTATAAAAACTATATATAAAGGTAAGAACCATACAAAACTGGACTATTCAGATTTTGAGTTTTGGCTGGTTTGACAAGGCTAATTACAGAGACTATGGCACTGATGATGGGTTATTTGAAAGAGGAAGAAAACATGGATATGGCATACTTATCAAAAAATGATAGAAAATCACATTTAATACCTACTCGTCAAAGACTCAGCCTCAAATATCAAAGACCTCCAGAAGCAATATTTCAAGACAAGACAAATACTGTACAAGAGGAAATTTATGTAATGCTACGACAGATACAAATCACAATAACTTTATACCACAAGGAGATTAAACACAACCTTGATAACATAAATGAACAGGTTTCTAATCTAAACTCACAATCAAAAAATATCCAGAGAATGATGGTAAAGAATGAACAAACAAATCAGATAACAGAACGTAAACTAGAAAAAAAAATGACTTAATCAGCGAAGCCACAAGTCAAGAGAACTATAATTTAATACAAACAGGAAAAAGACTTACAAGACTTGGACATAACAATAAAAATGGAAAAGATACCTTATTCATTAGAACATCAAAATAAACCTGAGGAGAAGAAAGAAGACTTAACAAAATGGACACTGCCAAGAGAATCATTGTTTGGGAGGCAAAAAGCACACATTTTACGTACTCTGTATTCTCCACTCCCAACAACAATTACAAAAATACAAGAACTGCCTGACAAGCCAAAAATATCCATTTGGAAAGCTATTTGGCAAAAAAAAGAAGGCCAGAGACAGATTTAAGAGATTTGACTCGCCCTACCAGATGGAATATTACACGAGCAAACACTTGTTTGAATAAGGTTAAATAGACAGATAGCTTTGGCTATAAAGGGGCTTTACAATAAGAGGGATAAGAGATAAAATAATATAGTACTTTTGATAATATACAAAATGTAAAAATACTGGGAAGATGTATGTGAACAAAAAGTTTGAATTTTAAAGATAAATTAAGTTTGAAGAGATTTAGGATTTAGGAATTGTAGCTGGCTGACTGGCCATACTCAGCGTGTGGTCCTTAATGGAACTACATCTACATGGAGGGAGGTGCCCCAGGGCTCTGTTCTGGGCCCAGTGCTCTTCAACATCTTCATCAATGATTTGGATGAGGCGATAGATGGGTAACTCATCAAATTTGCAGACGACAGCAAGCTGGCAGGAATAGCCAACACTCCAGAAGATAGGCTTAAGATACAGAAGAATCTTGACAGAATTGAACATCTGGACGCTATCTAACAAAATGAAATTAAATGGTGAAAAAAGTAAAGTTCTACATTTAGGCAAGAAAAACCAAATGTACAGGTATAGTATAGTGGACAATCCCTTAAATATGAGCCAGCACAATGTGCTGCAGCTGCCAAAAAAGCCAACACAGTGCTAGGCTGCATTAACAGAGGGATAGAATCAAGATCACGTGAAGTATTAATACCACTTTACAATGCCTTGGTAAGGCCACACTTGGAATACTGCATCCAGTGTTGGTCACCACAATGTAAAAAAGATGTTGCTACTTTAGAAAGTGTGCAGAGAAGAGCAACCAAGAGGATCAGGGGACTGGAGGCTAAAACATATAAGGAACGGTTGCTGGAATTGGGTTTGTCTAGTGTCTAATGAAGAGAAGGGCGAGGGGTGACATGATAGCAGTGTTCCAATATCTCAGGGGCTGCCACATAGAAGAGGGAGTCAAGCTATTCTCCAAAGCACCTGAAGGCAGGACAAGAAGCAACGTATGGAAACTGACCAAAGAGAGAAGCAACTAGAACTAAGGAGAAATTTTAGAATAATTTTAGAATAATTAACCAGTGGAACAACCTGCCACCAGAAGCTGTGAATGCTCCAACACTGGAAGTCTTTAAGAAGAGACTGAACAGCCATTTCTCTGAAATGGTATAGGGCAGGGGTGTCAAACTGCCAGCCCATGGGCCGCACACATCATCCGGAAGCCACGCCCACCCCATTGTCGGCAATGGCAAAACCATCCCGATACACAACGTCACATGACGTCGTGAGTTTGACATGTCTGCTATAGAGTTTCCTGCCTGAGCAGGGGATTGGACCAGATGACCTCCAAGGTCCCTTCCAACATTATTATTATTATTTTTATTATGATTTTTATTATTATTATTATTATTATTATTATTATTATTATTATTATTATTATTGAGTGATTGAAATATTGAGGGGAAATTAGGCTTAAATAAGAACTTTGAAAAGGATATATAGTGATTTAACAAATCAACTTACAAATATAAGTGAAATATAAATCGATTAGAAAAGATGTTATAGGTAGATGTCATAAGATAGATAAGCAGTATAGTATTTTTATAACATATGAAATATGAAAATATTGGGATGATGTATTTAAATGGAAATTTTGGATATTTAAATGTTAAATACTGAGAAAAATATGACAGTTAAGAATTGTTTGAATATTAAGAAATTGAGTTTAAACAAGATTTATGAAAATAGGATATATGGTGAATCAATAAGATGATTTTTATAAAAATAAGTTGATAAGAAAAAAATGTCACATATGGATGCTATTATTGTTGATACAAACATGGAACAAAATGTTTATATTTAATCATTTATACATTGAAAATATCAAATATCAAAAATTATATTTGTTTAAGGTTGAAGAAGGAGAATACCTTTGGGAGAAGAGAAGATCAAGATTATTATAATTAGTATAATAATATACTAATTATGGAAGTATAAAAATTAATTATTATTGACTGTTAATTAACTATTATTGATTGTATGTTTTTTCCCCAAAAAAATTATGAACTAAGACAACATGCTGTACACCAGGCACTAAGGATTGTTATTGTAAAAAATCAATAAACATTTAAAGTGCGATAGAACTTAATATTTTATTGTTGTTTGCATAAAGTAGAATATGATTGTTTGTATTTCTATACCCTGTATTTAGCTCTGGGAAGTCGGGGAGGGGGGAGGGGGAGGGGAGGGAAGAGTTGGGGAGGTTTGGGGAGAGGGGAGGGGGTTGGGAGGGGTTTTGTCTTTTTTAAAAAATGTATTGTAAAACTTTTCAATAAAAAAAAAACATTTTCTAAAAAAAAATAGATGCAGTATTCCAAGTGCGGCTTCACTAGTGCAATATAAAGTTGTACTACCACTTCTTCTGATCTTAATGCAATCCCTCTATTGATGCAGCCTAAGACTGCTTCGGCTTTTCTGGTGGTGGATCCCTCTCACAGATCAGCAAGTCTATTTTCCAAAAGTGTTGGCAATTTCCCCCAGCTTGACGTCATCTGCAGATTTGATGAATTCCCTGCGTTTAGATTGTTTATGAAGATGTTGAAGAGCCCTGGGTGCAAGACAGAACCTTGAGGCACCCCACTGAATGCTTCCCTCCGTGTAGATGCAGTTCCATTAAGGACTACTGATTGAGTACGGTTTGTCAGCCAGTTACAAATCCATCTGGTGGTGATGCTGTTTATCCCATATTTTACTATCTTACCAAGAAGTAGGTTGTGGTCTACTTTGTCAAATGCCATGTATACTACATCCACAGCATTTCGCTGGTCCACTAATTTAATCACTGTGTCAAAGAATGCAGTAAGGTTGGTCTGTCATGGTCTATTTTTAACAAACTCATGCTGGCTTCCAGCGATCACCTTATTTATTTCTAGGTGCTCACAAATCTACTGTTTGATTATCTTTTCCAGTATTTTCCCAGGTATTGATATCGAGCAGATTGGTCTGTAGTTTCAAGCAGATTGTTCTGTAGGTTTTTTTCCTCATTTGGAAAATTGGAACTGAGATTTATCTTTCCTGATTCCATTCTTGTAGACTTGAGCTATTTGCTGGTATTCTGTTTTAATTATGTGCCCCTTTGCCCATTTTTCATACTTGCCTGTTTTGTCCCTCAGTTTGTCCTTCAGTATGCAATACAATAAGCAATTGTACTGGACTATAAGAAAGCTTCTTGCTTCTTCTAAGCTGCACCTAGTGTTGGAATTCCCTTTCCTAAGAGTTTTTCATCTGGAAGTCAATGGGGAAGATCTTGCTTCAGGGCATAATTATTTGCAGAGTTTCTGCTGCGAAACCAGAGCCTTTTGTCCCAGCAGGAAACCGCCCGTCTTCTCTTAAAAGGTGAGCCTCCTTCCACAGTAACCTGCCTTTGAATGATGTTTGGCTGCCGCTCTTTCCCTTTTGCAAGAAAAGCTTTCTCCACCCACGAAGTTCCAGGCAGCTCTGCAGAGCCCCGAGAGACCTCAGCAGCTAATTAGGACTTTGGAGTTCAGATCCAAGTGAGGGGAAATGAATGTGAAACATTAAAAGTATATTCAATTGAGTGAGCACGTTCCTTAGTAAACAAACAATTCAACTAAGCAAAAAAAAAAACTTGGGAAGCAATTTGAACTGTCAGAAATGTACTTGGGGAGAGGAAAGAAAGACACCCCAAAGTTCCTTGAAAACGTGAAAACGTGAAAACAGTTCCCTATTTTCCCTTTTCACCTTTTTAAAAGGTCTCCTCCACAGGAAGGGCCCAGCCTTGGTAGGGATCCAGAGGCAGAAATCATGTTCCAGCAGGTCATCGAAAGAGAAGGGGAAAATATTTCCCCATTTAGGTTAGTGAAGGACTTCTTGATGGTTAATTGTCCATTGTGTCCCTTCTCTGCATCGATTATCCATAATTATACTTCTGCTCTAATTAAATATAATAACGGAGCCCAGCTAAGCATTCAGAGCAGAGGCCGCTTAGCTCCTTCCCCTGCCCCAGGCGCAGCTGGCCAGCCCGTGCTGCAAAACCACCCCCCTCATTTGCCCAGTGATTCAGAGCGCCCTTTGCCCCTCCCTCTCTTTCTCGGCTTTGTTCACAGAGGACAAAGGATGGGGGAGGAAACGATATAATGGAAAGAAGAGAACAATTTTCATATCTTTGTTTCTGATTCTGCCTTCCTACTCCCCAAAATCTGAAGCCAGACAAAAAATAATTATTGTAAGCTTTTCAGCCAAAAAAGGGGCAGGGGGAAGAGAGCAGAAGTCACAGGAACATTAACAAAAGCTGACATGTATGTTGTTTTAAAATATGTTTTACCGTATACTACAGGTAGCCCTCGACTTAACAATCGTTCATTTAGTGACTGTTCTAAGTTACAACAGCACTGAAAAAAGTGATTTATGACCATTTTTCACACTCGCTACCTTTGCAGTATCCCCCTGGTCACCTGATCAAAATTCAGATGCTTAGCAACTGATTCGTATTTATGACAGTTGCAGCGTCCTGGGATCATGTGATCCCTTTCTGCGACCTTCTGACAAGCAAAGCCAACAGGGATTCACTTAACAACCTTGTGACTAACTTAGCAACTGCAGCGATCCACTTTACAACTGTGGCAAGAAAGGTCAAGAAATGGGGCAAAGCTAACTTAACAGTCTTGTTTAAACAACATAAATTTTGGGCTAAAATGCGGTCGTAAGTCAAGGACTACCTACATAATATTGTATTTAGTGCTACAGCAATAAGTGGATATAGAAACATAGAGTTTCCTTCCCCCACTCTGAATCTCCACAGGTATCTGAAAGGGCCAAGAAAAATGAGTTTAATAAGAAGGGGGAAGGAAAAGAATGACACCCCAAAGTTCCATGAAAACTTAAATATATATCTGGCCCCACATTTTCCTTCCCCTCCCCCCCCCCTCTTTAAAGGGTTGGCGAGGAAAGGAACGCAAAAATGTCAACAAGTGCAAACTCTTCAGTACTCAGACCAGAAGCATCTTGAGAGTGTCTAATAGAAGGGTGCTGCTCTAGCCCTTCCTTCTCCCACGGGTTGTGAAATAACTGATAACTTTTTCTTTCCTACAGAAAATTCCAATATTTCAGGGACTGTCACAAAATATCCAAAGCACCTGAACTCAGGACAAGAAGTAAGAGATGGAAACCTATAAAAAAAAAGATCCAACCTTGAATTAAGGACAAATTTCATAACAGTGAGGACAGTTAACTAGTGGAACTGCTTGCCACCAGAAGTTGCAGGTGCTCCATCACTGGAGGTTTTTAAGAAGAGCCTGAGCCACCACTTGTCTGGAATGGCATATGGTCTCCTACTTGAGCAGAGGGTTGGACTAGAAGACCTTCAAGGTCCCTTCCAACTCTGTTATTCTGTTTTTATTCTCCAACCACCTGGTAGTACACAACTGATTTTGGTCTTTGCTGTACGTTGTTTATTCATGCAAGTGTCCAGCAAAGCACATACTTCATTCTGCCACTTCCTTCTGCCAGAGTCTTCAGGAATTGTTTATTTGTAGAATTTCCTCATTTGTAACATGGTCCCAATATGAGATATCTATGAATGGGGTGTGTTATGTATGGGGTGTGAGCAGCAGCTCTGCAGGTACCACCAGGTGGCGCTGTGCTGTGGCCGGATTGGCTGAAAGGGTTTCGGCAGGAGATACGGACGGATGGATTGGCCAGAGTGTCACCTGGCTAGGTATATAAGGGGTCCAGGTAACCCCCTTTGTTCAGTACGTGCCTACCACCAATAAAGAGCTGACATGCGGTACTCATCTGCCTCTTCATTGCCATGCGGTCCACAACCCACTACACAATAGTGGCGACGAAGGTGGGATTGCTGTTTCACGCAGAGCTGAATCACTAGCTGAAGTCACTAGCTGAAATCACTGGATCGGAGGATAACAATTCTTTTCTCGATCCTTGCTGAAGCAGCATCCTAGGACTGGTCAGACCATGGCAAAAATAACGCAGATCCACAAGTTCGACATTCACCGGCCCGAGCGATGGGAATTGCACTTGGGCCAGGTCGAAAGCTACCTCCTGGTCAACCGGATCACGGAGGATCGCATGAAGGCGGTGGCGCTACTGTACATCAGCGGGTCTGCCGTCTACGATGTGGCCGTGGGTTTGTTCGCACCCACGCCTATCGCATCTGTTCCCTACCGTGACCTCGTAAGCAAGCTGAATGGGCATTTTATGCCTAAGAGGTCGGAGGTGTCTTGGAGATTCCAGTTTGTCCAGCGGATCCAGAGGCCAGGCGAGTCAACAACTGACTTCATTGCGGACATGCGACAAGCCGCTCATCTCTGCAAGTTCCCTGATCTGTATGCATCGCATGTGATGCATCCCCATACGGAGTGGGTGCTGTACTGAGCCATCTTGAAGACAATGGAGACCAAGTGCCCATTGCCTATTACTCACGCACATTGTCTAGGGCAGAAAGGAACTACACTCAAATCGATAAGGAAGCTCTGGCCATAGTGGCCGGGGTCAAGAAATTCCATGTCTACCTCTATGGCAGGGAATTCACCATATTCACATATCATAAGCCTCTACTGGGTTTGTTCACAACGGACAAACAGACACCTCAAATTTTATCACCCAGAATGCTTAGGTGGTCCATCTTCCTATCTGCATACTCTTGCAAGTTAGTTCACAAGCCGGGTAAAGAGATGGGCCATGCGGACGGGTTAAGCAGGTTGCCCTTAGACAAGGCTGAACCTGATCCAGCACCAGCAGCCCAGATACTGTCCATTCAAGATCTACCAGAGTGCCCCCTGCAGGCAAAAGACATAGCCGCTGAAACAGCAGCAGACAGAGTCCTAAGCAGAGTCCAGTCTTGGGTAGTCACAGGGTGGCAAGAAAGGTTTCCAGGAACCAAATTTCAACCTTACTTCAACAGGAGGCATGAGGGCTGCCTTTTATGGGGAAGTAGGGTCATCATTCCCCAAACACTCAGAAACACGGTCATTAAGTCATTACATGAAGGACATCCAGAATGAAAGCGTTAGCAAGGAGTTATCTGTGGTGGCCTGGTCTCGATAAGGCTATTGAGGAACAGGTTAATGGTTATTATGACTGCCAAAGGTCCAGACCTGAGATACCCCATGCACCAGTATGCAAGTGGGAAGAGACACACACTCCATGGTCCAGAGTACACATTGATTATGCAGGCCCCTTCCAGGGACAGTTGTTCTTGGTGGTGGTAGACAGCCACTCTAGGTGGTTAGAAGTGATACCAGTCACTTGTTTCTATTGGGTATTGTTGTAGATTGTGATGTTAAAGAAACTAACTTGATGTTGAACATGATAACAGCAGCACGGTTACTGGTGGGACAATATTGGAAGAAGGATAGTTTGCCCACTATAGAAGAATGGGTGTTTAAAGTTTCGAATCTTGCAGAAATGTCTAAGATTTCTGCTTATTTGAAAGATCATTCACAGGAAAGATATATTTCAGTTTGGAGGAGATGGATAAATTATATTCAGAACAAATATGGCACTAAAAAGTTCCATTTAGCTTATGAGTAGATTTTAGTGGGATATTGTTATTGGCACGTTGTTTGTAGTTATGTTAAAGGGGAGTTAAAGCACATTATGAATTTGGTTAATTGTATATTATGCATAATTTTTATTTAGAATATGATTATTGTAACTATAATCCTGTATTTAGCTCTGGGAAGTGGGGGGGGGGAAGTGGGCGGGTTTGGGGTGGGAGGGATTTGGGGATATATTGTAAAATTTTGTTTTTGTAAAACTCTTTAATAAAAAAAAAAAGAAGTGATACCAGTCACTAGCATGACCTCGGCCAAAACCATCCAAGTGCTCAGGGGGCTCTTTGCCACACACGGCCTTCCAGACATATTAGTCTCAGACAATGGGCCTCAATTCACCTCTGCTGAATTCCAGGCATTCACCAGGGCCAACTTGATTAGGCATGTTACATCGGCGCCCTTCCACCCGTCGTCTAACGGATTAGCAGAACGCATGGTAAGAACAACCAAGGACGCATTGCGGCACATCATCAATGGTGACTGGCATCAACGGTTGGCACAGTTCCTGTTAGCGCAACACACCACACCCTGCACTGCCACAGGCAAGAGTCCAGTGGAACTTCGGTGGGGCCGGAGGCTCATCACCAAATTGGACAGGCTGCACCCTGACAGAGTGGCTGCTGAGACTGAGCATCCCAGAGTCTCTAGAGAATTTCTCAGTAACGACTTGGTTTGGGCAAGGAACTACAGGCCAGGTCATTTTTGGATTCCGGGGGTGGTGGTTGACAGAACTGGGCCATTGTCCTACATTATTGGGGTGGAGGGGAATTGTCAGATCAGGCGTCATGTAGATCAAATCAGGAAGCGGGTTCCTGAAGGGTCTCAGGGTGACCAATCACAACAAAGAACAATTGAACAAAATGGGGAAGCCCAGGGACTGGGTCAAGCAGAATATTGGGACCAGGGCTCAACCTTGACCGATGAAGATTTGGAAGACCAGCAAGGGCTGAGACGGTCTATCAGGACCCACAGACCACCAACATATCTTGCAGATTATGAACAATCCTGAACAGGCCAGAGACGGTCACCACTCGGGTTGATGTTGTGTTTGTAATGTATTATGCATGCCAATTGTTTTATATATATATGTGTGTGTCATCTTTTAAGGGGGAAGGGGTGTTATGTATGGGGTGTGAGCAGCAGCTCTGCAGGTACCACCAGGTGGTGCTGTGCTGTGGCCGGATTGGCTGAAAGGGTTTCAGCGGGAGATACGGACAGATGGATTGGCCAGAGTGTCACCTGGCTAGGTATATAAGGGGTCCAGGTAACCCCCTTTGTTCAGTACGCGCCTACCACCAATAAAGAGCTGACATGCGGTACTCATCTGCCTCTTCATTGCCATGCGGTCCACAACCCACTACACAATAGTGTGGAACTAATCTTAGGAACAAGCCAGGAGTCACAGCACTCAAAAAGGCGTTTCATCACTGCACTGCCCAGAGCTTCTCCATTCGGGTGAGCTGCTTGGTCCCCACGCTGGCATGGCTGCAGCTAGAAGCACTTGCTTCTATCTTTTAAGAATTCCTCTTTCTTTATTCAGAAAGCCAGCATGATGGAGTGGCTAATGTGGTTAACCAAGAAGTCCAACTTTTATTTCCCCCCCCCCCGCCAAGATAGAGAAGCCAGCTGGGTTGATGAACCACAGTTCAGCCATTTTGTAACTTTTCCCATATTCTAGTATTTTGTACGATACTTTGAGAGAAGCTGGCACAGTAGCAGGCATGAGAAGCCACTTTGTAAAGTGAATTTGTGCAAACTTTGTTCCCTACTTTGTTCCCCAGCCAGACCTGCTTTTTTCTGCCCATTAATCTACCTAAGGAAGACTATTAAGAATACCTCAAAGCTTGCAGCTATTATAAGATTCAGCTGACTTAATAAAAGTTATCCTCTCTGGATTCTAGTTGTTTCTGGCCAATAGAAATATTTTTGTTCTACTTTGGGTTGAAAGGGAAGTTTCCATCAACCTCTAATCCCCCAAATGATTATCAAAAACCCCATTTGGTTCTGCGAGGGAAATTTGTATTCTACCCCCTTCTCCCATCTGTTTTATTACCAGACATCATAAAAATGGGTTTAGATGGAATAATGAGATATTTGCTGATGGGTCTTTCTGACTCTTACACTCAGCCATTTTTCCTGGACAGGCATCTGTGCTTTCTCAGGTCCATCACCTTGCTACAGTCTGCTTCTGGAAGGCAAGATGGTTTGTGTTACAATTCCTGAGATGATGCTTTCTAGGCATTATACACCATGGACATTAAGTTTCCATTGGTGCTCCATCAAAAGCCACCCAAAAGGGAACAAGGATGGAGAAACCAATCCTGATTGTAATGCCCAATGAGTCATTTGTAGGAGAAAAAGAGTTCTATGAACCACTGCCTCACCCAACTGCATATTGTAGCTTTGTTTTAAATCTCACAGCAGGAGCTGCTCTGAGTAGATACCATTCTCTTGAAAGGTGCCTATGTCATCAGATGCAATTACTTCCCTCCTTCCGCTTCATCCTCCTCTTCTCCTTCTTCACTCTTCACTCTTCCTAACCTGTGTTTGGGGAATCCAGATGCAAATGAAAGACAGCACCGGTGTCGGTGAAATGTAGATGCCCTAGAAAAACTGGTTTGGGCACACAGAAATGCTGTAAGAAGACACAGGGAAGGCAGTCCTCAATAGGACTAAATCTGGACTGCCAACTCGGTTGGACTGTAACCATGTTACCTTTCCTAAATACAGGCGGGACATAGGAAGGTTGGGCCTTGGCAACACGCCATAGCATTAGAAGACCCTTCTGACAAGACCCTCTCTAGCATCTGGGTACTGTCAACCACCATATGTTTTGCTACTCAAGATGGTGTTTTGGTTCCCAGTATTTTTTTCCCCCAAAGGAGAAGATTGCCATGGCAACGTCCACCTGAAAGCATGCATTCTCAGTGAAACCTGTCACTCATCATCCAGCAATGTTAATCTGTTGAATTTACATAGTAATTAATGTCAAGAGGCACTCTGCAATTTAAGCAATCAGCTCCTGGGCTTCCAGGTCCCTGCAGCGTGGAGGGAGCCCTGAACTAACCTCTGGGTGAGTTCTTGCTCGCTCCTTGGCTGGTGGGGAAAGAAATGGACGGAGAAATGGCCCACTCTGCGGGCCAACAGTTTTGCCTACAAACAAAGGGATTTGGCTTAGTTTTCCCTGCCTTCTTTGCAGGCTGGTACAGCTAGTTCTTGACTTATGACCTCAGTTGAACCCAAAATTTTTGTTGCTAAGCGAGACAGCTGTTAAGTAAGCTTTGCCTTATTTTAATGACCTTTCTTGCCACAGTTGTTAAATGAACCACTGCAGTTGTTAAGTTAGTAACACGGTTGTTCAGTGAATCTGGCTTCCCCCAGATTCTTTGCTTTTGTTAGAAGGTCGCCAAAGGGGATCACGTGACCCCGGAGCCAGGGCTGCAACCGTCATAAATATGAGTCAATTGCTAAGTGTCTGAATTTTGATCATGGGTCTTCTGCAACGGTCATAATTGGAAAAACGTCATAATTCACATTTTTCAGTGCCGTTGTAACTTCAAACTGTCACTAAACGAATAGTTGTATGTCAAGGACTACCTGTATTTGTAAGCCGAATAACTGATAAGGAAGTCTACATTGGGGAGACTTAAACTTTAAAGACTAAACCTGAATCTACATTGGGGAGGGCATGTGGAGAAAGAAGTTGCTTTGTTTCCCAACAAGCATCACCTTCCTGTGGGAAAAACTACCCCCAATTGCTCTCCTTAATACGGGTGGGCTTGTAGCTACTCTGGATGGTAGATTTCACCTGATTTTCAGGTAACAGTAACTGGGCTGTAGGTTCATGGGGGGACTGCAGGGGGAAGTGAAAGGAGGCGATGCTGATGCTTCTGGTGGGTCCTGAACACGACTCTAGGAGTTTTCTGGAAGAAGACTACACGTCTGTTCCAAAGTAGCCCAGTTGACAGGCCAGTGGTGCAGATGAGGTGGAAAAGGGAATCAGCTGGGATTACCTACGAGCGAGCTGTGGAAGAAGTGATGGGGAGCAGCCAAGAAGACCAGTTCTGTCCTCAGGGCCAGCAAGACATGGAGTCACCAGCCGTGGTCCCAGGGAGCCTGCTATTTGGGTTGGCCTCCTTCTGTAATAACATCCCCTGATGCACCAAAGTCAGAAGGAAGAAAGTAAAATTGTGGCAAAATCACGAAGCGAGGCAGATTCTGCCATCCCACTTTACCTCCTTCCCTTCCCTTGACTGCACCAGCAGCCGTCTCTGGAGTGAATTGTATCAGATCATCATCTTACAAATGTGAGGGGCAAAAGGAAGGGGTGGCAGTGCGTCTCAACTTGCCCACATTTCAGGAAAGGAAAGGCAGCCTTGGGTCATGAGCCCCACACTCAGCCAGCCCCAAGGCGCTACATTCAAGTTTCCCGGCCGGGTTGAGAATTCTCTTCCACCCGAAGGATCTGGAACCTCTGCCTGTTCTCATTAAGCTGTTGCTATTGCAATGAGCAGAAGCTGTCAAAATACTGAGGATTTAAGTGCCTGCGTGGAGGGGAAGAGAAAGAGACGGAAAAAAGAGGGCACTCTCTGCTCAGTCGTGAAGAGCAAATTTTTTTTGACAAGAATCAGAAACAGACTTTGCAGTATGAATAGCTTTCACAAAATCTAACATCACAAAATGTCTAATTGGCATGTGGCTTCGGCATGTTTTATTCATCCTTTCCTAAATGGTTTCCAATGTTTTGTCAAGAACAATTTGCCATCTTGCAAAGCATCGATTAGAGCTGTCTTTGGGTTACTGTTTGGTATCACCCTGGTGAAATATTCATAAAGACACATTTAAGCAAAGG
Organism: Vipera berus; assembly: GCF_964194415.1. NCBI lineage: Eukaryota > Metazoa > Chordata > Lepidosauria > Squamata > Viperidae > Vipera > Vipera berus. Next base: position 25,019,312 of record NC_138212.1, on the reverse strand, counting down.
ATGGAAAAGAAAAGAAAAGCTGCCAAGCGCTGTTGGGCTGCAGGGAGGTCTCTGTGAATCTCTTTCCAGCGGAAACGTGGAAAGGGTAAATCCTTGCTTAACAACCAGTCACTTTATGACCATTTGAAGTTATGATGGCCAGGGAACATAAAGCATAAAGCCCATAAAGCATTCCTGACTGTTGTAAATGGTCATACTGTCCCTTTCTCGTGGTTACCTGACCCCATGTCAGCTTTATGTTGGTTATGTGACTGTGAGGTGCAATGAAAGGGTTTGCTTAAAAATGCGGCATTTAGTCAACAACGTTTTTCTTCCGTCAATGGGTGCCTCAATTTACGACCATAACAATTCAGTTATGACCGCAAGTCAAGGACTACCTGTATCCCTAACCAAAGCAGGATAATAATAATAATAATAATAATAATAATAATAATAATAATAATAATAATAATAAGAATAAGAATAAGAATAAGAATAAGAATAAGAATAAGAATAATAATAATAATAATAATAATAATAATAATAATAATAATAATAATAATAATAATAATAATAATAAGAAGAAGAAGAAGAAGAAGAAGAAGAAGAAGAAGAAGAAGAAGAAGAAGAAGAAGATGGAAGGGACCTTGGAGGTCATCTAGTCCAACCCCCTGCTCAGGCAGGAAACCCTATACCTTTTCAGACAAATGGCTGTCCAGTCTCTTCTTAAAACTTCCAGTGTTGGAGCATTCACCGCTTGTAGAGGCAGGTTGTTCCACTGGTTAATTGTTCCAACTGTCAGGAAGTTTCTCCTTAGTTCCAGGTTGCTTCTCTCCTTGATTAGTGTCCATCCGTTGCTTCTTGTCATGCCTTCGGGTGCTTTGGAGAATAGCTTGACTCCCTCTTCTTTGTGGCAGCCCCTGAGATATTGGAACACTGCTATCATGTCCCCCTTACTCTTTGTTTGGACCACTGGTGCCTGGCCTTCAGTCTGAAAGGCAATTTTCACATGAAAATAAAAACTAGCCTTCCAGTCTGGAAAACACTGTACAGAAAGAAAGAGAGATGGTGTGTCACTGTGTAAGAAATTTTATAAACTGGAATAGCCAGAGCAACCAACCAGCCAATGAGAACTGTTTTTGATTAAGACACAGTATTGGCTGTCTGAGGCTTGTGATCCAGCCTCGGTCTGGGCATGTCTTAGTCTTCTCTATATTGATTTTTCTGATCTCCAAGTTTTAAATGTTGTTGATGTTCCCCAGAGCTGAAGGAAACTGTATGTATCATGTTTATATATATTTTATAGATAACGTTTTCCTAAACTATGCCTCCTGCTCATTTTGAATGTGTGCTTATTTTTTGAGCTTATTTTTGCTCTGGAAAACTGCAAAACTCTTAGCAGATGGGGAGAGGGAAAATGGGCAGCAGAGAGTATGGTTTATTAAACCATGTAAAATCTAAAATGCTATTTTGTTACAGATGTTATTTTGCCCAGGTGATTTGATTTCTAGGTCCCACAGTGCAAAAACAGGTATGCACATACGTACACACGTACCTTTCTTGCTCAGATCACTCACTCTAAAGTAGGGGGTCTCCAAACTGGGCAACTGTAAGACTGGTGGATTTCAGCATGGCTGGCTGAGGAATTCTGGTAGTTGAAGTCCATAAGTCTTAAAGGTGCCAGGTTTGGAGACCCCGGCTGCTCTAAAGCGTGGCTTTACCACCATTGGCCTTCCCCCAGCCCTAGCCACGCAGCTGGAGAAAGAAGAAGCTGTGCTTCTTTGGTAGGCTGAGAGGGGAGGGGAGGGAAAGACTCCTCCATTGACAGAGGAGAGGAGCCAAGCTAACCCAGGTACAAGACATCTCCTGTAAGGCACAGAAACCAAAAGGGACAATCGAGCAGAACCTGCTATAGGAGCTGCAGAGGCTGAGCCCAAGGGGGAGGGGGGGTCAAGTGCGTCATCAGTCTGGAGTCCCATCGGGCCCACAAGAGATCTAAGGCCAGCCCACCTTGAATTCTCTTGACTCTTAAAGGTAAAGGTAAAGGTTCCCCTGCACGTGTGTGCTAGTCGTTTCCAACTCTAGAGGCCAGTGCTCATCTCCGTTTCAAAGCCGAGGAGCCAGCGCTTGTCCGAGGATGTCTCTGTGGTCATGTGGCCGGTATGACTAGATGCCAGAGGCGCATGGAACGCTGTTCCCTTCCCACCATAGTGGTCTCTATTTTTCTACTTGCATTTTTACGTGCTTTCGAACTGCTAGGTGGGCAGAAGCTGGGACAAGTAACAGGCGCTCACTCTGCTAGGCGGGACTCGGGATTCGACCTGCCAAACTGCTGACTTTCTGATCGACAAGCTCAGCATCCTAACCCACTGAGCCACCGTGTCCCTTGACTCTTATTTACCACCAATTCATTTTGGCCATTAGTAGTTCAGATTCTTATAGAGAATGTTAGCATGCAATAAACCTGTCATCATTTGAACTGCCTTGACTCCTGATTGACAGCCTTTCAAACATCAGGCCATTGGCTCAAGAGAGGCTTTTTTGTACTAGCCTTATCAGGTCTGGAAAATGCCTGTTTTTGCTGCATGATTAGATCCTGAACCTGCAGCCTGGCAGAAGACCCTCACAAGCAAGCAGAAACCTCTTACTCGACTTCAGGCTTGGCTAGAATGTGTTTGGGCAGATATATAAATTTGTTCATTAAAAAAATAAATAAGCACCTCTTTAAATAGACTTGGCAAAAGTGTTCCTTATCCAAAACAGTAAACCTTGAGTGCTTGGACACTTTATGTTCTTAATTTTGGTCACATATATGAACCGTTATCAAGCTTCATCCACAAACAAAAATATTTCTGCTTCCAAAGGAATGCCTGCCCAAAGCTACAGCCTCTTTTTTGCAACAATTATTGGATGTGAAACAATAACCAGAAGGTGTTTTCATTCCAGGTGCTTCCAGATGGAAGCTGTTCCCAGGATTACTCAAAGAAAAGTGTTGGACAGCTATGCCCTATTCTGCTCTTTCACTGCTTTGGCCAGTGTGTGTGAATGTGAGATAAGACAAAAGATGGGGAAAGGAGTGGGAAGACAGATGACTTACAAATGCTGGAGAGACTGAGTCAGACAATTGCACAACACAAGTCTCACCTGGAAATTTTATCTTGATGCAAGCGTGCTACTATGGTGATGCTTATCGGAGAGGGATAAAGCAACTCTGCAAATGCAATTTGTCTCTTTATTGCTTGGAAAAAGGGTATTTTGGTTGGGAGGCAACAGCAAAGGCCCAAAGAACTGCCTGATTGCTCTGCTCAAGATGATGATGACGTGATGGTTTTCTCCCACGTCATGCAGGTCTACTCCTCCAGAGCATGGAGGACAATTCCTAGGCCATGAGTTTTTCTGGCTAATTGTTCCAAGAAATCTCAGAATAAGACTGATACATGCCAGAGCACCTAGTTCATGTGTTTACCACAATCTGCAGTTTTTCTAGATTCACTTGACCGCCATCACTTTCACCCGGGCCTAGACGATCATTCCAAAATTTGCTTAATGGGAAGACAAATACAAGGAGTTGTTGGTTGCTTCATGTGGGGAGACGGCTGGATCTGATGAGTTGGTGAGGAATGAGATGGCATAACACGGTGCAGAGATGCCCGTTAGATGCCCGTTCTGATGCCCATTAGATGGATTAAAATCTCACCTTATTAGATGGATTTTGGATGTTGGGCCACTACGGAAAACTGGGCTCTCCTTGGATAAGGATGTACCCAGAAGAACCTAGAATATGAGTGATGGTGAAATGAGTGATTCCAGCCATTAGCATGAATAAGGCCATTGAAGCGGGCATGAGAAGAGCCGGGGGTATATGCCAAATAACATTAGGCACCTGGGAGAGAACATGGCTAAACTCAATATGAGCTGCTATTTACCAGTGCAGCGTATTTGCAAAGATCTTGGCTGTAGTTTATTTGGACCATAACAACTTCCTTGAAATACTGTACAGGAGAGATGTCAACATCCAAAATGCTTTAGAAAGTATTTCCTTCTTATAAAAAGCTAAAAATACCAGGAAATTAAGGTAGATCAGTACTCTGGTCCTTACCAAGTTGGAAGATGACAAGAACAGAAGGAAAGCCACCGAAATAAGGCACGGGGGCATGGAATCACTGAACGCTCTAACTGAGCTATGCCAGCAAACCTGTAGAATGACACAGTTATTGGAAGTCCATCTAGGTCGGGGTGGGGAACCTTGGCTCTTTTATGACTTGTGGGCTTCAACTCCTAGACTCCTGCTGGCTCAGGAATTCTGGGAATTGAAGTCCACAAGTCATAAAAGAGCCAAGGTTCCCCACCCCTGGTCTAGGTTAAAGAGAGATCCACTCTGAAATTTCCCGACAGTAAGAACAATCAATCAACGGAACAGCTCGCCTCTCCGAGTGATGGATGCTCCATCGCTGGAGGTTTTCAAAAATAAACCAGTCAGTCATTGGACAGGGATGTCTGAGACTCCTGTCATGAGCAGGAGGTTGACTAGAAGACCTCCACGCTCCCTTCCAGCCCTGGGATTCCATGTTCTACATTGCAACACCAATAAACAGAGATTTAATCATCTAACCCACTTAGAATGGGAAAAGACAAGCCAGATGTTTGAGCTGATCTTAGAAAAGGCTGAGAAATGTGAAACATTATAACTGAGACATACTGGCTAATTGAGAAAATCAAAGAATGCCAAAAAGAGGTCACTATGTAATTATGATTTGATTCTTTATGCTTGATCCCTCCTAGAAGGCTAATTTCGCTTGCCCATTTTTATTCAGTTCTGTCAGAGTGCTGTTACTTTCCAACCGTTTTGGTACTTATTTATCTACTCACATCTGCATGCTTTTGAACTGCTAGGTGGGCAGGAGCCGGAGCAAGGAACGAGAGGGCACCACATTCCATGTTGCGGGTCTCAGACCCAGTGAGCTACCACGCCCCCTTCATCCAAGTAACTATTGCCCAGCCATTGGACTTCACTTCTCAGGAATCCCAGGCATTATGTGTGAAGTTTTTGCAGGCTGTGATTATGGCAAAGTTCATCCAAAATAGAGAGATCAGGCTGGGGAATGCTATGCAGTACATTTAGTCCTTCTCTTTGATAGACTAGACATACCCAATTCCTGCCATGGTTCTTCATATGTCTCAGCCTCCATTTCCCTATAGGAGGTTGAGGCATTTCTCTTTCCCAAAGGTGATTCCAAATCCCTTTGTGCCACCCCAGCACCCTTTGGGAGGCATAGAGGCTGCTCTGTGCTGTCCTGGAGCAGATGCCATTCCCAGAACACAAGAATTGCAGCCAGTTCCAAAATGGTGCCCACTTTGGGGATGGCACTGTGCTGCTTCTGTTTAGGAAGGATGCACAACAGGTTGGCCGGTTCTCTTTGGGAAAAGTGATCTTTGGAAAAGGCATCATGGGGTAGGAAGCAGGCCAAGGTTTGTGGGGACCCAGCCAGGTAAGAGGTAGGCCCAAGGACCCAGCAGGGTAGGATGGGGGAAAGAGAGATGGGTGGGTGGGCCATGGGGGCAACCGCAGCGTCCTGCTGGTTGGTTATAAGGGTGAGCAGATTGCCAAGCACCCACTTTTGTTCATGTGTCCATGTGGGCGCTGCAATGACTGTAATTTCAGGTACAGGTCATAAGTTCCTTTGCTCATTGCTATCATAATTTCAAATGGTCACTGAGCAAATGATCAAATGTCAAGGACTATTTGCACTAGTTGAGATGGAACAGGGAAAGTTCACTGCAGCTTGAGATCCCACAGGCATTATGCAGAAATTTTAGTGAAGCTTTTTTTGAGCACACCTGGAAATTTTCACCTACTAAACATGTGGGAAAGACTGGTTTTTTAAAGTATTTTATTAATTTGTATCATTACAATTTCTTAGTGCTTAAAGAACAACGTGTTGTCTGGGTTAATTTTTTCCTTAGTCATAAAGGTTAAGTTCTTACTCTCTATCTCGTTTTTCCAGCCATTGATAAAATAAGTTCCACGTTTGGAAATATTTTGTGTGTTCTTTTTCTTTGATTCTCAGTGTGAGTCTGTCCATTTCGGCACAGTCCAGTATTTTCTTGATTATCGCTTCATCCAATGGTGTTATCTCATTTTTCCAGTGCTGAGCAAATACAATTCTCGCTGCTATTAATATATGTAATGTTAAATATACATTTTGTTTGTCAATTTTTTCTGGAATTATACCTAATAAAAAAATTTCAGGTTTAAAGCCTACGTGTTTCTCTAACTTCTAACCAAGTAAGTATTTTCGTCCAAAAACGTTTTGCTTTAACACATGTCCACCACAAGTGATAATATGTACCAGAATTTTGATTACATTTCCAACATTTACTAGACATATTTTTAAACATTTTTGCTAATCTAACAGGTGGAAGATGCCACCTATAGAACATTTTATATAAATTTTCTTTGTCAGTTTATAGCTTCTTTCCCAGAGGTTTTGCCATTTCTCTAATTCTATATTATATCCAATTTTTTGCCCATATTATAATTGTTTCTTTCACTTGTTCGTCTTCCATTTTAGAATAGAATAGAATAGAATAGAATAGAATAGAATAGAATAGAATAGAATAGAATAGAATAGAATAGAATAGAATAGAATAGAATAGAATAGAATAGAATAGAATAGAATAGAATAGAATAGAATAGAATAGAGCTGGAAGGGACCTTGGAGGTCTTCTAGTCCAGCCCCCTACTCAAGCAGGAGAACCTATACCATCTCAGACAAGTGACTGTCTAGCCTCTTCTTTAAAATCTCCATTGATGGAGCACCCACGATTTCTGGGGGCATGCTGTTCCTGTTCTGCTACAGACACGTTGTGTTGCGAAATTAATTCCTTGTTAAGACACTTATTGGTCTGTTTAAGCGAATTTAGTCACATTTAACGGCCCTTTGCAGACAGTGAACTCATAAAGCACCTGGTTCATCTGAAATACCTTTATTTTGCATGTAGAAGGTGGTTACAGCAGAGAAGGTGTGGTCAGTTGAACGTGGTCGGAACTTTAAGGTCAAAAGACAGTAACAGGATTACTGTCCGCATGGCTTGTGTTCAGATGTTACAATGGAGGATGGAACACAAGGGAGCAAGGAGAAGGAGGAAGTCCAACCCAGAAGGGGTGGATCCTAGTACAGCATCATGAGCAGGATAGGAAATACATCACAAAGGGGGAAGGTACTGGCAGACCCAATTAGCATATTGGTAATTTCCCAAGAACAGCCACGTGGTGGCAGCACACTCCCCGTCTGGTATTTCATAATACCACTATATAAATCCCATAACGGTAGTTATGCAAATGCAAACACGTTTGTGGTTTGTTGTTGTCAGAGAACACCTAAGAAGTATAAATAATAAATCTGAGAAATAGACATAAAACTGAGAGATATAAAAATTAAACATGCATACATACAACTTGAGGGATATAAAAAAAATAAACATGATATATGAGGCATAAAAACCTGAGAGATATAAGAGGTAAACATGCGTCCATATAGGACATAAAAACCTGAGATATATAAAATAAACATGCATACATATTGCAATAATAAAACTGCCATTTCAGGCTGAGGTTTTGCTTGTTGCATTCAAGACCTGAAAGATATAAAAGAACATGCATATATATTGCAACAATAACAATTGCCTTTTCAGGCTTCAATAGTCTGGATCAGGTTGAAGGCACTTTTCTTCTTGAAGGCAGGATTCAACAGGGAAAGCAACGAGTTCAGTGTTCAAGGGTTAGAGGCAAGACAAGTTCTTTGATAGTCTTATGGAGGTTTTAGTGCCTTTCGATTCTTGAGCTCGTTGGTCCTTAAACAGAACAAGGTCTCTAACTTGGAGATTGGGTGAAGATGAAACGTTGGTGACTGGAGTGTGACTTTGATGCTCCCTGCCATGCTGCTCCCTGCCATAACTTGAAGCAGGGTTGGATACAGGTGGTTGCTGTGGATTGCCTGGAAGTGGATCAGGATGCGTAGCTATATCGTGTTTGTCGCTATCGCATTCTGTGCACTTGTCAAAGGCTTTTCAATTTTTAGCAAAATGGCCATATGAAGCACAGCACCTGTAGCGTATTTGTCCCCACCACCTGAATTGCTCCATTTAGGAGGAGGTGGTACAGGATGTGAGTTGCCACCACCTGAATCACTCCAAAGAGGAGAGGATGGTACAGGAGGTGAAATGCTACCACCTGAATCACTCCATAGAGGAGGAGATGATACAGGAAGTGAGATGTCCATCTTTCTTGTAGACACAGCTCCACGTGAGTCTCTGAGTTGAGTTGCTGTGTTATCATACCTTGGTGATGGTAATGGAGCAGGCACACTGGATTCAGCGAAGTCGAAGCTGGGTTCATTGTTCGTCCAGGCGTGATGACTTATAAACCTGCAAAAATATGAGAATAGGGGAAAGGAAAAGAGTAGGTCGAGTTCCTTTCTGGCGGTAAGGTTGAGATCACCAACAACGGTTTTGAAGATTGTTTTCCAGGATCTGAAGTCTTCTGGATGGTCATTAAACTTTGAGAGGCTATTGACAGTGGGCTCTCAATGATTGGCGTGTTTGGCGTACTCAGGAAGGTCTGGTCTCTCACTCTTTGATGCTGAAGAAACTTGTGGGACCTCTTGGGTGTGGGAGTTCTCTGGTGAATAAGGATCAGGTACACCAGGATAGAATGATGTTGCAGGAGCATTTAGCTGTGGTGTAATCTCTAAAATTTGTGCCGGTTGTTGATTCAACCGTTGATCATTGCTGGAAGTTACGTTGTCATTGCCAAGAGGTAATGCAATTTGAGGTGTTGGCGCACCTGTTTCTGGCCTTATTCTTCTGTTGGTCTGTCCGATGTATGTGGTGGGGCAGGTGGTGCATGGGATTTCGTATACTCCTTGGTTTTCTAACCCAATTATGTCCTTGGGGTTTCTTAGGATGGTGGATATTTTTCTGTCTGTGTAGAATGCTGTTTTGATGTTGTGTTTTTGGAGGACCTTGCTGATTCTGTCTGTGGTCCCTTTTAAGTATGGGAGGAGGGCTTTGCCATTTTCTTGTTCTCTGTCTTGGGATTTTGTGGGTGTCTCTCTTTGGATTAAGTTGGTAATCGTGTTTCTTTGGAATCCAAGGAGTATACGAAATCCCATGCACCACCTGCCCCACCACATACATCGAACAGACCAACAGAAGAATAAGTGCACGCATTGAAGAGCACAAAAACTCACTCAGAAAGGGAGAACAAACTTCATCCCTGGTCCAACACTTTGAAGCCACGGGACATGAAATTGATTTTAAAAAAACCAAAACTATCGCCAAAATTGAACATTTTAACAACAGAATAATCAGAGAAGCCATTGAGATAGAAAAACGCCCCCACAGCATAAACAAACGAGATGATACCTCTCGCTTACCAGCCATTTGGAAACCCGCCTTGATTGACAGACGAGTCCCAACCACCAAGAATGATACCAGACCCAAACTCATGATAACATCACATGACATCACCACCACACAACCATTCAAAAAGCAAATCCGAACCCACAATGATAACGAGGCACAACCACAAAACAGAAACCTAACTACAGCTGCAACATCAGCCACTTTAAACCCCTCCAAACCACACAATAAGCAAACTGACACCCACTATAAAAACATGGCACCACCACAAACACGAAGCCGAACAAAAGCAGCACAACTCACCAGCCCAGGTCTGGAGCTGGCAGCTGAGACCAGCCCATCCACTCAGAACACACCCCCACCCAATCAGAACACACCCACCATTCAAAACACACTCCCACCCAATCAGAACACACTTGGTCCCCCACCCAATCAGAGCACACCTCCACCCACAGAACACACCCCCTCTGGCAGTTTAAAAAAGAGGAACAAACAGCCACATGCTTCTCCCAGAGGAAGGAAGCTGAAGCCACCGGCCTGATGATGACGGATGGGATTCCGTCGAAACGTTGCACCTACACCTTTATTTCTACGCGGGAGGAAACCCGAATGACCGAAGATCCACATATAAACACCCGCGAAAACCTCAGAAAACAACATATATATATATATATATATATATATATATATATATATATATATATATATATATATATATATATATATATATATATATATATATATATATATATATATATATATATATATATATATATATATATATATATATATATATATATATATATATATATATATATATATATATATATATATATATATATATATATATATATATATATATATATATATATATATATATATATATATATATATATATATATATATATATATATATATGGGTTAGTGTTTAATTAATTAATAATAATTAATTTCTATAATTCTATAGTCCTTATAGTAGATTACTTCCAATAATATCCTCTTTTGCCAACCTTAAACTAATGCAGTTCTTATTTAAATAAATGACAATTAAATATAGACATTTTTCTCATGTTTCTGGAAATAATAGCCAGATCAATATAAAGTTTCTTTTCACTGATCATCTTGATTGCCTCGTCATAAATCCTGTTTGTATTCTTATTTAAATTTGCTTTCCCCACAATATTCAAAACATTCTTACTGGTTAAGATTTTCTCAAAATTAGTTACACCTAAGTATTTAAGTCTTTTTTCACATACAAGCCATCACATTTTTACATTTCTCACATCTTAAAGAAAAACAAGAAAAAAAAGACAAAACAGAGAAAAAATCTGTTATATAAACCATCCCAACTTTTTTTATATTTCTCATGTCAAAAAACCAAACACAAAAGAAACAAAGAAAGAAGGCATATTTTATCATTTGAGGGGTTCTTCCCTCTTAAATTAATCTTCATGTATATTCAAAATCTTTCTATTTCTTTAACCATATTCAAACAAATGTTTAATTTTTAAATACTCCCTCTAATAATTCCCATCATCTAATTTCTTAATTCTCACTTTAGCCTTTTTTTTTTTGCCCAACATCTTTCCTGTTGAATATGTTTCATTGAATCAAAGAATCTTCCCATAATCTTATAAATGTTGTTGCAAGTACAAAAGGCAAAATAGGTAAGATTTTTATAGGCAGTTTTTGCCCCTTTGTATTCATTGAAAATCTTTTCCTTTCTTTCTTTCTTGATTTTATTTACTATTTTTTTGTCTCTCAAGTTCTTGTAATTCTCGTGACAAAATCCATTTTGCCAAATCTTTTTACTTGTCTTCAAACTTATTTCATAATCTTAAAGTGTAGTTTGTCTTTTCCATGTCCAGAGTTTCCTGTAATTTTTTTCCACCTGGGTTAAGTCATACTTCTTCTATTGTTAAATTCCATCTTGAAATCTCTCTCCTCTGTCTCATATTCAGTTGTCTTTTTTTTCTGCTCACACTCTATTTTTATTTTCTGAGAATTTTTATGTTGTAAAGTTAAATGGGAGATGTGTTCATTTAGGTTTTCAAGGTTATTTTTTAATTTTCTCATGATTTGAGATTATTGTTATTTGGATTAGTTGCAGCATAGCATAGATCTCCTTCTGGAAAGTATTTGGGTTTTTTTTGGTATATTCTTTCTGCAGATCTCTGGTTTTCCATGATAGCCAAAAATCACGGTTTTCCTTTCTCTGCAGACAGCTTTAGAGTCACAGTTGAGATTCAATTCTTTTTTTTTTAGAGTTTATAATTCTCACTTTGTAGAAAGCCAAAAACGTTCTCTTTTTCTTTTTTTAAATCACAGCTGTTCTCTCTTATTAAGACATTGAAGGTAACCAAAGTCAAATTTATGTTTTCCTGGGCCTTGCCAGTCCCTGTAATAGAGCAGCTGCTGTTGTATATTTCCATCTACCACTAGATGTCAGCACCAGTTCTTTCAGTAATAGACAATTATTTACTTCTATTTTCATGATATAAAAGGGAAATCTTAACAGATTCCACTGATTTCAAACATCCAAATTAAGTGTTATATTATTTTCATTTCAATATATTTCTGTTCCCCCTGAAAATTTTAATTCGAGCTTCCGTCTGCAGGAGGGTGGAGGAAAGGTCCCCCTCCTTCTCACTTTTGGAAGCTTTTTGCTTCTTGGGGTTATTCTTTTTCTTTCTCCAGGAAATCAATTTCCAAGTAGAAGAGAGAAAATCACTGTTCTTACCCTGTTCCAAACACATTGTTTACAGTCAGCTTAGAGTAGTACTTGGACTTCGGTTGCTTGTAGCTTAGGCTAGACTCGGAAGTTAAATTAGCTTCTTCTCTTGCCAGTTTCTGGAGAGCTTTTCCCAAACCGATTGGATCAACTGCTGTCTCTCCGCAATTGGCAGGACTTCCCCGCTTCTATGTTGCCTCTATGGGGCAACTTCAGACCCATTTAGGGTTCCCTGGCAGGCAGAAATCGGCCGCAGAGTGCGGAGACCCACAATCCCTCAGCTGCTGCACTACTGCACAAAACCAGAAGTCACCCCAGTCCTTCTTTTAACTAGACTAGCTGAACCCAATTCTTGCAACCATTCTTCATATATTTTAGCCTCCAGGTCCCTAATCATCTCTTGTTGAGCTTCTCTGCACTTTTTCCAGAGTCTTAACATTTGTTTTATATTATGGTGACCAAAACTGGATGCAGTATTCCAAGTGTGGTCTTACCAAGACCTTAGTAAGTGGTACTAACACTTCATGTGATCTTGATTCTATCCCTGGGCTGTTAATGCAGCCAGGACTGCATTGCCTTTTTTGGAGGCTGCAGCATAATGCTGCAAAAAGGATGGAAGCTAGGCTGATGTCAACTCAAACTGAGCAGGAGTGACAGCATGAATCCAGTGGATACCGGTAGTAGGAGGTTACTCTGGCTCAGGGGCTTGGCAATTGTGGACAGATTCTCCCTAGCTGTCCAGTGTTCCTGACACGGTGGGCATTCACTTCCCATTTTCAATCGTATGTTGCTAGTGCAGAAGAAAACTCTTTACTGCTGTTTGACAATTGTCCATCACGCATCACCAGGTTGGTGGCAAATGACAGCTTATGGGCACCAATGAAATAAACTCTCCCCAGTATTTAAAATAAATAAGAAAAAAAATCTTGCCTTGTCGGGGAAGAGTGGCAGGCTACTTGATGCCTTTCGCCTCCATCCCGCCTTCCCTATTTCATGACAATTCAAATTGAGTTTTCCATCAGAAAGGCTTTGTGGAAGTCTCACTTGTAGCCATGGCTTTCGCAATCAGCAGAGGAGGAAATCAGGCTGAAAGAGAGGAGACAGTAGTGACAGTGACGGTGACAGAGAGATGGTGCCATTTCCTATAGCAGAAGGCCAGACCTACTTGGACAATGTGGGGGGGGGGGCTGAGTTGGAAAATCCAAACATCCAAACGTGACAGCATCACAATCTTCCTGGTGCTCAAGAAATTTGCTGCAGAAGGCAATTTCCACAGGAAAGGAATGAGCAGAGGATTTATGCCTGTGAGCTTGATGGAGAAGGTGGGAGACGGTAGCTGTAGCCCCTAGGGAGCCCTTGTGACATCGCCTCTTCAGCCAAGGAGCTGCTGGTCATAGCTCCTTATGCTCCTTCTCTGGAAATAAGAAGAGTAAGGAGTCTTCAGGCCTGAAGACAGCAGTCCACCGACTGCAATTCTGGGCAGCATTTCACACAAAGCCAGGTCTGTACCAAATGATCTGGCTCCCTCTGAACCTGCAAATCAGACCCCCGCCCCACAAAAAATGTGAAAAGCCATCTACATGACCAAAGGCCCAGGATTTCCCCCCCCCCCGCCCCCTGCCAAGTAGTGCATTTGCCATGTTTTTGATGCTGGTTCTTTGGGGTATCAGGCTTGTCTCCTTCCCTGCTACTGGATAACCTTTGTTTCTCTCTCTCTCTCTCTCTCTCTCTCTCTCTCTCTCTCTCTCTCTCTCTCTCTCTCTCTCTCTGTGTGTGTGTTTGTGTGTGTGTGTGTGTGTGTGTGTGTGTGTGTGTACACACACACACACACACCCCAATTAGATTCCAGATAAGACTTAAGAGTTACAATTATGATTCTAAATGATTTTAAGAGGGTTTAAACCCACCCCGTGGTTTAAAGCAGGGCTCTCCAAACATGGCAACTTTAAGACTTGTGGACTTCAGTTGCATGGCTGGCTGGGGAATTCTGGGACTTGAAGTCCACAAGTCTTAAAGTTGCCAGTCTTAAAAAGAGCCCTGGATTCAAGGAAACTGAGAAGCTTGGGGTGCCAAATTGGCAGAAATAATGGAATCCAGGGGAAATCAACTCAGCTTCAGGGCAAGAAGTGTGGTGGAATATAATACAGAGCTGGCACTGGAATCCTGCTCAATTCACACGTATCTATCAGAATTATTCTGCCAAATGTCGGAGAGGCTGTGGGGTTATGGAATAAAATATGAACTTATATTCTTCAACATGACTGTGGGGAGGTGTAACTACCATCCCTAAAGAAAAAACTGAATTCTCTCCAGAGTTAAGCTTACCACATTTATTTGCAGGTCCAAACCTCAAGACTGAAAATAAAGAATTACCAATTTCATTTTAGCAACTAAAATAATTACCAAGTAATAATTATAGAGTACTGGAAAGCTCAAGATAACTTAACACTTGAGATATGGATTATCAAAGCCTCTTCAATTTATCACATTAGGAATAATAATGAGGCATCAGAAGCAGGAATCACAATTTTATCAGATTAGGATGGATTTTATGATTGACCTGAAAGGCAATAGGCTACAATATGATAATATATTTCATATATGGTAAATGTCTACCTACATGAACAAGAGAACCTGGAGTTCAGTTGTACAGTATGTACGTATGCATGTATGCATAGGAGAAGCAGGCAAGCAGAAAGTTAACTTTGAAAATTGAAAAGGTTGAGGAGCAGGTGCCCTTTAAGGGGAGGCGAAGGGAGGCGGGTCATCTCCCTGGGAATTCTGAGGGCTTTATGACTTCAACCCTGCAGGCCAAAGTGTCAGTTGGTGAAGATGCCTTCCTGGAGGTCAGCTGCTCTTCAGTGGGGCTCCCGGACTCTGGGGGACCTTCCCTCTTTTTGCAACCAACCCTTAGAGGGGTAAGAGAGGGAGAGAGATTGGGATAGGTTGAAGGCTCCAGCCAAGCCATTAGGAGCTTCCAGGCCTTCTCCATGAGGGTTGGGCTTTTGTACTTCTGCAGTGGTCCTGTTGATTTCAATGGGCAAATCTATTTCAAGGCCTAGCCCAAACCCTGTTGAGTCTGCTTCCAAGCCCTGACTTCAGAAGGTAAACAGCTGCTGAGCAGTGCTGAAGCCTTGGTGGAGCTTCTGGAACAAGAGGCAACCCACATCCAAAGAGCTATGGTTTCTGTGCAAGAAAGGACCAATAGGCAGCTTTAGTGATGGGTTTGGCTGCTTCCTAGAGGCCTTTGTCTGTCACAGGTGCAGGTCACCAAGGTGGAGGAGCAGGTGCCCTTTAAGGGGAGGCGAAGGGAGGGGGGTCATCTCCCTGGGAATTCTGAGGGCTTTATGACTTCATCCCTGCAGGCCAAAGTGTCAGTTGGTGACAGTTATCAGAGTGAAGATGCCTTCCTGGAGGTCAGCTGCTCTTCAGTGGGGCTCTGGGACTCTGGGGGACCTTCCCTCTTTTTGTAGCCAACCCTTAGAGGGGTAAGAGAGGGAGAGAGATTGGGATAGGCTGAGGGTGGGGGTGAGGGCGAGAGGGTTAGCGTGAGGGTGAAAGGGGGAGGGGGAGGTTGAGAACAGGGGGAGAGGGGAGAGGGGGAGAATCAGGGTCAGGATCAAGGGGAGGGGGACAGGGAGGGGAGGGGTTATGGGGAAGGGGAGGAACAAAAGGAAAGTTTAAAAGGGGAGGGGGAGAAAGTTGAGGAATGTGAGGAGGACAAAGAGGTGGAATGGGCTGGGGAGGAGAGGAGGGGAGTGAAAAGCAAGGTGGGGGGGACAGAATGGGGTGGAAAGGGAGGGGAGAAGAGGAAGGGGAGGGAGAGGGGTATGAAGAGGTGAGAGATGGAGCGGGAGGGGAGGGGAGGTAGATGGGAGGGGGAGGGACAAATAGGGAGGGGGGAATTTTAATCTTTTCATGTCTTCATCCAGGCAGGTTATTATCAGAGGTAAGTGAGAAGGAGGCTGAGGGGTGGGGAGGACAGGGGGAGGGGGATTGGATGGAGGAGGGGAAAGGCGTAGAGGGGTGGGCGAAGCAGGATTGGAAGGGGGATATGGAGGAGGAAGGTTATGGGGGTCAAAGAAGTTAGCCAGGGTGGTAGATGGGAGGGGGAGGGACAATTAAGGAGGGGGGAATTTTAATGTTTTAATCCATGCAGGTTATCATCCAAGGTAAATTGAGAGGGAGAGGGAGGGTGAGAGAAATGGAGAGGGGAGGCAGGGGGTGAAGCATGAGGGGGAGGGGGACAGGGAGAATAGGATAGCGGGACAGAGGTTGAGTGGGCTGGGCAGGAGTTGCAAAGGGAGGGGAGGTAGGTGGGAGGGGGAGGGACAATTAGGGAGGGGGGAATTGTAATCTTTTCATGTCTTCATCCATACAGGTTATCAGAGGTAAGTGAGGAGGAGGGTGAGAGGAATGGCGAGGAAGGGGAGGGGGAGAGGTATTGGGAGAAAAGGGTAGGAGTGTGGGGGAGAAAAGGGAGGACCTGGCTGAGGGCCATGAGTGGGAGGACAGGGGGGAGGGGGGAGGGGTACAGGGAGGGGTATTTGGAGGGGCGGAGAAGGAGGGATAGGGAGAGTGGAGAGGCAAGGACAGGGAACTGAGTTCCCTCCCTTCCCTTTCTCTCCCCCTCTCACTCCTTTCTCCTCACTCCCCTCCCTGTGCTGCTCCCCATCCCTCTTTCCATCCCCTGACACCTCCCTATCCCCTCCACTTCCCCTCCCCTCCCCCTGTATCCCTTCTCCCCCTCCCCCCATACCCCACCCCCTAGCTGAAGCAAGAAGGGGGGGTGATAGCGAGGAGAAAGGGAAGGGAGAGGAAGACAAATGGGTGGGTTGGTAAAAGGGGAGGAGGAGAGGGGGAGAAAAAGCGGGGGAGGACCTGGCAAGGGCCATGAGGGGAGGACAGGGGGAGAGGGGGAGGGTACAGGGAGGGGTATTTGGAGGGAAGGGGATAGGGAGAGAGATTCTCTCCCTCCCCATCCCCCTGCCAATTCTCTCCACCTTTACATCTCCTCTGCCTCTTTCTCCTTCCTCTCTCTCTCTCCCTCCACCCCATCTTTCTGCTACCTTCTGTTGTGATTCAGTGTCAGCCTGTGTTCCCAGCAGCTGAGTCCGATGAATCTGAGGAGGAGGAGGGGGGGTTGTATAGCCTTTGGTGTCAGAGAGAGGCTCTGATGCACTGCAGTCTGGCTCCTCTAGTCATGTTCCTCATGAGACTCAGCTGTGTGAGGATGAGATGTCAGACTCAGAGTCACAGCTAAATCTGTTCAGAGATGCTAGAAGCAGAAGGCAATCCAGCAGAGCAGAGCAGAGCAGAGCAAATCAATGAGGCAACTCAGTGAGAGGAGGAGAAGGCAGTGAGAAGCCACGCCTTGGGACTGCTAATAAAAGGGGAAGGTGTGGGCGGGGCTGGTTGCTGAAGGCAACCGTTTGGAGACATTCTAACGGATTCCTGGTCTGTTCTTGATACTTCTGTTTAACTCTTGTTTGTTGACTCATTTGATATTTTGATTCATTTATTGAAGGAAATATTCTGTTGCTTTTTTGTTTGAACTGTAAATAAATTTGGGTTGGGTTTTTCCAGCCTATTGACTGTAAAAAGGAAAAAGGGGTTGTCCCAGATACACAAACAGTGTTCTGTACCAGCCTGCTACTGGCCCTGCAGAAAAGGCAGGGACAACCCCTTTACAAATGGCAAGAAGCTGGAATTACGCCTGCCAAATGTATAGCTACAAAAACAAACAAGACACAAACCAAGAAACAGGAGCTTTAAGAAACACGAAATATCCGAGCAGTTGCCTTCAGCAAACCAGCCCTCCCCACACATTCCCCTTATATAGAGTTCAGGGCGTGGCTTCTCTCTGCCTCCTTCCGAGAAGCCCCATTGCCTTCCTCTGTTTACTCCTAATTGACTGCCTCCTGCGTCGGGCGTCCTTGAACAGGGCCAGCTGTGGGTCATCTTCATCCACGATGTCAGGCTCACACAGCTGGGTCTCCGTGGTGACCAAGTGGGAGGGGCCTGGCTGAGGGCTCTCATCAGCAAGATCTTCAACCCCCTCAGTAAGGTCTTCAACACCCCCCTCCTCCTCCTCTGAGTCATCCGACCCAACTGCCGAACCCACAGGCTGACCCTGAATCACAACACTATCCCGCACCGCAGGGCCCTTCCCCCGGGTCTGCCGATCCGGATGCGGTCGGGATGGAAATCGTTCATGAAAAGCGGTCACCAACGCAGGGGCATGAACGGCGGTCGCGTCTTCCCAGGTGAAGTCCTCTGGTCCGTAACCTTTCCATTCAATCAGGTACTGGAAACGACCTTTCAGCCAACGGGAATCCCTGATGCTGGCGACCTCGTACTCGGGGGTGCTGCCTCCATCATGAGGTCCTGATGGGGGAGGTTCTGCTCGGCGGAGTGGACAGGCCGGTTGCTCGGGGACCAACAGAGACCGATGAAAGACTGGGTGCACGCGCAGGGAACGTGGCAGAGTTAAGCGATAGGCGACCGGATTGATGACAGCCTCAACTGGGAACGGTCCTAAATATCGGTGATCTAACTTTCTCACTGGCCGTGTTGACGGTAGGTTCCTGGTGGACAACCAGACCCGATCTCCCACCGATAGTGGAGGCGTATCCCGTCTTGACCGATCAGCAAACCTTTTGTAATCGGCCTTGGCCTTCTCTAACTGACGTCGCACCAATTGATGGATCGCCTGTAACTCTGCCATGAAGTCGTTCGCTGCCGGCTCCGGTGAGTCCACAGGAGAAAGGGGGAAAAACCGGGGGTGATATCCCACATTGGCCAAGAACGGTGTCATCTGTGTGGAGGTGTGCTGCGAATTGTTAAATGCAAACTCAGCTATGGCCAGATAGTCCACCCAATTGTTTTGCTGCAGATTGACGTAGCAGCGCAGATATTCTTCCAGGATACCAATGACCTTCTCGGTTCCCCCGTCAGTTTGAGGATGATGCGCGGACAAGAGGCAAATCTTGATATCCAACGCATGCATCAACTCCTGCCAGAAGCGGGCTGTAAACTGGGCTCCCTATCAGAGACGACTCTATCAGGGAGGCCATGCAGCCGAAACACCTGCTGAATGAACATACGACTAGTGGCGCGGGCTGACGGTAAGCCGCAACAGGGGATGAAGTGCGCCATCTTGGTCAGCATGTCCACCACCACATACACTGTCGTAAAACCAGAGGATGGGGTAAATCCGTCAGAAAGTCCATGGACACAGCCCCCCAGGGTCTTTTGGGTGTCGGCAAAGGCTGCAGTAATCCAGGCAGGGCCCCTGTCACTGACTTGGCCTGCCTGCATGGGATGCAGGAGGTAACATAGGACTGGACGTCGTGTCGACTCGGGGCCACCAGAAGGTACGGGAGACCAGGTTCAGGGTCTTGAACAGGCCAAAATGCCCCGCCGCCGGGTTATCGTGACACTGGCTGAGGATGAGTCCCCTGAGTGGCCCTCCCGGAACGTAGAGCCGGTCACGATAATACAAGAGTCCATCCGTGACCGTCCAAGGAGAATCTGGCCCCACCTCCTCCTTCCGCTGAGCCACCCACACCTCCTGCTGCTGTGCCTCCCGAATCCGAGCCCGTATATCAACCGGCTCCCGCACCGCAGCAAAAGACTCGACGGGGATCACTGTCCTGGGCAGAAGCTTGTCTTCCACTCGGGAATATTCGGGCTTCCTGGACAGAGCATCCGCTCTTTGATTGTGCCCGCTAGGTATGTACCAAACCCGGAAGTCAAACCTCGCAAAGAAAAGAGACCACCGGATCTGGCGTTGGTTCAAATTCCGAGCGGTCTGCAGGCTTTCCAAATTCTTATGGTCCGTCCGGACCTCGATTTGATGCCACCCTATCCCTCCCTATCCCTCCAAATACCCCTCCCTGCACCCTCCCCATCCTCCCCCATCCTCCATCCTCCCCTCATGGCCCTTGCCAGGTCCTCCCCTGCTTTTTCTCTCCCTCTCCTCCTCCCCTTTCCTCCCCCATACCACTCCACCCATTTGTCCTCCTCTCCCTCCCCTTTCTCCTATCACCCACCCCTCTTTGCTTCACCTAGGGGGTGGGTTGTGGGGGGAGGGGGAGAAGGGATACAGGGGGAGCGGGAGGGGAGATGGGAGGGGGGAGGAGAGTGAGGAGAAAAGAGCAAGAGGGAGAGAGAAAGGGAAGGGAGGGAACTCAGTTCCCTGCCCTTGCCTCTCCACTCTCCCTCTCCCTCCTTCCCCTACCAATAGCCCTCCGTAACCCTCCCCCTCTCCTCCCCTTTCCCCCATAGCACTCCACCCATTTCTCCCTCCCCTTTCTCCTCACTATCCCTTCCCCTTCTTGCTTCAGCTAGGGGGTGGGGTATGGGGGAGAAGGGATAGAGAGGGAGGGGAAGTGGAAGGGATAGGGAGATGAGAGGGGATGGAAAGAGGGATGGGGAGCAGCACAGGGAGGGGAGGGGAGTGAGGAGAAAGGAGCGAGAGGGGGAGAGAAAGGGAAGGGAGGGAACTCAGTTCCCTGTCCTTGCCTCTCCACTCTCCCTCTCCCTCCTTCCCCTCTCCTCCAAATACCCCTCCCTGTACCCTCCCCCTCTCCCCATCCTCCCCTCATGGCCCTTGCCAGGTCCTACCCTACTTTTTCTCCCCCACACTTCTACCCTTTCCCCCCCAATACCACTCCACCCATTTGTCCTCCTCCCTTTTCTGCTACCTCTCCCCCTCCCCTTCCTCGCCATTCCGCTCACCCTCCTCCTCACTTACCTCTGATAACCTGTATGGATGAAGACATGAAAACATTAGAATTCCCCCCTCCCTAATTGTCCCTCCACCTCCCCCCTAGCTGCCCTCACTTTGTAACTCCTGCCCAGCCCACTCAACCTCTCTGTCCCTCTATCCTATTCTCCCTGTCCCCCTCCCCCTCATGCTTCACCCCCCCTCTCCATTTCTTTCACCCTCCCTCTCCCTCCCTCTCACTTACCTTGGATGATAACCTGCATGGATAAAAACATTACAATTCCCCCTCCCTAATTGCCCCTCCCCCTCCCATCTACCTCCCTGGCTAACTTCTTTGACCCCCATAACCTTCCTCCTCCATATCTCCCTTCCACTCCTGCTTCGCCCACCCCTCTACGCCTTTCCCCTCCTCCATCCAATCCCCCTCCCCGTCCTCCCCACCCCTCAGCCTCCCTCACTTACCTCTGATAATAACCTGCCTGGATGAAGACATGAAAAGATTAGAATTCCCCCCTCCCTAATTGTCCCTCCCCCACCCATCTACCTCACCTCCTCCCCCTCTCCGTCTCACCTCTTCATACCCCTCTCCCTCCCCTTCCTCTTCTCCCCTCCCTTTCCACCCCATTCTGTCCCCCCCTCAACCTCGCCTTTCACTCCCCAACTCTCCTCCCCAGCCCATTCCACCTCTTTGTCCTCCTCACATTCCTCAACTTTCTCCCCCTCCCCTTTTAAACTTTCCTTTTGTTCCTCCCCTTCCCCATAACCCCTCCCCTCCTTGTCCCCCTCCCCTTGATCCTGACCCTTATTCTCCCCCTCCCCCCTCTCCCCCTGTCCTCAACCTCCCCCTCCCCCTTTCACCCTCGCCCTAACCCTCTCGCCCTCACCCCCACCCTCAGCCTATCCCAATCTCTCTCCCTCTCTTACCGCTCTAAGGGTTGGCTACAAAAAGAGGGAAGGTCCCCCAGAGTCTGGGAGCCCCACTGAAGAGCAGCTGACCTCCAGGAAGGCATCTTCACTCTGATAACTGTCACAACTGACACTTTGGCCTGCAGGGATGAAGTCATAAAGCCCTCAGAATTCCCAGGGAGATGACCCCCCTCCCTTCGCCTCCCCTTAAAGGGCACCTGCTCCTCCACCTTGGTGACCTGCACCTGTGACAGACAAAGGCCTCTAGGAAGCAGCCAAACCCATCACTAAAGCTACCTATTGGTCCTTTTTTGCACAGAAACCATAGCTCTTTGGATGTGGATTGCCTCTTGTTCCAGAAGCTCCACCAAGGCTTCAGCACCGCTCAGCAGCTTAATAGTCTGCTGTTTAGTTTCTGAAGTCAGGGCTTGGAAGCAGACTCAACAGAGTTTGGGCTAGGCCTTGAAATAGATTTGCCCATTGAAATCAACAGGACCACTGCAGAAGTACAAGAGCCCAACCCTCATGGAGAAGGCCTGGAAGCTCCTAATGGCTTGGCTGGAGCCTTCAACCTATCCCAATCTCTCTCCCTCACTTACCCCTCTAAGGGTTGGCTGCAAAAAGAGGGAAGGTCCCCCAGAGTCCGGGAGCCCCACTGAAGAGCAGCTGACCTCCAGGAAGGCATCTTCACTCTGATAACTGATAACTGTCACCAACTGACACTTTAGCCTGCAGGGATGAAGTCATAAAGCCCTCAGAACTCCCAGGGAGATGATCCCCCTCCCTTCGCCTCGCCTTAAAGGGCACCTGCTCCTCCACCTTGGTGACCTGCACCTGTGACAGACAAAGGGCTCTATGATCTACCAAAGCCACGGCCCCTCTTTTGCGTGTTGCCACAGGGCTCAGGACTCTCTCTGCTCCTCTTTAACAGCTACATAAAACTGCCTTCATAGAAAAAAGCTGAAAATAAATAAAAGGATTTTATTTATTTTATTTATTTAAATAAATAAAAGGAGTTTAGAAACAGGCGGCTGGGGCACACTCTATTAGCTTATTTGTTCATTAGTGGAAACTCTTAATTTTGGCTGTTCTGCTGCACTCTGATCCCTCTTCTTTCACGTTGCTGGTTGGTTGGATTTAGAGGAATGATATGGCTGCCATTAGCATACAATGATTCTGGGCAGGGACCAGCAAGAACAAGGCCACCCTCCCCTGCAACACCAGACCAAACGGCCTCCTGGCTTAATCTCCATCCTAGCCCAAAGCTTGGAGAAGACCTGGGTCTTCATGGCTTTCTGGGGTGGCTAAAACGGCAGGGGGTGTGTGTGCCTCGGGTCTCAGGTGGGAAGCTGTTCCAAAGGCCCCCAAGAAGAGACACCTCTGAGATCCCATCAGGTGACAATGTTTAGTTTAGGGAATGTTGTGCTGAACTCATCTCCCTCTTAATGGGCAGACAAAGAACAGTGTACCAATAAAGGAGGAGAATATTCGTTGGTCAGGGGTCTCTCCGAGGCTGGCTGTTTTCTTGCATCTAGCACTGATGATGTTACCTAGTTTGGGTAATGAAACATCAAACAGCACCATGGACCCCTCAGACCCCTCCCCCTCTCCCTCTCCCCCCCCATGGTGACACAGTGGTTAGAATGCAATACTGCAAGCTGCTACTCCTGACTGCCAGCAGTTTGGGGGTTCGAATCTCACCGGCTCAAGGTTGACTCAGCCTTCCATCCTTCTGAGTTCGGTAAAATGAGGACTCAGATTGTTGGGGGCAATTTGCTGACTCTGTAAACTGCTTAGAGAGGGCTGTAAAGCTCTGCGAAGCGGTATATAAATCTAAGTGCCCTTGCTATTGCTCTCTCCCTCCCCCCCCTCTCTCCAACCAAGAAGCATTGATCTGCTGTCTGAAATTTGGCTTCTTAATGGCTGGGCAGGGGCAGGGGCCTCCGATATAAATTCAATAAGAGGCCCCTGGTTAGTTTCTTAGTTAAATTTTTGTGGGGTTAGGGAGGGGGGTGGGAATTTCTTGTGGTTGTTTGGAAATGGGGGGTAGTCCAACAACTGTTGTTCAGGCCAGGTCCGGGATTGATCACGTGGGGGGGAGCGGGGGTCGGTTGCCCCCGGAGCTCCAGAGCAGGTCGTGGGATTACCTATTCCCACGACGTTAGGGAATGGCAGCAGGTGTACGAACAGAGGGCCGTATCGATATCCGGGAGGGCCTCTCCGCTGTTTACAAGCGGTGAGGCGCTCCGACCCTCTGCTTCTACCCCGAGGTCCCGGGAGCGAGGATGTGCAGCCACCTGAGCTCAGGTTGGTGTACTTGAATGCCAGGTCCGTTGTTAATAAGGCTCCTCTTGTCCGGGATCTGGTCGAGGGTGAGCATGCGGACCTGGCTTGCATCACGGAGACCTGGCTGGGCCCAGAGGGCGGCATTCCTCTGGTTGACCTTTGCCCACCAGGTTTCCGGGTGCTACACCGGCCTCGGGCTCAGGGTAGGGGTGGGGGAGTGGCTGTGGTTATGAGGGAGACCTTGTGTCCGCGGGAGGCCACCGTTCCCCAGATTGTCGATTGTGAGTCTCTCTTCCTGAGATTTGGTCCTGGGGCGCAGTTGGGCGTTTGATACCATCGACCATGGTATCCTGCTGCGGCGTCTCAGGGGATTGGGAGTGGGAGGCACAGTTTTCCAGTGGTTCTCCTCCTATCTCCTGGGACGTTCGCAGTCGGTGTTGGCAGGGGGGCAGAGGTCGACCTCAAGGCCTCTCGCTTGTGGAGTTCCTCAGGGGTCGGTCCTCTCGCCTCTCCTGTTCAACATCTATATGAAACCGCTGGGTGAGATCATTTGTGGTTTTGGAGTTGGGTATCATCAGTATGCTGATGATACCCAGCTTTTTATTTCGACCCCAAACCACCCCAGTGATGCCCTCGACGTAATGTCCCGTTGCCTGGAAGCGGTTCGGGTCTGGATGGGGAGGAACAGACTTCAACTCAACCCCGACAAGACTGAGTGGCTGTGCATACCGGCATACCGGGATATTCAAAATATTCCATCTCTTTCTATGGGGGGTGAGTTATTACCCCCCGTAGATAGGGCTCGCAACTTGGGAGTCCTCCTAGATTCACGGCTTACTTTGGAAGATCACATGGTGGCCGTGACTAGGGGGGCCTTCGCCCAGGTTCACCTGGTGCGCCAGTTGCGGCCCTATCTAGACCGGGATGCCCTGTGTACGGTCACTCATGTGCTCGTGACCTCTCGTTTGGACTACTGCAACGGTCTCTACATGGGGCTGCCCTTGAGGACCACTCGGAGGCTCCAACTGGTACAGAATGCAGCCGTAAGAGTCGTGTTGGGAGTCTCCCGATACTCCCATGTTACACCTCTACTCCGTGAGCTGCATTGGCTCCCAGTTGTCTTCTGAGTGAGATTCAAGGTACTGGTAATGGTGTTCAAGGCCCTACATGGCATGGGTCCGGAGTACCTTAGGGAGCACCTGCTGCCAGCATCAACTTCCCTCCGCCCTGTGCGTTCCCACAGAGAGGGCCTCCTCAGGGTGCCACCGGTCAGAGAATGTCGATTGGTGGCCCCCAGGGGGAGGTCCTTCTCTGTGGGCGCCCCGGAGTTATGGAATTGGGCATTATGTTTAATTCCTTTTAACTTTTGTATTTTTTGTATTTTATACATTTGCCCTGTTCACCGCCCTGAGTCCTTCGGGAGAAGGGCGGTATATAAATAAAATTGTTATTATTATTATTATTATTATTATTATTATTATTATTATTATTATTATTATTATTATTATTATTATTATTATTATTATTATTATTATTAATTATTATTATTATTATTAATAATAATAATAATAATATTAATATTAATATTTTCCAAAGCAACAAAATTACAATGATTCTAAATGGAACCCCCCCAATCACAGCAATAATGGAACAATTCAAATAATCAAAAAACGTTTTCTCTATTTTTTGGTATTGTTTGGAATAAAAAAAGGAGTTTTGGAAAAATATTCATTTTCACAGTAGCTATGCTTCCTAGCACTGATAGTTGTAAGTTTTTCCATTTTTCCAAATCTATTTTTATTTGCTTTAGTAATTTTATATAATTATCTTCTTTTATCATTGCACATCTTGCTGTTAAGTATATTCCCAAATATTTAACTTCCTTAACTATTTGTAAGTCTATTTTTTCTGACAGTTGTGTTTTTTGCCTATCTGTAAGGTGTATAACTATAACTTTGGGTTTTTTTCTCTGTTTATTTTTAATCCTGCTATTTCTCCAAATTCTTCTATCTTTTTCAATAGTTTAGACGTTTTCTCCAATGTTTCTTCTAGGATCAATACCAGGTCATCTGCAAATGCCTGTAATTTATAGATTTCATCTTTTATCTCCATTCCTTTAATTTCCAGGTCTTGTCTGATATTCCTATTGAGAACTTCCAAAGTTAATATGAATAGCAGTGGGGATAGTGGACATCCTTGTCTTGTGCCTTTCTTTATATTAAAGTTCTCCATATAGTCCCCATTGATAGTTACTTTTGCTGTTTGTTTATCATATATTGTCTTAATAGTTTTTATAAATTTTTCTCCAAAGTCCATACAGTTTAACTGTTGTATCATAAATTGCCAGCTTAAGTTATCAAAAGCTTTTTGAGCATTTAAGAAATTTAGAGCCATTTGTTTTCCTTGGGTTCATTTCATAGTATTCCAGTGTATCTAAAATAATCCTCAAGTTATTTTTTATTTGTCTTTTTGGTAAAAAAAAATCCATTTTGAACTAGATGAATAAATGTCCAGTCTGTTTTTGAAGGTACCAGAGTAGAATCAGGAAAAAATATGGTGCCTAAGAAATTTTGGGTCAAGAAATAGCAAAGAAACAGGATGGGACAATCTTGCCCATTGTCCTAAATGTCAAAAATATCAACTCTTTGGTTGCAGCAGGATTTTGGGGGGAGCAGCGGCCAGCAGAATGACCAGAGCTAGCTTGTGTAATCTCTCAGTTCCTCAGACTGTTGTGTTACCCCCATAACAACAGAAAACAGAACCATTGTATCCGTTGGGCTGGTTACAGTGGCAACCATTTTGCTCTTGAATTCTGGTCATGGGGAAAAAATTGCCCAGAAAAATCATTTTCAAGACAGGATGCTTTTAATGTAGAGATTAATAAAAAGAAGTAGAAGAGGTATTCCAGAGCATAGAAATTTCCATTTCTGAGAGTTATATAGAACCACCACCATCATAACTTAGCTCACTTGTACTCCAGATTAGGAAAAATCAAAGGAAATGTCAGTGTGGTTAATAATAAACGCTTCCGGGTTGAAAGGATTGAACAGTGACATCACCATTGCTGGAGGATGCCCAGCTGGGGGGCTCCTTTCATGTCCCTCTTAACTTGCTCACTGAAATGGTACCCATCTATCTACTCGCGGTTGCCCATTTTGGAACTGCTGGGTCAGCTTGAACAGAAGCCTGTCGATCGTCCGCCCAGCCTCCTAACCTCACGATCCACCACAGCCTTCTGTGTGTGGTTAATGAAGGAGAGGACATTCTCAAAAACACAACAGCTTTTTCTGTGATATGCCAAGCATCTTCCATGGCCTTCTGCAAGATCCTTCCTATGGACTGACTTCTTTACTACTTTTGATTAAAATATAAATATGAGGCTGGCATTTGTCACCTTCTAAATAAACTGAATTTATTTACTAAATAATTTGAAGACCTCCTTCTGACCCACTCTGCAGTCTGCTCTGATTTTCTCCTGAATTATCTGGTCTCGTTTTCCAACTTACCATTTAATATTTGCATTAAAATGGCAAATGTGATTCAATATAAATTAACAGAACAATGACAAATTTAGTATTTAGCAAAAATATTAAATTGTCTAGCATTTTCAAATTTTATTGAGGTATTCTTAGAAAAACTGGTTAAATAACATGAAAGTGGTGATGGGAACCAATAAGGCTGTTTGTGAGACGAGGAAAGCAAGCAGTGGGGACCTGAGACCATTTGGGCCAATTATTTAACATAATTTCATAAACATCCCGGAGTCACACATGCATAGCAAGAGAGGCTTGTAGAGTAAATGAGAAAATGAGAGCAGATAATTCAGGAGAAAATCAGAGCAGACTGCAGAGAGCGCCAGAAGGATGTCTTCAAAGAGACTGAACAAGCTTTAAAGTGGCAAATGCATTCAATATAAATTAACATAACAATGACATTGTTTACTTGGTTGTAGGAGGAGGAGGGGAAGGAGAAGGAGATTCTATTCTGCGAATGATTGAAAAGGGAGATTGAAAACCACCCTGATAGTATCCCTATGGTCTAGCACCAGTCTATGATGCAGCCATACTGGAAAACTGTAGCGAGCTCTCAAACTAGGTATCACATTTTAAATGAATATATTTATATAACAGGCCTCGATTTATATTGACAACCAGGTCTATGGGATCATAACTATGGTTTACAAAAGGTTAGGCTGCATGGAGTACATTTTTCTCTGCATGGGCAATATTTAGAACATCAGAAAATCCCCAAGGGCAGCCCTCCAGATGTTTCAAGCTGCACCTGAAAAGAGGAGCCAGGCAGCTCCTGTTCAGCAGCTCCTCTGCTCTGAAAGCATTTCAGACCCCTCCCTGAGTGGTTTTTAGCCACTCAGGTTGCTCAAAACAATGAGGCACATGACACCTCAAGGTACGACTCTCCCTTCCTCCTCCCCCCCCCCAATCCCCACTGTGCTTGCTTACAGTTTCTCATTTGTGAAAAGCTTCTGCCTCAGCAACCTGCCAGCTCTCATTACCTGGCAGGTAGGAGAAATTGCGGGTGACACATTACTTAGGCTGATAACAGGGTGCACCTGGTACATCGTTTCTGTTCCTGCCTCCCTGTTCCTGCAGGATGTGGCTGGGCTGGTGGAGAGCAGCCCTTCATTTCAGCAGCAAGGGTGTGGAATACAAAAGAGGCAGCCCGTGAAAGCTCAGGATGATGAAATTCTTCAGCTGGGGTGCACGACAAACAATAGCAAGCGGCCTCGCTGCATTTTGAATGTGAGTGCAAGACACACTCATAATTGCAGCAGGAGGAGGAGGAGGGACACAAATAGCCCCCGTGGCTCTGGAGACACAGCTCTGAAATTGCAGACACCAATTTGCTGCCACCGGGCTCCTTTCCCTGCTCTGGCCCAATTCTCTCTCTGGACAAATCATCTTTTCTGCCTTTGATGTAGCCCTTTTTTTAATGAATCTTTTGCAGCCACCAGTCCTCTGAGGGGGGAAAAGACACTAAGAGAGACTTCCCCCTTTGGATTTCTTGCCTTATCCTTGATTTGTTCATGAGGATCTTACCCAAAATCCTGGCTCAGGTCATTCTCACTGGTTCTTGGTTCCATCATGGAAGGGGAACCTCCCTGTGTTTATTCAAATAATAGCTCATCAGGATTGAGTCGTGCCTAATCCAGAAACAGCCTGAACTGTGATTGTCATGACAGGCTGGTGTTCTTCTCAGACAGATTTCTGTGGTGTAACGGAATGGCCACATCTTCTAGCCACGGAGGGTGAACAGATCAGCAAACCGAACGCACTTGAAATGTCATTTTTGTGAGGGATTACTGTCAGATTAGTGTAGCCAGAAGGAAATGACCAGGGCCCGGATCCTGAACTATAGGGTTGAGTGAAGCGTAGAAGGCAAGGCAGAGCATGGAAGGGACCGGCATCTTGACTGGGAATGAGGAGCAGCGAGGCTGTGTGCACTAAGGAAGGGCAACCAGGGAGAGAGCAGCTTGAAGGCACCTTCCACCTCTTTGCCACCCTCCAAGTCGGGTTTTCTGGACAGGTGCCAGCCCCGGAAGTGAGCGGAAGTAAAAGAAGGCAGGTTGGAAGGGAGGGCAGTATTTGCCTGTTGCTGTAATTGGCCAGGTTGCTTCCCGCAGCACTCTCACTCTGACTGGGCATGTCCTTATTTGGGGGGCCCTCCTCAGAAAGGCTGGCAGGGGGCAGCCCTAGGGAGCCTTTACAAACTGCTGGTAAATTCTTCATTTTAGGATGCCAGAATTTGTTGGCCATGGGTGAACAACCATCACATCAAGTTTCACACTGAGTCCATGACCTTGGTACCCTTTTGCCCGCTTTCTCCTGGGTCAGACCGCGCTCAAGTGCAAGCAGTCCTGGACTCATGGCCATTCGTGGGGTGACCGCTCAAAGTTACAAGGGTGCTGAAGAAAGTGACGTGCCTGTTTCTCACGCTGATGACCGTCGCAGCCTCCCTGTGCTCACCTGGTCAAAATTCGGCAACTGCTTCATATTTATGACGGTTGCAGTGGTTCTGGGGTCACATGATCCACTTTTGTGACCTTCCAGCAAGCAAAGTCAATGGGGGAAGCCAGATTCACTTAACAACCGTATTACTAACTTAACAACTGCGGCAAGAAAGGTCGTAAAATGAGGCAAAGCTCACCTAACAACTATCTTGCTCAGTAACAAAAATGTTGGTCTCCACTGTGGTCGAAAGTCAAGGATTACCTGTATCGGCATGAGTGAAGGAGATTTTAGTCCCTTTCTGTGGCTTGCATACCTTGTATTAACATGGGGCATTATGAAGGCAGGATCAGACCTTCAGTGGCTGCTGGGAACCTTCCGGAGCGAAGAGTAGGGAAGCAGCGCCATCTGGTGGTCACATGCAGAAACATGGCATTCCCAGAGTTGAGAGTCAGCCTCGTTTGGAGATTGGGTTCCGGACAGAAGAAGAGGCAGTTCTAGTGCAGTCACAAAAGGCTTTGAGGCATCTAAATTCTCTTTAGGGAAACCTGTGAAAACTTTCTCATTGTACAGAGTAAAGAAAATATTACAAGACAGCCAGTCTGGTGTGGTGGTTAAGGCACCAAGCTAGAGTCCAAGGGACCGTGCCTGGGCACAAAGTCAGCTGGGTGTTCTTGGGCCAGTCAAGAAGAAGGCAAGGGCAAACCACTTCTTGTCGGGAGTCAACGTTGATTTGAAGGTACATATTACAAAGATACAAGTTTTGTAATGACTGATTTGATGCTTTATATAATCTATGATTTGCTTCACATGGTTTATTCAATAAACTACACTTTCCTAATCCATAAACCATGACTTTCAAAACAGATTGGCTGGGTTCAGATAAGATGCCAAGTTTTAAAAATAAAACCACATTGTGGCCTAAATCAGTACATGAGCGGCCAAGCCTGGATGAAAACACATACTTCCTTCTAGTTCTTCTTTTATGTAAGTGTTGTTGTTAGCTGCGAAGTCGTGTCCGACCCATCGCAACCCCATGGACAACGTTCCTCCAGGCATTCCTGTCCTTTACCATCTTCTGGAGTCCATTTAAGCTCACACCTCCTGCTTCAGTGACTCCATCCAGCCACCTCATTCTCTGTCGTCCCCTTCTTCTCTTGCCCTCCATCTTTCCCAGCATTAGGCTCTTCTCCAGGGAGTCCTTCCTTCTCGTTAGGTGGCCAAAGTATTTGAGTTTATGTAAGTAGTGGTATGTTAAACAACAATCAGAATGTCATAAGATTTTTGTTCAGGGGAAGGAACCATTTTGGCCTCTCATAATCCCTGGTGACTGGTCGGGGTGGCCATATTGAGCCAAGGCTGAAAGGTGTGGAATTCCACAGCATTTGGAGAGCTCGCTTCTTGCTCGTTCCTTTCTTCATTTCTAGAGGTACAAAAATGAGAAGAAATTGATTTTTTGAGCCTTACTCCCTCAGCCCAAGAAGCAGGAACTGAAATGGCCCTGAGGTGGCCCTATAAGCAGATAAGTGAAGGGCTGCTAAGAGATCATCTCGCTGAGGAGGAATCTCCCCCGAGTTCGATTTTAACCAGGGTTATTAAGGAGAGGCCAGTTACTGCCCAACACCAACATACCACCAAAAGGTCGACCCTAGAGCCAGTGCAGAGAATTCTTCCCAGGAGAAAATGGAAGTTCCACCTCTCTGAGTTGGCTGCAGGTAATCCTTGACTTACAACAGTTTTTTTAGTGACTGTTCGAAGTTATAACAGCACTGAAATATAACAGCAGTGAAACAAATGAATAATGACTAATTTTTCCCACTTATGACAGTTGCAACTTCCCCGTGGTCACATGATCAAAATTTGGATGCTTGGCAACTGGCCTGTATTTATGATGGTCGCAAGCATCCCGGGGTCACATCATCCCCTTTTGGGACCTTCTGACAAGCAAAGTCAATGGGGGAAGCCAGATTCACTTAAACAACCACGTAATGAACTTAACAGCCACAGTGATTCACTTTACAACTGTGGCAAGAAAGGTTGTAAAATGGGACAACACTGTCTCGCTTAGCAACAGAAATTTTGGGCTCAGCTGTGGTTTAATTTGAGGAATCCCTGTATCCGGTCACTTTAGAGACTGCTTTTGAACAGCCTGACATATTTTACCCATCCATGTTCAAACTGAGGCTGCAAGGACCGGAAGGAGTGAATTGTTACATCCTGGAAACCAGCAGCCTCTGATGGTGATACATGATGGGAAGAAGTTTTTTGCAAGTCTTATTCACAACTCCTTGATGAGAAGTTACAGCCACATCAATTGTCTGCTATGCTGCAACAATGCAAAATAGTGACTTCTTCTTTGGAGGTTTCTACTGATGTGGGTGACAGGGAGAAATACCCCCAAGACACGAAACCTGGCCCTTCTTCCTGGATTAGGGCCACGTGTGTCATCAGCCTGTCTTGTTCTGAGAAACAAAAGTAACCCCACACTTCCTTCTTCTGAATTAACATTTGAAAAGCTGCTAACAAACCCCAAAGAGGGAAGGATCCTTCAGGGCCGGGCCAAGGATAGGTAGCTTCGTTATGGAGTTCTTTCTTCGTTTTCTTTTTCAAATGACACTTGAAAATTCAGGGTCTATGATTATTTGAGACACAAGCAGCAAAATCCTGTATGCAGTTAAATGACATCAGTCTAAACCTCTTGCAGTTTTATATAGCCCAGCTTTAAGGAGAAGTTTAAAAGTATAATCAGACAGGATGAATTGCTTTTTATGAGTAACAGCTGGGAAGCCACAGCAGAGACGTTTCCAATGAATTTGGTGAACTATGGTGTGATCATTGAGTTCAGAATAACAATAAAGGTTTCTTCTTTGTTTATAAATTTATTTGCCACTCATCTTACCACAGGGTAACTCTGGTAGAAAAATAGGGACCACTACGGTGGGAAGGTAACAGCGTTCCGTGTGCCTTTGGCGTCCAGTCATGCCGGCCACATGACCACAGAGATGTCCTCGGACAAGCGCTGGCTCTTCGGCTTTGAAATGGAGATGAGCACTGGCCCCTAGAGTTGGAAACGACTAGCACGCATGTGCAGGGGAACCTTTACCTTTACCTTAATTCTGGCTTATCACCTCCATGTCGATTGTTAAAACTTCTGCAGGAAAAATCCAAAGATTTGCTAGAGGATCGTGCAGGCCCTTTTATTTTATTTCAAGAGATGTGATTGCAGCTTTGTTGTCATCTGAAAACAGGGTTTTTTTATTTCCAACTTCTGCCATAATGTTGAGGCTACGGTGCTGCCTTTAGATGTGCCAGTTTAACTCTGTGGAGAGCTGCTTGTTTAAAGTAAAGTACAAATGGCTCTTGTGAGAAGCTTCCTCTGATGAATACAAATGTGCGTAACTGGAGAAGCCATTGATTTATCTCCTGCCTGTGAATATCGATGTCCAGCTGGAAGTAGAAGGATGGCCTGGCTGGACAGAGCTCTGATCCACGAGGACAATTTATAGCTCCTCTTACAAAGAATTTTATGTGAGTTTTAATACAAAAGAGTGGCAGATGCAGTTTTTACTAACATTCATTCACAGAATTGGGCCACACCTGGAATATAGCATCCCGTTTTGGTAACCACAATATAAAAAAGATGTTGAGACTATGGAAAGACTGCAACAAAGATGATTAGGGGGCTTGAGGCTGAAACATATGAAGAACGCTTGCAGGAATTGGGTATGTCTATCAAAGAGAAGGGCTAGGGGAGACACGATAGCAGCGTTTCAGTATTTGAGGGGCTGTCACAGAGAGGAGGGGGATCAAACTATTTTCCAAAGCATCAAAAGGCTAGACAAGGAACAATGGATGGAAACCAATCAAGGAGAGATTCAACCTAGAAATAAGGAGAATTTTTTTGACAGTGAGAACAATCAACCAGTGAAACAATTGTGGGTGCCTCATCACTGGAGGTTCAAGAGAACTGGATGACCACTTGTCAGAAATGGTCTAGAGCAGGGATGTCAAACTGCTGGCCTGCAGGCCAGTTGCATCATATGGAGGCTGCACCCACCCCAGCTCCAGCAATGCAAAAAGAGTCATGATACATCATAACATGTCATGTCACGTGGCGAGTTTGACACCCGTGGTCTACTCTAGAGTCTCCTTCTTGAGCAGGGGGTTGGACTAGAAGACCTCCAATGTCTCTTCCAACTCTTATTCTATTATTCTATGAAAATGCCAACTGCATTATATCAAGCTGTTCACAGGTTGTGGATCCCCTTTGATAGAACATCACCCAAAGTGATGATGATGGTGGTGGTGGTGGTGGTGATGATGATGATATTTTGGTTGGAACAATGATGCTCCCTTAACTATTGCTTTGAACATTAAACTTCTAACTGCTGGTTTCTATTAAGAGTTCACATGAATATGTATTCTCTTTGGAAAGTCCTGATTGTGGCCTCTGTTCTTATAGCAATTGTTTGTCTTCTGCTTCTGCTATTCTGTTAAGAATTCTACTTTCCTTCTCTTTGGTATTTTCATTTCATTTTCACTCATGACGCCACGTGTTCCCTGATGGTAACATTTAAATATAATTATAATACATCACTGGAAGAGAGTCTTTGGAGGAGATGCTGCTAGCAGAAAGTTGTTGCCTCTTAACACTCCCAAAGGGTGTTCATTGCCTCCTCCATTCAGAGGAACTGCTAAGCCTTTAACATGGTATTCTGGAATAAAACAGCTGGCTCTGACCAACAATACAGGCCTGCTTTGCCCCATTCCAAGACCGATTTTCTGCTCCTGGGCTGATGATCTTTGGCACAAAAAAGACGGTGATCTACCGTTGATGCTGAACATATTCTGAGAAGCAATGATGCTCTTTGGCCTGACCAGCAGCCTGAACAAGACTGAGGTATCAGCCCGTGCCAAATACCAAGCCTGTAAAACCAAAAATTACTGTTGACAACACCCAGCTGACAAATGTAAACAGCTTCAAATACTTGGGAAGCATCATTTTGAACAACGGATCTTTGGACAAAGAAATGGACTCCAGGAGCAGCAAGGACAGCCAGGCTCTGGACTGGCTGTGTTCTAGAGTGCTCAGTCAACACAATATCCATGTCTCCTCAAAACTAAAAGCCTACGTGTTATCCCTTCCCTCCTCTATGGATGCGAGCCCTGGACTTTGTATCTATGACACAACAAACAATTGGAGAAATTTCACATGCACGGTCTTTGCTCCATCCTTGGCATTTGTCAGCAAAAGTGTGTCTCCCACCTGGAGGTCTTGCATCACACAGTCCACCATCACTGAGTCCCTGATTATTAGCGGAGCCTAGAAGTGGTGGGTGGAATGTCATCCAACTGGATAACCACTGTATGCCTCGCCAGTTGCTCTGTCGTGTACTGGAGACCCGGAAGGAGCTTGAAGTTGTCCATAAAGTGCCATAAAGATGCTGTGAAAGAAACCCTAAACCACTACAAAATCCAGCCAAGGGAACTGGAGGTGGCAGCTGCGCGTGAACCCAGTGCTATGAGACTTCCATCAGCTTTGAAGAGAGGCACCACCCATTGCGATGAGTGGCATCACAGAATAATACCCGCAGTTATTTCAGCAATAACCTCCAGTGCCCCCATTGCATTAGGCGGCACTTCCAGACTGGGAGTGCAGAACTGCCTGAATGTCCAGAGATGATCTGCACCACAGCACGTCTCCTTCGAATGTGAAGGACTTCTTATATATCACCTTCTAGTTCACGTAGTGAAGATTCTTTTGAAGCTGAAGCAACAAATGGAGATTTTGTCATCCAGGTCATGGTTGTCCCAAAGCTGCTTGTTCAAAAGGCAGCTGGACTTTGTTTTTCCTTGAAGACGTTTTGCTTCTCATCCAAGAAGCTTCTTCCAGTCTGACTGAATGGTGGAGAATTTTTTTTAACCCTTCCATTCCCCACTATTCAGTCAGAACGGAAGAAGCTTCTTGGATGAGAAGTGAAACATCTTCCAGGAAAAACAAAGGAAGTCCAGTTGCCTTTTTAAAAAGCACCTTTGGGACAACCAACGAGGGCTTTTCATTGGCAGGAGCTCCCTCCATCCTGCCTGAAGGGGAAGCATGGAACTGCCTCCCTGGATGAAAGGCTGAAGCCGCTGGCTGTGTGGAGGCACCCTCGGGATGGTGGGGTGCTGCACTTATTCTCTCACCGTTCTTTGCGCTTATCCTCTTTCGCTTTCCACGTCATTTCTTGTAGTGCAAATAGCAATGAGGCCATTTTATGAAGGGTTGATATCCTCTGAAAAAATAAAATAAGCTGGGCCTGTTCTTCTAAAGGCCAGGATATAGCAAAAATATTGTTTCCTTTGACACAAAGGTCATTACTTTTGCTGTTGACTGAGGAAGTGCTGCCTTTAAAGATGAAAGCCCTGGCCAGGTGACCTTTTGCATTTCATGTTTTCAAAGGCACAGCCTCTCAAGTTAATCTGGGAGAATTTCTGAGCAATCAGATCAGCTGGCAAAAATAAAGCTACTCTTTCTGCATTTTATTCTGTTATGCCTGTCTAGGAGTCTTCCGATATTTGAGGGGCTGCCAGAAAGAAGAGGGGGTTAGTCTATTCTCCAAAGCACCTGAAGGCAAAGACAAGAAACAATGGAGGGAAACTGATCAAGGAGGGAAGCAACCTGGAATTAAGGAGAAATTTTCTAACCGTGGGAACAATTAAATGAGTGGAACAGCTTGCCTCCAGCAGTTGTGGGTGCTCCATCACCAGAGGTTTTCAAGAAGAGATTGGACAACAATTTGTCAGAAATGGTATAAGGTCTCCTGCTTGAGCAGGGGGTTAGGCTAGATGACCTCCAAGGTCTCTTCCAACTCTTATTCTATTATTTTATGAAAATGCCAACTGCATTATATCAAGCTGTTCACAGGTTGTGGGTCCCCTTTGATAGGACATGTATTGGAATGTTTTGATTGTGGCCTCTGTTCTTACAGCAATTGTTTGTCTCTGCTTTGTAATCCAGGGAAGAGGAAGAAGGAGGCAACAATGTTTTGTTTTGTATGTTTGTGTGCTGTTTCTTTGACCTGACACTTCCCTGCAGTTGGTCCCTTGAAGCTTCTTCCCACAGAGATGGATGATGATGCACATCACCATACGTTACTGGGGGGAAAACTTGTTTTTTTTCTGTAAGAAACTACAAGAAATTGCATCACTTTCTAAGTCAAACAAATTACAAAACTGAGTCATTTCTGCCCAACTAGAAAATGTGGAGACCAGAAAGGAACAAGAGATATGCAATGTGAGGCATAGTGGATTTTGCAAAAAAAATGTGCCTAATATTTCAATGGATCTGTTTTTAAGAAATTGTTTTTTAAAGTTTAAAACTTGGATGTCATCCGAAGGTTTTCAGACACCTAAAGGACACCTAAAGTCAAGGGACGCGGTGGCTCAGTGGGTTAGGACGCTGAGCTTGTCGATCAGAAGGTCGGCAGTTTGGCGGGTCGAATCCCGACTGCCGCGTAACAGAGTGAGCGCCTGTTACTCGTCCCAGCTTCTGCCAACCTAGCAGTTCGAAAGCACGTAAAAATGCAAGTAGAAAAATAGGGACCACTCCGGTGGGAAGGTAACAGCGTTCCGTGCGCCTTTGGCGTCCAGTCATGCCGGCCACATGACCACGGAGACGTCCTCGGACAAGCGCTGGCTCTTCGGCTTTGAAACGGAGATGAGCACCGGCCCCTAGAGTCGGAAACGACTAGCACGCATGTGTGGGGGAACCTTTACCTTAAAGGGCATATTCTGGTGTTGGAATGTGAGCTGTTGCTGAATGTTTAAGCATCCCTTGATTGCCTTGTGCCAGTTCTGAAATTGATTGCGGTGTTTCCATACTGTCGCTTTGTTTGGGGAGATTTGGGGCACGTTTCGTTCTACAGTTGCAGCACTACATCCTGACCGAGTCTTTAGGAGTTGAGGGATGAGCAGGGGAGGGTTAGTCTATTGATGTACATGAATACGGCCCCATGTTTTCTTTTCCTCAACTCAGATAAGGAAGATAGTGCTCTCTGCCAGCCCATACCACCATTAAAGGAGAATATTTGTAGCTCAGGGTTGAAATGAGGGGTCCCTGGTGCTCTCGGAGCTCGGTTGTGTTTTTGCAGAGGTTTCATTACCCAAACCAGGAAATACCATCAGTGCTGGAAGGGGGCTTCTATATAAACAGAGAGCAAACCCTCCACTCCTTTCTAGCACCGATGACGTTACCTGGTTTGGGTAATGAAAGGTCTTGCAAGAAAACAGCCAAGCTCAGAGAGCATCAAGGACCCCAATACCACCAAATACTAAGACTTTCCCACCAAAAATACAGGGATTCTGACTTGGCAAATTTGGGGCTGCCCTGATTCACTGAGGATCCAAACGGGCCTGCGCCTTAAGAGTAGCATGGACTACTCCACTACTCCTGTCCTCAGCGCCCTTCACAAAGCAGCTGAGGAGGAAGGCAGCGATTCAGAAACTGTGGCTGTTGGGAAACGGGTGTAACTTTCCTCCCAAAAAAACTGTTTGGCATCCCTGAAGAGGAAAGTCCTGCTTTGTGGGGGGGGAGCAATCTGAAGCACAGCCAAGAGGAAAGGGTCAACTGACCGAGCAAGGGCCGTGGCTCCATCCACGCTTCATAGCAAGGACATTTTAAACGCCTCCCCACATTGAACACTAAACCTATTTTAGATATTTCTTTAAAAGGAAGATTACACATCTGCCTGATGTGGCTTTTGGGGGAAACTTCAACTAAGTGTGTCTAAATCCAACTGGTTTTACTGTTGACTGGCTTTACGGACCCCGAGCCCACAATGTCCCAGGTGGAGGGTGGCTTGTTTGTGCTTATGACCAGCCACGGCCATGGAGGAATGCATTTCCCAAATGAGAAGGCTTTGACCCATGTGTTCCTCAGCTGTGGGGCTTGCAACAGGTCTTCTGTTATGGGAAGTGACTCATGCTGCCTTGTTGGAAACCTTGTAAAATACCTCTTGCCAACTCCATGTTCCAGTTAGCACGTTCTGTGGTCTCGTGGGGTACCTTCCGTTCACTCTTGCCCCACAGATGACTTCAGAACCTATGGAGCCTCTTGAATGCCCTTTGTAGTCTAGCGGGATGCCTCACAACAAACTAGAATCAATGTTGAAAGATGTTGAGACTCCGGAAAGAGTGCAGAGAAGAGCAACAAAGATGATTAGAGGATGGAGGGTAAAGCATATGATGAATGGTTGTGGGAATTGGATCTACTCTGTGTCTGCTCTAATGAAAAGAAGGAAAAGAAGCAGTGTTACAATATTATAGAGACGGGGGAGTCAACCTATCCTCCAAAGCACTCAAGGGCAGAATAAGAAGTAATGGATGGAGCTTATCAAAGAGAGATCCAGCCTAGAACTAAGGAGAAATTTCCTGACAGTGAGATGGGGCAGCCATTTGTCTCCTGTTTGAATAGGCGGTTGGACTAGAAGACCTCCAAAGTCCCTTCCAACTCTGTTATTATATGTACTATGTTCTATATGATTGGCTGTTGGTAATGTTTTGGAAAAGGCAGAATCTACTATCTAGTATACCTGCTAATGGAAGAATTCAATAATAGACGTTACGTTACTATGGCTGTTGTGATATCTTACAATAATACTTTGCATGGTTCATTTTATAGTAGTGATGTCAGCTCTACAATGAGTGTCGCTGCAGCCATTTTTCTTCTCATTCTAGGTGGCCACCTAGGATGGGGGGGTTGCCCAGGTGTTTCTGTCCCATGGGAACCAAGGTCATCTACTCACTGCTCCCGCAGCCAGGGACTGGGCTTTGCATGAAAAGCCCGCCAAGTGAGTATATTGGGGAACGCAGTTGCTTGCATAGTTTTGTGGGTGGAACATTATACTTTGTAACTGGGTAATTTTTACTTGTGTATTCAGACTTGGTTTCACTTTTGACCGGGTGGATACTTTGTAACTAATAAACATGTTCTTTGAGGAATTTTCAAGCCTCCGAGTTCTACTTTATTTGTCTCTGTCTGTCAGAACAATGACAAGAGAATTCATTAGTAAACCAGTTACCATTGATTATTATACTATAATATAAGGTAGATTTTTTTTGCCTTTTGCCTTTTTCCCTTCGTTTGATTTGATGTTTGAAGTTGTTTTTTTCTACTTTTTATTAAGATTAAAGATTATTTTATTAATGATGTACAAATAAAATAAATGAACAACAAAGTACTGGAGTTCTAGGGGACCAGATTCCAACTTCCATTGGAATCAATGGAAATTAAATCCAGTAGCAATTTTCAAATTGAAAATGTCCTTTAAATCCTTAACAATTATTTACAGAATACAGAATAATAGAGTTGGAAGGGACCCTGGAGGTCTTCTAGTCCAGCCCCCTGCTCAAGCAGGAGGCCCTATATCTGGACAATGACTGTCCAGTCTTTTCTTAAAAGCCTCCAGCCACAACCTCTGAAGGCAAGTCGGTCCACTGATTGATTGTTCTCACAGTCAGGAAATTTCTCCTTAATTCCAGGTTGCTTCTCTCCTTGATTAGTTTCCTCCATTGTTTCTTGTCTTGCCTTCTGGTGCTCTGGAAAGTAAGTGGACACCCCTCTTCTTTGTGGCAGCCCCTCAGATATTGGAGCACTGCTATCATGTCACCCCTAGTCTTTCTTTCCTCTGGACTGGCTGTACCCAATTCCTACAACCGTTCTTTATGTGTTCTCGTCTCCAGCCTCTTAATCACCTTTGTTGCTCTTTTTATATTGTCATGATTAAAACTGGATGCAGTATTCCAAGTGTGGTCTTACCTTACCTTAGTAAGCCTTAGCTTTGTAAAATGGTACTAATACTTCATGTGACCTTTACTCTCTGACTCTGTTTGATAGAAATCGTAATAAATACGGGATGTCACAAAGAGGTTTGAATGAATGAATCTTTATTGTCAAAGTACAACCATGTATACATTGAGATTGGCTGAGCCTCCCTTCGTGCCCCCTACCACCACAACTCACAGTGACAACAAACCCACCATCTTGTTACACCATGTGAGCTAATTGCACAACACACTGGCCTCGCAATTCAGTCATGTCAATTATATAGTCTTAGGCAATTAAAGAGCACCAAGAAATAATCTTATAGATTTTATGGCTTATTAAATATATTTTAAATACATTTAAATAATTAATTGAGTATTAATTAATTAAACCAGTTATAAATACATAAATCAAAATGGAGGTGTATCATATTTGGATCCAAACAAACCAGCAGTGCTTTGGATCCAGCTGGCTGTACCTGTTGGACATTCATTAAAAGAGCTGACCTGCCATCATGGCCGCATGGACTCTGGAAAACATGTGTTTGGATTAATGAGGCACCCAGGAAGTAGCAACAGTGCAGGGATAGAGCAAACAGCAAATGCCATTCTCCTCCTTGTCTCTCAGGCGCTCACTCGCTTTTCCTGTTCTTTCTCACCTGACTTCTATCCAACCATTCATGTCACTTAGCGTGGGACACTGCAGCCCATTGTGGTCACCATACTAAAAAAAGATGTTGAGACTTTGGAAAAAGTTCAGAGAAGAGCAACTAAAATGATCCAAGGCCTGGAGACTAAAACATATGAAGAACGACTGCAGGATTTGGATTTGGCTAGTAGTCTAAAGAAAAGAAGAAACAGGGGGGACATGATAGCAGTATTCCAGTATTTGAGGGGCTGTCACAAAGAAGAGGGTGGTCAAATTATCCTCCAAAGCACTAGAGGTCAGGACAAGAAACAATGGCTGGAAACTGACCAAAGAGAGAAGCAACCTGGATTTAAGGAGAAATATCATGGTTCCGATACATGAGACCCTTTAAAAGTACTTCAAGACAAGCATTTCTTCCTTAAAGAACATTTTTATTTGGCTACAACATAACAGCACCTGCAAGGGTGAACCCAAGACTAAATTCCCCTCCCCTAGGTTACAAAGTTGCAAGTTACAATTCCCACCCCAATTTGCTGTCATAACTCACATTCACCAATTGTTAGAAAAGCAGGCACTCCTCCCAGCTGTTCCAGCCTGCCAAGATGTTATCAGCAATGACCTTGGTTCCCATGCATGGGAATAGTTTTGGCTAACTGAGAACTACACACACACCCCTCCTTTTTCTAACTAAATATGTGGCAACGAAGACAAAATGAAAATGGCTTCAGTTTGGTTTGTCACAGCATTGACAAGAAACTTCCTAACAGTGAGGACAATTAACAGGTGGAACAGCTTGCCTCCAGAAATCATGGGTGCTCCATCACTGGAGGTTTTTAAGAAGAGGCTAGACAATCACCTGTCTGAGATGGTATAGGTTCTCCTGCTTGAGCAGAGGGCTGGACTAGAAGACCTCTAAAGTCCCTTCCAGCTTCTATTCTATTCTATTCTATTCTATTCTATTCTATTCTATTCTATTCTATTCTATTCTATTCTATTCTATTCTGTTTTCTATTCTGTTCTGTTCTGTTCTGTTCTGTTCTAGCATGAATGATTCAGGGTTTTTTTCATGGATCATATGCATTGATTTTTCCCGCAGTAGCTAGGCTGGGGCTTGCCTCTTATCTAAAGATCTCATCACCTGCCCTGAACCTAAATTTTATAGCCATGTCCATGCAGATGACTAGGTGACTGCAAAGAAATATGACCCTTCTAACCCCCCCCCCTGTCAGAACTAATGATTACATCAGCCCACCATTATGCCAGAACTGATGAAGCTTCTTGGATGGGAAAAAATAGTCCAGTTGCCTTTTGAAAAAGCACCTGTGAGACATGTCCATACAGTTTTATTCACAATTGTGCAGAAATGGTTTGCAATGCCTCTTTCTAGTTTGAATTCCTTCACCTGGATGACCTGGCTTTCTTCGTGCTAGCTGAACACACCCGCCTTCCTCTGTCCCAGATCCTATTAACTCCCCTTTCCTCGTGAGCAGCATGAACAAGCCTACCACAGCTCCCACTTCCACTAATGCTGTTCTCTAGGCCACTGAAGCTTCTGAGATCCCCCACCCATAGTGGAAATCCACCAAATTAACACATTCCAGTAGACACTTCAACATATTGCTACTCTTGAGATACTTGAGATCTGGGCCAAGAAGAGGATGATACAAACTTTGTGAAGAGAATAATTGTATTGTTAATTCTTCTAGATTTCCAGCAGCTTTTGGTGCCCTACAAGAATGGCGCCCTAAAAGAAGAGGAGGCTGAGATGGAAACAGTGGTCAAGGTATTCTGGTAATTCCTACAAAACTGATTTATTTCAAATGGTATAAGAAATTTATGATGCTAAGCCCCACAGAATTCCTATTCAACAACCCTATGGAAATTTGGGGGAAACTTGTTTAACTATTTGGGATCTTGGGCTGTTATTCTAACCTCAAACAAAAAAAACCAAGAAAGAATTGTTTACCAGGTTTGTTTGTTTGTTTTAAAAGGGTTGTATGCCACCCATCTTAAAATACAACTC
This sequence comes from Vipera berus, assembly GCF_964194415.1. Taxonomy (NCBI): domain Eukaryota; kingdom Metazoa; phylum Chordata; class Lepidosauria; order Squamata; family Viperidae; genus Vipera; species Vipera berus. Next base: position 24,975,815 of record NC_138212.1, on the reverse strand, counting down.
TAGGTGGCTTACAAGAACAATAAAAACTAGAACTCTAAGAAAATCCATAAAACATAACATCATAAAACCAAGGCTAAACCTGGTGCCTCAACCATCCCTTGAAATCCCCAGGGGGGGTGAGTTCTTCCACCAGGCAGGGGCAGGCCCAGGAAACGCAGGTCCCTCTGGATGGGAAGGTTTCCAGGAAGGGGCCTGCAATCTGCCGATGTCAACGCTGCAAACATGGGGTGTTTTCGCTCTGATAATATAAGAGGCAGCTTACCCACCTGGCGGGACAGGCAGGCTTGCCCAGGAAGAGGCAAATAACCTGCTCCTGTACAAGGTAGGGTTTTCAAAGTGATAAACGTGCCACCTGGAATTAATCTGGGAGCTTTTTGTGAGCAGCAGAAGTGAAACGTGACTGAACCTAGAAATTGCTCAGATTGCTGCATTCTGGCCAGTTGTAGCTTTTGAGCATTCTTCAGGGATGGCCACCCGTCAGTCCCAACAGGAAGTGATTAAGTGACCATGAACAAGGCCTTGAACGGTTCAGGAAAGGGGGGCTTCGATACACAACAAATCTGTACAAAGATCCCTCCAGCCATGGCTGCCACCTGCATATCAAACAGGGCCCAGGAGGACCCCCAGATGACACACCAGCTCACTCTGGGGAAGCGCAACCTTGTCCTGAGTCAACAAATCATCAAACTCAGGGGTGGGGTGGAGGCAAAACCCCAAAGACACTCCATCTTGCCAAGGTTTGTCAGGCTCTTTCACACTTACAACCGTTGTGCCATCCCCATGGTCACATGATAAAAAATCGAATGCTTGCTACCTGGCATGTATGTATGACAGTTGCCGGGTCCCAGGGTCAGGTGATCCCCTTTTGTCCCCTTCTGACAAGCAAAGTCAATGGGAAAGCCAGATTCACTTAACAACCGTGTTAAAAAGTTAACAACTGCAGTGATTCACTTAACAGCTGTAGCAAGAAAGGTCTAACGTGGGGTAAAACCTAACCACTGTTGTCAGAACCCCTCAAATAGATTTGCCTACTGTCTATTGCTTATGCCTATGTGTTCATTTTCAGGGCCTGCCATTTTGTTAGGAAGGGAATGTATTTGCCTTGCTCTGCTTTGCCCTTCCTCCAAGTGAACGGAATGTGGCATGAAAACATCTGTCTTATCCTATTGGCATATTTTTTTTATTCCCCAGCCACGATCAATGACCACTGATGTAAGGTTTCATTTTACATTTTACAATACAGTGTCAAAATTGCATCAACTGCATCAATTCCTGGAAAAGGCTAGGCTGAGGTATACCTGTGCCCTTTTCTGCTCCATTTTAAGACTGTAGGAGGGTTTGCCACTACTCTTGCAAACACTTCAGAAAATTGGCCTGGCCAACCTGGATGCTTTAATTCCTTGGTGCAAGTTATCACTCTGTTGCACATCTGCTTTATAATAATTGCCCATCCCTTCCCCAGAGGTATTAAAATAAAATCTTTTTAAGGTGCTCCACATTGGAAAAGGTTGCACGTTGCACAAAATCTGTCAAACAAGGAGGACTGTCCTCTGCCTTTTATTGTACTCTAAAAAGTAAAAACTAGAGCCAGGACAAAACTACATTTCATTTTGTTTACATTTAGGTTGTATTAAAATTAAGTACAGAAATCATTATTTCAACCAAATAATCATTTTTCCCTTCTGCCACATTAAACATTTCAATTTGCTAACCTTTGAACACCTCTGAGGACTGTACCCAAGGCTTGGAGAAATTGTCCGTAACCTCTTCATCACACATTCAAGAGATTAACATTATCCACAAAATTTCTACATTGTATTATCTCATTATCCTGAAAAAAGCACATTTTAAAAATCAGAGTTAAAAGAGAGTAGCTAAAAAAAAAATCTCTAGAGTGTTTTCTATGGATCAGTATCACCCAGGAGAAGTAACAGAAGAACAGAACAGAATAACAGAGTTGGAAGGGACCTTAAAGGTCTTCTAGTCCAACCCCCTGCTGAATAAGAGAAGAGTGGTTCTAGAGTGACTTGGAGCAGATCAGTTCAATGGAGTGCATGATCTCTGCACACCCCAACTTTAAAAGATAATCCGTGAGTGAGGTAGGGTTTCAGATTATAGATAGTTCTTGACTTACAACCATTTGTTTCATGACTGTTCAAAGTTACAACACACTGAAAAAAGTGACATGACCATTTTTCACACTTACGACCATTGCAGCATCTGCTTGGTCACATGATCAAAATTCAGACTCTTGGCAGCTAGCGTGTACCTAGGACGGTCGCCACGTCCTGTGATCCCCTTTTGCGACCTTCTGACGAGCAAAGTCAAGGGGGAAGCCAGCTTCACTTAATAGCCATGTTACTGAGTTAACAACTGCAGTGATTTGCTTAACAACTGTGGCAAGAAACGTTGTAAAATGGGGCCAGACTCACTTAACAACTGTCTTACTCAATAGAAATGTTGGGCTCAGTTGCGGTCATAAGCCAAGGATTCCCTGTATAAAACTGAGATTCAATTCTGGCCTGGAAATCAATCATTTCCATCCTTTTGCTCCCCCAAAGATGTTGAAAGTCCCATTTCTGTAAAATTTTACAGAAATCTTTCTCTGAAATTATGGGTAAGATGGCTCCTGAACATTTTCTGCACGTGAATTCTTTTCAGTTGGACCTATTGGGGCAACGTTAAAAACAGCCTTTGTTGCTCCAACATGATGTCCTGCTCTTTTCCTTTCCTTCAGCAGCGTAAGGGAGGCGTCCTATTAGAAGAAGCGATCCATGGAACTGGTGGCCTTTGGGGAAGGAATATCTGCCCTGAAGTTTTTGTACGAGGTACAGAGTCAGCCTGATGAACCCGCCACTTCCACGGCCAGGGCACAGATGATCGTATGTCTACCTCAGAGGCGTGGTCACTGAGGACCAGCTTCTTTTCTCTCAAAGGCTAGTGGAAACCATTCCTGCCTGCAGTGACCATACCACCAAATGATGCAATAAACAACCTCTTGCTCGGGAAGTGAAACTTTGACAGTCGTGTGGAATTGGGCAATAAGCTTGCTTTTCCCAATCACGAGCCATCCTTTCCCCTAAGGAGAGCGGCTGCTTGCCCCTTTGGCCGGACCTTCTCGCTGTCTCCTGCACCACGGGGGCCTTGGCTCAGCTCCGTCCCACCAGGGCATCTGCCCTCCTCCTCGTCCTGCCGTGGGCCAGCTTTGCCTCTGAGTGGCAGCGTTGCATCTGAGGGCAGCCGAGGCCTCATTCACACAACAAACTCAACCAGGTTCCTGAATTAACCCTTTTTCTAGAATGGCCAGACAATCGTCAGATGGACCAGATTCACTCAACATCTAAAAGAAATAAAAACCTTTCCATTGACGCCTACCTAGCCAGCGGTGGTGGGCGGAAGCCTCGGCTGGATCCAGACCTGTCCAGGTTAAGGCCGTCATTTGAACCCAGCCAAGCTATAGGTAGTCCTCAATCTGACTATTTGAAGTTACAATGGTACTGAAAGAGTCCACTGTCACATATTCATGACAGCCGCCGTGTCCCGAGGCCATGTGATCACCTTTTATGGCCTTCTGACCAGTAAACTCAATGGGAAAGATAGATTCACTGTGTTACTAACTTAACAATTGCACTGTGGCATGAAAGGGCATAAAATGGGGCAAACCTCACTTAACGACTGTCTCAGCAACACAAATGTTGGGCTCGGTTTGAAGACTACCTGTATCCCTACCGTATTTTTAATCTCTGAAATATTGAACTCTTTGGGGAAAGGACAATGCCAGCCCATCCTATCTCGTCCAGAACACTAGACACGTGGCACCCACCCACACGTGGCCCTTCCAATTTCTGAGCAGGCTCAGCCTGTGGGGGCAACAAAGGTGTGGATTGCTCCACCAGGCTCTATAAAAGCCAGGAGGGAGGGGGAAGCCGAAGGAAGAGTGTGCACACCCTGTGTGTGAGCTGGTCAGCCACAGAGTTCCTTCCTTCCTGAGAGTTGGGCAGCTAAAAGCCCTAAGCAGCATTTTGCAATCACCTTGCTCGGAGAGAGAGAATAACGACAGCTTTTGGCGGTGGAGGATCATTTTTCCTCGCTGGCAGAGGAGTTCCCTCCAGGGAGCAGAGCTGCGGCACCTGAGCTGGCCTAAGGTAAGGGCTGGGCATGGCAGCCTCTTCCATCTTTCCAGGGACCCTCGCACTGCCTTACGTGCCGTGGCTACACACAGAGTGTAGCTGTGTGCCAACCGGGGTGCCTGCGTGCCTTTTGCCTGCAGCTTCCGCTAAAGTGTTGCCGGACTCAGGAGCAGCCAGATGGCAAGAGTTTGGCAAGGTGCCACTTGCTGAGTGCCCAGCCACAGCCATGTGGGGACAGGAGGCGGGGGTGCTGCATGCCAGGAGGCCGGATTGCAACTAAAATGGCTGGGCAGGAGAGCCGGGAAGTTGCTCTGGCAGGATCATCAAACCAGACCCTTGAGACGCCTGACCCCTTTTTGCCTACTGGTTCCAGCTGGGGTGCTCCTGTTGCAAAAATAGAATGGGAGGGGGGTTCAATTTGGCAGCATTTTCAAGGGTCGGGGGTGATAAACCTTGCTCCGGATCCTCCTAGCTGATAGGTGGAGAGTCACACTTCCAGGCAGACAAATCTCCAGGCCATCTAAACTGGAAGGGCTGATGGTTCAATCAGCTGTCAAATTTTCTTTGCCTGCCTTCCTTTCTTTGTTAAGATTGTTGTAGTATAAAATATAAAAAAAAGAAAGGTAGTAGAGAAATTGGAAAGGGAAAGAAAGGGGAAGGAGAAGCAGAGGCTTAAGGGGGAAAGCAACAGAGCAGTGCACAGTCCACCCAGTTGTCTGTGGTTCGGGTTTCCATGATGTACGTGCCCACACATAGCCAGATGCTTTCTTGGAGCTGGGCACTGTCCTTGCCAGGATCCATAGGGACTCCTGGGTCAGGACCAGGTGGGACGGCTTCCCCAAACAAGCCACTGCTTTGAATTCACACTTTATATATAGTCGAGCCATGCTAGGGGAAGAGGGCAAGAGGGCCCATCCCTGGACACAAAAGCTGCCTTTGGTCGTCCGCCCAGTCCTGTGTCCGCTCCCTTCCAGTCCCTTTGGCAGTCCTGCAGCTGCCGAAGCATCCCAAACGAGCAGCACACTGCAACTCCACCCAGAGTCGCTTTGCAGGCTGAGATGGGCAGCATATAGATTTAATAAATAATAATTCAATCACCCACTAGGGTCATACTTCGGTAATGGCGGATTGATTGATTTAACTAATGTTTATATTTACAATGGAAAGTGGCTTGAAATGGCTGGTGCCACATAAGGTAGTCCCTGGCTTACAACAGTTTGTTCAGTGCAGGGGTCTTCAAACTTGGCTGCTTTAAGACTTGTGGACTTCAATTCCCAGAATTCCTCAGCCAGCCATGGGAGTTGGTCCACAGGTCTTAAAGCAGCCAGGGTTGGAGAGCCCTGGTTTAGTGACTGTCTGAAGTTACAACAGCACTGACCATTTTTCACATCTACAACCCTTGCAGCAGCGCACACACACCCCGTGGTCACGTGATCCAGATTTGGGCACTTCTCAACAGGCTCATATTTATGATGGTTGCAGAATCCCGGGCTCTTAACTATCTTGCTTAGCAAAAGAATTTTTGGGCTGAGTTGTGATCGTAAGTTGAAAAGTAGCTGCATACACACATGTAGACATGCCTAATCGAGGTGAAGCAAACTTCAGTCCCTCCACTGTGGCCCTTCTGTAAGACTCTCACATCGCATTTCCTTATTTATCTTCAATGAATACTTCGAATTAATTGTACCCTATATTGTAATCAGAACTGCTTCACCAACCTTCATTCAATTAGCATCCCTGTCAGGTGGGCTCTGAGGGCAGCTTCAGGTGAGCGCTGGCTTCTCCTTCTCTTCAACTCTGAGCCTTGTCTGAGGATCCCTTCTCTTTGGGGCAGTGGGAGAGACCAGCTCAGAATAGAATAGAATAGATCTTGGAAGGGACCTTGGAGGTCTTCTAGTCCAGCCCCCCCACTTAAGCAGGAGAACCTATACCATCTCAGACAGGTGATTGTCTAGTCTCTTCTTAATAACCTCCAGTGATGGAGCACCCATGATTTCAGGTGGCAAGCTGTTCCACTGGTTAATTGTCCTCACTCTCAGGAAGTTTCTCCTTAATTCCAGGTTGCTTCTCTCCTTGATTAGTTTCCAACCACTGTTTCTCATCCTTCCCTCTGATGCTTTGGTGAATACTTTCATGCCCTCTTCTTTGTGGCAGCCCCTCAAATACCGGAATAGTGCTATCATGTCACCCCTGTTTCTTCTTTTCTTTAGAGTAGCCAAACCCAAGTCCTGCAGCCGTTCTTCATATGTTTTAGCCTGCAGGCCTTTGATCATCTTAGTTGCTCTTCTTTGAACTTTTTCCCAAACTCTCCACATCTTTTTTTGTAGCATGGTGACCAAAATTGGTTGCAGTATTCCAGGTGTGGTCTCACTAGGGTTTTATAAAGCGGTACTAATACTTTGCGTGATCTTGATTCTATGCCTCTCTTTATACAAGCCAGGACTGTGTTACCTTTTTTGGCGGCGACTGCACATTGCTGGCTCATAGTCAAGTGATCGTCCATTTGCCCCGATCTCTGAGCAGATCGCCACACTACCACACCACCAGACAATCCTCGGAGACAAAGGCAAAATTCTGTGCTCAGTGGGAAGTCTCAGCTCAGAGAGGTCAGGCCTAGCTTGGCACAGGATCATGCCAAAGGGGCTGGAGAGCTTTTAAGAGGCCCTGAGCCATCCCTGTGAGGCAATGACTGTGTAACTTCAGTCTCAATGGCTTATGGTACATTAGCAATATTCCGTGTACGCTGATTGTTCCTTCCCTGGAGAATTCAGCTTAGCTTTAGCAGCTTCATGCTGAGGCCCAAAAGCTGGAAACCGGACAAAAAGGAGCAAGGCTCAGATTGGGTCTCCCAAAGAAAAGCACATTGAATATGTTTAGCCCCTAGAATAAAAAGCATTTGATGGCTACGTCAAAATTCTAGGCAAATAATTTTAATTGTTTTATTATTTCTTGAAGGCACAAACCCAGAATGTAGTACCACCAACTCAACAATATTTTTAGCGTACTGAAACTTGATGCCACAACAGGCAGAGGCACAGAGAGGCCCAGGATGTTGTCAAGAAGGTGCTAATGCCCCTTTGCGTGGTACACAAAAAGAGGATGAAATCCTAGCCTTTTGCCACCTTCCTCTCTGGGGCCCCACCGTCAGCCCGGCCTGTGTTCCTACCGTCATCCATGTTCAGAGCCAGCCAAATCCCACACGAGGGGCAGGCCTTAGGGCAAAGGGCTGGACGCTGCTTGAATGTCTCTTTCTGTAAATTGCAGGATTAAATGTTACACTGCCTGAGCCAAATCACGAGAAGCATGTGGGAACCCTGGTCAAGGATGCTGGGATGCGCCCTTTTCCTCCTCTGGATGCCAGGAGGTAGGTGCTCGAGGCCCCCAGCATGGGAGCCTTGGGGAAAGGACAGGCCGCCGCCTTTGGCAGCCAGCCAGTCGCCCACCTTGCCTTTTCTCCCTCTTCAGCAGGGTCCCTCTCCTGCAGTCACTTGGCCGTCAACTCCTCGGCTGTCATCTTGGGAGGAAATATCACGGCTTCTTGTACCATCTGGAGAAACCACTGCCCAGTTGCAAAGGATAGCAGAATCCGGATTATTTGGAAATTGGGCCACCAACAACTTCAAGGATCGCAGAACAGCTTCAGCAATGAGGTGGAAGTTTCCAACATCACCGTCGGCCCCTTCAAGGAACCTCTGACTGCCCTGAGCTGCTGCGTGCTGGAACACGGCGTCCCACAGGTTGTGAACCTTACCCAGATCCAGGCTGGATGTAAGTCTCACTGCAGGGATCCAAACGGGAATCCCCACCGTGCAGTGATTATAAAGAAACCTTTGCTTCTTCGTACTGCCTGTTTATGAATCGTAACAGGCAATAATCAACAATAGAACTAATAATCCAACACTAAAACCAAAATCCCTTATGAGCAGGATGTGATTTTTTAAAAAAGTCAAAATAGTGGCCACAAAGGAGTTTGGATCACATCTTTGCAGCCACCATCTTTTACGACCCTCTGAAGACCCTCCTACTCACTTATACTGCACCCAGGTTTGGTCACCACATTACAAAAATTACGTTGAGACTCTGGAAAAAGTGCAGAGAAGAGCAACTAAGATGATTAGGAGCCTGGAAGCTAAAACAGTTGCAGAAACTGGGCAAGGCTAGTCCAGTGAAAAGAAGGACGAGGGGGGACAGGATAGCAGTTTTCCAGTATTTTAGAGGTTGCCACAAAGAGGAGGGTCAACCTATTCTCCAAAGCGCCCGAAGGCAGGACAAGAAACAATAGGTGGAAACTAACCAAAGAGAGAAGCAACCTAGAACTAAGGAGAAATTTCCTGACAGGGCGAACAATTAATCAGTGGAACAACTTGCCTTCAGAAGTTGTGGGTCCTCCATCACTGGAGGTTTGGACAACCATTTGTCTGAAATGGCATAGGGTCTCCTGCTTGAGCAGGGGGCTGGACTAGAAGACCTCCAAGGTCCCTTCCAACTGCATTATTCTGTTATAAGCCAAAGAAGAAAGACAGAAGCAGCGATCCATCTCCATTAAAAGGCCCCATCTTTGCTACTCATCTAAAAGGGGCCAGGTAGAGGGAGACCCTTCTCTTGGGCTGTTCCCAAGAATTGCAATATTTAAAAATGACACATCCTCGCTCCGCACAAACTCTCTCCCCTTTGGGGGGAACTGAAGAAAGCCTTGAGCTGGTTATTTCCAGCATATTTCCTTTCTTGAAGCTCAAAGCAGCATATTGCATTGAGCTGAGGAACAAACAGACAAATAGAGAAGGTGAGAAAGAATAACAGTATAACAGAGTTGGAAGGATCCTTGGAGGTCATCTAGTTCAACCCCCTAGAACGTCCTATACCATTTCAGACAAATGGCTCTCTAATCTCTTCTTAAAAACTTCCAGAGTTGGGGTGGTGTTTCCAGTCACATGCTGTGTCCAGCTTGTACTAGCTTGCCACAGCCAATTGGTATATTTTCTAGAATGTTGTGGTTTGGTTGAGAGCAGAGCTGCGTTACAACCACGAATGCATGGATCAGCTATTCTCTAGCCCAGGGGTAGGCACCCTCGGCTCTTTTATGACTCATGGACTTCAACTCCCAGAATTCTGCTGACTCAGGAATTCTGGGAGTTGAAGTCCATGAGTCATAAAAGAGCCGAGGTTGCCTACCCCTGGGCTAGCCCTTCCTGATGATGGTAGCAACGAAGCCAGCAGAGACAGCTTCAGACATTTACCATTGGACACTGGTAGTTTCCTAATTTGGGCAACTTTGTGAAGTGTGAAATTCAGCTCCCAGAATTCACCATTGTAGTGTGGCCATTGCAGGGAATTCTGGGAGTTGAAGTCCACATCTCTCAAAATTGTTGTGATGGAGAACCACTAGTTTGGTGTGTGAGGAGATCCCAATTCTAACCAAATCTACAGGAAGGGCCTTTTTACTGCATTTAAGGAATACCATTAAAGCGATGGTGTTGCTTGAGATGGCTTCAACAAGGAAGCCAAGCTACAAGTGACAGGGAGATGCCAGATAAAATGCTGGATGACCATTACTTCCTTCGAGAGAACAGAAATCAAAGTTCAACAATTGGCCATAAGTAAATCTTTTAAATTAACAAAATGACTTCCAAGTAATGCCATAGAAAGGCATTTTGTGTGTGTGGAGGGGGGTGGTGTTGTCCAATAAATGTAAAACTGAACTTAGCAATAGATTTGCATCCTAACAAACTGGCTGTGTTGGGCAGAATGGAAAGCCTGCACCCGTTCACTGGTTTCACAAGAGCAAATAAGTTTCTCTGCTCTCGCTGATGGATGTTGCATGTTAGATAAGAAATTCTGGCTCAGATAAAATACCAATTATATGGTGGGAGGGGCAGCGGATGTGACACTTGTGTGTTCGAACAAGTCACCAGTCAGGAACATCCAATTTTGAGACTTAGGTTGCATTAGGACAATGCATCGTGTGAATCCCTCATCATTATGCTGGAAACTTTTCCCTGCTTCTTTTTTCTCGTTGCACGTGGATGCCAAGCAGACCCTCCATCCCAGCCTCAGAACCTCACCTGCATCTTCAACGTTACCTCCAAGAGCCTGGCGTGCCGGTGGGACCCTGGGTGGCACAGTCTCCTCCCAACCCGCGTGGCCCTGAAGGGATTCCGGTAAGGACAGGAGACGAACCGTTGCGGTCAGGCGAGGGCCAACGTGGGTTGGGGGGGTCTGCTTTTCTTCATTCTCATTCTTCCTGACCATTAACTTGTAAAAAACAAATGATCCGAATTTTTGGCTTGACTGAGTCCCTTCCTCCTTGGAATAATGTCTGCCAGGGACGGGCACTTTCCCTTTAATCAGGTCTTGCATTCCACTGGACTCTCTGCACCTCTCTGCATCGCTCCTCTCCAGCCCCCCCCCCCCCTGATAGCTCTTCTTGGTGTTTCAGGAGCTCCAGGGAGTGTAAGGCCCTGGCCCCCATCGCAGACTGCATCCCTGAGCCTGGCCAGCACTCTTGCACTTTCCCACGCCTGGAGCTGCAGCTGTATCAAAAAATGCTTTTCTGGGTGTCTGTGGAAAATGCACTGGGCAACGTGACCTCGGAGCGCTTGTGCGCCGACCCCATGGATTTAGGTGGGTGCCATCAGCCAGAGGAGGCCTCCCTGCCCTCTCCTCTAGCGAATGGGGCTGAGTCCATAGAGGGGGGTGAGACGGAGGGAGAGTTGCAGTGAGTTCATTGAGAGGCCGTCTGTCTTGCCTGGGAGGTTGTGGTCCCTTCCTGGGCTGGGAGGAAGGCTGCTCCTTGCAACTCAGGCAAAAAGGTCTGTCTGTGGGGGTCCTCAGGATGGGGTCTCTCTCTCTGGGCATCCCAAAAGTGCTTTTCCAAGAAGCAACTGGACTTCCTTGGTTTTTCCACGAAGATGTTTCGCTTCTCATCCAAGGAACGTTTTCAGTTCAACCAGCCAAAAAACCCCCTCACCTCTAGGAAGGAAGAAAGCAGAAGGATTGCCCTGCTCCTCTTTTCTCTCCACCCTGGCATCTCGTAGCAACATCCAACAGCTAAGGCACTTTTTTGAATGACACACAGCTTTTTTGGGTGGTCCATTCTTCATCCTCTAAAGATGGGTGGAGCTTCATTAAAGTCTAGACATGTTCAGACCCACTTATGGTTTCCAAAGGTCAAGGGGGGGGGAGAAAACCTGTTCTAAGTCACCCTAAAGATCCAAGATCTCACTTTTGACAAACATCCCCTTGGTAGCCACCAAAGGCATCGCTGGTGCAGATGTCTGCCAGGCATCCGACACGCCTCTTTCAGCCCTTCCCATCCTCTTTCCTGTTGCTGTTTAATATGGGCTGCCTTTTGATTTTATTATTTACTCTTTACTCTTCTTGCTACCTACCCTCGGGATAACTTTGGAGGTTGGCATTAAAATACTTTAAACAAAGTACAAAGCTCTCGCTCAACCCAAATTGTTCATTCCAGTCTGGCTGGAGCCCCCGACCATCCAGGACATCCAGCCCATCTCCGAGGAGAGCGACTGCCTGATGGTAAAATGGGAGGCGGCGAAGGACAGCAGACTCATGGAACAGGCCTGTGACCTGCGCTACCAGCTGGAAGGCAGCCTGGAGTGGAGTCTTGTGAGTCCCTCTTTGGCTTGGCAGCAGAATGGCTTCTCTTGGTAGGACCCCTCGGGGGCACCAGCAAGGCCCCTTTGGCCTGGCTTTCCCTTCTGTCCCTGCCCCCAAGCTCTCTTCTTCAGGCTTCGGACCCTTTCTGGTAGCCACCCATCATGCCTTGGCCCTGTCCTCTTCCATCCAGCCAAAGGCCTTTTTACTCAAAGCGTTTCTGGCCTCTTCCTATAAGCTGGAGGTCCTGTGGGCTGGGGGGGAGGGGTCGGCAAGGGAAGGAGCCTCTCCATGTTTCTGCCATCCTCCCTTTCATCCCAGGTCCACAACATCACCACCTCCAGCCGGCAGATCCAGCAGTGCGGCTTCCTCTTTGGCAGCCTCTACCAGTTCCAGATGCGCTGCAGGCGTCTGCCTCTCAGCTACTGGAGCAGCTGGAGCTCGGCCAAGCTCTTCACTACACAGGAGAAAGGTGGGGAAGGGGCTCCTCCCCCATAGATAGCCAGGCCCCCTCAGTCACCGGGATAGCCGGGGCATCGGGATGGGTCAGCCTCCAAGGCCTTCTCCCATCTCAGGATTTGGCCCGTGGGGGTTGAGGAGCCCCTTCCAGGGTGCATCTTCTTGGGGAACTAGGACACAGTGTCCAATGAAGGATTGTATCATATCATGTCTGCATACAATCAAATACGTTTAGTGAAGATTTGGGGAGGGGGGGACATTACAAGCAGAAGCATAGGGAGCCCCTGCCCAACTTTGGCTGCTCTTGAAAAGCTAGGGCAAGACTGAATATGCGGCAGAGGCAAGAGTGGGATTCAAATATGGGAACAGCCCATTCTCTGTGTGGATGCCACTTCCGGAAGTCCGTTCTGGGCCTGGGCAACAAAAAATTAGCTACTGGTTCTGCCGAAGTGGTGCGAACCGGCTGAATCCCACTGCTGCCCCTGGCCCAGGGCTGGGTGGGCAAAGGATGCTGAACCTTCTGAACTGCGGCCCCCCAGGACTGAAGGCAGCGGAGGCTGAGCTGGTCTTCCCTCTCCTCAGCTTGGCTGCGCTGAGGGAGCAGGGCCAGAGCCAAATGCTGATGGTCCTGAAGCCCCTTTTTCTCCCACAGCCCCGTCAGGGACGCTTGATGCCTGGTGGAGACTGCGAGAGGCGGAGAAGGGGACGCAGGTGCAGCTGCTCTGGAAGGTCAGCCGGGGCCTCGCTGGGCAGGCAGGTTCATCCCAGCAGCTGCTCTTGGGAGGAGACCCACTCAGGGGGCACAGCAGGAGCGGGAGGGAGCTGGTAATCTTCTCAGAGGTGGTCAACGTACAGCCACAACTGAGTCCAACACTTACGTTGCTAAGCGAGGCAACGGTTAAGTGAGGATTGCCCCATTTTGCAACCTTTCTTGCCAGAGTTGTTGAGTGAATCGCTGCAGTTGTTAAGTTAGTATCATGGTCGTTAAGTGAATCTGGCTTTGCTTGTCAGAAGGTCGCAAAAAGGGGATCCCACACGGCAGCCCTCATAAATACATGCCGGTTCCCAGGCATCCAAATTTGGATCACGTGACTTCTAGGATGCTGCGGTGGTTGTGAACAATGGTCCTAGGTCACTTTTTCAGTGCCGTTGTAACTTTTACTAACCATTTGGGCAGTAAACAAATGGTTGTAGGTCGAGGATTACCCATATTGCACTAACCCATTTCCAAACTTGGTTCACGCAAACAAATTATTCCAACTGTCCTGAGCTCTCAAAACCTACGAAGGCCCAAAAAGAGCGGCTGCAGTGAAAACAAAGACGAGTGTGCTGTGCAAAGGCAAACTCCAGCTCTTTTGCTACTCTGATTAAGTGTGCTGTGTGGACGCAGACAGTGGGAGCTGCAGATTTCGGGGGCTGCGTCTCCAGCTGCTTTTGTCTCGTTCTGCAGCCGATGAAGCCACATGAGGCCAATGGCAGAATCCTGGGATACTGGGCAGCACTCAGCACCGGTCAGCACAGGGGCCACATGCTCTCTCTGTGCAACACCACCGGGAGGCGATGCACATTCCTGATGCCTCCAGGAGCCGAAAGGGTTTATCTCACAGCCTACAACTCTCGAGGTGCATCTCCGCCCACAGAAATCTTCTTGCTGGAGAAAAGAGGTAGGCAGTAGACTGGCTTGGTATCCTGTTTCTGTGAGTCTGCTATTCAGTTTGTTTTATTTGGGGTCTTTTTCTTTCATTTTTAAAGGGACTGTAGACTTTGTCTCCATTTACAGATTTCCCCAAACGTACACATTTTTATTTGAAGTCTTGCTTGATTAATTTTTACAACCAATTTACCCTGACATAACTACAATTTTCATGAATGCATCCCTTTTTTTGAATGTAAATATTATTCAAATATATACTTTATCACATTAATGAATCTTGTAAAATTTGGAGAAGTGTACATTTTGAAGAAAAACTAAATTTCGGATCATATAAATGCAGCCTTTCCCAACCAAAGAGGTCTCAGCTGGAAAGGCAGCCATGGTTGAAAACCCCAGAAGTTGGCCTTGAAGATCCAAGTGCTGAATGAACTGTTTGAATGATCCTTCTTCAGCTGTTTTGTTGTGGGGGTTTCAAATTAGGTGCCTGGCTGATGGTATCCAACTCATTGCCTCTCTTAGTGGCCCATTTATTTGAGCAACCGGCTCTGGCAGTCTTTCTGGAAGTTTTGTGTCCCTTAATTCTTTGTTGTAACTGATGCCCTGTGTGGCCTGTGTCATTTTGGTTGCAGCCCTGGCAGTTGTGTACAATATTGGTTTGGGGGGTGGGGAAGAGGGCTGCAGTCTTTTGCACAGAGTTTGCAGGGAGTTTTGTGGGCCACCTTTGATCAACAGCGGGTGGAATGGTCTCTTAATATGTTCTGATACATTTTTTTTAATCTATGGCAGCATTAGAACTTTAGAAACAAGGAAAAATTTCCTGTGAGAACAATTAATCGGTGGAATGGCTTGTCTCCAAAAGCTATGGGTGCGTCATCACTGGAGGCTTTTAAGAAAAGGCTGGACAGCCATTTGTCCAGAATGGTATAAGGTCTCCTGCTTGAGCAGGTGGATTAGAAGACCTCCAAAGTCCCTTTCAACCCTGTTATTCTGTATCCTGTTAGTATCCTAATGCTTTCCGTTCTTTGTTTTGTGTCCTAGTGCATTCTTTTATGAAATTTGGGGGGGTGGGGTGTAGAGGCTCTTGAATGCACTTTGGAGGTAGATAAATTCTGTCCTTCAGAGCAGGCGTCTCCAACCTTGACAACTTTAGCTATGGCTGACTGAGGAATTCTGGGAGTTGAAGTCCACAAGTCTTAAAGTTCCCACTGTTGGAGAGCCCTGCTTCAGAGCGTCTCTGAGCTGCAGACTTGAGGAGTCTTACTCTCCTCATTCTGGGGGACGAGGTTGGCTGCTGCAGATTTAACATTTGATCACTACGTACCAGTTTTCTATAAAGCTGAATTTGTGGTATGGCATCTTTTCTTGTCTGGTGGTGAGGGTATGGGAAAATGGGAGGGGTGGGCGTTTTCCTTCTCCGTCTCTATCTGAACTCAATCTCTGGGCGATGGTGTGTCCTTTTCCATTTGATTTTTTAAGAGGATTAGAAATGGCTTCTTAACTTTGTTTTTATTTGTTGTGCCTTTAAGTGTGTCTTGACTGCTGGCAACTGCCTGGCTTTTCAAAAGTGGTTTGTCATTGCCTACTTCAAGGGCTTAGTTTGGAACCTGACTGGACCAAGGTCACCCAGCTGGCCCTATGCCAAAGGCAGGATGAGAACTCTGGGCCCAATAGTTTCTGGCTTGGTGCTTTCACCACTGCACCAAATGGGCTTTCTTTTGCAGCCTGCAATGCGCAATTCATGAGTATTCTTGTGATCTGCTGGAGTAGTCAGTTGTTAAATTGGGCCTAGGTTGTGAGGCTGTTAATTACAGGTGCACCCAAAGGGAGTTTCTCCCTTGGAATAGTGTTAAACCCACATCCAAAAGATGATCAGGCTAGCAAAATACTTGAGTCAGATCAGAGGGTTTTTTGGACATGGATGCAGTGCATGCTTGAGGTTCCCTGAACCCATATTCAGAAGCCACTGAACAACAGTTGACTGGGATAGAGAGAGTTGGGTGGGCTCTCTCCTGCTTCACCAAATAGCCCCCTACTGCCACTGTTGATCAGCTGCTCTTTGAGACAATCCAGGCTGGACCAGGGGTATTTCTAGAAACCAAGCAGGCTCAGAGAAAGAAGTTGATATAAAAGAACCAAACTCTCTCTCTACTCAAAGCAGCCAGAGGGGCCTGGGAAAATGCCCTGAGCAGAAAGGGGACAAGAGGCTTCTTGCCCCTACCTCCAGTGCCCAATCGGTGTTGGACTGAAGCTGCCCCCTCTGATCCAACACTCGGCAAAGTACATTGCAGTACCTACACACATCAAAAGTCCCACAGCCCTTTACTGCTTAAGGGGGAAGAGACTGGAAGAGCTGCAGGTGAAGGAAGAGTCAAAAAGAGGCTTTGGTACAGGTTGGGGACAAGAAGAAGGCAAGTTCCTGAGACCTTTGCAGAAAAAAGCGCTCGGCCTGTTCATGCCACCGCTAGTGCGAATGACAAAGGCCAAAGGCAAGCAAAGCATGATTTTCCAAGAGCCTTTCTCTGTGGGGGAGTTTTTTCCCCATGCGCTTTGCGGGAGGGAACAATTGCACAATGCATGAGAAGGAGCAGAAGCAAAACAGGAAGCTTGTCCCTTTTCTTTCTAAAGAAGCCTACTTTCCTAGATAGTATACAGGCTCTTTGTTGATTGCAAGCTGTTGAGATGCTTTCTTTCACAGCTAGGAGCTTGCTTTGGCCCGTGCAAGTCTAGGCTGGAGGCAAACATGCCCTGCCATCTCCTCGTGACATTGCCTTTACCTCATCTCTCATCCATAAGAGATGCAGCCATTATTCATACGTAGTGACATTTTCCCTTTAAGCCAATAGCATCTAACACCAGGCCCTATTGCTTATCCTTGACCATCCAGTAGCCTGAAGGCCAAGTCTGATGAGGGGGAGGAATTGGTCTGGCTTTTCCACCCAGGCCCTCTCTCTGTGCACCTGCCTTTTCCCATCTCAGCTGCAGAAAGAGCCAAGTGCTCCCTCTGTAGCAGAAGAGCAGAGTTGGATGGGACCTTGGAGGTCTTGTAGTCCAAGCCCCTGCATGAGCGGGAGATCCTAAACCACTTCAGACAGATGGCTGTCCAACCTCTTCTTGAAAACCTTTAGTGAAGGAACGTCCACTTCTGGAGGCCAAGAGTTCCACTGGTTAACTGTTCTCATTGACAGGAAATTTCTCCTTAGTTCTTGGTTGGATCTCTCCGTGCTGAGTATCCATCAATTGCTTCTTGTTCTGCTTTAGGTGCTTTGGAGAATAGATTGTCCCCCTCTTCTTTGTGGCATCCCCTCAAATACTGGAATACTGCTATCATGTTGCCCCTTCTTTTTACTAGACTAAAGGTAAAGGTAAAGGTTCCCCCGCACATACGTGCTAGTCGTTTCCGACTCTAGGGGCCGGTGCTCATCTCCGTTTCAAACCCGAAGAGCCAGCGCTTGTCCGAGGACGTCTCCGTGGTCATGTGGCCAGCATGACTAGACGCCAAAGGCGCACGGAACGCTGTTACCTTCCCACTGTAGTGGTCCCTATTTTTCTACTTGCATTTTTATGTGCTTTCAAACTGCTAGGTTGGCAGAAGCTGGGACAAGTAACAGGCACTCACTCTGTTACGCGGCACTCGGGATTTGACCTGCCAAACTGCCGACCATCTGATCGACAAGCTCAGCGTCCTAACCCGCTGAGCCACCGCAATTCTTGCAACCATTCTTCATATGTTTTAGTCTCCAGCCCCCTAATTCTTTGTGTATCTAATCACACTTGGGCAAGTAAAGTATTCAATTCAATTCAATTCTGCTACATTCTCTGATACTGTTCTCAGGTCATCCTGTGCTCAAGGTCCAGGCATCCCCCCACGATGAGAAGAGCTTCCGGGTGTGGTGGGATCCCCCGAGAACCCCAGTGACAGGCTACATCGTTGAGTGGCACCGAGTGACCTCTGCAACAGAAGACAGCAACATTGAGTGGCAAAAGCTACAGAATGAAAGCATCAGAGAAACCCTGATCCAAGGTGATCCACTGCCGGGGCAGAAGGAGGGGGCACCCTTGGGGAGCAAAGACAAATCTTCTCTCTGGCATTTATCTGGCCAAAGTTTCCCAACTTGCCAGCACAACTTTGCTCAGATCTGAACCAGGAGGAATCATCATGTTGCTTTAATAACTTTGTCTTACCTTCAGATATTGCTTTTATCCAAACTAGTCCCTTTTTGGATCGGAAACCTTGACTTCGGTATCTATGGAGATTGTGGTTGTCCCAAAGGAGCTTTTTCCAAAAGGCAATTGGGCTTCCTTGGTTTTTTCTTAGAAAACATTTTGCTTCTCATCCAAGAAGCTTCTTCTTTTCTAAGGAAAACAAACCATGAAAGTCCAGTTGCCTTTTGGAAAAAGCACCTTTGGGACAACCACAACCACAATCCAGTTGATGGAGGATCTCCATAGATATCAAAGACGTCAACCCTTGACTTTGAGAGGCCTTCCACATGGCTTTGCACTCTAGCGACAGTGAGGAGACCCCTGCCCACGATGGCTTGGATCCCACTGGTCCAGAAAGATGTAAGCAAATTAGGATCACTTGCATGATCTTCATCCCACTGTATTAATGACCCATTTGAAGAAAGTAGTTAGACCTTTAATTGATGTTACTTCCACTGCTACTGAGTTTTGTATGACATCACAATCCATTAGGCCACCACGGAGGGGAAAAGATCCCTGCGGGGAGAGTCCTGGGGCTGCAAAACAACCCACAGATAGGTACCGTGGCAACGCATGTTGGCAGGCCAAAAGTTGTCTCCAAAGGTGCACTTTTATTTTATTTATTATTATGTATGTTATTATTTTATTTTAGTATTTTACCTTACTTTTTACTTTATTGTATTTTTTTCAAACATACACCTTTCTAAAAAGACAATGGATTCCTGCCCTAGGCAACCTCGATATGCACAGAATTACCAAGAATTCTGGGAATTGCAATTCTTCTCCCTGGAGAATGCCCACCTGGAGGGAAGCTGCCCTAGAACCAAGATTCTCAGTTGGCTTTCAGGACAACACCCAGAGGGCTGCAGCTTCCTTCCAGCAAGCCCGGGGGGGGGGCAGACGGTGCAGAGGGATCAATGACAGGAAGGGTCTTCAAGCGGGTAGCAGCAGAGGCAGGTTTTGATGGAGGAGAGAGAACAGAAATGGCAGATGGACGGTGTCACTGAGGAAGAGGAGGACCCCTTAAACCTGGTGGCATCTTTGGCTACAGAACTACTTTCTGCAACATGTGTGGAAGAGAAACACCACAGATGTATCTCCCTTGACATTTTGAATGCTCCTGTTTTCCCTCCTTGCGGTTACTGAACTGTGCAATATTCGAGTACATGATATGCCTCAACTGCCTGGCAACACATTCAGTCATATCTAACCGATCACAAAACAGCAAATGCAAGTGAAATAAATATCAACACAATTATTACTATTATTATTATTATTATTTTGCACAGTCCTTGGTGCTCTCTGAGCTTGCTTGTTTGCTTGCAGATGTTCCATTACCCGACCAAGTAACTTCATCACTGCTCTTTTAAGGGGAACACACTATTTTGGGAAAAGAAAGCAACTGCAACATCCATCTCCTAAAGGGGCATGCAAAAGCAACATTTTTTCACAAGAATAATTGCAAGTTTAGAGGTGCAACATTTTGAAAGGGCACAATCAAGAGTAGAGGAAGCAGCTTAAGAGGCAGTGGGAATGTACCCCACCTGACCCCCGCCCTTCAGTCCTTACTAACACCTGCCCCTTCTCTGTTTCAGAAAATATCGAACCTTTCCAGCGCTACAACATCTCCGTCTACCCCCTCTACAGAGACAGAGTTGGGATGCCCCAATCAATAGAAGCTTACACAAGGCAGAAAGGTGTGTCTTCCACACAGGTGGGGGGGAGGGGGGCTGGTTGAGCTCAGCCTCCATCCAAAGCAATCAAAAGTTCCCTTGGTTGGGATTTTACATTAGGGGAGGGGGAGGGGAAGCTGTGTAATTTCTAATCATCTCTGGAGGTATTGTTGTTCCAGGAATGGGTTGTAAAAGAAAAACAGTAGTGCAGATTGAGCCTGATAATCAACTTAAATTCCAAAATTATAATAATGCAAGCATTCCATCTTCCCCTTCTGAACGCTGTTGTCAGAGGCTGGCATGATGAGTAACTATTAGTAAGTAGTCAGTAGAATCAGGAAGATCTTTTGCTCATCCAGTTTTAAACTTTTTGAGGGGTGACCAGAAGCACTTCAAAAGCAACAAAGATGACAAAGGGCCTGGAGGTTTAAAGCATAGGAAGAACCATTACAGGAACTGGGTATCTTTAGTCTAGTGAAAAGAAGGACTGGGAGGACACGACAGCAGTGTTTTAATATCTGAGGGGCTGCCACAAAGGAGAGGGAGTCAACCTCTTCTCCAAAGCGCCTGAAGGCAGGACAAGAAGCAACAGATGGAGACTAATCAAGGAGGGAAGCAACCTGGAACTAAGGAGAAACTCCCTGATGGTCAGAACAATTGCCTCCAGAAATCGTGGGCGCTCCATCACTGGAGGTTCTCAAGAAGAGATTGGACAACCTTTTGTCTGAAATGGTATAGAGTCTCCTGCTTGAACAGCGGGTTAGGCTAGATGACCTCCCGAGGTCCCTTCCAACTCTGCTATTCTCTTAGTCTGCTTCCAGAGACTGCTCATGGCAAACCGAAGCCTAGTCTCTTCTCTTTACCCAAGCTCAGCATACCCTTCACTTTGACCTGCGGTTGATCATACTCTGATTCCTTCCTGTCTCCACAGCTCCAGCCAGCAGCCCGAACGTTTATCCCCTAAACATTGGGGTGTCCACAGCTGAGGTTTGGTGGAGTCCCCTCCCTGTTGAAGACCAGAACGGCTTCATCACCGGCTATACTCTCTTCTGGATCGATCCCAATGAAGAAGCTAGAAGTACGTTTGGCCCCTCCCTGCAGCTATGGGGGGAATGACTTCTCCCCCAAAGCAGGGAACCCCTCTGCCTCCATTATTGGCTGCAAATGGATTTCAGCTAAGAAGAGAGCAGCCACTGCCTCTAGGGCTGTTCTGGCCCCTTTTTTCTGATGTGCCTAGAGCAGGGGTTTCCAACATTGGCAACTTTAAGACTTGTGCACTTTCACTCCCAGAATTCCCCAGCTAGCATGGAGTCCATAAGTCTTAAAGTTGTTGAGTTTAGAGACCCCTGTCCTAGAGGAAAAGGGATGGATCAGTCTACCTTCAGATTCCACCTAATGTCAGACCTGCCCCAGTCGGCCCCCTCAGGAAAGTAAGACTCTTGACTCCATTGAGTTGAATCACAAGACCTTTTACTGAGAGAAAGTGGTTTCAGTAAAGTCAGGCAGAATCTGAGGAACAAAGGAATTCTTTCCATTTCCCAATCCCATCCCCCTTGACCAGTCCACTGGCAACCAATGTGATGCTGAGAAGATGTTTTGAGAACGCTGAGGTGCTAGGCAGATAACAGTTCACCCTCCGAGCACGACGGCCTTGGAGCCTGGCAAAAACCTTGCTGGGAAGGAATCCGTCCCATCTCTGGAGAGAGTAGCCCTCCCTAATTCCCAAGCAAAAAGCAGAAACAAAAAAGCCCAAGCACGCCATCCCCCTCCTCCTCGGCACATCCAAACGGTGGACTTGACACTATCTTTCCCTCTTATTGAGAGGGCGTCCAGTGTTGCTTCTTGTTTCTATATGTTTATATCTCTTTAGAAATAAACTCAGAATCCATCCTGCCCTCTCTCCACTGCATTAGAAAATTATATCCAAGCCTCTGACACCAAGACAACTAAGGCTGTGTGAATTGTGCAATAATCTGCAAACCACACACTTGTCTTCAAAACAAATAACAAGCAGCATAGAGGAAAAGGGGAGAAGGTCGATGGTTTAGAAATTCTCGGCACAAGTCAAGATGGCATTTATTCACCCAAAGAATATGCTCCAAACGAATAAGTAGACAATCCTCAGTGTTTCGGGGATGAACTTCCTTCATGCAATCAGACCGTCCAAGTCGGTTTAAACCAATTTACACATCCTCTGGCATTGATCAATTTAAGGAGGAAGTTGCAAAAGATTTCCCTCTGCATAACTTGCTTCCTAAATATATTGCTTGCAACATATCAACATTCTGTACTGGATAGCAATATATCTGTCTCCCTCTTTTAAAGAGCAGGGGGGAAAATTGGATTTTTCTTTTTCCAAAAGTGAACTTAGGGAGTGCAAAGGCTCAGCGGTTAAGATGCTGGAAAGCTGACAGCCCGAGTTTGAAACCCGAGTGCCGTGTGATGGGGTGAGCTCCCGCTCTTTGCCCCAGCTCCTGCCAACCTCGCGTCTTGAAAGCACGCAAATGCGAGTAAATAAATAGCTACCACTTTAGTGGGAAGCTGAGAGCGTTCTGGCTGCCTTCGATGTACAGCATAGCCATGCTGGACAGATGACCGTGGAAAGGCTCTTCAGAAAATGCTGGCTGCTGGGCTAAGAAACAGACATGAGTAACGGCCGCTAGAGTCGGACACGCCTGGAGAAAGAAATTGGATCTTTCTTTTCAAAATCTGAGCCTAGAGGGGGGGGAAACAGATGGAAGCAACTTAGTCCAAAATAAAAATCGAATGAGCAGGAAATGGGTTAGACATGATTTGCAGGCAGGGGCACTGGGAAAGCAGAGGAGCCAGGGGTCCCAAGGGACCATACCAGACATCCCACCCTGCCCTTGTCCTGGGCATTTGGCATGCCTGGAGCACAGGGCGAGAAAGAGACAAGGTGCACTCCTTTTGATAATAATAGATTTGACAGTAAAAACCTGTACTGAATATCTCTGGATAGTGAGATGGACACTATATAAATTAAATAAATAGATAACCAAGCGCTTCTCAATATTTTTGCTGCTTGGGATATTAATATTGGAAGAGAATGAATAGTGTCTTCTAGATGTGTTAGAATATACTCACCAGTGTGGCATTGACAATGGACAAAGATGATAGGAGTTGATTTTAACAGGTTTCTCTAACCTTGCCAAGACTTTGCTGCCCAAAGTTCATACCACACCTAATCACCCCAAGCAGAGAGAGAAAAACCTTTAGGAGGAGTCTAAAGAATAGAACAATGCCTCCCGTCATTATTGTTCTACCCCCCTCCTTCTGGCTTCTGGACCTTTCCAGTCTGAAACGATAGCAAAGCGTTGCCCACTTTTTCTCCAGGTATCGTTGTGAACACTTCTGTAGACACCCTCACCATCTCAGGTCTTCGGCCTTCAAGGATGTACAGCCTCCATCTCATGGCCTCTACAATGGTTGGGAGCACCAACGGGACCAGTCTTGTGATCACCACCAAGGACATGGGTAAGGGCAATCCTGGCAGTCGGGGGTTGGGAAAGTTAACTGGGGCCATGGAAATGGAAAGCAAAAACTATTAGGCTTGTAAGTCAATAAGCTATTTTGAGAGTGCAGGATTTTTCTAGAGGTGTAAAGGATGCAAGTAGTCCTTGACTTACAACTACAGATGGGACCGTATCTTGGTCGTTGAGCAAAGCAATTGTTACATGACCATTTTTCTCAAAGACTGCTATCCCAGGCACTCCTGGTTGTGGCTGTTAAACAATCTTGCAGGTGGATTTGCAGAGTGCCAGATAAGGAGTGTGGAGTTATCTCAGGAGGTGTGGGAGATGCTCTGGGGGGGTCCAGCACAAGGCGCATATGAGTTGGGGGTACCGAGTGAGGTGCAAAGCCTCAGCCACCCCAGCCTGACCCCGCAGTACAGCACTCGGCGGTGGCAGCGCCGGGGGTGGGCCTGAAGTAGAGGCCCGGGGCCTTCCGCAGTCTTGGCCATTTGCCGCCACCTCCAGCATTCTCACGGCGCTTCGGACGCCTCATTCTCCAAACTGAGCAAAGCTTGGAGAATCTGGCTGGGATTGCTGAAGGCCCTGCTTCAACCCCAGCCTGACGCTGCCAAGTGCCATGGGGCGGGGGGGGGGGAGACAGGGGGCAGTGGCAAGGCCCCTGCAGTCATAAATGTGGGCAGGCTGCCAAGCACCCAAATTTTGTTCACATGTCCAGGGAGTGCTGCAGTGCTGGACAAATGGTTTTAACTCAAGGACTACCTGTACGTCAGCCCTGCAAGGTAGACTAGAGTCTAAGGAATCAGTGCCACTTAGGTAGGTATTACTTTTACTGTAACAGCTCTGGGAACAGAATCCTGCAGGTCTGAGTGTTTTCCTTCCCGAGACATTTTCTCATTGCTTTTTTTTTGGCCCTGGCTCAGCCCCCATTATCTGACTGGTAGCAGTTCTGCCTCTTGTCCTTCACAGCCATTCCTTTTGCTCTCTACAGCAGTGTTTCTTTGTATATATTTCTATTAATTTATCAAAATATAAAATACAGATAGACAAAGAAAAATGAAAATAATGGGAAAAGGGGGGAGGAAAAGGGGGAAAGTGTAAGGTAAAAGGGGAAAGAGGGAGGGGAAAAAAGAAAAGCATTGACCTCCAACTCTTTTTGGGACAATAGAATCAGGTAATAACATACACCTCAACTTTTTACTTACAGGTCATAATATATACTAGCCATTTCTATGTCAACCTATCTAGTCAGTAAAACCCAAAATCAAAGTTTCTTTTTTTTTCCACACCACCTCACAGGTCCGCAAAAATCAAATTTATTTGCCAGATATTGAAGATAGCAATAGCAATAGCACTCAGACTTATATACTGCTTCACAGTGCTTTACAGCCCTCGGTTACTTGCAGAAACTAAAAACAGTGTCACGTTATTTTTTTATTTGTTAAAAAAAATAGGACTTTTTAATGAAAAAACATTTGTATTAATATCTAAGGGGTTTAACATTGTTATTTGTATTTTATTCACTAGCTAAATATTCTACAAATGCACAATTTTAATTTTTAATACAGTAAATATTGATAAATATAACTGGTACAGACAAAAGATCCTTCTGGGATCCCTCATAATTTTTAAAAGCGAGAAGGGGTCCTGAGAGAAAAACATTTAAGAAAAACTGATATACAAAATGGTTGGCTAAAGATGGCTCACTGTTCTGATTCAGTGCCTCTTAATAATGCCCCTGCTTCCTCCCTGGCACGTGTGCCAGGCTCACATGACCACGGTGTCAAACGCAGCCTGATTCCCCCGTTCTCCTGGTGCTTTTCAGCAAGGAGTCTCCAAATGTGGCCACTTTCAGACTGGCTGGCTGGCGAATTGAAGTCCCTACGTCTCCAAGTGGCCAAGTTTGGAGATCCTTGCTTTTGAGAAATTTTGGGAGGCATCAGAAATTCACAAGACTGAATCTACTCATCCTTTTGTCTTGAAGAGTACTTTTATATTGCTGTTCTTACTGTGAAAGAAACAAGCAAAGGCCTTAGGAAAGGCAAACAAGATTAATTTTTCCCCCTGGCCATCTCAAAGATACAGCATCCTTGAAGGGTTACGGAATTTTTTCCTAGCTGTTCTCTGAGAACTCTCGGCCTCAAAGGAAGGGTTAGTTGGGGCCAGTTCCTTTGGGCCTTCCTACTTACATCCATCAGTTGTTCTAAGCCCATCTGTGTAAGTACAAGTAGTCCTTGACTTACAATTCGTTTAGTAACTGTTCAAAGTTACAACGGCACTAAAAATGACTTATGACCATTTTTCATGACTGTAGCAGTCTCCTCACACTTATGTGATCAAAATCGAGACAACTGGCAACTGGCTGATATTTATGATGGTTGAGGGTCCCGGGGCCACGTGATCTCCTTTTGCGACCTTCTGACAAGCCAAGTCAATGGGGGAAGCCAGATTCAGTTAACAACCAGGTTACTAACTTAACAATGATTCACTAAACACTCACCAACTGTGGCAAAGAAGGTTGTAAAATGGAGCGAAACTCACTTAAGAACTGTTTCACGTAGCAACATAAATACTGGGCTCAATTGTGGTCATGAGTCAAGGACTACCTGTAAAGGCCAAATTGCACAACCTCCTTCTTCCTTTTAGGAACAATTCTGCCTGCATGAATTAGCTCCACATGCATTTTTTACACCTACAAATTATCAGTTGATGATGTACTATGTCAGGACCCACCCCAATCCACATCTTAGGAAAGAAAGAGCTCTTGAACCAGGAATTGTCCAAAAGGAGCTT
Organism: Vipera berus; assembly: GCF_964194415.1. NCBI lineage: Eukaryota > Metazoa > Chordata > Lepidosauria > Squamata > Viperidae > Vipera > Vipera berus. The sequence goes on along the minus strand of NC_138212.1, from coordinate 24,949,798 downwards.
TTACTAAAACATGATTGGTCATAGGAATACTAGACAGGATCTGAAACTGTGTTACAGTTTGGTACTTTTAAAGAGTCCACCAAGTCAAACCCCTCCCCTCAAACCATCTGGTCAGTCCCAGATCAATGAAAATTCAGGTGTCAAACCCTTCCATGGGAAAGAGGGATTCTAATCGGAGATACAAACCAGATCTCTCCCCCCCCCCTTCCTTTGTTGTTCTCAGTTCAAAGGTTCTTCCCCTGGTCTTTGAAGACAGCCTCCCGGCAGGCTGAATAAACAATCCTTGCACCTATTAACATCTTCTCTTCTCCTCCTTGGAAAAATGGCAGAATCCAGGGAGAGGCATAAGATTTTATAACATGCATATAGAGAATTATGAATGGGATATAAATGGATTCTGACATATTAGTTCATTTTTACTTTGGCCAAAGAGCAGATGACACGACAATGCAGCCAATTGGCCCTGGGCACACACTCTCTGAACAGGGCCCACAACAGTGTTCCACTTTAGTTCCATGTGGCCACTAATCCACCCATATCCAACCCCTTGCTCTCTCTTCCAGAATACCTGGACATCACCATTGTGTACTTACTCATTGGGCTGCTCTTGGCCATGATAATTGGCATGGTCATCTGCTTTCAGAAGAGGAAAAGGTACGTGGAGGAGCAAGTCAGAAGCTGCAGAGCGTTGCTTTGGCACCCGAGTTTGGACTCCCACCGGCAAGGGCAGGGGACAGCAGAGAGGCTTAGCCAGAGACAGAGGCGAAGCAGGAGAAAAGTCCTAGGGCAGCGGAGGAGGAGGGAGGGCAAAGACCATACCTGCATAAGACCTTTGCACACCTTTGGATGCGAAGGTGGCAGGTGGCAGGAGAGAGGACGGGGCCGGTCCTTCTTTCACGGAGAGTGAGATGGCATGCCGGAACTTCACTCCCACATCCTCTCTAGGGGTTTTGGTCAACCCAGGCCGGAACCTTTCCCCGTTTTATGGGGTACGCTTGGGGGGTTAGCCAAGTCCAGGAAGGAAAGGCTAACAGCATGGGAGAAGGCAGGGGGGCTTGATGTCGTTTCCTTCAAACTGAGATCTCCTCCTTTTGACATCCAGTCATGAAAGAAGGCCAGGAGGAGTTTAGGAGAGACTCCAATAAAGAGGGGGAACTGGTGCCACGATTTGTGGGGAGCACTCTGCCACTTTTCAAGAATTTACTTATCTGAAAGCTAAATAAAATTTTAAAAAAATGCCAGTGGGAAACAAAAGAATACTTACCAAATCGCAGGTCGTATGAAGGACCCAGAATGTGTAAAGACCCCAGACTCACTCGGTCACATAGACACACAGATCCCACTTTTATGACTTTATGTGTAACTCAAGACAGCAAACACACCAAATACCCCTCCCTCCTCCTATTTTCCCCACAACAAAAGCCGTGGGGGCTGGGCTGAGGGATCCGACTGTGGGAGAGAGAGATAAATGATGATATATAGATGATGCTATAGATCAGAGGTGGGGAACCGTGGCCCTTTTATGACTTGTGGACTTCCAGAAGTATATAGAATACTTGCAATTCTGGGAGTTGCACAAGTCACAAAAGGGCCAGAGTTCCCCACACCTCATATAGATGATGATATAGAGATACAGATAGAGTGTGTGTGTTGTAGATTGTGTGAAGGCAAGATCACAAACTTGTGTGAGTTTGTATATATGTGTAACAGAATTTCCCTCCTAAGTAGCTGCTTGTCCTGAAAGAAAATTCCCCGACCCATGTTCCAGATACCCAGTGCTGATGTGTTGTGTTGAGAGGTTGTGTTGATTCGCATATTAGACAGGAGCAGAACAGGGAATGGCCAATATCCAGGTGTAGAGCTTGACTCCTCTCAGGCCATCAGAGCTCGAGACTAACCAGGTGCTTCTCCCTCCCTCCCTCCCTCCCTCCCTCTGCGCCCCCCAACTCGCCCCCAGGATGAAGATGCAGTTCTGGCCCAGCGTCCCTGACCCGGCCAACAGCAGCCTGGGCAAATGGGCCCCCGCCGTCCTGCAGGAGGTAAGCCTGGAAGCCAGAGAGACAGGCAGCTGCTCTTCCTTCCCCTCCAGCTGCTGCTTTATGAACCTTCCACCCAACCAGATGTGTCAGCACCACTGCAGGAGCGACGCTGCCCATCTTCATTTGCTGGATTTGCAAAATATGCGTGTCCTGATCGACAGCTCAATTAACCCCCTTTCCTCGGTTCATACAACACATTGAGCCACAAACTAATTACCTGAGCTGCATTCATACAAAATACTGGGCCAAAATGCATTGATTATCATTCAGTGCTAATGAGCTTTGCATACAGAGATAATAAGGGTATCCAGATACAGCCCAGACCAGTTGCAAAGCAGAGCTTGCGTAGGCTAAGGGAGCTTTATTTCCATTTATTTACGCATTTCTCTCCAACCTTTTCTCGGGAGGTTAAGTGGAGTCCTTTCCTTTTACTCTTACCATGACCACATGATGCAGTGCAACTGAGTCTCAGCTTCAGCAAGAACTGGGGTCTCCCCAGAGCCATTCCAGGGAACCCCATTTCTTGAAGACTGCTTGCTGGCAGCCAGAGTGCAAGGTAGTGGCCACAACTGGGACCAATCCTGAGGTTGCTAAGTGGAAAATCATGTGACCATGACAGACCTATGACCTGATTTCCTGTTTGGTCGCTAAGTGAAACATTACATGACCACAACTTATGGTTTTATGTTATGACCCAAGTGGCCAAGGCAAGGCAGGCCTCTAAAGAGTTCTTTATTTCTCTTAAACAGTGTTCCAGCCAGTGGCCCTCCACCCACACGCTACCTTGAAGGCAGCCACCCTCAGTCCCCCTGTAGTAGCAAAAAAGCCCCCAGAGTAGGAGCCCGCTCACAGGGCAAGGTCCAGGGTCCCAAGTCCCATCCTCCAGGCAGGTCCAGGCACAAGAGCTGGGCGGTCCTCAGGGCAAGAAGCAGGTCCCAGAGAAGCAGCAGTTCCCAGGCCCCAAGGAAGCAAAGGCCAAACGGAGCCACAGGAGGAGGGCGAGGCTGAAGAGCCATCTTCCAAGCGAGCTAAGGCAAACAGCAACAGGCCCACGTCGAAGCCGGGGCAGGGTAAGCCAAAGCAAACAGCTGTTCCTGGCAAAGACTAGCTCTCCTGCCTTCTCCTTGGAAGTTACTCCACTCCAGGAGGAGGAAGGGTGGGGCGACCTCCTCCAGAGTAGCCTTGCAGCTCTTCTCTGGGCTTGCCTCTGCTCCGCTCTCCTTGCCCTTGGATCAGTGGGGGAGGCAGCTGTTCCTTGGCACCACTGCCGCAGCAATCCTCCCGTGTCGATTTATTTATTTATTTATTTATTTTTAGGACTTATATGCCGCCCTATCTCCCGAAGGACTCAGGGCGGCTAACAACAATAAAAACAACAATACAAAAGTTAAAAGAGATTAAATAAACAGCCCCAAAATAAATTAATTAAACAATTTAAAAATTAAAACATTTTAAAAAACCCGTCATCAATCCAGGTCAGCCTGATGAAAAAGGAAAGTTTTGAGGTCGCGGCGAAAGGACCGGAGATCCGGGGCCATCCGGAGCTCAAGGGGGAGTTGGTTCCACAGGGCTGGCGCTCCCACAGAGAAGGCAGGCAGGCAGGCAGCTCTCCGTCCGGTCGAGCACTGAGACAGCCTGGCTTGCCTTCCCCATCGGGCGCTCCCAGCTCCAACCCTTCCTCCTCTGAACCGGCCTCTGAGGGGGCCATGACATTTTATGTATTTGCTTGTTTGTGTCCCACCTTCATTATTTTTACAAATAATTCCAGGTGAGGAGCACACCTGAGACTCCTTCCTCCTCAGATTTCCCCCATCACAGCAACCTTGTGAGGTGGGTTGGGCTGAGAGGGAGGGACTGGCCCAAAGTCACCCAGCCGGCATTCATGGCTAAGGCGGGACCAGAACTCCCCGTCTCCCTCTTTCTCGCCTGCTACGTTCATCACTAGATCAAACTGGCTTTTATTTCTCCATTCTCTGTTAACTTTGCTTCTGGCGACCTAGTTGTGAAGCAGCCAAATGGCCATCAGGTGAGTACGAGGGCAGGTCACGGAACTATTTTTCCCCACTGTTGTAACTTCAGTCAGTCACTAAATAAGGCAGTCAGTAAGTAGGCAAGGACTGCCTGTAAAGCCTCCCTGCCCCATGATAGTCTACCTCTAAATGAAGACGCTAGAAATGATCACCCCCAGCAGAACCTGTCTAAGGACGGGACCACCCCCCACCCCATTTGCACTCAACCAGAAGTAGCTTCCCTTAGGGGCCACCTGGCCGTCCTTAACTCTCCCTTCTCCTCCTGCCTTTTTGCCACAGGAGACCCTGCAGGCCCCCAAGCCGTGCAAGCTCAGCCCCGTCATCGTGTCTGCCATCCTCGTGATTGAAGCCGATGAGAAGAAGTGCCTCTCCTGTGGGAAGAGCGAGCCCGGCCCGGCCACGGAGGACAGCCCGGCAGCCCTCTCCGACTCTGGTGCCCGCAAAGCCAAGGGAGCTGCGCCCACCGGGGGCTCAAGGCCAACCTCCTACAAGAATAACCCAGAGCCTGTTCAGTATGCCAAGGTCCTGGGGGGCAGCTATCACAGCCAGCAAGAAGCCTCGCCCACCATCTACATCCGCTCCAGCTCCAGGCAGCCTCTGCTCCGCAGCCTGACCCCCAGCCCAAAGCCCTACAAGAACCTGTGGTTCCACAGTGACCCGCCCGAGCGAGCGGCACCCTCCAGCCTCCAAGAGGAGACGGTTTTCTTGGATGGGGCCCTGCTGGATTTCCCACTGCTTCAGGGCCTGAAAATTGATGGGGATGAAGACCTCTGCAACTTCCGAAGGCTGTAAGGACCCGGCTGGTGTCCCAGGGGGGCTGCAAGGGGAGCGGCCTTCTCTTTTTTCTCCTCCCTTCTCCCCCCTGAGAGATCTGGCCAGCCATTATTTTCTCTTTTAGACTATGTCCTTATATAGACTATGTCCTCCTGGCCAGGAAGGTGGGAAAGATAGGCCATGTTCCCAGGGCAGAGTCACAATTCTCCAGACTCAGAAGCAGCCGCGCTTTCCTTTAAATCAGGGGTCTCCAAACTTGGCAACTTTTAAGACTCGTGGACTTCAACTCCCAGAATTCCTCAGCCAGCCAAGAAGTTGAAGTCCATGAGTCTTAAAAGTTGCCAAGTTTGGAGCAGAATGGTTTAGATGAGCAGAAGGCAATCTCGGGGAGGGTGTGTATATTGGATTTTCACTTCCGTTTCTGCTCCAGAAGCTGCCAGCGGCATTGAGATGACCTGACGGCATCTCCAGGGATGGGAAGCAGCCTACTTGGAGGGAGGTGCTAGGAAGTTCGAAGATTAGGTAAAAATTAGGTGCCTTAACACATTTAACATTTCTGCACCTTCAGAATACAAACACTGCACCCCTCGCCATCTGCAGGGTGTGTCTCATGGTGCTGCAAGAGCTGTAGATGCAGCCCAATAGCTGTAACTTCCCCCCACCACCACTTTTGCATCATCTTTTTGCCACTGTTAGGCCTGTTCAGTCCTGCCGAGAATCATCTGTTCTCATGACTTCTGCTCTGATCGGAATAGAGGGGCCACAGCCCTTGTTTCAAGGCTCTAGAATGGACATCCTCCTTCCCGGCGGCTTCTTTTGACACTGATATACAAAGTTTGTTGGTCACAACAGCTGTCTGCCGGATCTCCATGTTTCCTGATTATCTGGACTGCACCACTAACATCCCTCAGCTGCCAGAGGTGGTGCTGTGTTCATTCCAAAACCACCACTTTCCACCAAATTTTGACTTTTCTCTTACATGTTGCAGGATTTCTTAGGTGTGCCTGGAACACTCATACTCCTGCTAAGCTCACCCTGGCCTTGACTTGGTCCTTGAGCACATACAGATCATTCCATTTCTTCCTCAAGCTTTAATGGACTATGTGTGCATGAATCTTTAAAAGAAAAAGAAAAATCAAAGCATCTTCAATTTCTGCACCAAAGTAGCATGAACCCATATTGGGAGAGTCTACAAGGGACACGGTGGCTCAGTGGGTTAGGACGCTGAGCTTGTCGATCAGAGGATCGGCAGTTTGGCAGGTCGAATCCCGAGTGCCGCGTAACAGAGTGAGCGCCTGTTACTTGTCCCAGCTTCTGCCAACCTAGCAGTTCGAAAGGACATAAAAATGCAAGTAGAAAAATAGGGACCACTACGGTGCGAAGGTAACAGTGTTCCATGCGCCTTTAGCATCTAGTCATGCCGGCCACATGACCACGGAGACGTCCTCGGACAAGCGCTGGCTCTTCGGCTTTGAAACGGAGATGAGCACCGGCCCCTAGAGTCAGAAACGACTAGCACGCATGTGCGGAGGAACCTTTACCTTTACCTTTTCAAGGAAGGAACTGCCAAAATGGATCCATCTGCAAGTATACTTACTTCTGCAGCTGCTCCTCCCATCCCTAAAATTCTTGGAGGGTAATTTTTTATCACTTCCAAGATGTGTGGAATCCTTGGTGCTGTCTGACCTTGGTTGTTTACCTGCAGATCTTTCCTTACTCAACTAAGTTAGCTCCTCGGTGCTAGTGATTGTGAGGTTTGTTTATCTCTCTGTTTATATTTTATTCAGCCAATAGAAAAGGCTAACAAGGAAACAAAAAAAAACAGAACACATCTTCACTAACAGCCAACACCCAAATAAGTAGGTATTAACCTCAAACAAACAACCAAGCGAAAAAAAACGCGGGACACGGTGGCTCAGTGGGTTAGGATGCTGAGCTTGTCGATCAGAAGATCGGCAGTTTGGCGGGTCAAATCCCGAGTGCCGCATAACAGAGTGAGTGCCTGTTACTCATCCCAGCTTCTGCCAACCTAGCAGTTCGAAAGCACGTAAAAATGCAAGTAGAAAAATAGGGACCACTCGGGTGGAAAGGTAACAGCGTTCCGTGCGCCTTTGGCGTCTAGTCATGCCGGCCACATGACCACGGAGACGTCCTCGGACAAGCGCTGGCTCTTCGGGTTTGAAACGGAGATGAGCACCGGCCCCTAGAGTCGGAAACGACTAGCACGCATGTGCGGGGGAACCTTTACCTTTAATCAAGGAACTACCCAGGAGAAAAACTACACCACCATCAACACTGGCAGTACAAACTACTGTATACCAACAGGGAGCAAATCACACATTCACGAGCACTGGTGATGCTACCCAGTTGGGAAATGTCTGCAGGCAAATAAGGCAGCTCAGAGAGTACCAAGGACTCCACAGTTCAACCTTGAGCTACAAATTCTATTGATACCTCCAGTATTTACCGAACTCCCCAATCTGGTATCCCAAGACAGAGCAGAGTTCAGCAACCTGGGCAGGAAGGCCCATGTCTCCATTACTCAGAACTCTGGCACCATTTTGGCTACTGATTGAGTCAGTGAAGGTCTTCTGCCATCCAGGACCATCTCCTAAACTGCCAACTGTCCACAGAAGAAGTCTTTCAGCTGTTGAAACGATGTAGATGCTTGTGGAGAAGCACCAGCTGAGGAAGAGCCACAGCTCAGTATGGGATATAAAGGGAAGAGTAGAAGGAAGTCACGGGCATGAAGGAGGGTGAGAAAGAAGCAGCCGTTTCCTGGTCAACCTACGGCTGTTCTTAGGATGGTCTTTGGACTGACTTGTAACGAGGACTCAGTGAAAGACACGGGACTTGTGCTGGTGAACGGCTGCAAGAGGAAACCAGGGAACCTAAAGAGAAGACTCATTTGGAGAGCTCCCTCATTCCTTCAAAACGCTTTTTCCACAACTGCTGCTATTATTTATCATGTATATAAAACACTGTACATTAAAGGTGCTCTTGTATTGCCCTCATCTGAGCTCTGAGGAAAACTCCTTATTTTCTTCCCGCCTCGTAGCCAGAAATTAGCTAACATATCGCTGATTTACATAAATTTGCATGGCTGCTCATATCATCATGGTGACCTTGGGCAACAAAACATGTAAAATATCAACCACAAGAACCAATCGATATACAAAGCCTAAAACAGTGTTCCCCGACCTTTCTGAATTTGCGGACCTGCGGGCGGGGGGAGTGGGGTGGGAGAGAGGAAAGGAAATGGTTCCACGCAAGCAGCAGGCGTGTGTGCTCACACATGCAACTCTATTGGCATGAGCGGAGGGCACACACATGCACACGTGAAGTCCCATTTGTCCACCGCCAGGTGCTTGCACAAATGGAGCATCCTGTGTGCAAGACTGGCCCGCAGCTTGTGTAAATGGAACTGCGTTCGTGAGCACACATGCCTGCCACTTGCAGGGCCCGGTCCCAAATGGGGTGGGGTCCCCTGGCCTAAAAAGACCACCAAGGAAAAAACAAATCCAATGATTTAAAAGTGCCCCACAGATTCTAGCTACTGTTCCCATTCCCACGTGGCGAGCAGAACCGGGTCTTTAAAGCTTGTCCGAAGACTCAGCAGGCCGAGACCAAAGTAGGAGTCAGGGTTACGGTGTCCTGAAAGGGACAGGGATTGCAACAGGCAAGGCTTGTTTTCTGGTCCCTTTTTAACTGTCAGGAACCTGACACGTGTGTTAAAGGGGACACACCAGTATTTACCAGCACCCAACGATTAAGAAATATAAAGAAATAAATACATTCTCAATTTGCCAATAAATGTGTGAAGGAGGTTCATATTTTTTAGGTATGCTGCCCAGAACACAAGCTTCATCCTGCAAAAAATTCCATTGCAATTCAGTATACTTCTATTTCATCCTCCATATTTTTAGCCACTGTATCTTCAAACCTACTACTATATTAGCCAGGCCAACTCTTAGTTTCCTAACTCTTTTTGCAATTTGGAGTGCAAGTACTTTTATGCTTTCCATTTGGTCTGCAGTCATCAGTTAAATCTGCACCTTATTATCCGAGCTCCATTTAATCCCCTCCCTCCAGTTTCACCACTAGAGGGAGCTGCAGCCCTGCCGTTAAAACCTGCTTTACGATAAGTTGACTTGTATTTTTAGAGTTGAAAAGAATGTTTAATCATAAGCACTGCAGAAGAATCCTGTGTGTGTTTGGTTTCCTTGCAGAATATTTCTTCCCTGAGATACGAATTCCTGTAGCCCCAAAGAGAGGACTGTCCTGATAATGCTTTCAAATATTTATTTAAGTGAGGAACTCAGTCAGCTGGAGTGAACTCTGTGTTCAGCATCATCTTTTTGCTCCTTGAAGTATCCTTAGCAATCAATGCCTCCCCTCTCCAAAGCGATAGATCAGTCAACAAGTAGGATAGAAACCCAACTGGTTTATCTGTCTGTCTTACTGCTGTAGTAAATCTAGCCTTAAATCAGGAGCTTTACACAGAAGATGAGCCGTAGTAACCATAAGTAACAAAAACACCAGAAGAGTCTGATAATATGTCAATGGAGATTCTTAATCATTCAGATCACGGTTGTCCCAAAGGTGCTTTCTCCTTTGAAAACATTCCCTTCTCATCCAAGAAGTTTCTATATAAATCACCGGGACCCGACAGATTACATCCCAGAGTTCTGAAGGAGCTGGCAGATGTTATCTCAGAACCATTGCACCACATCTTCCACAAATCCTGGAGCACCAGGGAAGTACCAGAGGATTGGAAAAGGGATGGTGTGGTCCCCATCTTCAAGAAAGGGGGGAAAACAGATCCAGAAAACTACAGACCAATCAGTTTAACATCAATGCCTGGGAACATCCTAGAAAAGATAATCAAAAAACAGATCTGCGAACAACTAGAAGCAAACAAAGTTATAACTAGCAGCCATCATGAGTTTGTTAAAAACAGATCATGCCAAATCAATCTTATCTCGTTTTTCGATAAAGTAACTAAACTAGTAGACCAGTGAAATGCAGTGGACGTAGTATACTTAGATTTCAGTAAGGCATTTGACAAAGTAGACGACAACCTACTAATTCTCAAGCGAGAAAAAGGTGGAATAGACAACATCACCGCCAGATGGATCTGTAGCTGGCTGACAAACTGTACTCAACAAATAGTCCTCAACAGCACTACATCCACATGGCAAGAAGTAAGCAGTGGGGTGCCACAAGGTTCCGTCTTAGGGCCAGTACTCTTCAATATCTTCTTAATGACTTAGATCAGGGGTGAAACTTGCAATGTTATATGACGTGTCGCAACGTATCGTGACTTTTTTTCCATTGCTGCCAATGGGGTGGGCGCGGTTTTGCCATGACGCATCCGGCCCACAGGCCGGCAGTTTGCCACCCCTGAATTAGCTGAAGGAACTCAACAAATTTGCAGATGACACCAAGCTGTCAGGAGTAGCCAACACCCCAGAAGACAAACTCAGGATCCAAATATCTTGACAAACTCGAACAATGGGCCCTATCCAACAAAATGAGTTTCAATGTAGAGAAAAGCAAAGTCTTACACTTAGGCAGGAAAAACCAAAGGCATGAATACAGATTAGGCCAGATCTGGCTTAAAAACAGCAACTGTGAGAGAGACCTTGGAGTCCTAGTGGACGATCACTTGACTACGAGCCAGCAATGTGCAGCAGCAACCAAAAAAGCTAATGTAATCCTGGGTTGTATAAACAGAGGCAGAGAATCAAGTTCACGTGAACTATTAGTACCACTTTACAAAGCCCTAGTGAGACCACACCTGGAATACTGCAGCCAATTTTGGTCATCATATCACAAAAAAGATGTTGAGACTTTTGAAAAAATTCAGAGTAGAGCAATTAAGATGATCCAAGGCCTGGAAACTAAAACATACGAAGAACGGCTGCAGGACTTGGGTCTGGATAGTCTGAAGAAAAGAAGAAATAGGAGAGACATGATAGCAGTGTTCCAGTATCTGAGGGGCTGCCACAAGGCAGAGGGGGCCAGGTTGTTCACCAAAGCACCAGAAGGAAGGACGAGAAACAATGGTTGGAAACTGATCAAAGAGAGAAGCAACCTGGAACTAAGGAGAAACTTCCTGACAGTGAGGACAATCAACCAGTGGAACAGCTTGCCTCCAGAAATCATGTGTGCTCCATCACTGGAGATTTTTAAGAAAAGAGTAGACAATCATCTGTCCGAGATGGTGTAGGTTCTCCTGCTTGAGCAGGGGGCTGGACTAGAAGACCTCCAAGGTCCCTTCCAGCTCTATTCTATTCTATTCTATTCTATTCTATTCTATTCTATTCTATTCTATTCTATTCTATTCTATTCTATTCTATTCTATTCTATTCTATTCTATCCTATATTCTATTCCATTCCATTCCATTCCATTCCATTCCATATTCTGTTCTATTCTATCCCATAATTCTGTTCTATTCTTTTCTATTCTATTCTTATCATTATAAGAGAGCGCTTGGGGGAACCAGGGGTTTTGGTTCTGTATTGGTGCATGGGAATTTCAGATTCCGCTTGACTCTCCTGCATTCAGCCTCTGAATGGAGTATTTATTTATTTATTTATTTATTTTATTAGATTTATATACCGCCCCTCTCCCGAAGGACTCGGGGCGGTGTACAGGGCAATTAAAAAACTAACAACACACAAGGTATAAAAATTAAAATAAGATTAAATCAATAGCCCTAAGTAATAAATACATTCTAAAATTTAAAAATTTTTAAAATTTAAACTCTAAAATCCAATCCCTCAGTCCAGGCCGGCAAGTTCAAATAGCCAGGTCTTCAGGTCGCGGCGAAACGAGCGAAGATCGGGAGCCATCCGGAGCTCAACTGGAAGCTGGTTCCAGAGGGCAGGCGCGCCCACAGAGAATGCTCTCCCCCTGGGGGCCGCCAGTCGACATTCCTTGACCGGCGGTACCCTGAGGAGGCCCTCTCTGTGGGAGCGCACAGGACGATGGGAGGTTAACGCCGGCAAGAGGTGCTCCCGTAAATAACCTGGACCCATGCCATTTAGGGCTTTATAGGTCATCACCAGCACCTTGAATCTCACCCGGAAGACAACTGGAAGCCAATGCAGCTCGCGGAGCAGAGGTGTTACATGGGAGTATCGGGAAACACCCATCACAACTCACGCGGCCGCATTCTGCACCAGCTGGAGCCTCCGAGTGGTATTCAAGGGCAGCCCCATGTAGAGAGCGTTGCAGTAGTCTATCCGAGAGGTCACGAGCACATGAGTGACTGTGCGTAAGGCGTCCCGGTCCAAATAGGGCCACAACTGGCGCACCAGGCGAACCTGGGCAAAAGCCCCCCTGGTCACAGCTCCTATATGATCTTCAAAATTGAGCTGTGTAAAAGTGCCTTTCGCTTCAAATGGAGTTGAGAGTCTCACTTCCCTAAAGGGATCAGACTGGGGCAGGCCTGACATTAGGCGGCATCTGCAATTGTGGTCAACCCAGAGAGGGCATCACCTCTACCGTGGGGTTGTGCATACGATGTTGGCTCCAGGCAGTGACCAGGAGGAAGGCAAATGCTGAGGGGAGGCCTCATCTAAAGCCCCCCCCAGGGACTGTGGTCGGAAGCTCAGCCCAGGATCAGGCCCTTTGTGAAGGTGCTGGGGGGGGCTGCATTAGTGTTTATATGTGTGTGTGTGTGTGTGAGAGAGAGAGAGAGAGAGAGACAGACAGACAGACAGACAGACAGAGAATGCTACTGCCTACCCACCCAGCCTGCCCGCCAGCATCTTCCTGGGCTGAGTGTCCCGCCAGTCACTGCGGGACACTCAGTCACTGCCACCAGGGGGTGCGAGCACGTGGTGGAGGCAAAAAGTCCTAGACCCCTTTGTGGTTTCCTGCTGCTCCAATAGTGCCAATTTGCTTGCACGACAAGCCCACCACTCTGAGAACTAAAATCTGTTAGCACCTTCTTTACCTGATGCCATATTGGTGGCCGCCGAATTAAACTTGGAACAGTTGCCAGCCCACAGTCACCATGCCTGTTTCTCCCCCCCCTCCCCCCCCGCGCCTTCCCGGAATCTTGTCTCAGACAAGGATTTCAAATCAGAGAGATTCTTCATTTATTGTAGGAACAAATTCTGTAGACAAAAATTGTACAAAACTACCGTACATTTGTTTCAAGACTTTCCCTCCAGCAAACCTTGCTGGGCCTGTTTCATTTGAGTCTTTTCTCCGATCCAGGAGAGTTTCTCGTTGGCTGCAAATGAAGCTTCTGTCTCACTTATAAGCACTACAAAGAGGAGAAAGTCTTGTCATTGTACAAGGAATGAAAAAAGACGGAAGGTTTGTTGAATTCAAAGGCAGGTGAACATGTCTATTTAGAGCACTCTGGGAAGGAGCAGTGAGGGGATGTGGAAGCAGACCGCTGCTTAATCTCGGGGAAGAGCTTGTGCTGGAATGCCTGGTTTGTTCTGTGCTGAATAGACTGCACTTCAGGAGAAGAGACTACGGGTAGCCCGGGGTTAAAGTCCCTGGACTGGAGCAAGGAGCAAACCTGCTCCCTTTTACACCGTGAAGATGTTACCTTGCCAGGCAATGAAATGTCTGCAAGAAAACTGAGCTCAGAGAGCACCAAAGACCCCACAAGACTGCACTTCCTTTAAGTTGGCTCGTTTTTACATAAATGGACACATTCATTCACTGCAGTAAACTAAAATAAATCGGTTGTATAAACTTCATTATTCTTTCTTCTCTCCAGCGGTTTGATTAAAGTGTTTATCAATGCAAGTTAATTACCTTCTTGGATGGCCCTCCTTTGGTCTTTGATATAACTTCCTCTTCCACAATCTCTGCAGTTTTCTGGGGGGGGGAAGGGAAAAGCACAAGCACTCAGGCCATGTCCGAGGCGATGTGGTCAGCCGGCAGAACAAAAAAAAAAGTGTAGATGGGAATACTCCACTCTTACCAGGCAGGAAGTTCTAACTTAGCATGACTTCAGAGTAGAGAAAGGAAACATCTCACCTCAGCTAACTACAAAGATGACAAAGGTCTGGAGAAAACAGTTTCTCGGGAAGAAAAGCCCTGGAAACATATTTGATAAAAGCAAACAGTCTTTTCCAAAGTTACTAAGCCGTCCACCCCATTAATACTGACCCACAGGCCATTCTGGGTGATGTATTTGTATACTGAAGCAGATCAGTTAGTGCTTTTGATACTGTTAATCTTACTTTGTAGTTGTGGTTTAGCTATGATAATCCAGCTCCTATGGTTAGTCTGCAGTGGATTTAAAAATTCTACACACCCCTTTTAAAACGCCAGATTTTTGAGATGCAAAAAATCATATCAAGATAACTCACTTCAGAATTTCCTCCACCTTTAACATAAGCTATAAGCAGTACAATTTGATTGAAAAATAAACTGAAATCTTTTAGGGGGGGAAATAAAAATACAAAAACCTTATAATAATATGTCCCAAGGTGCTATTTCAAATGGAACTAGGACTTTGTTTTTCCTTGAAGATGTTTTGTTTCTCATCCAAGAAGAAAAATGCCTTTAAGCAAAAACCAAGAACGTCCAGTTGCCTTTTCAGAAAGCACTTCTGCGGCCCGGTTCCGAAGGGGCCAAGGCCCGGGGGTTGGAGATCCTGTTTCCAATGTCCTCCCAACTCCCCCAACGGCAGTACAGGAAGTCCTGTACTGTGACCAGAATTTCTGTCACTAAGAATGGTGGTCGCTGGGTGAGTCACAGCCAATCTTATGATATTTTTGCCACAGTTGTTAAGCGAATCACTTCATTTGTTAAATGAACCACATGGTCATTAAGTGAATCTGGCTTCCCCCGTTGACTTTGCTTGTGGGAAGCTGGCTGGGAAGGTCGCAAAGATCAGTCACGTGACCGAGGATGCGGCAACCATTGAAAGCGCCTGAATTCTGATCACATGACTATGGATGGGGATGCTTAACATGATTATCAGTGCGAGGACTGGTCAAAAGTCACTTTTTTCAGTAGCACTGTAACTTCAAATGGTCGCTAAATGAATAGCTGTAAATTGAGGACTATCTGCTTAGCAACCTGACAGTCCTGGGGGCTGAATGGATGATGCTGTCGTTTGATGTCGAATCCATCGGATCCGGTCCCCTTGCAGCAGAACGCCAAGCCAAAGCTGGCTCACGCCCCAAAGGTGGAGAGGGAACGTCCAGGCCCTGTGGGCAGCTCTGAAGACCCACTACAGCTCTTTAGGGCAGAGGTGTCCACGCTGGCTGGAGAATTCTGGGAAATGAGCTCCCCTGGTCTTAGAGTCGCCAAGGTCGGACACCCCTGCTTTTGGGGGGAGAGGCTGCTTATGCATGCCCCAAGAGACACCCCCCCTTACCTGGTCCACCGGCAATTCAACCTGCGTGTCTTCGTCTTCTCCTATTTCCTGCGCATCCGCCATCTCCTGCCTTGCCCCTCTCCTTTTATAAACGCTTTCATCTTCTGAAGAAAAAATAAAACACAGGGCAACATGAGATCCCTAGTGAATAACGTGCCCTACCCGTAGCGGTTTCCCTCCTTGCGCTTTGAACGCTCCAGACCCAGACGGTGCCTAACAATTAGCTTTCGTCCCTCTTTTGATGCAGGGCATATATATCGTGTGAGGTCCTTGGTGGTTGGCGGTTTTCATGACCCAGACTAGGGAACACAATCGGTGTTGCATTGACATCCAAGCTCCAAATGCACTGATGATATTACAGTACCTGGTCGGGTCCTGAAATGTCTACAAAAACCCCCGCCAAGCTCAGAGAGCACCACGGACCCCTCAGTCCAACCCGGAGGTGCAAATATTCTCCTTTACCCAGCGTGCTGCTTTCTGACCAGCAGGACGCAGCGCCTGGCCGGTTGGTTTCCTCCCCGTTGGGATTGGCCCAGAAAGTTTCAATCTCTCACTCAGTCACGGGGCTCAAGTCTGAGATCTGCCATCAGAGGCTCCTGGGAGAGTGAAACGCTCCGAATTATTTTCTTTTGAGCCCCAAATCAAACTTGTGTCTGTTAATTCTTCTGCGCAAAACAATGAAGTAGTGACTTGAGCACCATAACTGAGCTGAGCTCACGTACACCAAGAGATTCTGGAGTGCCTCAAAGGCTCTCAACAAACAACACATTGTAGGTGTTAACCCAGAAGGTGCTTGCAATGCGTCTCGCATGCAACCTACCTCTGCATCACCATCCAGCTTCTTTTCCCTTTTTCCTCCCTTTCCCCAAAATCTCCCAAAGGCAGAAAAAAACAAATATATAAGTAGAGATGAAACCTGGATCAAAAACAGTTAACTATGAGAGGGATCTTGGAGTTCTAGCGGACAATCACTTAAATCCTTCGGGAAAGGGCGGTATATAAATGTAATAAAATAAAATAAATAAATAAAATAAATACGAGCCAGCAGGGTTTGGCAGCAGCCAAAAAAGCTATTGCAACCATTGGTTGCATAAACAGAGGGACGGTATCAAGATTAGTACTGCTTTATTAAATCTTAGTAAGACCACACTTGGAATACTGCATCCAGTTTTGGTCACTACATTATAAAAAAGATGTCGCGATTCTGGAAAGAGTGCAGAGAAGAGCAACTAAGATGATTAAGAGCCTGGAGACTAAAACCTATGAGGAACAGGATTTGGGCATGGCCATCCTAGAGAAAAGAAAGACTGGGGTGACATGATAGCACTGTTCCAATATTTCAGGACTGCCACAAAGGGGTCAACCTATTTTCTAAAGCACCACAGAAGGCAGGACAAGAAGCAAAGGATGGAAGCTAATCAAGGAGAGAAGCAACCTGGAACTAAGGAGAAATTTTCTGACAATGAGGACAATTAATCAGTGGAATGGCTTCACTGTAGAAGTTGTGAGTGCTTCATCACTGGAGGTTTTTAAGATGTGACTGGACAGCCATTTCTCCAGAACGGTAGAGTGTCTCCTGCTTGAGCAGGGGGCTGGACTAGAAGACCTCCAAGGTCCTTCCAACCCTATTATTCTGTATAAATTTCTATTTATAGGGTACAGCAGTTGAGTCAGTCCGTGAAGCGAATGCAGCTCACAAAAGCTGCTGCCTGTTAACCAAATGGGGTCATTGGCAAAGGGGCTTCAGATCCTTCTGACTGACATTTTACTGAAGCCATCCAAGGCTTTCGTTTGCCCAGCACAAAGCAGGCTGTGATTAAAACTCTTCCTCCTATCAAGCATGCTCCTGGTGCAGTGGCCAGGGCATGGCTGGCTGAGGAATTCTGGGAGTTGAAGTCTACACATCTTAAAATAAACAAGGTTGAGAAACACAGTAACTCTGTGGACAACTGACAAGGTTTTTGACAGCAAAACAGAAGAATTTTCTAGTCTTCTGAATTTGGGAAGCCCTGGACTTCCCATACAAACCTTCTGTTGTTTGTTTTCTCCAAGAATACCATCTGCTCTACACAAGCCACACAGGAGTCAACCACATTGCAGTGTGTCACTGTGTGCAAACTCAGCCTGTCAGATGTTTTAATAATAATTAAAGATTATCCCCCACGTGCAATCTGCCTGCTTAACATTCATTTCACAGCTCCCTCTGGAAAAAAATGCCTGACTGGTTGGCCCAGCATGATGGGCCTTGAAACTCCCCAGAGACCCTGGACTGTTGCCCCAGCCCATCCCTCCCAATTTCCTTGGACACTCCCATTGGTCAATGGAGTTGCCCAGTCCGATGCCCTCCAGGGGCAGCATGGCCAAAGTCGCTCACTATCACCACAGCACCCTTAGCCGTTATCGTGCCCACTCTCTCTAGGTGAGACATAGCTGCTTTTTCTTTTCCATTTATTTTTACCTTGGGTATAATAGTTGCCAGGGACCTGGCTCTCTTGTCCAACCTGGCTTGGCTTGGCATGGAAGACGGACGTTGCTTTGCCTTGGTGGGGATATTTCTTGGCTGGCTTGGGCTCAGAGGGACGGGGAGGGTCTCCCGCAGGCACAATCCCTGTGGAATGCACCCGCCAAAGTTTCGTCTGGAAGTGCAAGGAATGCTCATCAGGAACTTTCAGATGTAAGTCCTGGCCAGTTCAAATCATCACCAAACATCCCCAGCATTTCCTATTTCCATCCTCTGGAAGTCCCCCCTCCATCTCTCTTCATGCAGGGAAAAAAATCAATTCCCTGCAGAAAATATGCCACAGCTCCCCTGCTTTGGGATCTGTAGCAACTGGGAAAGTGGGGAGTCTCTGCTGTGAGATTTCAACTCCAGCCGGGTCAGGAAGGGTGACAAGGAATCCAAGCTTCATTTGATGGGAAGCCCCCTCCCCACACTTGCTCTAGGGAAGTATCATCTGGCCTTGGGATTTTAAGGCCCACTTCCCCAAAGCCAGATGTATGGAATCCACAAGGCCCAAAGAAGCGTGTCTGATTTTCACAAGGCTCTGTAGTTCGCAAAAGGCTAAATTATTACTACAGGTAATCCTCAACTTATGACCAACCACTTAGCAACCACTTGAAGTTAGGATGGGCCCCCAAACAGGTACTTAGGACCCAAATTGCTGCCCCCCCCATTTCCCCAGTCACATGATTGTATTTCGGTTGCTGAGCAACTGACCTGCCTTTATAACTGTTTGCAGCATCCTATGGTCACATAACCACTATTGACTTTTTTTTGCCACAAACTGATGTTGACTTTCAATTTCCATCAAAAAATGCCCATTGTGGACAATGGATCCACTTACCAACCACAAATTAACTTAAAAAAACAATACGATTCTATGAACAGCTGCCACAAAAATATAAAATCAGGCTGGTCACGTGATGACCCACTTAACAATGCAAAACCTTCTTTTAATAAAAAATATTAGAAGAAAAAAGCAAGACATTTGGAAAAATCAAAAGGGCAGCTGTGGCTACAAAATCAAAGTTCTGCCCCCTCCGTTTTAATGAGCCCTGTATTTTTAAGAAGGGTAGAACTTTGATTAGGCAATTGTAGCTGCTATCTTGACTTTCTGGACACCCACAAACTCCTGCAGATGCCCCTGCTGATTACAAGTTGAACACAAATCAGCACCCTGGGGTAGGTGTAAGGATTTTAGGTTATATTGATAAGAGCCCATTTTTGAAGTCTCAGGAAATAGTATTTCCACTTTATTTCCTACCAATCAGCTGAAGGCCTTAAGATGCAGGCAAGGCAACTTACTCAATTTTGCTTGGGCTTTCCAGTACACACAAGTGGTCCCACAATATTCATGAATTTAGTATACAGAGCCTTTTGTGGAGAAAAAAAACAATATTTTCCCCAAAATGTAATGTAATGTAGAGTTATTTCAGAATATGGAATCCTACTCTTAGCCAACGTGAAACATTAAATCCTGAACTTTTTTATTCAAGTCCAGTTTGGCAGACTAAACTCTCCAACTCTGCTGCTTCACTTTACCTGTTGCGCTGGCTCCAGGAGTGCCGAGTCGCTGGCTCTGTCTTCAGAGGCCACCTGGAGAGAATAGAAGTGAATAGAAATAACTAAACTCTCACGAAAGCAGGATGAAAACTCTGAAAACGAGCAGGAAAAAAGGTTGAAACAGAAGAGTGTCTCTTCTGAACAAGAAAAAAAAAAGATCACATCCGCATCCAGCTCTTGGGGGGTGCGGTGGGGGATTTTTATTTTTTGCCTCCTTTTGCTCTTTTAAAAAGACCGTGCTCCTCCAGCGCCAGAAGCCGCGCACCATCACCGTTCACCTGTGCGCCCCACCCCGATCCAAAGCCTCTCTTTCCCTTCCTTTGAAACAAACAACCCCCCCCCCCAAATCCTCCCTTCTGAATTACAATGAAAGAAAGCCAAGTTTTTTCTTTTGTGGTCTTTACATTTTTAAACTGCTAAAAAGAAGCAGGGAAGCAAACCATTGTGAGACACTCTTCTGTTTTAACCTTTCTCCCTTGTCATTTTTCGGAGTTTTCATCCTGCTTTCGTGAGAGGGCAGCATTTGGGGGGGGGTGAAGCTGCCCCCTTTTCCCCTCCCCAAGCCACACCTGAGCAAGACACCCGCCTGCTTGCTCCCCCGGCCGCACTCTTCCCTTTGTCCAAGGTTTTTGTTGTCATGAGCATTTCTGTTAAGGATTGACGGGGGGGGGGGGGTATTTGGTTTTTATTTCCCCTCCCCCCCATCTGCTGGGTGGATGCAGCAGGTATCACATTTGTTTTGGGGAGGGGAGGATCCCCACTCCAGTTGCTAAAAAAATCTAATAGAAACATTTACACATCCCACTTCTTCTCCAGATGCAAAGCATCTTTGCTCCTTTTCACACAGGTGCTGCCTGAGGAAATCAGCCATCATGGCCACTTACCCCCTGATTGTAGTTCCTTCTTCTGTTAGTAGGGAAGTTCCTATGAGTAGAAAAGCAGCACGTTCATATCCAGAGGACACAGAGATGCTTTTCCTACCTCACTGAGATACCGTGCAGTGTAACGGGCAGAAGGGATAACCGTGAGGAACGGGAGGGAGAGCTGCTACTGAGATAACAGAAATCGGAGGGTGGGCCAGAACTGTAGCCTGAGAAAGTGTCTCAGACAAGATCCTCTCTAGTTCTTCGGAAGGAAGGGACAGGGAAGCGCATTTAGCCTGGGCTACCATAACACACGGGGTCTGTAGGCCCAGCACAGCCTGTCTCTGAGCTGGGATTTGCTCCCTTTTCACATACTAGTGGCTTGCCCTGCAGGCATGGTTCACTTCTTGCTAATTCCTTGATTAGACTGTTGTTCATTTGTCTATGGAGATTCTCAATCATCCAGGTCATGGTTGTCCCAAAGTTGCTTTTCCAAAAAGTAGCTGGATTTTCTTGGTTTTTTCCTTGAAAACGTTTCGCTTCTCGTCCAAGAAGCTGAAGAACTGAAACTGGAGAAGCTTCTTAGATGAGAAGCGAAATGTTTTCAAGGAAAAAACCGAGAAAGTCCAGTTGCCTTTTGGAAAAGCACCTTTGGGACCCTGGTTGCTTACTGTTAACTTGTTTGGCAATTCCTAGTGTATAAAAAGACAGCAAACCCACCTCCCTTCTAGCACTGTATCTAGTTGTGTAACGAAAGATCTGCAAGAAAACAACCAGGCTCAGAGAGCACCAAGGACGCCACGGTTCAACCCTGAGCCGCAAGCATTCTCTTTTATCCATAGACCCTACTTCACCCTCAGAGAACACAAGTTATGACCTCTCCCAACATCTCCTAAACAAGGAAGATTGGAAGAACAGAGGTACTTGGAGAAAGTGTTTGGGCAGATGAGGTCAATACTGATTATTATTATTATTATTATTATTATTATTATTATTATTATTATTATTATTATTATTATTATTATTATTATTATTATTATTATTATTATTATTATTATTATTATTGATTGCATTTGGCACAAAGGAGCCTGCTGCTGCATTTCAGTCACACTGATTCAGCCATCTGGACATGTGCCAGATTGGCTGCCATTTCAATCACCTGACACCCAACTGAAAAAGCTGAGCTAAGCAGAGGCACCTCAGTTGCCTACCAAAAGGGACGGAGAGGGATTCTGGGAGGCACCAGTAGTTCAAAGTAAGGCAAATCTTTGTACTCCTCCAGCCCCACAGCCACATAATATCCGCCGTTCACCAGCTCCTCGCCCAGGGAGACGAGGTCACCGTTCAGCTTGCAGAGCCTGGCAGGAACAGCAAAGCAGAAAAAGGTCCAAGAAAAGGGGGAAGAATCTGAGGAAGGAACAAGGCTGGCTGGGGAATTCTGGGAGTTGAAGTCCACAGTTTTAAAGTTGCCAAGGTTGTCCTACAAGTTTCCCCCTGATTAAAGACTGAAGAGGGAACTAACCCAATCAGAACGGAGCTGGAAGGGATCTTGGAGGTCTTCTAGTGAAAGTTCAACCCCCTGCTAACATTTCAGACATGGCTCTCCAGCCTCTTCTTAAAGACCTCCAGGGATGAAGCACCCACCGTTTCTGGAGGCAAGCTGTTACCCCGGTTAATTGTCCTCCCTGTCAGGAAGTTTCTCCTTACTTCCAGGTGGCTTCTCTCCTTGATTCATTTCCGTCCTTTGCTTCTTGCCCTGCCGTCGGACGCTTTGGAAAATAAGTCGAAACCCTCCCCACTTCTTTGTCGCAGCCCCTCAAATATTGGAATCCTGCTATCCTGTCGCCCCTCGACTAAGAAAGGTTTGGGTTAGGAAAACCCATAACTAAACCCAATGACCCACCCCCCCCGGTCTGTGTTTTGCAGGTGGACTTGGCTCCCACAGCCAGCCTTATGCAAAACCTAGTTAAGCAAAGTTAACCTGATGGCTGTTTCTGCTCCTGAGTGACACTATTGAGCCTATTTCCTGTTCAGCCACATTTCTGACATAACATGAAGCCGTCTGGTGGTTTCCTTTGCTTTGGCTCAGCCTTTTGTGGAAAGAAGGTGTGTTGCTAAAGCCCAGCTGATCCCAGGAGCTTCAGCTCTGGCACTGGGCTTTGGAGGGAGCAGGAGAGGTCCAGTTTCCCCCAGCCCCCTCAGCTGAGGTGACGGCTCTCACAGTAAAGTATATGGTACCACACCTGAAGAGCATACAGGCAAAAGGGATCAAAAGACTCTCTGTTCATAAGAACTGCATCTGCCTTAGAAGAAACATTGTTTACAGGATTTTCCCTTCCCTCAAACTGAGATTCCTTTTGCCAAAAACCTGGAATTATTTAATTCAAAGTTATGACAGTTGAAGCAGTATAAATAGAGCCGGTGTGGTTTAGCGATTAAGGCACCAGACTAGAAAGTGGTTCAAGTTCTTTCTCAGCAATGAAAGCCAGCTGAGTGGCCTTGGGCCAGTTCCTCTCTCCTCAGCCCAGCCCACCTCACAGGGTGGTTGTGGTAGGGAAAGTAGGAGGAGGCAGGTGTGTTGGATATGTTCACTGCTTTGAGTTATTTATAAAAACAGTAAAGCCAGGATGAAAATAAGTAAATGAAGCCGAGCTGCCTTTTGGCACAGAAAGCTCTCCGCTGTCGCACACCATCATGAAGCAACCTCCCTGCGCCAGCCGGTGTTGATGACACCCCCCAAGACAGGGTCCCTCCATTCCTCTGGAGCCAGGGCTCAGTGCAGGACCCCAGTGCAGAGGGACCCCCAGGAGGCAACCCCCTCCAGCCTTGGGGGGCAGGGGTAGCCTAGTTCTGGGGTAGCAAAGGGACGGCAGAGCCACCACCACCACCGCAAGACATAGACAAGGATGGTAAGAAATGCTGACAGGACTCACTTTTTCACCGCTCCAGTGCGCAGGTTTGCCTTTTCTGACAAGCGGTCAAGGATGATGCCCCATTCCTGCAAGGCGGCCCTGGACAGCACCATTCGGAAAGGGGGGCTCAGCAAGTCTCCATTGCGGAAAACACTGGAGTGGCAGAAGCAGAGACCCCGGAGAGCTTCCTCAGGAGAGACTCCCAGCTATTCCCATTTCCCTCTCGTTCAGGTACAGTATGCAAGGATCTGGACTCACTAAAATTATATGAATGGGGCACAAAGGAATTTCTGGACTCCACCACAAGCAGGGACAATTTCCAGTCTTCTCTGGGTTTTTATTTATTTGTATTTATACTTCACATTGCCAACTAGCTGAGGATTCTGGCAGAATTTTACTTGGAGGAGGGGACAAGTGTCTGGATCCTTGTTCACAACCCCACCTTTATTTTCCAATCGCTTTGCTAATCTTTTTCCTTGTCAGGAAAAGTTTTAGGGCTGGATTAAGACCGGGAAGACCCTCCGAGTTTGCCGAGGACAGCCCCCCTCAGGATTGCCTCTTTCCAGGGCTGTTGGGAGCACTAAGGATGTAGGTCCTGGGGAGATAAACTGAATAAACCTCAGAGACAAAGAACTGTGCCAATTCTGCCTTTAGCTAGTTGTTTGTTTGTTTATTAGTTTTTTATCATTATTTTTTAAATAATTTAAGTAATTCAAGGCAGCTAACATACCTAATACCCTTTCCTCCTCGTATTTTCCCCACAACAACCCTGTGATATGGATCAGGCTAAAGAGAGAGTGACTAGCCCAGCCTTCATGGCTAAGGCAAGACTAGAACTCACCGTCTCCTAGTTTCTAGTCTGCTACCTTAACCTCTGCGCCAAACCCCGTCTCCTTCCCTGAGCTTTCCCATTTCTTCCTTCGCTAATCCGAGACAGAATTTCCAAGGACAGGAGAGTCACTCACTGGATAACACAAGGAAGGTTCGTTTGCCGCTTCCATCCTGCCGTAACCATCACCTTCTGAGGAATACCAGGATAATTCTGAATGCCAAAACATTGTCATCATCAACAGCAGCAGCAACAACACACCACTGTCTGTAGGCTTTACCCTATGTTTCTTAATCTGAGCACCTTTAAGGTTCATGGACTTCAACTCCCAGAATTCCCCAGCCGGCTCCAAATTCCAACAGGCTCAAGGCCTTAGAAGATCCTGACTTGCTCATTTCCTTAGGCAGAATTCCCTCTTTTAGGTTGCTTTTATTATATTTGGTGTACAATGCAAAGCTTTGAAACTAGACAGAAGGCTTCTGGACCAAAAGCTCCTCCTGGTAGTTGAGCCCTCTGCATTTGCAAGTATTTCTTTGAAGACCCCCCAGAAGGGTCTAGGACAGGGGTAGGCAACCTTGGCTCTTTTATGACTGGTGGACTTCAACTCCCAGAATTCCTGAGCCAGCATGGCTCAGCATGGAAACCTCTCCCTTTCTCCTCAGCATGGCTGGCTCAGGAATTCTGGGAGTTGAAGTTCACGAGTCATAAAAGAGCGAAGGTTGCCTACCCCTGGTGTAGGACAAATCATGGAACAATTCAGGGCAGGATAACTCAAGAGAGGGACTCTAAGTGAATTGCAGCGGTGGGCTTCGTCTTGCTTCAGCTTTGAACCTTCTCAAGTTAGAAGTCCTTGAGGCTGGGGTGAGCTGCAATTCTGCTTGTCCCTGAGCTATCCCGCACTGAATTGTCCCACGGCGAGTTGTCCTGCGACAAGTTGGCTGCAGCAAGATGGCCGGGGTGAGAGGGCCACAGCAAGTCAGCCTGGCGAGTTGACCCCTTCCACCCCAGAATGTGAAAGGGCTGCCTCTTTGTTCTAAGTTTGGGTAACAAAACTTTTAGCACTTTGAAGGGAGATGAGATTATCACACAACAATTCTGCAAGCAAATATTCATTGGGGTTATACTACCTGCATCCTTGAATTACAACCATTCCTTTAGTGACTGCCGAAAGTTACAACAGCACTGAAAAACGTCACAACCATCACGGCACCCCCATGGTCACCTGATCAACATTCGGGCACTTGGCAACTGGCAGGTGCTCACAATGCTTGCAGCATCCCAGGGTCACACGGTTGCGGCATTTACGACCTTCACAGCCAGCTTCCGTCAGGCAAACCCAGTGGGGGAAGCCAGATTTGTTTAATGACCGTGTGATTCACTTAGCAACTGCAATGATTTGCTTAACAACTGTGGGGAAAAGGTGGGAAAAGTGGGTGTGACAAGCACCTTGCTTAGCAACAAAAATTCTGGTCCCAACTGCGGTTGTAAGCCAAAACTGACTTGTGAGCATCTCCTGGCTGGCCCTGTGTAAAATCCACTTGTCCTTGGACCTTTCTAAAGCCGAACCGGACTGTTCCGCTCTGAAACCAGCTTTGGTCCACCCACAACCACTTACTCACCTGGGCTCCATTTTTTTTCTGGTGCTTGTTCAGCTGCTTCATCCCAGCATTTGCATAGCTGTCAACAAAGCGATTTGGGAAGAAAATGAGCCACTGAGCCGAGTCAGGGACTGTACTGGAGACTTCTGAGTTCAAGTTTCAGTCCAAAGCGGACCCTCCTACTTCTACATCCAGCTATTTCTTCCATGAATGCTGCAGACTTCAAATCCCACAATCCCTGGTTGTTGGCACGGGCTAACACATTCACATCTCTGGAAATGGCCAAAGAACGTGGCAAAGTAACTCTTAAGAGGTGTTTTCCAGCCAAACAGGCAGCATATCCTTTGCCATAGATATGGGTTCGATTACAACTCCCATCGCTTCCAGTGTGTACAATCATTAGATATGCTCCAGATGCCTTTCAAGGAAGAAACAGGGAAAAATCTCTTTCTCTAAGTCAGTTTTCCAACCTTAGCAACTTGAAGATGTGTAGACGTCAACTCCCAGAATCTCCCAGCCAGCCGTGCTGGGAGTCCATATACTTCAAGCTGCCGAGGTTGGGAAACAGTGAGCTGGGTCTTGGGAACGGTCAACCCGAGAAGATCAACTGTGCTGTCCCTTCAACTCTTCTTTAATTCACAGTCCTCCCGATAAAACCTGAGGGTTGGAAACCTCCTTCTCTGGAAAGTGTGATGCATGTGTGATGAGGATGCATCTTGGAAGGAAGAAGCAGAATTCCACCACCCGCTACAACTACTCTTGTGATTTTAAGAGTGTTTCTGAAAGTTCAATTGGCCAGCTGAAGGCAACTAACCCAAGAATCCTGAGCAGCAGCAACGTCTGCCACTAATCCCACACTGCAGCTAAGAGATGGCTGGGTGGCAGACATCGCTTAGTTTGGGTGGCTGGTTGCAGAAAGATGTCCAAGGGGCAGAAGTTCAAACTTTTCTCATTTTTTGAAAACAAAGCAGAGGCTCCTGGTGAAGTCAGTGGAGAAACTCAAGGCAGTGCTTTGCCTTGGGACAGAAGAACCAAATGAGATTTAGTGGGAGGAGTTGTCCTCAGGAACTCAAATGCCAGAAAAACCCACACAAATAGAAACTTTCTGCTAAAGCTTTTCCACAACAGGGTGGCCTTCTCTGCACTACTCCAGCCGTTATACACGGCTGTGACTCTCTTCCTTTAAACAAAGCCCGTTGGGATGTTGTGCTGGAGAAGCTGCCACCTATCTTCACAATTTACGCATTGGCTTGAATGCTGGGTGCTGAGAGCGGCCCTCTAATACTCCCACAAGGGCAAGGGCTGCTTGAAGACTGACGTCATGAGCTTGGTGTCGTCATAATTCAAGGGCCCTGGTCCTCTGGGAGGCCAGAGCAGACACCCAGCTCTAGAGAAGAGCCCAGAGCTTCAACACTCGGCTTGCTCAGGCTGCCTTGTTCTGCTTTGACTCGGGTGGATCTCACCCGTCCTTGACTGCAAGGGGGAAGGCAGGTAAATGGCTGAGAATGTGCTTCAGTTCCCCCGCTAGTGCCAGACTGGCGCTTGGCCTGGCTCGGCTTCCCCTGGAACGTTGGGCCTTGGAAGGGTCTCTCCCTGCCCCACCCGCAGGCTCACGTTCTTAGTCATAACCTGCTAGGGATCTTCACCTCCCACCTTCATGCCAGGGAATCGGTCAGATTCTCTGCCTTCCCCCTCTTTGATAATAAAGATTCATTCATTCATTCATTCATCCCCCCTCCCTGCATTGCTAGCACAGAAGGGTCTCCATTCTGACCCCCAGCAGGTCTTGAGGAAGTCGCTCTGGCGTTTGTGTGTGTGTGTGTGTTTAAGTTTTTTTAGTTAATATAATTCATATGGCTTATATATTTTTAACGGCTTAAGTCTATCACAGTTTTTTCCCTCATCCTCTTGGCTGACTGATGACTGCAAAAGAGATGAACTGAGTTACTTACTCAAGCCTTTTGAACCGCTCGAAACCTGCAGCCACGTATCGGCACCCGTTCTGCAGTTCGCTCAGCTCCGTGATGCGATGACCCTCTCGGGGCGTGTAGATGCTCCTAATGGCCACGGGGGCCTGGATGGTGCTGGTCACCTCGTTCAAAAAGGCGTCGAAGGTCAGGAACCGGCGCTGGCTCACCACAAATTTCCGGCCCAGGAAAAAGGGGTCCCCGTTGCGAAAGACCACCACATTCTTGGCAAGGGGTGCCATTGCCACAGTCACCAAGACCATCTCTCCTAGGCTGCAGACCCCAGGCTACTTGTCTGAGAAAGACCCCTGGCAGAGGGCGGAGGGGCACCTTGCGGGCTTCTGCAGCCAAAAAGCACCACACTTGAGTGTGCCAGGCAGCCTTCTAAGAGGAGAACTATGCCGTTTCCATGGTACCGGTTCAACAAGGAAAAAGAGAGAGGGAGTGTCCTCCGTTTGGCGAAAGACTCGGGTGTGTCTGTGGCAGAAGCACCTCTTTTGTGGAGGTATGCACAGCCTCTTTCTAGAATGAGAGCAGGACACCCATCGACAGGCGCACAACTGGCATTTCTTTCAGACTCCTGGAGGCAGATGCCAGCTCCTCTAACCATGAGATCAGAGGACGTGCCGTAGTGAAGATGGGACTACAAAGACAAGTCACTTGCTCCTCTCTACTGTTCTGCCTCAGCTCCATCCAGT
Source organism: Vipera berus (assembly GCF_964194415.1). Lineage (NCBI taxonomy): Eukaryota > Metazoa > Chordata > Lepidosauria > Squamata > Viperidae > Vipera > Vipera berus. Next base: position 24,921,661 of record NC_138212.1, on the reverse strand, counting down.
GCACGTGCTGGGGCTTAAGGGAAACCCCTTTGGCGAAAAATGTGATAAACCCCTCAACCCAGAGTGGAGCATTTTCCGCTGTCAGTGGACTTTTCACATCCCACCCAGGCGTGATGAATGGCCTTATATCCCCCCTTCAGATGCTGCCACCAGGGTGGAAATGCAAGAGCCACAAAATGACTCTGAGGTTGTGGTGAGCAGCTCACATAAAATGCAAATCTGTTTTCCAGATAGTGTGAAACAGACAAGTGGATTCGGAAGGAAATAAGAACTATCAGTATAACAAAGTCACAGGCCCCCACCGTTCAATATATTCATTGCACTTCCTGAAATTTCCCAAATCCCCTTAGAAAACTAAAGATTATGGGACTGACTAGTCCTGCCAGAGAAGTTATTATTCCTGGCTCTAATGCTAGTTCTATTTGAAGAGCTTCTCTCTTTAAATGCCTTCTTTTGTGTTCTGTCTTTTAGTGTTCAAGCTTGCAGGGCTGTCTTTTGTTGAACTAATGTAGCCCAACCTGAGGGTCTTTGGCTAAAAATCACACTACCATATTGCTACTGCCTTAATTTAGAGCAGGGGTAGGCAACCTCGGCTCTTTTATGACTCATGGACTTCAACTCCCAGAATTCCTGAGCCAGCCAAGCTGGCTCAGGAATTCTGGGAGTTGAAGTCCATGAGTCATAAAAGAGCCGAGGTTGCCTACCCCTGATTTAGAGCAACGTTTCTCAACCTCAGCATCTTTTAAGATATCTGGACTTCAACTCCCAGAATGCCCCGCAGTAAAACTGCCACTTTCTAACAAGCAGTCAACAGGCGAAGCTGGATTTCCTCAACAACCACCTGACTCACTTAATAACTGCAGTGAGTAATTTAACCACCATGGCAAAAAGGTCTTAAGATCAGGCTTGACTCATTTAACAACTGTCTTGCTTAACAACGGGACTGACCCCAATTGTGATAAGTTGAGAAATGCTTGTAGTACCTCTGTCAGGTTCATACTGCCTACCACAGTTGAAAAATGTGGAATACTGCCTAATTTTACAGTCACAGGCCAAAATTTCATAATTTAATAATAGCATACAAATTTAAAAAAACAAGCCAACAAAGCAGCAAAAACAACCGCACAGTAAAGACTTTAAGAATAATCAAGCAGTCAGTAGCCACAAAAAGCAGATGCAAAGGGGAAAAAATAATGTCCAGGAATTGAAAACTTTCTGGTCAAAGCTCCTCTAGTGCAACTGACAGGGAAAGGGGGCCCCACGCAGGCAACAGCTTTCACTAGTAGCTTTGCGAGTTCTTTGCAGACCTGACGTTCTGTCGCTGCTCCACCAAAGGAACTTCCGCAACTGCAATTCCAAAATCTGCCAACCGTGAAAAGCTTCTGCAGTCTCCACTTTTCACAGCTACTTTCGTAAGTCTCAATGGCGACTTCAGGATGTGGCCTCTCAAAGGAAACAGGGCGGACGCCTTGCCTGCAGCCACCTGCTTCCTTTCTGCAGGTAGCAGGTGAACGTGTGAGCTTCCAGTTCAGGGAGAAAAGATCACAGGCGCCTTTCCGGTGAGCTCTCAAGCTGGGTTCCCCAATCTCTGTTTCAGGATCAAATACTATGAGGGATGACAGTAATAAAAAGGAAATGAAAGAAATGAAAGTAGACGAAATCTACATCAACTGCTGCAGCTATCCTAATAAAATGAATCCCTGTATTCCAGAGACCACAAACCCTTTCCTTCGTGGTTTTAACCCCTGTCCAATGCAGTACAGTTCTGAATTGTAAAGACGCACGCTCTTCCATACCCCAAGGGAATCCTGCCAGGGCCACCTGCTTTTGCCCAAGCCCAGGACAATGCTGAACTACCTCTCCCCCCACGGCACCTATCAGCTTACAGAAGAAGTGGTGATCACAGAACTGTGCCAGACCAGCCGGCATTTGGGTTATGGCTGCTCCCCAAGACAAAAGACCAGCAAGCGAGCCAAAGGCAGCATCCTTACATTCTTACGGCTGGCAATGGCCTGCTGCAGCCAGAGCAGTTCCATGGCCAGGTGCTTGCGGTAGTTCTGCAGACCAGGCATCCCTCTGGGCACCTCTGGTGCTTTGGGGAAGTGAAACTCTGGAGAAGAAAAGAACAAGGCAGTCAGAAACAAGATGCCCTCTCTCCTCCAGCCGAGCAAGGCAGCCGTCCTATTCATACGCATGCACACGCAGGCAATGACGATTGATGCTATCCAGGGATGCTATCCGTTTACCAAAGCCAGGGTTCCTCCAGCGCTCATCTTACCTTGGCTCATCCGGGGAGACTCTGTCCCCAGAATTGTGCTGCTCCAGTCAGACGAGGCATTGCTGGGCTCCCCTTCCTCGTTCTCTCCTGGAAGGCTGCAGACATTCCCGAGGTGAGCATCTACGGCTTGCTCCAGACTCTCTCCTACCTCATCGATCTTGGGTTCAGCTGCCTCCTCAGCCAGAAGTCGGCTTGGAAACTGCATCTCAAAATCAGACATTGGCTTAGACTCTTGATAATATTGTGCATCCTGTTTTGGTGGCCTGTCAACTTTAACCTCTTCTCTGTTGAATTCCTTTATTGATTTCTGGGCAGACTGTAAATAAAATATAAAAATAAAGTTCATCAATATAAAACAAAACAATAATAAAGATGATTACCTTTAAAAAGGGAACGGTTATTATGTACAGAGCAAGACACTTTCCAGTTGAATGTGCAGATCTGTGTTGTACAGAACGTTGCACATCCTATTGCACATCAAACAAAAAGCAAATATTTATATGATATACAAATGGATATACCGAATGCCACCAGACTGTTAGTTCTGTAACAACAAACATGTTGCATGAAGACAATAACCTCCTTAAGCCATAACATGGTTTTATTTGAGTATCAGATATAATATGAACATAGCAATTGTATTCCATTAACCTGGGTTTAAGGACCAGCATATTAAATAAACTTAGCCTCAGAGAATATATAATTGTTTCACTCTCACAGTGCACGCTCTCCTATTCTAATTCAGAATAACTGCATGACTTGAGTAAAAGCAGTGGGAAACACAGAGTTTAAGATGATGACCAAGGCTGGGGAGACTTGAATTCCTCTTTACTTGGCTAAATTCAAGCTTTCCTATTAGACATTACAATAACAGCAACATACCCGCTGTAGAAACAAATGGGCTATTTGTAAAAACAAATACTGGGTTATTTCTAGCCCAATCTTCAAGTTCTAATGAGCTTTTTCATTTTTATATTGTGTCAAATGCAGATTATAGTGCATTTTAAAAAGGCAGTCTATTAGACTGAAAAATAGCGGTCTGCAACCCTGGGCCATGGGTTGGTGCACAGTCGAGCTATGGGTGCATGGTACATGTGCCCCAGCCCACCGCTTGTGCAAGTCGTGGGCATGTGCACGCCAGCCCCCTCCCCCACAGCTGGGCCACCAAGCTGATCGAGATGGTTTCATGCTTAAAATAGAAATAGAACTCACAGCCTTCTGGTTTCTAGCTGATGTCTTAACCACTAAGCCTTTAATTCCCCTCTGGAAGAGTTCAACAAACAAGGATCAATACTGCCACTTTTGCTAAGAGCTGAACCTATCAACAGTCATACCTTTGAGAGAAACTCCGGTCTTGGGAAGAGTTGGCCAGTCCACTGGACCCCATCCAAGTCCCCTTCAATTTCCTTGACGATGCTCTCATACTTACTCCTTAGGCTTTGAAGCCTTTTCCTGATCAAATAACCCCTGACAACAGCCTAAAAGGGAACAAACCGTTAAAAGCACAGTCACAGCTGGACAGAAGTGACCAATGCTATCATATAACAAGGCAGCACAGATTGAGTTTCTCCAGTAATGCAGGATTTGATAGGGAGAAGTTTAACAGGTGATTTTTCTCCCTTACATCTTGTTCGTCCAGCCATTTCAGGGGGGGGCGAGGGCAAGGAGGAAGTCAGCGCTTACTTGTGCCCATTCGAATTCCCAGGTCCAAATCTTAAACACTGAAGGCGAGGAAGGAAGACGAGGGGAGCCCAGAACCCTTTGACATTTATCTGAACCTTTTAACCTCTCACCCTTTCTACTACAAGCAGTCCTCGACTTACAATCAGAACTGAGCCCCAAATCTCCACTAAGCAAGTCAATGAGTTCTGCCCCGTTTTACAACTTTTCCTGCCACCCTCCTTAAGTGAACCACTGCAGCTGTTAAGCTAGTAAGAGGGCTTTTATGTGAAACCACACCCCCCACAGACACACACACTTCGCTGGTCAGGTCAAGGGGATCATGTGATCACCTTAGTTGCCAAGCGACTGGGTTTCCGTCACGTGACCGCGGGAGTGCCGTAGCCGTCCTAACTGTGAAAAACGGTCATAAGTGACTTTTTCCGTGGTGTTGCACCTTCGGCCACTAAACGAGTGGTTATTAAGTCGAGGACTGACTGTGACTCCTCCCCAGATTTCCCTCTCCAGGGCGACGCGGGGGAGGGCAGGAGACCCCCCAAGGGGCGGGCGCTGCTCTCCGAGCCTCCCGGGCAAGGGCAGCCCCCAGGCTCCTTCCCGGCCCGCGTTCCTCCCTCTCGACGCCTGAGGCGGCCCACCGACCCCGGCCCCGCTTTCCGCCGCTCGGCCGCGCCGCCCACCTGCAACCGCGCCGCCGCCGCCGCCGCCGCCTCCCGCATCCTCCCGCCCGCCTCGGCGGCCGCGTCCCCCGGTGACGTCAGCGGAGGGCGACCCGCTCGGTCCGCTCTCCAGCTGCGCTGAGTTCCAGGTCCCATCATTCCCAGCGGGGGGGGTGTCCACACAAAGATTGTGTGCCCGGCCCCCACGCCGATTGGCCAGGTTCCTCGGGCTAAAACGGGGGCGCTTGAGGGAGCGATCCTCCCAGCCAGGTGTGCGACACCCACTTCCGGTCTCCGCTCGGCCGCATCTGACGTCTTCACTCCGCGACGCTCGGCGGCTGTAAAGTGGGTGGATTTCAACCGCCAGAATTGCCCCGCCAGCAACGCCCCCCCCCGCCCTCCCACCACCACCGTCGACGACCCCAGCCCATAAAAGCAGAGAAAGGATCAAACGCCGCTGCTAAAGCTGTCTTAGAAATTTTGGAGGTTGATGTCTATCATGGCTGGCTCAAGAATTCTGGGAGATGGAAGTCCACACCCGTTCTTCACGGAAGTCTCAGAATGAGCAGCACCCTCCTGTTCAATAAAATTATAAAAGTAACCAAAAACAGAGAGTGTAATTTCAAACCTGTTTTTATTTTATGTCAGTGATTCAGGGTCGTGGCTTAACACTCTCAACACCACATTGATGGCACTGCTGGCTGACACGAACCAGAGTCCGCAGTTGGGAGGGAACTCAAGTTAACGCAGGGCTCTTCTCTCTGGAATTGTAGATCCAAGTAGTTTTCAGGACAGAATTCCCTACTTCCCCACTGCTGCGCAGAAGGTCTCTCCATCTCTGGTTTTGTGGTGGCTCCGGCCAAAGGGGCTTTCCTGATTTGACAGCCTGTGACAGGCAAACCAAGCGGCTCAGCCTGCTTCTTCTGCAGTCCCCAGCCAGGGAGACTAGAGGAGTGGGTGGGTGCAGGGATAGTTCATGTTCTCAGGAACCCTCTCAGCACAAAGGTTCCCCAGTCGCCTTCACGTTCGATGCTGTCAGAATTCATCTGTCCCCCACAGCTGTAGATCCAAGTGGAAAAGGAGGAACATACCGTAAAAGGATTATCATGAATAATGGGGGCTTTTTCCAAACTCTCCCCAAAGCAATTGTCGTGCCCCTAATATACTAACTGTGTTCTTAGGAAAGAATAATACATAGCTCTCAGACTAATGCCATGTGCAGAGTAGGCACAGGATGCAGGAGATCAAACTCGTGCAGCATTATAAAAACAAAACTATTTAAAATGAGAGGTGCCCAGCTCACACAGCAGGAGGAGCGAGAACAAAGGGCCGCCATTGGTGTTACGTCTGCTGCTCATCAGAAATTTCCAGAGAGGTTTGTCCATTATGGAACCTGGAGCAAGACTGCAAGGGGAAGGAAACCAGAAGCCTTCTGCTCTTGCCACACTAAGCAAAAGAGGGTCTCTCAGCTCGACTCGGGGCTCCAACGTGGAGGATCAGCATCCTGGCCCCGTCCCTCTCCTTTGCCTTCCTTGCTTCTTTTTCTGTTCAGTAGCCATGCAGAACAGGCTTTTGTCCCTTGCGCTTTCTGCCTCCTGCTTGCGTGTGTCTGCCTCTTTCCATCTGGCAGCCCCTAACCTTTCAACAAACACAATTCAGATGCAGTTGCCTGCCAGACATCCTTCTCGAGGCCTATTCAGAAGGGCCACAAGGGGGACAGCCTGGCCCTTCCCAATGGCTTTTCTAGGTGTTGGGTGCTTCTTCCACATCAGGATTTTCAGCCAAGTGAAGCTTTTGTCTAAGGTGAAGGGTTAAGAAATAAGTAGTAGGAGTCGAACAGCCATTTCTCCTGGCCCTTTCTCTGAACTTTTACAGCCTGGGTAGACCAGCTGCCTTCCTGACCTTTTGGACTTCAGCTCCTGTTGGTCTCAGTCCAAATGACCAACAGCAAGGAATCCTGGCTAATCACGATGCAAAGTTGCATCTCCTCAGGGGGCGAAAAAAGCCAAGATGGCAGCCACAACCTTCCACCCCTTTTTTTACAGATGCAATATACGTGTAAACAAAAAGCCAAGGCTCCAATCATGCAGCTGCAGTCCTTGTCTTTGCTAGTGTTTCTCAATCTTGGAACTTTAAGATGGGTGCACTTCTGACTGGGGAATTCTGGGAGTTGACATCCACCCTCTTAAAGTTGCCAAGGTTGAGAAATGATGATCTTGACTTTTATAGCCTCCATCCACCCAGGGACATCTCTGCCATTGGTTCATCCTATGAAACATAATATTATTATGAACATCAGCCATGCTGACTTAGTTTAGACTGCAGCTCTGTACTAAATCTGCAGCATGTAACATTAACATTGAGGAACCTGGAAATGTACATCCACACCCACACCATCTACTTGGAAAGACAGGCAAGATAAGGCTGCTGGCTTGGATTTGGGAGGACCATGCAACACAGATGTGGCTCAAGGAATGTTCGCACACCAATATCAGTCTGTGAGCTTCATGGCTAAATGGGGATTTATCCAAGGCGCAAAATTTAGCACCTTTAAACCAGGTTGGCCCTCATCACAATTGGGTGGTTTCACACCATGCACAAGCCACCCAGAGCCATTTTCTCCTGGATTGCTATGTTGTTAACCAAACTTCTAAGTTAAATCAGCCTTTTTGTCCCCAGGTTGTTGATTTATTTATTTATTTATTGATGGGATTTATATCCCGCCCTATCTCCCGAAGGACTCAGGGCGGCTAACAACAAAACATATAATAAGTACAGAAATCAAGATAAAAATGAAATTGAGAACATCAGTGCAGTAAATTAAAATTAGAGAATTTAAAAAATGAATTAAAAATACTAAATATAAATTAATTAAAATGCCTGTCAGTCTAGGTCAGCCTGGTGGAACAGGTGTGTTTTGAGGCCGCGGCGAAAGGATTGGAGGTTTTGGGCCATCCGAAGCTCAGGGGGGAGCTGATTCCATAGGGTTGGCGCTCCCACAGAGAAGGCCCTCCCCCTGGGGGTCGCCAGCCGATATTGCCTAGCTGACGGTACCCTGAGGAGGCCTTCTCTGTGTGAGCGTACTGGACGATGGGAATTTGTTCCCGGCAGCAGATGGTCCTGCAAGTATCCCGGACCTAAGCCATGTAGGGCTTTAAAGGTAAGTACCAGCACCTTAAATCTCACCCGGAGGGCAACTGGTAGCCAATGCAGCTCACACAGGAGGGGTGTAATATGGGAGTATCGGGGAGCTCCCATCACAACCCGTGCAGCTGCATTCTGCACCAGCTGAAGCCTCCGGGTGGTCTTCAAGGGCAGCCCCATGTAGAGAGCATTACAGTAATCTATACCGGAGGTAACGAGTGCGTGGGTGACTGTACGTAGGGCATCTCGGTCCAAAAAGGGGCGCAATTGGTATATAAGACGAATCTGTGCAAATGCCCCCCTAGCCACGGCTCCAATGTGATCTTCAAAACTGAGTCGTGAATCTAGGAGGACGCCCAGATTGCGTGCTCTATCAATGGGAGGTAACATCTCTCCTCCTATAGTCAGAGATGGAACCTCTTGGACTAAACGAGATGACGGTATGTACAGCCACTCAGTCTTGGCCAGGTTGAGTCGAAGCCTGTTTTCTCCCATCCAAATCTGTACCGCTTCCAGACAACGGGACATCATATCGAGGGCATCACTGGGTTGGTTCGGGGTGGAGATGAATAGCTGGGTATCATCAGCATATTGATGATATTTCACCCCGAAGCTACGGATGATCTCTCCCAGCGGCTTCATATAGATGTTGAACAGGAGGGGCGAGAGCACCGAACCCTGAGGGACTCCACAATTAAGAGGCCTAGGGCTCGACTTCTGCCCTCCTGCCAACACCGTCTGCGAACGGTCCGAGAGGTAGGAGGAGAACCACCGCAGAACGGTGCCTCCCACTCCCAGCCCCTCAAGACGACGCAGTAAGATACCATGGTCGATGGTATCAAAAGCCACTGATAGATCTAATAGGACCAGGACAGAGGAATAACCTCTATCTCGGGCCCGCCAGAGATCATTCACCAGCGCGACCAATGCCGTCTCTCTGGTCTGAAACCCGATTGGTACGGATCTAGATATTCAGCTTCCTCCAGGTTCAAAGGGAGCTGTCGTGCCACCACGCTCTCAACGACCTTCGCAAGGACGGAAGTTGTTTAAAACAGCTGGGTCCAGTGCCGGTTTCTTGAGGAGGGGCCTTACCACCGCCTCTTTCAAGGCAGCAGGGAAGTACCCTTCACTCAGTGAGGCATTGATAACTGCTAGGAGCCAGCCTCGTGTAACCTCCCGAGATGCATAGACTAGCCAGGAGGGACACGGGTCCAACAAACATGTGGCAGCACTTAATTTCCCCATGATCTTGTCCACTTCATCCGGAGTCACAGGATCGAACTATTCCCAAATGTACTCGGCCAACTTCATCGTTTTCCTCTCGTTAGATACTGCCCAGTCAGAGTCCAGACCAGCCCGAATCTGAGCAGTTTTGTCCACCAGATATTTACTAAATTCCTCAGCCCGTCTATGTAGGGGGTCCTCTCCCGTTTCTTGACTTAAAAGGGAGCGGACCACTCTAAATAGGGCGGCCGGGCGATTATCTGCGGACGCAATGAGGGTGGTGGTGATGGGAGAAACGGGCTCACTTGTAATACAAGTAGCCCCCAATTTAGGACTGATTGCATAGCAACCGTTCAAAGATACCAGGGCCTCGAAAAAGATACTTAAAACCCAGATTCGGAGCTCCATTGGTCGTGTCCCTACCTGCAGACACACAATTGCATTTTGGATGCTCAGCAACCAGCTTGTATTTATGGCCATTTGCAGGGTCATTTGACCATGATTTATGGTGATTTTTACTGGAAAACAGAAGTAAGCACCAGTCTGTGAGAAAGGGTTCTCTTAACATTCACAGAATCTTAGCGACTGCTTCAAAAAATCTAAAATCAGGAGTGTCAGAACCCATTTTCTTGTTGGGGGGGTTGGTTCTGTCCCTTTCCAGCTTCTTTCTGTGGGTTGTATCCTTCTCCTGAGGGGGAGGGGGTATTAGGCCCTATGGAATGCATTATTTCTCCTTTGCTTAGCTACAACGTATCCTCTCCCTTTTCTATCTGCTTGCTCTTTGAACTGTTTCTCCCTTGATGTCAACCTGGGGTGAGAAAGGAATGTGCCTACCACCATCTGGCTTCTCTCTCTCTCTGCGGAAGAGAAAGGTGCGAAGACCCAACAACGTCTTCACAGGCATGGGAACGGACTCTGTTATCAGCTCCGTTCCCATAGAGGACATAACACCTGGGGATTGGCTCATTTGAACTGATGAACTATTGGGGTGGGGTTTGCTTGAGGCTCCTTTAACCTATTGATTTGAGTGGGAAGCCCTCAGATCCTGCCTTCTATGCCTGCTGTCAGCTTCTCCTAATAAAAGTTCCTTTTGGGATGAATCTGTTGCAAGAGTCCTGCTTTCTTGGGATGAGGTTTTGAAGCGGGTCCTTACATACGGTCTCAACCTATGACCTTCATGATATATGCAAATTCCCAGGCTTCATTAGGCTGGTAGGTCAAGGACAGCCTGTACTTTGCACAAGTGATCCAATGGCAGAGATATAGCATTATCTTAACTGCAGACAAGAGATTGGCTATCACTTGGAGTTAGGCGTCCAGGACAAAGCATGATGAAGTCCCATACACAAGATGTCACCATCCCCATAGACACCTGTGCATTACGTCCCCATAGGTCCCCATGTTCTTCCACCTCTGATGCACTCCTTCTTCTCTGAAACAGCACCCCATTCACATCCCTTTTCCTCTCCTGCCCCCCCCCCGAATCAATTTGTCAGGAAAACCACATTGGGCCCTAAAAAAAGGATACATGGAATTGCTGAGTTCTTCCAGCTACAAAAACAAATGAAAAAAGCAAAAAAAAGCATTGTGAACATATGCAAGAGGCCCAGACCCAGAAGAGGCCTTGTCCAATGCCAGAGGCAGGGGCAGGCATTGGGAAAGCTGCCCAACCATCCTTCCAATGGGGGAGACAGGCAAAGAGCTTGGGCGTGTTTTTCCTCAGACCTCGCCTTGTTTTCCCTGCTGTCACTGGCCCCTAATGAAAGTTCCTTTTAATGCAACACTTGTTTCAAGAGTTCTGCTTCCTTGGGAGGCTTCGATGAGGTAGGTCCTTACAGAAAGAAGGTAAAGGTCTGTGATAGCCAGGCTGGGTTTGGAGTAGCCAGAGTTAACTGGAGAGGAGATGCAGCCTCCCCCCACCTCATCTCAGTGCCCATTTCGCTCCCTCTCCCTCTCCGGGCCCAGAGAAGGACCCTTCCAGAGGGCCACTCTAAGCCCCACATCCTTGGCAAGGCTAACCTGGGGTACGTTCAGCATGTTGTGGGAACCCAGTCAGCCTCACTGCATTCCACTTCTTCTGGCCAAGGACACGAACGCAGAGCATCGTCTTTGGCAATCCCTGCCTTCTCCTGCCCTGCCTCAAAGGGAGCCATTCGAACTCTAGCTTCATTTCATTGCAGATTGCACTCCTCTCACATGGGCGGGGAGGAGGGGGGGTCCATCCCTCCATCCAGCCATCCAGCCTCGCCTGCAATGTCCCCACCACCACCATTTCATCCCTAGCTGCTGGATCCATGCAACAGGGAACCCCACTTTATGTTTTGGTGGGTTGTGTCCTTCCTAAATGGCAAAATGCCAAGCCCACTTCAGTCTAGGGATGTGATGGGAGGAAGCGAGGAGGTGGGTCCCCAGGAGGGAGGGTTCCATCCCAGAGGAGGAAGAGGCACCTCAGCCCGGATATCCTGTGTGAGGGAAAGAGAGCGAAGACAGCCCCTCCCTAAGAGTTCTCAAATTACATGGTGGACGCAGATAGCAGAGACCTGAGTCTAGCAGGATTGATGTCAAGTCCAAAACCAAGAACGACATGTGGCAATTCTCCCAGGCTGAGTTCTTTATTGCTTCACGCCTGTGGACGGAATCTTGCCAGACTGAGGACTCTGCAAGCCATCGGCATCTACCAAATGCTCTGGGAACGGTTAGGGAGGGGCTGTCTTCACCCTCTTTCTCTCACAAAGGATATCTGGACTGCCTCTTCCTCCTCTGGAATGCCCCCCCCCATCCTGGGAATCCACCTTCTGGGGATCCACCTCTCTTCTAGAAGAAGGCAACTGCTTGGGACACTCACGTTGGTCAGCAGCTGGTCCAGATTCCTGTCAGCCACAGTTTTCTTTTGATCTTCCACAAGTTCCTCCACGTAGACATCCAGGCTGAAGTGTAGGCGGGCGAGTTTCTCCTGCATCTCCCGGACGTGCTCCAGCTGCTCAAAAGAACACTCTCTGCCTGCAGGCCCAGACCAGGACAGGGGTGCAGAGCAAAGGTGAGCCAAACAGGGGGGGGGGGAAGAAAAGGTTGACTCTGCTGGCCTTACCAAAAAGGAATTAATGGCAGCAGCAGCAACACTAATTAATCTTTCCAGCAACTAGAAGCTTCTTTGATTAATGTTTCTGGTCCCGGAAGGAACAAAGAAAGCTCTGTACAGCCTGGTAAGAGAACTGGTTCAAAACCTGTCGGGGAGGCTGACTTGAACTATAGTTACTTGCAATCTTCTCCACGCCTCATTATAATCTAAAACCTCCTGAATATGAGGATGCGCATTAACAAAATCATACTAATGTTGTTACGGGATGCTATGAGATATTACATCCTAATATACTAAAGACGTGTGTGCTACATCAGAGATGTGTCAAATCATGCTAACCAATGAAAGAACTTGTTCCAGACCCAATGGGTTTGAACTGTATATAAAGTGATTTTCTATTTTCTAAGCTGCTCCTCTCCTCTCTTGGGTGAGGTGCCTCTCCTTACTTGTGTACATAATGAAGACATTTTAATCTACTTTTCTAGCTTGGGTTCGATTTGGGCAAGGTATCTGTGGGCTAACGGATCTGCCTGCATTGATGGCTAACAGTATGATAGTCCTACCCAACTCAACAATCATCTCCAGACCAGGCATGGTGTGTTAAACAGATCATTATAATTTCTTCCAAATCAAAAGCATCACAGCTAGTAAAAACTCAAACTATATCTATAATTGAAATCCTTAGAACTGTGATTCTCAACCTTGGCAGCTTGAAAATGTGTGGATTTTAACTCTGAATTCCCTGCCAGCATGATTGCCAAGGGCTGGAAATGCTGCCTTAGAAGCCCAAAACCAACGTATCAAAGGAACATAAACCTTGCACTACTGAAATTTCACACACACACACCCCATAAGTGGAGCTTATGTACATGTACATATCTAATTAATCCACACATTAAGTTGCTAAGCAAAGCTTCTCTGCCACATCTTCTGGGGAAAATCAAATGAGCTGATACTGGGACAATTTTTCTATCCCTGTCAAGTGTGAGGAATGTTAATTGTTGCAGCAAGAGAATTGCTGGAAAGAGAGGACAACCTCCGGGTTAATGACTTAATGACGGAGCCCTTTGAGACAGAAATGCTTCTAGCCAAGGATGTGGGCAGCGGTGGCCAGGGACTGACAAGCAGGCGCAAGATGCAACATAAGAGAGACAAGAGAATCAGTAGGGGAGGAACTAAGGAGGGGGAGAAACCCCAATTAATTATCCATTTCATTCATCTCTGACTCCACAAATGGCTAAGAGCCTTTCTTGACCAGCTATCTTGAACTATACTTCTAAAAGCAGGCGCCCAAATTTGTTTTTCTTCTCTACTGTCCTGTTCCTTTTTTTTTGCTTGTGTGCTCTGTCACTGAGATTGTAATGCAAGGGCTGTGGTTGCTGCACTAAGCGAGGCAGAAGGCTTTTTCATCAAAAAGCGCAGAGTAAAAATTATGATCTCATGAATAAATGAAAGTAGGATTAAGGATTATCCAGAGATAAATGATAACCCAGGATTTGAACTCGCCTCAACTCTCTCTGCCCAGCATAATACAGTCTAGAGACATCCCAGCATTAAAGACGTTACCGAAAGCTTGAAGCTTCCCTGAGTGGAAATCATTCAGCAGGTTAAGGAGACCCCCTTCCATCTCATACACATCAGAGACGTCGGTCAGGAAGGAATGCTGCAGGGGGGTGCCCACCACGGAGCCCGCATTGCCCCCAAGCTGTGGGACTCGTGACGCCTCCTTGCTTGCTCTGCAACAGAAAACAAGGAGAGGTGACATCTGGGGCAACGGTGGCAGGAAACCAGCCAGCCTCCAAAAGAAAAGCAGGCTCTGCCCCAAGATTGGCCAAGCGTCCGGCCACCTGGCACAGCAGCTCTCCTCCCCTGCAGAACAGGCTTTGGCACTGCCTGGAGGGCAATCTGCAAGGACTAGCATCTTGGCAGCCCTTTAAACACCTTCCGATGGGCTGCTTTGTACTGCTGGCTGGCTTCCCACCTGCTCTCCCGCAACCCTGCACCATCGATGCGGTGGTCCCTCCACATACTTATGTACCTGCATTTGCACAAACCTAGGCTTGGCTGGTTATAACCACGAGTCGCTTTTTGTGACTTTCGGTTAACTCCACTGTGCAAACTCAGAAAGGAAGCTAGCTTGATAACTAAGTACAAGCTGTGTGAAGAGGGCTGGACCCGACCGGCCGTATTTCTTTTACTGAATTGCGGTTGTACAACGCAAGGAGGATGTGAAAGAACTACCTTAACTGAGCTGAGGGGCCCCATCAAAGACCCTTGACTCAAACCCACAACTACAGGATGAGATTTCTAACCGCGGATTGCTCAATGAGATCCAAAGCAAACTATGCTGGTGTCCCTATCACTAAGCCAAGAACTCAAGCGCGAGTCACAAAACCGTTTAAAAAGCGAACTGAGCTCCTTCGGGTATCGTAAACATTTTTGTGAGGAAGGATACATGTGGGTTCAGCTCTCTGTTTAATAAATAAAGTCTCCTCAAGGTCGTCTCCTTATCAGCATGACGGTGAAGTTTTCTTAATGGCAGGACAGGAGCCGTTTTTTATTGGTTTCGTCACAACTCTGAAGTTTCATCCCAGCTCTGATTCTGCTACGTTTCTAAGCTCAGATTCCTGCCACAGGCTGCCCCCAGTAGAAATATTTCTAACACTATTTCTTATTATTGCTTTGTTAATAGTCAAGTGCTTTTTCCTGTTGCCTTTTGTTATAATTTTTATTTCCCAGGGTTGGTTCAAACGCTTCATGATGCTCTGAGACAGCTTCTGACAAGGGCTGGAGCGGCAACAGAAAATAAACAAATCTTCCATCCTTGTGAGACTCGGGTCCCGCCTGCCCTACCTGAAAGTGCTGCCAGAATGCCAGCCCTGCCCGAGCACCTGGCCTGCCCTGGCGCCCTCAGGCCTTGCCCTCAGAGGCCCGCTCTGCCCCGTCCTCGTGCTGACCTCTTAAACTTGGCTCTTGGCCTCGGAGATGGGAGGTGCGGCGTCCCCAGCGAGAAAGAGGCACTCTTGCTGGCCGGGACAGGCAGCTTGCGCAGCGCGCTTGCGGGGCCCGGCTGGCCGAGGTGAGCCTTGGGGCTCTTCTTCTTCCTCTCCTCCATCGTGGGGTCTCCCTCTCAACCACCCCACCTGCAAGAGGAGAGCAAGCAAGATGGAGGAGGCCAAGCAAACGTTACCAGTGACTTTGGAAAGTCCTGCACCGAATCCCATACTTGAGGAGAAGGCCTCACAGGCACAGAAGGACAAGGAGGACTAGAAATAATGCCTGGAAAGTCCACGCTGGAAACCGCTTCTGGACTTTTTGCAAAAAAATGAAAATACTGAAACTTTGATTTTAGGTTTTGATGACTAGAATGACTTTGTGGTTATTGAAATGGTTTGAAATATTTAGAAATTTAAAGCAAAAGATTGAGGATGCAATTTTTTTTTCTTGTCTTACTGCACTGAAAAAAGTCGGGAAAAGTCACTACGTTTTTGTCTTTTTCTTTTCACCTCTTTTATCCCTTCTCTAACTTTTGCTTCTTTTTGTATTTTTATCATATAATAAATTTTAATAACATTTGAAACAAAGAGGGAAGTCCACCCATGTTAATGCTGACTGGAGAAAACAGCAGGACATGGAGGTACTTAAACAACTTAAGGAAGTCTCTCTCTTACACACACA
Organism: Vipera berus; assembly: GCF_964194415.1. Lineage (NCBI taxonomy): Eukaryota > Metazoa > Chordata > Lepidosauria > Squamata > Viperidae > Vipera > Vipera berus. The sequence continues at coordinate 24,905,922 of NC_138212.1, read as the reverse complement.
CACAGACAGACATCTCTGGCCAATTATGCTCTAGCTGGCAGGTATGGAAAAACAACCCTGACCCTTTTGCAAGAGAGAAACTGAGGGGGGGAAAGGTGACAAAAACAGAGCAGCCAATTATTTTGTGACCTGTTAGCTCCTCATGTGCACAGTAATAGCGCCTCAAGGAGTTGAAGATTTTTTATTACCAACTGAAGCATAATCAAACTTAGGCAATGGATTATTAGCCCAGCCTTCTTAACTTGCAGACCATAATTTTTGTCTGAATTTGTCCCTTAAACCCAGTTAATAGGGATTCAATCAGGTTAAACGCCATGGAGCATCATTTTGGAAGGAACAGGTGTTGTTTGCAAAGTTTGGAATGAAATTGGGGAGCCTTATTTATTAAATTTATATCCAGCCCATCTCATTGAAGCGAGCCTTAAGACTGGCTCCAGCCACCTCCCTTTATAGAATTTTGTGGGGGGGGGGCATGTGGCAAACACGGCTGGAAGAGTTTGCATGGCAGGTTAAATTGCTTTTTTTACCTCCGTCCTAATCATTTCTCCAGGGCAGCAGGACACCTAAATCTGAGGCTTTTTCTCACCAGCGACAGCCAGGACTTGGATACAGTGGTTCACGTTTTGGGCTGATGCACACAGGATGGATTCTGTAGTACCAACATTGACTTTGTAGTATTGCTGTACTTGCTAACTTAAGTTATTTTGAATTTTCATTTGACTTATTTTCTCTCCCTTTAAATGATATTGATGGTAACATTTCTAAACTTCAAGACAAAAACCTGTCTTTATTCCCCAGATCAGAATAGGATGGGATGTCTGGAGTTTGCCTGGTTTCTCTCCAGTATATCTGGTTTGTCTCTCTGTGAACTCCAAACAAATTTATGACTTTGTTTCCTCATTAAAATCTTAAATTTTACGCCCAAGCAAATTTTGTCGGACCTCATTTAAACGGACATACATGTTGTCACATGTATATGTTTAACTCTATGTAACTGATTGACTACGCAAAAGAGGGGTTAGGTTTGCCCTGTCCAATCAACTTTTCTCTTGCATTTTCTCTGATAAAAGGGACCGAAAGCTGGTCTCGGGGTTCCCTCTTAGAATGAGAGCAATCCGTTTTAGTCAGAGCGTTCAAATTGTAATAAAAGGATCTTCCTGTCTCGATCTGTATCCTCGGAGAGCCCGCAGGAGGCTCGGAAGCCGCGCCCGGCTAACGGGCTCAGGCAACCCGTTTCATCTCGGCAAGAGAGCGGGCCGGGGGAGGGACCGTTCCGGGGGGGCGCGAGCCCTCCTGCCCTGAAGCAGCGAAGGTCAGAAATCTCTTTCGCAGCCTCGCCTCCCACCTGCACCTTCCCGGACTTCTCCAGTTTGTCCCCCGTCCTTGTTCTTTTTCTTTCCGCAGAGAAAGGAGGGCGGGCGGCGCTGTGGAAAGGCCGGGGCCCGGAGGAATCCACGGGCGGCGCACCCCCCCCCCGCAATGTGGACGTGGAACCGGCGCGGCTCCCCGCCCGTCCAGACCCCCCAGCTGCTCCCCGGGCCGGCGGCCCCTCCCCGGCCGGGCGTCTGGAGCTCCGAGGCCCCGTCCGCGGAAGGAGTCCCGAGGCTCCAAGCGCCCGGGGAGACCAGCGACCCCGTCAGGGGCGACCCGCAGCCCCGCCGGCTTCCCCGGGAGGGCGAGGGCCGGGCCCAGCGGCGCGCCACCCTCCCGGCCGGCTCTGCCCCTCCAGCCGCTTCTCCCGGCCGTCCGAGAGGCGGAGTCCGGCCTCCCTGCTGCCCTCCGCCCGGCGACTCCGCCCTGTCCCGGGGCTCCCCGCGAGGCCGGCCAGGCGGGCGCCGGCAGAGCCGCGTCGGGCTGAGGCTCTCCGCCCGGCGGGGCGTCTGGAGCGGAGGCGGCCCTCCCCGCCGCCCGGCATAACAAAGGGAACCTCTCCGGCGCCGAGCCTGCGAGTCCCTCGGCGAGCTGCCGCCTCTCCCTCGCCAGGGGCCGCCGCCGGCGCCGCAGGCTGGGCTGGGGCCGGACGCGACGCCCCTCCGCCCGGCTAAGGCGGGCTGCCCTCCCGCCCGAGCCCTTCGGCCCTCGCCGCGGGCGCGCCGACTCGCAGCCGACCGGCCCAGGCGTCCCGGCGGCTCTCGTGGGCTCCGGCGATCCCCGGGCAGCCGGCGGGCGGCGCCCACCCAGCGACGTCGCGGGACGCGAGAGGCTCCGGCGGTGGGATCCGGAGCCGGCCACGCCTCTGCTCCGCCCTCCGCGGCCGAAGGCTTGAAGGGGCGCCGGGCGCCTCCTGCGCTTGGCACGAGGCGCGGCTCTCATCCCTGGCAGTTCTGCGATGTGTGGGCTTCTACTCCCAGAATCCCCCAGTCGGCAAAACCGTGGCATGCAGAATGATGGGTCACCATCTGGCCTGGTCTAATCAGATGACTGCAAGACTGCTGTAATTCTATCGCCTAAATCAGGGGTAGGCAACCTTGGCTCTTTTATGACTTGTGGACTTCAACTCCCAGAATTCCTCAGCCAGCGTGCCTGGCTGAGGAATTCTGGGAGTTGAAGTCCACAAGTCATAAAAGAGCCAAGGTTGCCTACCCCTGGCCTAAGTAGATATCCCCTACCAGCCTTCTTCTTCTTCTTCTTGTGCCATATCCATTATCGGGCATTGGTGATCCTGTTTTTATCAGTAGCCGCACTAAAAAGTTCTGCTGAGTTTTGTCCAAACCAGTCCCTTAGATTTTGAAGCCACAATGTTCTTCTTCTGCCTGGACCTCGTTTGCCTTCAGTCTTTCCCTGGAGGATTAAATGGAGTATGCCGTATTTTTCTGGGTGTCACATCACATGTCCGAAATAGTCTAAAATTCAGAGAAGAGCAACTAAGATGATCAAAGGCCTGGAAAACATGAAGAACGGCTGCGGGACTTGGGTTTGGCTAGTCTAAAGAAAAGAAGAAATAGGGGAGACATGATAGCAATATTCCAGTATTTGAGAGGCTGCCACAAAGAAGGGGGGGTCACATTATTCACCAAAGCACCAGAGGGAAGGAGGAGAAACAATGGTTGGAAACTGATCAAAGAGAGAAGCAACCTGGAATTGAGGAGAAACTTTCTGACAGTTAGGACAATTAACCAGTGGAACAGCTTGCCACCAGAAATCGTGGGCGCTCCATCACTGGAGGTTTTTAAAAAGAGGCTAGACAGTCACTTGTTTGAGATGGTATAGGTTCTCCTGCTTGACTGGGGGGCTGGACTCGAAGACCTCCAAGGTCCCTTCCAGATTCTATTCTATTCTAGCATATGTTGTGTTGGTTGAAAATCTTCCTGAGCTTTTCAGATATTTCTGCACCGTATGGAATAACAACATTGCTTCATTTGTTGTTTTCTTCTTTGTTATGGAGATGCTCCTGCTGGCTCTTCTGGATCTGATGAAGGCCCAGTTGGAATAGCTACAAGTTCTGAGGGTTTCCTTGATGTGTTTTAGCTCTTTTCTTTTCCCTTTTTACTGGTAGGCAAACTTTCAGGCCAGTGGTGTTGGGTTCTGATCACTCCCATTTTGTGCTCACCACCCACCTGGACCTCTCCATCTCTTCTGCATTTATTTTTCAATACGCTGCTTCCATCTTTCAGTCACGTCTGTCCGTCCACCGGTGTCCTTTCCTACACCAACGTGAGCTTGGAGTTAGAGATCTCTTGAAAGACCTTTTTCCATGTCTGCTTCTACCTTCAGTGTCGTTACAGATGTAATATTGTGTCTTGTCGTTTGGCTTTGGCCTTTTTTTTCTTCTTGACCATTTCCAGTTTGTTCTGACATCTGACATCCATTCTTGTTTCTTCCTCTTTAGCACTCTATTTTCACATTCACATTATTTGATACCCTTCCATGGTTCCTCTGGTTGCACATCAATGAGTTCAGAACTCAAAGCGGTTCCTGAAGTTGTCTTTGAAAATGGTGTTTATATGCTCGAGAGCGCAATGTGGAAAGTAGTAATCTTTATTCTTTTGCTTTAGTCTGATTGGGAAGTTGCACGAGCAGTTTGCAATCTGTCCCGTCAACCCAGTCCATGTTTTTGCTATTATAACTGCACTTTTCCACCTCTTTGTATCAATACAGCCAGTTTGATTTCTGTCTAGCATGCACCTAGGCATTATTTTGGTTTGAAGAATACATTTATTTGTTGCAATGAAGAAATCAACACTTTGACAGAAAATGACAAGATTGTCTTCTGGTTTATACCTAAGCCATTTGGTCCAACAGTTTTTCTCATTATTTCCAGCTTTGGCATCATTCAGCGTTATATCATCAATCAACTTAAATCGTTTAGTCATGTAAAACTGCAGGCTTTATTTATCATTGTTTTCTCATTATAAGATGCCTTTGCTTGTTGTGACAAAAACAATCATTTGCCTCCCACATCTTCCTATAACGCTGCTGCCCGTAGAGATGTCTGTTTCTTTAGCTGGGGAGACCTTTGGGCCTTGGCTGACCCTGCTGGGCCTGTACAGCTTCCCGCCATTTTTGCTTATCCCTCCCAGGAGCAAAGCCCCTCCTCTCCCTTCCCTTCCAGGCAGCATGTAGTAGCAGGACCTGAAAGGAGGGGTGGAAACATCCACTGCGTGTCAAATTCTCACAGTATCAAAATGAGTGACATAAAAAAGGAAGACAAACAACAGGTACATGTTGCATTTCTATTGGGTACAAAGATACATACAACAGAAGTCTATTGTACAACAGCATTAAAAACTGGAAGGTTTGCTTGACACTGCAGAAGAGAAAAATTGGGACAAAGATGACCTCCCCAGCTTACGATAATCTCCTCCTCTTGGGAGAGCTGTGGGGGACGTTTACAATCATCCATTCTCTTCTTGCCGGCTGACCAAGTGGAGGAAAATTTCAGCAGCAACTGAACCCCACAGAAAACAGGGGCCAGGTCTGCCATTTCAGGCAGGGGTCACAATTCTCATTTCCTAAAACTCAGGTCTTTTTTTCCAGAGAGAGAGACTGCTGTCCACTGGGGGGGGGAGAGCAAATGGGCCTTGCCCTCAACAGTGACCAGCTCTCCGAAATCTCTCTCAAGTGGAAAGGAAGCTACTAGCAATATAATAATTTTATATTAATACTTAAAATGGCTCTGGCTTAGCATCTATCTAAAAGAATTAAGGTTGTGATTGCTTTTAAGACCAAAAGTGGCACAAATTAAAATAATGAATTGGCTGTAAGTGAAGAAGGGTCCAAATGAACAGAATTACCAAAAAGCTCTGAGGACACCTCCTCACCACATGATTCTATAGACAAACAATCCATCAAAAGTGCTATTAGGACACACCTCAGGCAACCAGACTTGGGCCAAGGTTGTTCTAGCTCCTGGGCCCACCACCTATGTGGTCTGGACTGGGAGGTTAAGTTTTGTCTCCTTGAAAGTTACACGCAGGAGAATTTACTTTGCCACCCATCCAACATTCACCAGGCGCAGACACAGGCAGGAATGCTCAGTATGTGCAAAACAGTTAAGGAAGCAAAACCTTTGGATTAAATCTTTAGTACGTACATACACTTGCTTGTGTGCGTGTCTGTGTCTGTGTGCATGCACACATATAATCATAGAGGCAACTGTGAAGTCATAAGGCTATTGAGACATCAATTCTGGAAGTAGCAAAGTCCTGGAGATGACGCCTCCTCCACCCACACCGATGAAAGGGGCGCCTCAGTGTCTGTCCCCACGTCACAGTAATACATCAGCTTTATTCTCCATCTTTCCCCCCCCCCCAAAAAAAAACCCCTACGGGCTAAAAAGAATAATCTACCACATTATCAAACTCCTGAGTCTCCAGCACTGACTTTAAAGGGCAGGTCTGGTAATTTTTTTAAAAAAACCATTCAGAAAAAGAAAAGAATTAATCCTCAAAGTCCCACTGGGATTTTTGCTTTGCATCTGCATTAGTATGGCACTCACTGAGCTGCAACAGCCAGATGTTAAAGTGGGAGGAGGTAAAATTAGCAAGCTTCCCCCGCTTTGCTTCCCACCTTTGAAAAGGATCAATGGCTGGATCTGCCACAGACGTAGATGTTCACACAGCACCACGCAGAGAATGGGATCAATCTCATTTACAGATCTATATATAAAAGGTGGATGTTGCTGCTGTACATAGTGTTGGATAATACAGAGATTATTTTAAAAGCCAAAAAAGCATTCAGTATTGTCAAAAGCTTTAACCTGAAAGCCCCAGAACAGTTTTCATCTGAGCACGGGGCTTCGAAAGAGGAATGAATCCATCTGGAGAAAGCTGCAACCCGCCCGCTTATCCTTCAGCTCTACTGAGCAGAGTTAGCAGCGTCCTCTGCTGGCTGCTCGGCCGCCATTCCTATGCTCGATGCCCCAGGCTGCTCAGGCGGGCCTGGAGGGCCCACTGCCTGGGCCAGACCAAAGCCCTCTCCTGCCCTGGGGCCCTGCAGGGCCAGCTCCTCTGGGATGCTGTGGGCCTGGTCCTCGACCTCTGTCCCGGTGGTCAGAGACGCAAAGGCACACAGATCTTGGACCTTTTTATTCAGGTCATTGCGTTCAGTCTGCAGGGCCCGACACAGCTTCTCAAGGCGCTGAATCTTCACTTGGAGCCCTTCCAGTTCTTTGTCCCGGAGGGTTTTCTGCGTGGGAACAAGAGCATCAATTTCAGAGTCAGTTTTTGGAAGGAAACATCTGAAGACAGTCAATGGAACCAAGTTCTGAAGATAATTCAATGGGATTGTCTCGCCCCAATGGGATTAGCCCGCCCACCTGTGAAGGAATTTTGACTGGAGCTGTCAAGGAGAAGAGCCTTTTCCACTGTGGCCCCCTGCCCTGTGGAACACACTACCGTCAGAGGTGAGATCTGCTCCCCCCGCCCAGCCTTCCAGAGGGGCCTTAAAATTTGGCTTTGCTGGCTGGCTTGGAGCACCACTGGGGCACTCCTTGCTGTAGATGGCAGACGGGATAAGTCCTCAGCCCTGCACTTTCCATCTCCTTGGCCTCAGATCTTAAGTAACTTCAACCATTTTAATTGTTTCTAGATTTATCTTTATTTTTGTCCATCAGTCTTGTGCGAGATAACATGGCTTCCTCTATTTTGGAAGGCTGCCCTGTTTGGCTACATTCCCCACAATGAGAAAGCCTCAGTCTCCCCGCAGCAGAGGGCCATGTTACCTCTTCCGCCATTTCTAGAAGGGCTTTGTTGCTGCTTTCCCACCGGGACCGGTACATCGTCGTTTCCTTCTCCAGCTTCTTGATCTTCTTGGTCATCTATAGAGTTGCAACCGAAACAAGAAAAGAGCAGTGACAAAGTCCCTCCTACTTTCCTGTCTTGTCAGTCTTCAGCAAGCCAAGAACTGGGATTATGGACTATTGAAGACCAGACTGAGTGACATGGTTCTTGCCCTTGCAATCAAAGGCAGCTGAGTATGGATAAAATCACTGATTTCTTTACAAGGAAGAAAGCTATCAGTATGGAAATGAACAAGAAATGAAAATGTTTCACTGAGTCCTGATTGGTTCAAAAACAGTGGCAGTGCTACAAACTTTTTTTATAGGAAAAAATGCACTTTTGTTAGAAAGCACCTCAACGAGGAAATGAACACTCAAGTATTTATCAGAACCAGCCCCAAACACCATAACAATTTATCAAAAGCATTTAAATTTTTCTGACATTGATAATGCTGCAAATATATTCAAGGTGAGAAGGTATTTACCGGGAAGCACTATGCAATAATGGCTTGAAAGCAGGAGATGACGAATTTTAGTCCCGCCTTAGCCATGAAAGCCAGCTGGGTGACTTTGGGCCAGTCCCTCCCTCTCAGCCCAACTCACCTCACAGGGTTTTTGTGGTGGGGAAAATAGGAGGCGGGGGGTGTTGGATATGTTTGCTGTCTTATGTGTAAAAATAATAAATGTGGGATACAAATAAATAAATATATGGACAGACGGATGGATATATCTTAGGGAATATAAGATTCTGCAAAACATTTCTTAAAATTTCAATATTTTCAGCCTACAAGAATGGGAAGGGACGTGGATGCTGCTGCCCCAGAACAGATTGGCCCAAACTGGACTGACCCGTTTTCTCTGATTTTTTTCTGCAAAAAAAGCAGTTCTGTAGGCCAGAGATGTCCCTAAGTCTCCACGTGGGAAAAGATGCTGTAAAAGCTTTCTGTATCCTGGTGGCACCTGCTGCAGCCCCAGCTCCCTCGAGCAGCCTCTGGCACAGCAGGACCAAAAGGCCAGAAGCAACAGGGCAACCCCAACTCACACACACACACACACACACACACACACACACACACACACACACACACACAAATTCAAGGTCCAGGGTGGGTCAATGTGTCCCAGCCTTTAACTCTGCTGCCAGTTTCAGAAGCACGGTGGAAAACCTCAGTCTGGACTCTTCCTCTGAGGGTTTGGCACAAGTCAGTCAGAGGCCGGCCAACCAACCAACCCCCCCATCCCACCCCCTCCTGCCCTCCATATCCTTGATCCACTGTATACCTTCTCCATTTCTTGCTTGAACGTGGTGAAGACTTCGCTGCTTTTGGAGAGGGTGTTCTGAAACTCTTCAAACTTCTCTGTATAAAGAGCCAGCTGAATCAGAGAAAGCAGAGAGGAATGACTGCTTGGAACATTCACGTCTGCAGCTGTTCTACGGGGTCAGGTGAAAGGACGGCGGGATGACAAATTCCTCTTCTCCAGCCCCGAGAGCAGCGGCAGTAGCCAAGTCCCATCCAGGGTGTCTACGGGGGCAAGCGGTGTCCAAAAAGTCAAGATGGCAATCGCAACCAACCAAGTAAAGCCCTGTTCCTTTTTTGATCCTGCACCACTACCTAAAAGCCACCATTTGGACTCCCATCACAGATGGCCCAGGTCTATCCCACATTTGGTTTTGGAAAGACGGCGTCTCCCATCTTAGAGCCTAGCAACCCCAAAGCAAATTCCGAGCTCCCTTTCGGGGAAGTGATGAGCATCCTTAGGCTAAACCAGGGGTCTCCAACTGTGGCAACTTCAATGCCCAGAATTCCCCAGCCAGCCACGTCCAAGTTGCCAAGGTTGGGGACCGCTGGGCTAAACCAACTGAGCCAGAGCAAAGATGCCCCCAGCCATCCCACCTGCTGCTTAAGATGCGCTTCCTGCTGCTTCATCAACTCACACATCCTCTGGGACTCCACGGCCTCTTTCAGCAGCTACAGGAGAAAGAGAAGGAAGGGGAGAACAAGAAGGGAATGAGAGAGGAGGAGAGTCTCCGACGGGCAGGGAATCTCCTTCCGCAGAACCTCCGCCTCCCCAGCCGCTATTCAGCCTCTGCTCCCAAGCGGTGGAATCCAAGGATAAAGGCAAAACCAATTCCAGACGCCTGGCCTCTGCTCCCTCTGTCAAGTTCTTTCCAAATCCAGATCTCAGAGCTTCACTGATAATCGGGTCTGATAAGGACCAAGACAGCCAATCCCTCTGGCTGCCTTTCAGGTAGTCCTCAGCTTGGGATTAGGATTGCCGTTGCTAAACAAGGCAGCTCAGGGTTAAATGAGTTGTACCCGGTTTTATGACATTTTTGCCACAGTTGTTAAGCAAAACACAGTCGTTAAACAAATCTGGATTTCTGCCACTGACTTTGTTTTTTGAAAGCTGGCTGGGAAGATGGCAATGGCAATCACATGAGCCCGGGACACTGTAAGCATCGTAAACGGATGCCAGTTGCCGAGCCTCTGGATTTTGAGTACATGACCAGGGTGATACCAGAAGTAAGAGAACAGGTCAGGTCACTTTTTTCAGTGCCATTGTAGCTATGAACAGTTGCTAAGCAAAATAAGTCAAGGACTACCCACAATTGATTACTAGAACTCCTGACAACTCCTCCAGTGTCTCCTGGCAGCTGAAGATCCTTTTCTCATTCAGCTGCCTTTTTTTCTTCAGCTGCCCCAGAATCTGCTCCCTCCTAATCCTTGCCAAGGCCTACTTGAGGAGGGCAGCGTGGCTGTCCTCCAGCTTTCTGTTTCTTAAACAAAGACACAACCACGCAAAGCCTCACAAAGTCCTTTTCCCGCTGGTGCCTCTCCTCCGCCTCTTTCAACATCTCCTGAGCCTGCTGGAGTTTGGCGTCCACCAACTGCTGCTGCAGGTCCTTGTGTTTGAAGACCTTGTCGATGTGCTGCCAAGAGAAACACAACAGGCGTCAGTCCAGGGCAGCTTCGCTCCATACTGAACTCTCAAGCCTGATCTGAACCCGCCAAAGGAATCCTCGCTGGTGCCAACTTTGATTCAGCCCAATGAGAAAGAAGGCTGAGCTATATTCTGGGCATGAAATGTTGCAGTTGGATACACACTGACGGTGTCATCATGACAGCGCAAACTGACACACAGAAAGGTTTTCCTGAAGGGGGCAACCCACTAAGGCAGGGGTAGGCAACCTCGGCTCTTTTATGACTCATGGACTTCAACTCCCAGAATTCCTGAGTCAGCTATGCTATGCTGACTCAGGAATTCTGGGAACTGAAGTCCATGAGTCATAAAAGAGCCGAGGTTGCCTACCCCTGCACTAAGGAGAGGTGAAGCTTCTTTCAAGCTAAGCTGAGTCCCTGATGACAAAGGACGAATGGCAGCAAGATGGAGGCGGCTGGGCCCTCCCTTCCTCCAGCGTGGCTTGCTAGCTTGTAACTGAACCCAGAGCCTTAGCATCTCTGCAGAAGAATGCTGCAGAGCTCACATTAGCAAAACAAAGCAAGCTGCTTCGTTGCTGGGCTGGGCAGCACAATCCCTGAAGCAGCTGCCATTTTTTGACCAGCCACAATTCAATGCAGCCATTTGGAAAATGGTGACCATTTCGAGGATCGGGCCCAGCAATGGAGTGGCCTGACTTCCCTTCCCCTGACCTCTTGCCATCTTCAAAAGGTAAGTGAGGAGGAGGGTGTGGGGCCCAGTGGGGTGGGAAGCAGGCCCAAGTGGTGGGGGGGAACCCCAAGTGGTGGGGTGGGAAGCAGGCCCAAGTGGTGGGGGGGAACCCCAAGTGGTGGGGTGCGGGAGGCTTCAGGATTAGGCCTCTCAGGGCCTCCCCCACTAGAGGCACCCCATGCTACACTTGAGCAGGGATGGGGAAGTCGTTAAGTGAGGTGATTTCACTTAACGACCATCACCACTTGAGATTGTAATGGCTAACCTGCATTACAGCCATAAGCCGAGGACTACCTACATACACTGTCTTTTCTAGAGCTCAGGAGGAGAGCTGTCGAATGACCAGGAAGCCAATCAAATCCTGCAGAAAAAGTCTTGTCTGAGGTGGCCCAGCTGAAGAGCAGCAGGCTGGGGAGGAGGGCCCCTCCCTCGGCTCCTCCCTCCCTGCCGCTCACCTCCTCTCGCAGTTCGTACTGCTCTATGAGCTTCTTCAGCCTTTCGGCCAGTTCCATGTTCTCCTGGCGCAGTTTGGAATTGCGTTCGTTGTGCTGCTCCATCTGCAGCTGGATGTCATTGAGCATCACCTGGAAGTGGGAGGTTACCTCCTTCCTCTTCTCTTCCTCCTCGCGAGCTCGCTGGACACCCTCCTCCTGCGGAGGAAAGCGGGAGAGCCTTCCAGGCGACTCGGACAATGCCAAGAGTCCGAGTCGAAAGAATCCAGCTAGCAAACCCCGAGGAGCTGCTGCCACTCTTCAAAGAACAAGAAGTTGCAATCAGCCACTCGGCAACCTTCCCTCCCGAATCCACGCCAGGCACTTTCCCTCTCTCTCGTGGCCTGTCAAGGTCACAACAGGGGGCAGCGGCTATGCACGGCCTTCAGTGGGCTGAATACCGACGCTCTGGGAGGGCCATTTGGCTCCGAGTCTTTGTCGCTTGCGATTGTGGGCAAGAGGCCGGCTACTCTTTCCATTATGGAGAGAGGATTTTTATCATTTTATATTTTTAAAAATATGCACGTGTCTTATTATACTGGAACCGTTTGCTCTTGAGGTGAAGGCAGTCCTCAACTTACAAACATATCCGAGGCTGCAATTTCAGTCATAAGTCACAATGGTTGTAAAGTGGGCCATCATGTGACCACAGCCAATTTTATGACCTTTTCTGCAGCGGTGATTCTGCCACAAACCAGAAGGAAATGCCTGTTTCTGGAACAAACACAGTAAACTCCAGGATGCTGCAAATGGCTGTAAATTGCAGGCCTTGCCAAGCGACCAAAATACAGTCATGTGACCCCAGGGGGGGGGAGAGAACTTTGGGTTCCTTTTCAGGGGTCCATCGGTACTAAAGACTGATCCTAAACTAAGGACTCTCTGTCGTGGCTGGCTCCTAAGCCTCCTCTTCCCTGAACAGAGTGTTGCACCCTAACCCTTCCCCTCAAAGGGCCAGGAGAAGCCTGGGAAATCCCTGGAATGAGCTGCCACTTAGGGCTCTGAGAGGTGGAGTACTGCTGCGGGGGGAGGGGGGGAGTCCAGGTAGGCTCTGACAATTTTCTCATCTGGCATCAGCCAGCCTCAGGTACCTTGAGAGTGCGGTTATGTCTTTGTAGCTCCCGGCACAGGCTTTCCAATTTGGTACGAGCCAAAACAGCCTTGTTGTGCTCACTTCGGAGATGGTCCTTCTCCTGCACCAACTGAGTCTGCTTCTTCTGCAGTATTTTCATCTGCTTCTGAGAGTTTCGGTGCTCTTCCAGCTGATGGGGCAAGAAGGAAAGGAAGAAAAATAAGGAACGAGTACATCATGTAGCAGAAATGACTGAAGGATCTCCCTGAAAAATAAAAGCACAATGAGATGTTTAAAAATCTAATTATTTCAGGAACAAAACTGTCACCCCTTCAGGTAGGCCAGACAGGTAAAGGAGATACCCTAATATTGAACTCTGTTTTATTGAGACAGACTGGAATAACAGAGCCTTTAAAGTGTTACTTTAAAGTGTTACTCCTTCGCTTGCTCCCTTATACTAACAAGATCCAAGGGAGGCAATAGTGGGCTTCTTTCTCATGCTGAGCTCATGTTTGTAAAGTTCACCACATATCTTCTCCATGGTTGTGCACCTCTGTAACAGTGTTTCTCTACCCCAGCAAGTTTAAGACATGTGGACTTCAACTCCCAGAATTCCCCAGGCATCTTAAAATTGCCAAGATTGAACAACAGGTTCTACGATTGTGGAGAACAGTTCTGACAGAGGCGTCCCTTTCCTGTGCTAATGTGTTTCCCGCATTGATTTGCTCTGCCTTTGCCAACCAAGCAACTAGTGGACTATACAGTATTTCAGCCAGCTTGCTGGCCAAGGAGGGTGGCTGATTATCAGCCGATGTATCTGGAGTGGAACAGAACGGAGATGGTCCCTCCTACTGGGGTATAATTATCTAGATACTAGTTATTTTCAGTCTACATTCCCCTTGAATATGCTTAAATGCAGACATGGTGGAGCAGTGGGCTAATGCCTCCTTGGTGGAGCAGTGGGCTAATGCCTCCTTAAGTAACACCACCTGCCTGCAATTAGTGCAGGTTCGAGTCCCACCAGGCTCAAGGTTGACTCAGCCTTCCATCCTTCCGAGGTAGGTAAAATGAGGACCCAGATTGTTGGGGGCAATTAAGCTGACTTTGTAATAATGCCGCTTGGGGGTGTGTGTGAAAGCCCTAATAAGCAGGCATATACCTAGAATGAAGGCTACTGCTAAGCTTGTAAGCCGCCCTGAGTCTTCGGAGAAGGGCGGGATATAAATGGAATTAAAATAAAATAAAATAAATGTTTTATTTAATTAATCAGCCTTTTTCAAACCACCACTCATTGCAAGGTTTTTCTGATCATCAAGGATGCTAACACAAAACACTGAAGGAATGTCTTGGATGTAAAGTGAAACATTTTCAAAGGAAAAAAAACAGTTTTGAAAAAAGCACCTTTGGCACAACTTTGACCTGGACAACCGAGAATCCACACAGACCCCTGGACTTTTTCATTCTGGAAACTTGTGATCAAAGCAACGCAATGTAGATCTTTTCTACTTTTTAGCAAGAATAACAGAAGTTTTCTCTGGAGAAGATGACGCCCCCTGAAGCGTGCTGCAGCATTTAAAACTAAATATTTCTAGCATTTTTACTCAGGTTTCCTACATAATTTTATTCCTCCCTCAACTATAACTTCACAGAAGTTTCAGGGAAGAACTTGAGCCTGAGTTAGTAAATCATTTGGCCTAGTCCTAAACAACTGAACTACACAGATTAAAGCTTAAAAACCAACTAAAATAAATAAAACAGACAAAAAAAACTTCTAATATCTTAACTGATAAGATACCATTGCATAAATTTTCCCACCGTCATAAGTTTGTTGGTTTTTAAAATCAGTTTTTAAGCTTTAAAATTGGTTACTTTTGCTACCCAAGAGTCAAGCAGCCACCCTGGTTCAAGAAATCAAACTCCCAAAAGCAGGATAAGATTTTGCAACTTGGGTTGGAAAGTGACCATTCTTTTATCTCTTGCAGCTGCCTGAGTGAAGATGATCTGAAGGCATCCAACTCCCCTGGACAACCCGCTGCCCTGCCCGCCTGAGAGCGGAGAAAATTCTCCCGTCTGCTGAGTCGCCTCTCCACCCATGCAAGGCACTGACCAGTTCCGCGTACTTCTTGCAGAGGGCTGCCAGCTTCTCCTCAGACGTACTGAGGGTGTTGAGGGTCTGCATCAGCAGAGTGATCTCCTTGCCTGGAAGCAAAGCAAAGGCTCATTCAGAGCAAGCACAGAGACATGGTGGCATGGCGTCTCCGGTATAAAAAAGCCTCTAGAATGTGGGAAATAAAACTAGACACATTCTAGTTACAGACTCTTACAATCACTTGAGGTAAGGTAACTGGGAGCCTCCCCGCATTTCAGTTACACAACAACCCTTAAGAGGTAGGTGAGTCGTGAGATGCCAAAAATCACCCCAAATGATTTAACATGGGTTGCCCCTTCCAAGACTAACAACTGCTAAGGCTGGAATGATTTAGCAACTGTGTGTGTGTGTGTGTGTGTGTGAGAGAGAGAGAGAGAGAGAGAGAGAGAGAGAGAGAGAGAGAGAGAGAGAGAGACGGTAGCCTCTCTGTGCACATGTCCCTTCCCCAATCCTTCTCACTGCCTGCTTTTTGGAAGAACAAAGGGAATGTAGGCCTGTAAGCAGAGAACTTCCTACCGAGCCCTCTGGGCTTCTTTTTCTCCTGGACTCGTTTGTGGTCACGCTCTCCGATCTCATCGCTGATTCCCCTGGGACCCTCCTTCTCGCCATTTATCTCAGGGCAGCTTTGGTCCTGGTCCCCGTTCCGGGGGGACTCGCTTCGGCACTTCTCTGGCTCGTCCAGCTCCACAGGCTCATTCTGGCCGTTGTCCTCTCCAGGGGCTTCCTGGTTGGAGTCCCTGCAATAAGTGCTCAGAATGTCCTCCAGCTGTCTGCTCAACTCCTCAGAAACATCCGGGACTGGCTGGCAAGGCACAGCCTCCTCTGCCAGATGTGCTGCAGACGGTAGAAAGCACCATTCAACATTAAGAGGGGAGAAGTCCAAAGAGGAAAAAAACAAATGAAAACACAGCTCTTGAGAGAATTAGTGAAGGACAGAGTAAGAATCGTTCTCTCAAATGATGGTGGTGCCCCAAATTCTACATTTAAAGAGAAACAAAACTAGTGAATCTCAGGGAAACACACCTTCTTCTTTCTCCCTCTGCTCCTCGTTCACCGGCATTTCAAGCCGATCATCAGCAAAGTGTTTCAAGGCAGAGAGGCCAAGTTGGTGGTGACAATCTCCGCTTCCTGCATTCCCTCCAGGAGCCTCAGCTAAGTCACTATCTTCCGGCCCCAGAACACCCCTTATTTTGCAAGGGCTGGGGGGTGGAAGAGAAGCTTTGCTTTCGCCATCTTGGTTCTTCATTGTACTTCGCTTTCAAAGCCACTTTCAGCAGTTTCTATGTAAAACAAAAATAAACGGTGTTATTTTGGGTGATTATTTGCTGTCAGGCAACAGCACATATGCAAATAAAGTAAATAAGAACTGGGACAGCCAAAGGAACCGCAATGTTACAGCCAACAAGTGGCAATTTTAATAACTGTTAGTACCTATGGCAGGCACACCTTGTAGAATATCACTGATTGATCAGCTGGTTGCCTAGGAAGTAGCATAAGCTCAGATCGTGTGAGTTCTTGTAACTGGGAGCTGCACTTATTTTGGCAGAACAATATCACAAAGTGAGTAAAGACATGTCACATACTCAGACGGTTACCAGAATGTCTGCATATTTTCCTCGATTTGGGGAGATTTTTAAAAAATATATATATTCCATTTATTATTGTTGCAACAGTTCTTGCATTTCGTGACTCTACTTCTCTGCCAGTGATTAAAGAACAGGATTCCTTGGCCCACAAAGAAAGACCACAGAGTTGCACCACTCCTGCCTTAAGCAGAGCCTAGTTATTTGTCACTGTCAGCACTTTGGAGACTCACAAATTCATTCTCATAAAAAGTAAGCCCCACAAGGGACGGATCCCTGCAAAAGTCTGCAACCCTCTCCCTCCCCCGGGGGGGGCTTTCGGGAACCCCCTCCTCGGCCATTCCAAGGGGAGCGCGGACCCTCCCGCAATTCCCTCTCCCCCGCCCCCCCCGTTCCTTCCTGCAGCTCCTGAAATGCTCCTTCTATCCCCCCCGCAAAGCTTTCAGCCCCCCACGGCCAGGGGGGGGGTCCTCGCTCAGGTCACGCCCTCCTCCCGCGGGAAGCTCCGCAGCTTTTCCCCAGCGTACTATCACGTCACTCCCGCGCCGCTGACGTCACTCCCTGCCGCCTTGACGTCACGCCCGAGAACTACGAGGCGTTCGAAGCGGCTGGGCGAACCAGCTCGGGCCCTCCGCTGTCCCGGCGCGGCTGCTTGGCTTCCTTCTCCCCTCTGCTCCGTGGCTGCCGGGTTCTCGTTCCAGCCTCTCTCCGCTCGCTTAGCAGGACGCTCCGCAGAGTTGCGAGGAAGCAGCTCCAGCCCGGACTCACACTGCGCCTGCGCCGCTAACGGTCAGCGGCCAATCAGAGGGAGGGACCGGCAAGAGCATGCTGGGAAACGACGGAAGAAAAAGCGCCACCCGAGGCGGGAATCTGGATTGGACTACAACTCCCGGCGGTCTTCATTCCCGGCGAAGGAGGGGAGGGTGGCCTGAAACTACAATTACCAGCATCCCCTGGGGCGGGAATCGGCTTCTTGCTGGGAGCTTCAAAGGAATGCGAGCAGACTTCAGGCAGTAACAACAACAACAAAATCATCATCATCCTCTTGCAATATGCTTCCTTTAGAACAAAACAGTGGCCTGACCCTCTGAAGCAGACCTAAGCTTTCTTCGGGCTCGCCTCGAGGCCCCGCGGGAGGGCTCTTTCTTGTAAAAAAATATCTGTTTTTCAAAATGTCATTGAGAAAAGCAGCATTTTTTAAATGCTGAGGGAATTCTGGGCGAGAATGAGGGCGAAGGTTCGGTTCTCGCTTTCCAGACGTTTCGCTTCCGGGCTAGGCAGCCCCTTCGGCGGCGCTTAGGGGGGAGGTGAGCGCCGGTGTTCTACCTGTCCGAGGGCTTCAGGTGTGGGCGGGTCAAGTGGCACGCCCACACCTGCTCCGCTGAAGACGTTACCAGCCTGGTAGCGAAACGGTCGGAAACCATCCCTCCAGCTCGGAGAAGGAACCTTCTGCCATCCTCCACCCGAGCTGCGGATATTCGCCATTATTGCAAATTCTGGGAATCTTAAGCTGGCACGTTTGGGAAAAAAATGCACAAACAAAACCACGTGGAAACTGAAAAAAACAATTAAGAAAAAGTAAAGGAGAAAGAATCCTAACAACCCAGTATCATCCCTTCATCAAAATGGACTGTGATTAATATGTATATGCATGTACATGTGTATGGCTGTAGGGGTGTGTGTCTCTCTGTGTGTGTATTATATATATAAATGCATGTGTGTTGGGTATGGGTAGGTATATACTTTCTTTTGAGAGCAGGCAACTGGATTTCATTTCCAATGTGTGCCAATGTGCTCACAATAAAAAATGAGAATAAAGGTTATCCATCTATTATCCCTCCTGTTGCTTCCTTGCGTTTGACAATCCTGCCTGGGGAATTCTGGGAGCTGGACACCTTAAAGTGGCCAAGGTTGGGGGGAAAATGGTCTTTATAATACTCTTGTATGATTCATTTCCAAATAAAGTTATCAGAGGAGAGGTTTCTGTTTACTGCCTTCTTGGGGTTCATTCTCGGTGATCATTGTTGGTTTTTTATTCCACTAATATTGTTTTAATACTTTGTTAGTCATCCAGAATCGTGTTTGTGAGATGGGTTACCACAGAAATCATTAATCAATATGTCTTTTAGAGCATTGCCAGGTATCCCCCTGTTCTGGAACTGTAGTGTTCACCTTAGCAAAAGAATCCCAGCAGTCCTGAGCGCCGCATAATCCCAGGACTGCTTATTAATAGGGAAAAGGTGAGAGCCCAAAAAGCAAGGAGGCTGGCAAGTAAGAACCATGGTGGGGGGTGTCAGATGCCATGGACAGGTGCTAGAGTGTGCGGGCAGGGATTGCATCCATGCATGGACAGCAGAGTGGCTTCTGCCACCTCACTAGAAAGGGGCTGGGACCAAGAACTCTGCACCAGATACCACCACCAGCAGAGCTATCCTCCCGCTGGGCAGCAAGGCAGGGACATTTCTGCAGGGCCTCCCCTGCAAGGGGAGCAGCAATGATTCTTGGGGACTACTCTGCTGAGAGCTGCCAAAGGTCAGATGGGGACAGAGGAAGTTATAAATGTGGATCAGTTGCCAAGTGCCCAAATTTTGAATCTGTAACTGCAGGAGTGCTGCAACAGCCAGAATGTCTAAGACAGTTGTCCATTTTTTCAGCACTGTTGTAACTTTGAACGGTTGCTGAACCCGAGGATTACCTAACTATAGCATAACCATTGTGTCTTTTAGATTTCTATCCTTATTAAGTTTGATCTAGAGGGATTTTTTTAAATACTAATCCTGTTTTACTAATCAGGAACCAACATTTGTTTCTGAATTCAGAGAATGTTTTTGAATTAAAGTTACCTTAGTGAATAAAATAAGAAATTCACCACTGAAATGAATCTATATAAACTTGTTAAAGGAATTCATCTTGAAAGCTAAGCATCTTTGAGTTTCCCTAATGGGCTATTCTTCATTTCTTTTCACACACCCTTCTTCTGGTTTCACCTTCTGAATTTCTATAAAAGTTTCTCATCCACCTTCCTTGTTGCTAACTTATTTCTTAAACCATACATTTTCTTTCAGCTCTCTGTACCTTATTCTCACTAGCTCTTCACTTCTCCCTTCCTTCTTTCACTTCCTATCTTCTCTCATATGTTTTATCAGCTGTTTATATGACAAACTTACTTTTCATTCTTATATATCTCTATGCTCTGAACCCTCTTCTACATTCTTATACCTCCAATCCTTTCAGGATTTATCTTTCTTTCACTAATTTCCTTAGCCCTTTCCTCCCTTCCTTTCTTCATCCTTTCTCTTTCTGGCTCTTTCCTTCTGCTGGCTCTTTTCTTTCCCTCTTTTCCTTCATTCCCTTCATCCTTCTTCACTTCCCTCCTTCCTTCATCTATCTTTCTCTCGCTCTCTCCTGCACCAGCTCTTCTTACTTGCTTTAATCTTTTTTTAATCTTCAGTTAACTGTGGGGAGTCTGTTTATTTGCCTCAGAGTTTCTTTTACCCTTCTAAAGCAATAATGGCATCTCGCTCTAATAAAGATGTCCCTAAGGTAATGGGTTCAGATTCTGATACTTTGAAAGTTTCTCCCTTGATTCCAGAAACAAAAGTGTTTTTAACTAAAATCTTAAGTCCTGGGGGTACATAACTTAAAGATGTTCTAGCTGCCCCTGTATGACAGTTTCATTTTGAGGTCCCACTTGGATATCCATCAGGGTATCTTGTTAGGACCTTCAGTCCAAAAACCTCTGATCTGCCCCATTCCTCTTCAAACTGAATGAGGGAATGCGCTTTTTCTTCTTTTTTCCTGGGTGGGGCAATCTCGCTTGAAATGTTCCTCCTTCACCTACCGCACCCCCCTCCCAATGCCAGAAGCTGCATGTCACGACGTCCTTTGCCAGGAAACAAAAGCACTCCAAAAGGAACGGGTAACAAGGTTTATTTCTTCTCCAAAGCAAACCGCGGTAAAGTCAGCGTTGAGGCACCTAGCCTCAACGCTCTTTTATCATGTTACCACACCCTAACCCCACCCCTTCAAAGCAAACCGGCATCCGCCCGCCTCCCCATAAAGACCCCACCCATCACCGTGCATAGCCACCACCCAACGTGTGCGCTGCTGCAGCCTGTCAAGCCCTCTCCCAGGTGAGTTCTGTCCTTCCGCCCCCTCGCGCGCCCCAGTCCGTGCTGGCGTTGCAGACGCTAAGCTCCCCCCGAGTCCAGTAACGGAGGGTGGCAAAACAGGCACAGCCACACACCCCTCCACAGTTTGCTGGGGCGTGTCCGCCTGTTCGCTGGGTGCAGCCTGTTGCCGCCCGGGCGCCATCCGCAGTCCAGGGTCCAGCCGCCGAGTATCAAACGTTAGCGCCGGACCGGTGGGTGCCCGGCGCCATCCCCGGTGACGAGGCGAGCGCGCGCCCGGCGGCTGTTTGGGATCGGACGCGCCAAACAGCTGAGCGCTGGCCAGCTGCTCGGCGGGATTGCGGCAGCGTGCTCCGCGATGCCCGGGCGAAGCCACGCCCTCCGAAAAAGCGTCCGGGGCTCGGGGAAGGCGCCACCTGGGCGCGCCGATCAGCTGGGGACCGGCCAGCTGCTCGGCGGGGCTGCGGCGGCTTGCCTCGGCAGGATACGAAGCCACGCCCTCCAGGGCTCGAGGAGGCGGCTGCTCGGGCGCGCCGATCAGCTGGGGACCGGCCAGCCGCTGGGCGGGGCTGCGGCGGATTGCCCCGGCAGGATACGGGGCCCCGCCCTCCAGGACTCGAGGAGGCTGCAGCTGGGGCGCGCCGATCAGCTGGGGACCGGCCGGCTGCTCGGCGGGGCTCCGGCTGCGACGGCGCGGCCATTGTCGAGGCCCGGGCGGACGGGAGGCCGGCGGGGCTTGACAGTCGGCTCCCCCTACCATCTGCCCTCCTGCAAAAGAAGAATGACAAGATAGACCTCCACAAAGACGAGCCGCTGAGTCCCCAGTGCTACCCCCCGGTTTGGAGGGATGTGTACGGTGAAAAGCCGTGACCAGACGGTCCGCTTGAACATCTCCTTTCCTCACCCATGAAGCCTCGGCTAATGGATATCCTTTCCACATCACGAGATACTGTACCTGCCCCCTCCGTACCCGGGAATCTAGGATTGCCTGTATTTCATACCGGTCCCCGTGCACAGGCCCCGGAGCGTTCTCACCCGCCTTCTCTGTTATTCCCCTAGCGGGCTTTAGTAGGCTACTATGGAAGACCGGGTGGATTTTTCCTAGGAACTTTGGTAGCCGTAAACGGACGGTCACGGGGTTGATCACTTGAATCACTTGGAAAGGGCCAAGAAACTTGGGGCCTAGCTTCCTGCTTGGTACCCGTAAGTGCAAATATTTAGTTGACAGATACACCCACTCCCCGACCTTGGGGGTGTCGAAGGGCTCCCTTTTCCTGTCTGCCTGCTCCTTCACCCGTGCTTGGGCCTTCACCATCGCCTCCCTAGCGGTTTTCCAGGCGGCCCCTAATTGGTGCATCCACTCCCCAGGCCCGGTGGGTGTCACCGATCCCTGTCCACACTCCGGGACAGGGACGAAATCATACCCCGCCACCACCTGGAATGGTGTCAAACCCGTGCTGCTATGCACGGCGTTATTGTGGGCGACTTCCGCAAACACCAGGAGGTCTGCCCAGTCTGTTTGCTGATACGACACATAACTCCTGAGGAACCTTTCCACCGTGGCGTTGGCCCTTTCAGCGGCCCCGTTAGTGCTTGGGTGGTAACCGGAGCTGAGGCCCTGGGTAGAGCCGATGTGTCGTAGAAACTCTCGCCAGAACTGTGCTGTAAACTGGACCCCGCGGTCCGAAATAACCCGTCGGGGAACCCCGTGCAGCCGATAGATGTGAGTCATAAACAGTCGTGCCAACCGTTTGGCGGACGGCAGCCCCTTGCAGGGGACGAAGTGCGCCTGTCTGGAAAAAAGATCGATGACCGTCCAGATTACCGAGTACCCTCTGCTGTCCGGCAGCCCGACAATGAAGTCCATGGCGATGTCTTGCCATGGTCGTACGGGGTCCGAAACCGTCTGTAGCAGACCCAATGGCTTCCCGACACGGGGTTTTGCTGTGGCGCAGACGTGGCATCCCCGGACGTGGTGTTCCACATCCGCCTTCATGCACGGCCACCAAAATTGACGGCGTGCTAAGTGTAACGTTTTCAGGAAGCCGAAGTGACCGGCCTGCCTGGCGTCGTGACAACGGCGCAAAATGGCGGGGCGTAGTGCCTGAGGCACATACAGCTTATCTCCGTGCCAGGCCAAGCCGTCACGCATAGTCAGAAGTCCGGGATGCTCCTTCAGCCAGGCATCTGTAGCTAAGGCCTCGTCCATGGCACGGGACAAATCGTCCCCCACGCTGCAGACTGCCTGGGTCGCGCTCGGGGATGCATTAGGCGGGATGAGTTCTTGTATGACCGCTTCTCGTTTGGTGTCGTATTGCGGCAGCCGTGAGAGTGCGTCAGCAAGGAAGTTCCCCCCCCCCGGTACGTACTTCAGGACGAAATTAAAGCGCCGGAAAAAGAGAGCCCATCTGACGTGCTTGGGCGCCAGCTTCCTCGGGGACTGCAGAACCCCCAGGTTCTTGTGGTCTGTCCAGACCTCGAAGGGATGGGCAGCCCCCTCCAGAAGGTGTCGCCACGTCTCCAAGGCCGCGCGCACAGCGAACGCCTCCTTCTCCCAGATCGCCCACGAGCGTTCCGCCGATGACAGTTTTTTGGAAGAATAGGCACAGGGTTGCAACACGCCCTTCGTGTTCCGTTGCAACAGCACAGCCCCTACCGCGACGTCGCTGGCGTCGACTTGGACCACATACGGACAGTCGGGGTCAGGATGTACCAACACCGGCTCCTTCGCAAACAGGGTCTTTAATGTCTCGAACGCCCGTTGACACGTGGTGGTCCATGCCAGCTTCAACCCTGGACGTGGTTTCACCCCGGAGTTCCGCGTCCGCAACAGGTCCGTCAGCGGCAGGGCTGTCGCTGCAAAACCTGGAATAAACTGGCGGTAAAAGTTCGCGAACCCCAGGAAACTCTGAAGCTGTCGCCGCGTCCGCGGCGCCTGCCATTGCAGGACGGCTTCCACTTTGCGAGGGTCCATTTCTATGCCGCTCGCCGACACGCGATACCCCAAATAATCCAGCCTCGTCTTGTGGAACTCGCACTTGGTGAGCTTCACATAGAGGCGGGCAGCCAGCAGCTTCCGAAGCACCTGGCGCACGAGGGCAACGTGCTCTTCCATAGTCTTAGCGTATATCAGAATGTCATCCAGGTACACTAACACCCCGCGGTACAGGTGCTTGTGAAGCACCTGGTTTATCATCTGCATAAAAACGGCTGGGGCCCCCTGGAGTCCGAACGGCATGACACGGAACTGGAAACTGCCCAGCGGACAGTTAAACGCCGTTTTCCACTCATCCCCAGCTCTGATCCGCACCCGGTAATACGCCTCCCGTAGGTCTAGCTTCGTGAAGATGCGTCCCGTCGACAGGTGTGCCAGAAGATCTTTCATGAGTGGCAGCGGATACAGATGTTCAACGCAGACTGCGTTGACGCCTCGGAAGTCGACACACAAGCGAAGCGTGCCATCCTTCTTCTCCCGAAATAGTATTGGCGCTGCTATCTTGGATCGGGCAGGTTGGATGAACCCCCTCACGAGGTTTTTGTCGACGTAACGACGTAGCTCCTGCATCTCGCGAGGCGTCAGCGCGTACATGCGCGGTTTCGGCAGTTTTACGCCCGGCTCCAGCTCGATGGCACAATCCGTCGTTCGGTGGGGTGGCAGAGCGTCACACTCTTTTTCGTCGAAAACCTCTGCTAGGTCGGCGTACACCTGTGGGAAGCAGGCTTCCGCCACCCCCTCTGCCCCTTGGACCCGCTCACCACCAGGCCGCTCTACAGGACCCACATATGCGTGTGGTGGTGGTTGTGGCCCTGTCCCCAACCGCAGGTGCCGGCAACCCTCCCCCCACCAGATCGTGGGACCCCACTTGTCGAGCCATGTCAGTCCCAGAATCACTGTCTCCGTCATTGATGGTACAACAAGGAAGCGCAAAGTCTCCCAGTGGGTCCCCATCTCCAATCGAATAGGACCTGTCACCCGAGTGACTGGAGCCCCCCCCAAAAGGGATCCGTCCACTTGCTGGAAACGAAGAGGAGTTGGCAGGCGGCGTACCTCCAATCCCAGCCGAGCAACCACCACTTGGCTGATAAGGCACCGGGTGCTGCCTGTGTCGATCAGTGCTGGGCAAGCCTCCCTACGTCCCGTACGCGGGTTGACGAGTACGACCGGTACTGTGAAGGGCACCACTGGGTCACTCACCATAGGGTCCTCCTCCTCCTCCAGGCTCTCGTAGGGCTCTGGGTCGTTGGCCTCGGGTGGTTCTGTACCGATTGCTGCTGTGGTCATCAGGGATGCCAGCTGGTGAGCTGCTCTTGTTCGCTCCAGCGACTTCCGTGCGGTAGGGCCTTTTCCGGCGGGAGTTGCCGCGGTGGCACGAGGTGCCGGCAAGGGGCAAGCGGCCACTCGGTGCCCCGGCTGATCGCACCGGAAACACCTTATAGCCGGTCTTGGAGGCGGCACGGGTGGGCTTGCCGTTGAGGCCACGGCCTTCCGACCCTCCTCCTTCGGCCTTTCGGGGGTCCTACGGGTCCCGACCACCCCCTCCGCCTTACCCCTGCATTCGCGCAGCCGGACGTCCAGTTCTACGGTGACCCGGTACCACTCCAGCAGTCGCTCGGGCACTCCACGCACCACGCACGCCCTCCGCAGAGCGCCGTCCAGCCCCGACTGGAAGTGGTGTACCAGCAAGCGTTCCGGCCAAGAGCGGAGCTTACGAGCCACCCGGCGGAATTCAGCGACATACTCCGCTGCGGGCCTGCCTTGTTGTCGCAGCCCCACCACCTCCGCCTCGGCTCTGTGAGTACGGGCCACGTCCTCGAACTGCGTCCGCAGTGACTCCAGGAACAACCCGACGTCAGCTAGTTCCCGTGCATGCTCGCCGTACAGGTCAGCCGCCCATGCCGCGGCCTCTCCCTGCAGGCTTGCTGTAATAGCCACCACCATGGCCCATTGGGAGGTATAGGCTGCACCGTACTGGTCCAGGTGGTGAATGGTGTGGCTTAGGAACATGGCAAGCCGGTCAGGGTGGCCGTCGTACGTAACCGGCAGTGGTGGAGGGCCCCAGAACACCCCCGGGCCCCAGGGGCCCCCCTGGGGCCTGGGGTCCCTTGTACCTGGTGCTTGGTGCCGCCTGCTCCATGGCCGGGCGGAAGCCCCAGCCGTTGTTGCCCACCTGGTGGCCTCTGCCTGGTCTGACATCCCGGGGCGTTGTCGTTCGGCCTGAACAGCTCCCATCTCCGTCAGCCGTGATGGCGGGGCCCGAAACCTTGGGCCTGCCAGGCGGAAACTGGGCTGGCCCGCCTGGCCGGGTGTCAGCCTCTGTAGTGACCACCGCTGCGACTCCTGAGCCGGTCCCGCAGGTGACCAAGGTGCAGTGTCCTGATAGCCAAACTCCCCAAAACGGTCTCGCAACACGTCCATCGTGTAGGCCCCTGGGGCCGTAGAGTAGCTCCACTCCTCGCCTTCCTCCTCCGTCAGCCGCCGTTCCCTCCAAGCCGGCACACCAGCCCGTGGACGGCCCTCACCACAGTCTTGGTCCCAACGCTCCAAGGGAGGGCTTTGCCACCCTCCCCCGCTTTGAGCCAGAGACCCTACCTCCCACCTGTCACCAGCTTCAGCCGAGGCTATAACCCCCTTGGTCTTCGGCCGCACTGCTGGCTCCTCCGGCTCGCCAGGATCAGGGGGAGTTGCATCTGCAGCCCCAACAGCCCCTTCCTCCTCGGCTGCCAGATCAAGCCCCGATGGATCCTCTGCCATGCCCAAAGCGTGAGTAACAGCAGTAGGTATCCTAGAATAACGCTGACTTACTGTCACGACGTCCTTTGCCAGGAAACAAAAGCACTCCAAAAGGAACGGGTAACAAGGTTTATTTCTTCTCCAAAGCAAACCGCGGTAAAGTCAGCGTTGAGGCACCTAGCCTCAACGCTCTTTTATCATGTTACCACACCCTAACCCCACCCCTTCAAAGCAAACCGGCATCCGCCCGCCTCCCCATAAAGACCCCACCCATCACCGTGCATAGCCACCACCCAACGTGTGCGCTGCTGCAGCCTGTCAAGCCCTCTCCCAGGTGAGTTCTGTCCTTCCGCCCCCTCGCGCGCCCCAGTCCGTGCTGGCGTTGCAGACGCTAAGCTCCCCCCGAGTCCAGTAACGGAGGGTGGCAAAACAGGCACAGCCACACACCCCTCCACAGTTTGCTGGGGCGTGTCCGCCTGTTCGCTGGGTGCAGCCTGTTGCCGCCCGGGCTCCATCCGCAGTCCAGGGTCCAGCCGCCGAGTATCAAACGTTAGCGCCGGACCGGTGGGTGCCCGGCGCCGTCCCCGGTGACGAGGTGAGCGCGCGCCCGGCGGCTGTTTGGGATCGGACGCGCCAAACAGCTGAGCGCCGGCCAGCTGCTCGGCGGGATTGCGGCAGCGTGCTCCGTGATGCCCGGGCGAAGCCACGCCCTCCGAAAAAGCGTCCGGGGCTCGGGGAAGGCGCCACCCGGGCGCGCCGATCAGCTGGGGACCGGCCAGCTGCTCGGCGGGGCTGCGGCGGCTTGCCTCGGCAGGATACGAAGCCACGCCCTCCAGGGCTCGAGGAGGCGGCTGCTCGGGCGCGCCGATCAGCTGGGGACCGGCCAGCCGCTGGGCGGGGCTGCGGCGGCTTGCCCCGGCAGGATACGGGGCCCCGCCCTCCAGGACTCGAGGAGGCTGCAGCTGGGGCGCGCCGATCAGCTGGGGACCGGCCGGCTGCTCGGCGGGGCTCCGGCTGCGACGGCGCGGCCATTGTCGAGGCCCGGGCGGACGGGAGGCCGGCGGGGCTTGACACTGCACTGCGCTTGCTCTTCCTCCCCCCTTCCATTTTGTTGGAGCTGGCTGAGTTGCGAGCCAAGCCATCTCTGTGAAGCCCCCTAGAGGTAACTATAACTCAGCCCCCCCCATCCCCCTCAGCATCACCTGCCAGAACCACGGCTCTGGAGCCACCCAATTGGCCAGAAAATGCAGCCCCTTTAAAAAAAACTTATGGAGCAGCTGCAGCTGTTGTTTTTTAAAAAATCTTGCATCGCATGCTGCCCACCTCCCAGCCCCCCTGCGATCATCGATCGCATGCTGCCCCCGCAGCACCACTGCTTCTGCCTGCCACCCAATTGGCTGGGGGCTATTTGTCCTGTGCAGCCAAAGGACTACCTGTAGCTGGAGCAGGGGTGTCTCTACAGGAGGATCAATCAATCAGAATAGAGTTGGAAGGGACCTGGGAGGTCTTCTAGTCCAACCCCCTGCTTAAGCAGGAGACCTTATACCATTTCAGGCAACTGACTATCCATCCTAATCAAAAAGGTCAAGATGGCCATAAAGGTGTTGCTGAAGCACCACCCCTTTTATGGCCGTCTGCATGCAAGATCTGGCTTTGATTCCATAGCCACTGGTGCCCTGGGCCGTGTCCGCCTCTTCTCCAGCCTGGGTCCTTCATCTGACTGAAACTGAGGGACCTCCCCACATCTTTGGGCTCCTCATCAGTACTCCACTACTACTTTCTCCGAACACCTCCCAGCTGCTTGTTTTTTGCCCCACTAAGTTTAGCAGTCCTGTAGATCAGTCACTTTGAGCCCTGCTTTGCCAGTGTCCCGATCCTGGCTTGCCCGGAGCAAGTTTCCAGGCTGAGCTCTGCCAGGGAGGCAGCCTGACCAAGCAGCAGGAGACAGCGGGGTTGAGTTTCCCCACCCTTGGGGGAGGGCCTGGTGTCTTGGGGTGGACAGACACACACACACACACACACACACACACACACACTTGAGGGGCTGGGGTGCAAAAGCAGGGTGTGTGTGTAACAGGAAGAGGGCAGTCAATAGGCCAGGTGCTGTTTTTGCAAAGCAGCAAAATCCAAGAGACCAAGAGAAAAGAAATTCAATTTCCTCCTGTTAGAAATAGTTAAGCAATAAAACAATAAACGGCAGTCCAGTACCAAAAAATAGCAAAAGGTTTATTACGTATTTGCAAACATGGGTGCACCTGAGGTGGATCCAGATTAAAGCCTGCAAACGGCTTTTATACTCTTCTTCCCGCTCAACATTGTTCTGGTTTTCCATTGGTTGGATGCTAACAAGGTCACAACCTATCCAGAGCGTCTCCTAAGAAACCTCCCCTGGTTACAGAGCAAAGTGTACAGTTCACCCAGCTACAGGGCAAAGTCTGCCTAGCTACTGCTCAGAAAGTACTTCCCCCCCTTTACCTTTTCTAGACTTTGGGAGCCATTTTGGTGGTCACTGACCTCGAGCCAGACGTCCTAGAATGTGAAGTGAAGTGGGCCTTAGAAAAACTGAGCAACAACAAAGCTAGTGGAGGTGACAGTATTCCAGCTGAGCTATTCAAAATCTTAAAAGACGATGCAGTAAAAGTGCTACACTCAATTTGCCAGCAAATTTGGAAAACTCAACAGTGGCCACAGGATTGGAAAAGATCAGTTTACATTCCAATTCCAAAGAAAGGCAGTGCCAAAGAATGTTCAAACTATCGCACCATTGCACTCATTTCTCATGCTAGTAAAGTTATGCTTAAAATCCTACAAGCTAGACTTCAGCAGTATGTGGATCAAGAACTACCAGAAGTACAGGCAGGATTTCGAAGAGGCAGAGGAACTAGAGATCAAATTGCCAACATACGCTGGATCATGGAGAAAGCTAGAGAGTTCCAGAAAAACATCTACTTCTGCTTCATTGACTATGCTAAAGCCTTTGATTGTGTGGCTCATAACAAACTGTGGCAAGTTCTTAAAGAGATGGGCGTACCAAACCATCTTATTCGTCTCTTGAGAAACCTATATGTGGGCCAAGAAGCAACAGTGAGAACTGGACACGGAACCACTGATTGGTTCAAAATTGGGAAAGGAGTCCGGCAAGGCTGTATACTGTCGCCCTGCCTATTTAATTTATACGCAGAGCACATCATGAGAAAGGCAGGGCTAGATGAATCAAAAGTTGGAATTAAGATTGCTGGAAGAAATATCAACAACCTAAGATATGCAGATGATACCACTCTAATGGCAGAAAGCGAAGAAGAACTAAAGAGCCTCTTGTTGCGGGTGAAGAAGGAGAGTGCAAAACTTGGGTTGAAACTTAACATTAAGAAAACCAAGATCATGGCATCCGGCCCTCTCAATTCCTGGCAAATAGATGGAGAAGAAATGGAGGTAGTGACAGATTTTATTTTCCTGGGCTCCAAGATCACTGAAGATGGGGACTGTAGCCAAGAAATTAAAAGACGCTTGCTCCTCGGGAGGAAAGCCATGGCAAATCTAGACAGCACACTAAAAAGCAGAGACATCACCCTGTCAACAAAAGTGCGTATAGTCAAGGCTATGGTCTTCCCAGTTGCAATGTATGGCAGTGAAAGTTGGACCATAAGAAAGGCTGAGCGCCAAAGAATTGAAGCCTTTGAACTATGATGCTGGAGAAGACTCCTGCGAATCCCTTGGACTGCAAGGCGATCAAACCGGTCGGTCCTAGAGGAGATCAACCCTGACTGCTCTTTAGAAGGCCAGATCCTGAAGCTAAAACTCAAATCCTTTGGCCACCTAATGAGAAGGAAGGACTCACTGGAGAAGAGCCTAATGCTGGGAAAGATTGAGGGCAAGAGAAGAAGGGGACGACAGAGAATGAGGTGGCTGGATGGAGTCACTGAAGCAGTAGGCGTGAGCTTAAATGGACTCCAGAAGATGGTCGAGGACAGGAAGGCCTGGAGGAACGTTGTCCATAGGGTCGCGATGGGTCGGACACGACTTTGCAACTAACAACAACAACAATTCCTTGTACCATATAAATCACATAGAATACAACCAGATGTTCTATCAGGTAACTCATTTTAACTTCTTTTTGTCTAATAGTTTCCCTTATATTTGTTTTTAATTCAGGTCTCTTTCCCTCCCCTAATTTAAATCTTTTTCTCCAGGGAGTAGGGTAGCAAATACAATATTTCCACAGATAGACAACAATTCTACTGTAAAGGGTGAGTAAATTACTGTACTGTCCAAAAACCATACACTTGTGGATCAAAGTCCAGACAAGATTGTCTTCTTGTCCGGTGTCCTGTAACCCAAAAGCAAACAAGTACTTTATTATTTTATTATTTTCAGCCAGAGAGGGTCACTCAAAGGTTACACCTTCCAACGCTCAGCCTGTGGGGCCTTGACCAGTCCCTTCGGTCTGGTGTAATGAGTCCAGCCTTTTTCAGCAGTTCTTACAACTGTCTCAGTGGTCAGCAGCACCTGGAAGGGCCTTCCCAGTCTGGTTGGAATTTTTCATCTTTCCAAGTTTTTATCAGGGCCCAATTATTAATCTGGTAATTGTGGACTGCAAACTTCAAAGGTGGTGTTTGGGCCAGCAGATTTTCTTCCTTTGGGTTGATAAAACAGAAGACAGCCCCAGAACACAGTTCTTCAAAACTGGGCATTTCTCCCCAGCTCTCCAACTTCACAAGGTGATACCACCACGTCTTTCCTTGGTTGAGTTAGGCATTTAGTCCAAGGAAGATGGCTCTCTAACATTAGTCTGGTCCACCAAAATTAAAATGCATTCCAAGCACCCAACAGGGGGAACTCCAGCAAAAACAGCCTGCATACACTGAAAGGGTCTCAATGCCACAGGTCTTCCCCCTTTTTCTTTTTGGCACAGATTTTGTTTGTTGGTCTTTTTACAAATGAAATATGTTCCATATATCTGTTGTGCTACAGTATAGATTCCACTACAACCTTATTTTTGCAGAAAAGTGCACATTGTGCTTGTGTTCCCCAATGACTTCCCTGATGTAAAATAGCTAACAATTCTCTAGTTATTTGTTCGTTTAACATCTGTCTTCCACCTGGAAGCTTCCATTCACTTTTAATATTTTGTTTTGCTCCCAGTTGGACTAATTGCTTTTTCCCTTGGGTGCCAAATACTGGCAATTGCCTGTTTTCTTCTGAGGTACTAAAGTCAGCATTTTAATAAATTCTTTCGTCCTGGCAGACCTAGCCTCTTCAGCTGTTATTGCCTCTGGCTTCATAGGTATTTTGTTTTTGATGTCCTTCAACATGGACTACGCACTATGGCTATAGCACCTGGTAACATGTTTCCCTAATTAACTGACCATGTATTGAAATCCTTCCCTTTTGCATTAATCAGCCATCTCTCAGCCCAAATTTTTCCAAATGTTTCTACTACCCCAAATGCATATTTAGAATCTGTGTATGTAGTTCCTTCTTTTTCAGCCTGATTAAGAGCATATAGCTCACACGTTTGTGCAGACCAATTTGTTGGTAATCTTCCTGCTTCAAGCAGAAAGCTGTCATCTCCATTTACTATATTATCTTTAGAATAGTTGTTTTGTATAAGGATCTCAGCAATTGTTATTTTTCCTCTATTTTAATACAAAATTAATGTTTAATATACTTTTCCACAAAAAAAAAGTTTTGGTGTGGCATTTACATATCTGAACTCGAAGGCAATGAACTTTGGTTTATTGCACGAGAGGGGAAGGGCTTCCATCTGCACCCCAGGCAGGAGAACCGGTTGGTCGGTTCATGACCAACTGGCAATTGTGAGCTTTTCCCAGATTGCCACAGCCTTGGCATAACAGCAGGTGTTACCTGTTTTTTTAATTTTTTGGAGCACATATATCCTGAGGGTGGTGGACATCAGCATCCATCCCTCATGGTCATTGGTCACTGTCTGATTTGGGCAGAGCCGACTGGTGCTACATTGCCTGATTGGATCCACAAGTTACCTGAGAAATTTGTGGAGACAGGTTTGGTTGAAATTTGTTTTTAATTTTTATCCAGCCTTTATTACTTTATAAATAATTCAAGGTGACAAACGTACTCAATGCTCCTTCGTCCTCCTATTTTCCCCGAAACAGTAACCTTGTGAGTTGGGTTGGGCCGAGATTGTCTGGCCCCAAATCACCCAGCCAACTTTGTTGCCTGAGGCGAGACTAGAACTCACTGCCACCTGGCACCTTCATCACTGGACCAAACTGGCTCTGAAGTCCTGGTTAAGACTGGAAGGTGGAGAGTCCTGTAGCTCTTGATTAGATGCCTCTTGGGTGGCCAGTCCCTGCACACCATCCAAAGGGGCCGTCAGGCGCATTGGCAAAGCATGGCTTCGATCAAAGGCAGGTAGGAGTTGGGGTTTCAGCCCATGCCGAGACTGCAGGACTAGCTACTGTGAAGTGAGGATGCACTTGGGTAAATTCCCTAACATGTTCTTCATTCTTTTTGAAAGCATCCTAGCTTTCCTGGGAAGTCAAAAAATTACTTAAAGGGATCTTAGATGAATATGGTCACAATTTGCATTACCAAATAGAGCTTCAAAGTTTCCTGCTGCTTTATACAATTTGAGCATTTTTTGCTCTCTGGAAAATGTAGTTTTGGGCCAGGATAAGTAAAAGATCACAATCCACATGCTGCAGATTCACTAAGAATATATAACAGGCAAGAAATGATTTAGGGTATTTAGTCCTGAACATTCCCAATCGTTATTTTCCAGCAATGAGAAGCATTCGAGTAAACATGTGAATGTGTTTAATGGTTTGTAGCATTACCGTATATACTTGAGTATAAGCCGACTCGAGTATAAGCCGAGACCCCCAATTTCACCCCCCAAAACTGGAAAAAGTTATTGACTCGAGTATAAGCCGATCCGCCGTTCTGCAAGCCTCTGCCGCCAGCAGAGGCTCGATCTGCCATTTTGCAAGCCTGAATACACAGGAATACCCTGTGTGGCCGCGGCTCTCGGGGAAGCCCTGGCTGTCCGCTTCCTCGCTCCACGCTGCCATTCGGGGCCCGTGCGTTCCCCGGGCAAATCGCGGCGCCCAGCAGGCGAGGAAACACGCCCGCTCCAGTCGCCCCCCCTTCCCTCAGGAGACGCGAAGCAAGTGACCGCCCGGAGCTTACCGAGGACTTGCGCGCGGCCGAGGCTTCGGTGCTTCCAGGATCGCGCGCACCTCTCCCAAGCCGCCGCCGTCCGGAGACCTGCCGACGTTTGGGGAGGTTTGGGGAGGTGCGCGCGCACCTCCCCAAACCTCCCCAAACGTCGGCAGGTCTCGGAAAGAAGCAGGCAGGCAGGGTGCGGAGGTCCGGAGACCTGCCGACATTTGGGGAGGTTTGGGGAGGCGCGCACCTCCCCAAACCTCCCCAAACGTCGGCAGGTCTCGGAAAGAAGCAGGCAGGCAGGGTGCGGAGGTCCGGAGACCTGCCGACGTTTGGGGAGGTTTGGGGAGGTGCGCGCGCACCTCCCCAAACTTCGGCAGGTCTCCGGACGGCGGTGGCTTGGGAGAGGTGCGCGCGATCCCGGAAGCACCAAAGCCTCGGCCGCGCACAAGTCCTTGGTAAGTTTTTTTGTTGACTGGAGTATAAGCCGAAGTGGAATTTTTCAGCCCAAAAAGTGGGCTGAAAAATTCGGCTTATACTCAAGTATATACGGTAATCTTTTTTGCATTCTGGATTATTTTGGAATATGTGCATGTCAGATCTGGAAGCAAAGGAGGTGCTCTGGAGCATGAAGGAAAGATTGCTGTGCAATTCTTGAAGGGCCATGCCCATTCACAGGACTGTGCAGCCAGTGTGCAATTCTGAGAAAAGGCAATGGCTTATAAAGGCAGCAGATGGGTGTTGTGCGCCAGCCCCATGGGCTCTGATGTGCTGCAACAGATCCTGGTAAACTGCTCTTTAGCTGCGAAGACAGTGAATGGCCAAAGCACAAAAAGCTTTGTGGGCGGAGGGCGTTCTGGGTCCCAGCTATTAAACAGTGTCACCTAGCAAGGCCCCAGAAGAGTCCCTCCTCTATTGCACTGCCTGCTCTCTGTGTAAGAGCATTCCCCAACGGCCCCACCCTGCAAGGATTTCAAAGTCTTTTAAAAACATGACTTTGCTCACAGGTTGGGGCTGAGGTTGTTTGTGAGCCCCTGTTCTGAACCAGCCAACTACCGGCCTTGTAATAAGGCAAACCCCTGTTCAAGCAGTAGAGACTGGAGAGCGTCTGAGGCTGCAAAGCGTCTGCCAAGTTTAATTCACAAGCAAAACAACAGAACAAGAAACCAAAAGCACAGGAACTTGAATCCTCAAGCGGAAGGGTTGCTTTCAGCAACCAGCCCCTCCCCAAACACTCCTTTTATTTAGAGTTCAGGGCGTGGTCTCCCTGTGCCTCCTCCCGAGGAGACCCGCAGCCTTTTTCTGCTTAGTCCTGCTCGACTGCCTCCTGCGTCGGGCGTCCTTGAACAGGGCCAGCTGTGGGTCATCATCCTCCGCACTATCGGGCTCACGCAGCTGAGAAGAGGGCCCCGGCTGGGAGCTCTGCCAAGCCTCCAAGCCATCATCAGCCAGTTCGTCTCCCTCCTCCCCCTCATCTGAGTCATCCGATACATCTGAGCCGGCTGCCAGACCCACCGGCTGGCCCTGAGACACAACACTATCCCGCACCGCAGGGCCCTTCCCCCGGGGCTGCCGATCCGGATGCGGTCGGGATGGGAATTGTTCGTGAAACGCTGTCACCAACGCAGGGGCATGAACAGCGGTCGCGTCTTCCCATGTGAAGTCCTCCGGCCCGTACCCTTTCCACTCGATCAGGTACTGGAAGCGACCTTTCAGCCAGCGGGAATCCCGGATGCTGGCGACCTCGTACTCGGGGGTGCTGCCTCCATCACGAGGTCCTGATGGGGGAGGTTCCGCTTGGCGAAGTGGACAAGCCGGTTGTTCGGGGACCAACAAGGACCGATGGAAGACGGGATGCACGCGCAGGGAACGTGGCAGAGTTAAACGATAGGCGACCGGATTGATGACGGCCTCGACTGGGAACGGTCCAAGGTAACGGTGGTCCAGCTTCCTCGCCGGCCGAGTGGATGGTAGGTTCCTGGTGGACAGCCAGACCCGATCCCCCACCGATAGTGGAGGCGTATCCCTTCTCGACCGATCGGCGAACCTCTTGTAGTCGGCCTTGGCCTTCTCCAGCTGCCGTCGCACCAACCGATGGATCGCCTGTAACTCCGCCATGAATTCGTTCGCTGCCGGCTCCGGTGAGTCCACGGGAGAAAGGGGGAAAAACCGGGGGTGATAACCCACGTTGGCCAAGAACGGTGTCATCTGCGTGGAGGTGTGCTGCGAGTTGTTAAAGGCAAACTCGGCTATGGCCAAATAGTCCACCCAATTGTCCTGCTGCAGGTTAACGTAGCAGCGCAGATACTGCTCTAAGATGCCGATGACCTTCTCGGTACCCCCGTCGGTCTGAGGATGATGCGCGGACGAGAGGCAAACCTTAATGTCCAACGCCCGCATCAACTCCTGCCAGAAGCGGGCTGTAAACTGGGCCCCCCTATCGGAGACGACTCTATCGGGAAGGCCGTGCAGCCGGAACACCTGTTGGATGAACATGCGACTAGTGGCGCGAGCTGACGGTAAGCCGTGACAGGGGATGAAGTGCGCCATCTTGGTCAACATGTCCACCACCACAAACACTGTCGTGAAGCCGGAGGATGGGGGTAGATCCGTCAGAAAGTCCATGGACACAGCCCCCCAGGGTCTCTTGGGTGTTGGCAAAGGCTGCAGTAAACCAGGCGGGGCCCCTGTCGCTGACTTGGCCTGCCTGCATGGGACGCAGGAGGTGACATAAGACTGGACATCGTGTCGGACTCGGGGCCACCAGAAGGTACGGGAGACCAGGTTCAGAGTCTTGAACAGGCCAAAATGCCCCGCAGCCGGGTTATCATGACACTGGCTGAGGACGAGTCCCCTGAGTGGCCCTCCTGGTACATAGAGCCGGTCACGATAATACAGGAGTCCATCCGTGACCGACCAAGGCGAATCTGGCCCCACCTCTTCCTTCCGCTGAGCCACCCACGCCTCCTGCTGCTGCGCCTCCCGGATCCGAGCCCGTATATCCACCGGCTCCCGCACCGCAGCAAAAGACTCGACGGGGATCACTGTCCTGGGCGGAAGCTTGTCTTCCACTCGGGTGTACTCGGGCTTCCTGGACAGAGCATCCGCTCTCTGGTTGTGCCCGCTTGGTATGTACCGCACCCGGAAGTCAAACCTCGCAAAGAAGAGGGACCACCGGATCTGGCGTTGGTTCAAATTCCGAGCGGTCTGCAGGCTTTCCAGATTCTTGTGGTCCGTCCGGACCTCGATTTGATGCCGCGCCCCCTCCAGATGATGCCTCCAAGCCTCGAACGCCGCCTTGATGGCCAGCAGCTCCTTCTCCCAGATGGTATAGTTGCGCTCCGAGGGATTCAATTTCCGAGAGTGATACGCGCAAGGGAAAAGGGTACCGTTGGGCGTCGCTGCCTGGAGTAACACGGCCCCAATGGCAATGTCGGAGGCGTCCGCCTCCACGACAAACGGCCGTTGCGGGTCAGGATGCTTCAAGATGGGCTCCTTCATGAAGGCGTCCTTCAAAGCTTGGAACGCCTGTTGTTCGGGGGCGTTCCACTGGAACCGAGTCTTCTTCTGCAGGAGCCGGGTGAGGGGGGCTGTCAAGGCAGCAAAGCCAGGGATGAATGTTCGATAGTAGTTGGCAAATCCAAGAAGTCGCTGAACATCCTTCACGCGACGCGGGGGTTGCCAACTCTGCAACGACTCAACTTTACTCGGTTCCATGGCGATGCCCTCAGGAGAAATGCGGTGACCCAGGAAATCGATGGTCACCTGGTAGAACTGGCACTTCTCCAACTTGGCAAACAGCCGATGTTTCCGGAGGCGCTGCAGGACCTGTCGGAGATGCTGATGATGCGCTTCACGCGACGGGGAGTAAATCAGGATGTCGTCCAGGTAAATTACGACAAACTGGTCCAACAGATCTCGAAAGATGTCGTTCATAAAATGCTGAAACACAGCGGGGGCGTTGGTCAGGCCAAACGGCATCACCGTGTACTCGAAATGTCCATAGCGAGTACCAAACGCCGTCTTCCACTCATCACCCGGCCGAACCCTGACGAGGTTGTAAGCTCCACGCAGGTCCAGTTTCGTGAAGATCTTAGCCTCCCGGAGTCGGTCCAAGAGCTCAGGGATGAGGGGCAGCGGGTAGCGGTTACGCACCGTGATGGCGTTGAGTTTCCGGTAGTCACAGCAAAGCCGTAACTCGCCCGACTTCTTTTTGACGAAGAGCACGGGCGCAGACACTGGCGAGGACGAGGGCCGGATGAAACCACGAGCCAAATTCTTTGTCAGGAAGTCCCGCAATGCAGCCAACTCGGGCTCCGACATGGAGTACAAACGCCCCACTGGGAGAGGCGCATCAGGGACTAGATCAATGGAACAGTCATAGGGCCTGTGCGGGGGTAATTGGTCCGCCTCTGACTCGCTGAACACATCAGCAAAGTCGGACAGTTCGGGAGGCAAGGAAACCCCTGAGGAACCCTCCACCTGGCCGGCACAGATATGGCGGGTGTGGTCCACGCACTGCAAACTTGGGAAGGTGACCAAGTTCTGAGACCAATAGATCTGTGGATCATGCGCCCGGAGCCACGCCAGTCCCAAGACCACGGGGAAGTGCAGATCCGACGTGATATAGAACTGGATGGCCTCCACATGGGAACTGATGGCCATACACACTGGTTGCGTGGCGGCCGTAATAGGCCCGGACAGGAGCACTCGACCATCAATAGTCTCCACTAGCATGGGCGGATCCACCGGACACTGGGGAACAGCCCATTTGGCCACGAAGGCCGAGTCCATAAAGTTAGTGGTAGCCCCAGAGTCAATTAAGGCATGGACCGGAATCCCCTCTGGCTTGCCAGGAAGGATCAGACGTGCCTCCAAAATCAAATGCCGTGGAGGTTCACAGGCACCGTCGGAATGGCGTCGCTCGGCGTGGTCGTGGTGGGTCGCCCGATCTATCACACCGTCTAGATCGGGCTCGGGCCGTTTCCCGACAGCAAAGCAGGGGACTTTCTCGGGGCCGGCTTGGTCACTGATGCCCGCTGACGCTTCTTTGGGCAAGAAGCAGCCAAATGTCCAGGGTCCCCACAGTAAAAACACAACCCCCCCGATCGTCGTCTGTCCATTTCCGTCACCGATAGACGGGACCTGGCGGCACCCAGCTCCATTGGCTCCTCCCTCTGGACTGGGGGCACACGCTCAACAGGAGCGGCAGGGGTCTGTGGGGTGGCTCGGCGACTCTTTCGCTGCTGCAGCCGGGCATCGATCCGCAGACAAAGATGGATCAGCCCATTCAGGTCTGAGGGAATGTCCACGCGGGCCAGCTCATCCAACAT
The DNA here is from genome assembly GCF_964194415.1 of Vipera berus. Lineage (NCBI taxonomy): Eukaryota > Metazoa > Chordata > Lepidosauria > Squamata > Viperidae > Vipera > Vipera berus. Next base: position 24,867,399 of record NC_138212.1, on the reverse strand, counting down.
CTCCTCCGACAAGCCATCCTGGAAGGCATCCACGAGCGCAGCCTCATTCCAGGCGGAATCCTGGCTAAGCAGCCGGAAATCGCTGATATAGGCCTGTAGGGGGCGCTGACCCTGCCTCAAAGCTTTCAGGCGTCGGGTGGCAGTCTGCGCCTTAATCGGGTCCTCGTACATGAGGCGCATATGGTCACAAAACCCCCCAAAGTTATCCAACAAAGGGCTAGGCTGTGCCAGCAGAGGCGTGCCCCAACGAGCTGCATCCCCCGACAGAAGGCTCAACACGAATCCCACCTTATCTCGGTCAGTGGGGAAATCAGCTGCTCTCACGCTGATAAAAAGCTGGCATTGTCCCAGGAAGGCAGGAAACAGTTCTGGATTGCCAGCAAATTTATCCGGCATAGCTATCCGACATTTCCTCCTGGGTGGGGGTGCAGCATGTACTTGAGCTTGCAGTTGAGCCACCTGAGCTGCCAGCAAAGTGAGTTGCTGGGTGAGCTGAGCATTCTCGGCAAGAAGCTGCTCCATCGTAGTAGTAAGGGGTGGGTGGCTGAAAGCAAACTGTTCTGAACCAGCCAACTACCGGCCTTGTAATAAGGCAAACCCCTGTTCAAGCAGTAGAGACTGGAGAGCGTCTGAGGCTGCAAAGCGTCTGCCAAGTTTAATTCACAAGCAAAACAACAGAACAAGAAACCAAAAGCACAGGAACTTGAATCCTCAAGCGGAAGGGTTGCTTTCAGCAACCAGCCCCTCCCCAAACACTCCTTTTATTTAGAGTTCAGGGCGTGGTCTCCCTGTGCCTCCTCCCGAGGAGACCCGCAGCCTTTTTCTGCTTAGTCCTGCTCGACTGCCTCCTGCGTCCTTGAACAGGGCCAGCTGTGGGTCATCATCCTCCGCACTATCGGGCTCACGCAGCTGAGAAGAGGGCCCCGGCTGGGAGCTCTGCCAAGCCTCCAAGCCATCATCAGCCAGTTCGTCTCCCTCCTCCCCCTCATCTGAGTCATCCGATACATCTGAGCCGGCTGCCGGACCCACCGGCTGGCCCTGAGACACAACAGCCCCCAGCACAGTTGTAGTTTAGGCATTGGGTGATCCTTTTTAAAAATTCTAGTTTTGCTTTGCCTGTTTTCGCTTTCAATTACATAAGCCATCCAGACTTATTTTTGGTTATGCACCTTACGTTAATCTCTCTCACACACACACACATACACACACTCTTTTAAGAGCGCTGCATCTCATGGCTAATATTAATTTCTACCAACAGGCAAAATCTCAACCTTATTTGAGCAAAAGGGATTTCTTTTGACATCTTTGGCCCTTTGAGAGCCAACACAGCCATGATTCCCAAAAGGTCTTTTATGGTTCCAGAAATGGCAATTGTGACATGGCTGCAAGAAAAAAAACAACATGCTTCAGTCCACTCACACGTGGATTGCAGTCACTGAATGCAGAGATGAAGTTTATTAAATTTTCTTGGTGTTTTTTTTAAACAATGTAAAGCAAACCTCTCTTACAAAATACAGCCCAAGGTTTTCACATCCAACTTCACCCCGCCTGAATCTCCGCTCTGGAAGGCTGTGAGCACCTTCTTCCCCTGAGGGAGAGCAAGGAAGGGGCCGTGCGCACCGCCTGAAACTCCCTTCAGACGCCTGGAGGGGCCTCTCCCTGGAAAGAACCACCGGCCGGGCTCCGTCTTTCTCCGAGGAAAGGGCGTCCACCAAGTGGTGTCAATCGTAGAACAGGCAAAGGGGAACCCCAAGAGAATTGTGGTTATGGCGAACTCTGCGTAGCCAGCTCTCTAGACCAGCCTGCCTCCTCTATCGGCACTGCAAAGAACCAGCCCCCCCCCCTCCCCAGGCCAAATTAAACAAATGCCTACGTGTATATATAATATATAAAAAATACAGAGCTTTGACTTCTTCATTTTGAAGTAAATGTACAAGATACAGTTGTGAGCAGGAGGTAATTCTGAAAGAGAAACAGGCCACAGGACCGGTGGCACGGAGAGCAGATGACGAAGCCCCCCCAGCCAGCTGCCCCACACACAAGTTGCCCCCACCCCAGTTGTCCAAGAGAAAGAAAAAAATTCAAAATAAAATGGCACAAACCAAAAGTCTCCATTGAGTTTTGCAATTTTGTTTCTTCAAGTAAAGATGCAAGAGGGGGTTTCTTCTCTTAGTTCACCACTTCAGTCAGTAGCAAAGGTTAAGCCCACCTAAACAGGCAGCTCTCGAGTTCTTTCTTGTGCCTTCCCCTTAAGACCGGAGCTCTTTGGGATCTTTAAACTGCTTTTAAAAATCCTCTCCCCACCTGACAGGGGAAGCCTCCCCAGAGCCTGATGCGACAGTCCAATTCAGCCTGCATCTCTGTGCAGCTTCTTCCGTTTTCCTTTTAGATATATATATATATATAATTAGTGGAGAGGGACAAAAACAGCAGCAACTTGGCCCAATTCCCTCAAAAGGTGCTGTTTGGCAAGAGGACTTCCCTCCCCCCCCCAAAAAAAAGAGCCTGTGTGGGCGAAAGTGGTGCATTTGGCAAATTAAGAAAAGTCTCTAATAAAAATTAACATGTGCAAATTGTTTTAAATAGTTGAATCCAAGCATCCAGAATAGATTCCTTGGTTACAATTCAGGTTATCTTGCCTTCTCCCATTGGGGGAGAAAAGTCATCTCTCAAGTACCCAAGTGGAAAAAAAATCTTATCTGAGGAGAACAAAATAATACACCACAAAAGAAAAAGGAAAAAAAAACCTGGAGGAAAACCACAAGCTAGAAGGCATTTACACCTCCTTCCTCCATCCACTTCAGCACCTGCTTGTTTGACGCACCCGTGCAGCACAAAAATGGGAAGAAAACTAGTGTGTAGGAGTATCTCCTCGTCGGAAGAAGAGAGTCCACAGCTGCTACCGCGTGTCGCGAAGGAGGAACGGGTGGAGCAGGCAGGGCCGCCTTCCGCCGGGGCAGAGGAGGAAACGGGGCTGGGGATGGGAAGGCCCTCAGCAGTTGACTTTTCATCGAGGGGAGGGTCTTCTCCCCCTCCAACTCTGCAGCCGGGTTATAGCTGGAAGCCTTCCATGGGGGCCTCGGGCTGCTGGAAGATGAACTGCTGCTGAGCTTCGTCCACCTGGGGGGCCAGAGCGGAGTCATCGTCCTCGATGCCAAAATAGTGCTCGTACAAGTCAAAGGCCTTCTGGAAGATCTCCTGGTTTTCGTGGCTCTGCAGGAACTCAATTTTATCCAGGCCTGAAGGAGAAAGACATCGTTTACGTGGACTCCCCATCGAAGCTCAGGCGGCTTATGCATCCGAGCCCTCAGGGACAGGCAGTCCTCGACCCTTGCTGACTGTTTGAAGCTGCAACAGGGCTAAAAAAAGCCACGTACGACCGACCGGTCCTCACGCTTCACAAGTCCCTGCGGCCACAGAACTGCAATTCAGGAGCTCGGCAGCCTGTTTACAAGGCCTGCAGGGACCTGAGCTGAGGCGATCGCCATTTGTGACCTCCACAGCCAGCTTCCCACAAACAAAGCCAAGGGGGAAAGCCATTCGCTTAACAGCCACGGCAAAACAGGATGTGAAATGGCTGACTACACTGCTTAGCAACGGATGTTCCAGTCCCAACTGTGATCGTAAGTTGAGGACTATGTGTAAACCCAACTCGCAACAATCTTAACTATTTGTACAATTTTGCCTGTGGAAACATTCGAGGGAGGGGGGGGCGACATTTCCCCATCAATCCCACCCGGCAAGGCTACTGACAAAGGGTCCGGGGGCCCCTCGCTCAAGGAAGACCCCATGGCCTAAGGCTGTGCTGCGGAGAACACGACAGGCCTGGACGGAGCACCCACCACTGCTTAAAGCAGAGGCGCCTTTTCTTGGGCTCACTGCTTTTTGTTTCGGAAGCTGCACACGGGCGCAACGTTCGCACCCCAAATTCCCTTCTGCATCTTGTCCCTGAATCCCCCAAACACCAGGCCTCCACACACCTTGGCCCGAAACTCCTCATTCTCAGCGGTGGTTGGAGACCCTGGCACTCCGTGTCAACCTCTTTGCAGGTCTTGGGGTAAGGACAGGGCAACTGAAGCAGTGGCATATGGCAGGGGTCCCCAACCACCCCCACCCCCAGGGTTTTGGCCCACTACCAGGCTGCGACCCATTTGGAAATGGGAATGTGCACACGAACACAGCTCCACATGCTCACGCACAAAGCTCCATTCACACAAGTGCCCAGTGTTGACCCGAGTGGCGGGCACTCGCATGAGCATGCAAAGCACCATTTGCACAAGCGGCAGATACACACACACGTTGGTGCAAATAGAGTTATGCATGTTCACACATGCGTGCCTGCCACTCACATTGAACCCCCCCACCACCACCCCCGGGTCCACCAAGCTGCGAATTGCTTGGCATGAGGGGCAAATGATCATCTCTCAGCCCTGAGGTTGGGAGCAATGGATTGTGACAGGCAGAGACAGAAGCAAAGTCAGCTAAGATCGACTTCTGTGCTACCCAATAATAAACTGCAAAGCTTTTTTAAAAAACATTTTTTTTAGAAATTAAACATGCCTTCATGAATGAAAGTTTATTCCAGTACAATTTTGATCTAGCTTGATGCTGGAAAGACACCTCAGGGCAGCAGGGGTGCCCCACTGGGAAGGAATTCCACAAAGGGGAACCTCAGCCGAGAGCGCCCATCTGCAAATAGCCACTGCCCGTTTCCAAGACTTGGCACTCACCGTAAGCTTCCTCAATGAGGCTGCAGTAAGGGTTGATGCCGGTGCCGCTCTGCTTGGCCTCCTGCTCTCCCAGCCGCAAGATGTTCTCCAGGCCATTCAAGGCCACCTGAACTATCTTAGAGTCCATGACGGTCAAAAGATCACACAGGGGTTTAATGCAGCCCAGGTTTACTAAATATCTGGAAATGAAGCAAAAAAAAAATCTAGAAGACTAAAACTACTGGTAAAATTGGAGTTACGGCTACAGATATACAAATGGGATATAGGCTTTCAACCCTGAAGCTGCATAAGAAATTTGAAATTTGAAATTCAAGCCAAGACTCCCATAGTTAGCAAACTATAAGAGGAAAATAAAGTTTTAGGCTGTATATAATTTATTCTATATTTTACTATTTGCCTTTCTTCTCAATCATGGAGATGTTGTTTATGAGCAGGAGATAGCTGTGCAATATTGTAAACAAGGACAAACCATCAGCTGTCGTGTATTTGAATAGTAAGGGCCATAAAACCTGCATGCTATGAAGTGCATAACATAGAATCCTAGGGCTGGAAGGGACTTTGGAGGTCTTCTAGTCTAACCCCCTGCCCAAGGCAGGAGACCTTTTACCATCCTGGACAAATGACTGTCCAACCTTTTCTTGAAAATCTCCAGTTGTGGAGCACCCACAACTCTGACAGGCAACCTGTTCATTAATTATTTCTCCTTAGCTCCAGGTTGCTTCTTGTCCTGCCCTTGGAGCTTTGGAGAACACTGTAAGTCCAACCCCTCTTCTCTGTGGCAGCTCCTCAAGTACTGGAAGACAGCTATCATGTCACCCTTAATTCTTCACTTTGTTAGACTAGACATACCTAGTTCCCTTGACCGTTCGTTGAACAGTTTAGCCTCCAGACCCCTTATCAACTTTGTGAGTCTTCTTTACACTTTCTCAGCATCTTATTTTGTATCTCGGTGACCAGAACTGGATGCAGTATTCCGAGTGTGGCCTCATTAATGCAATATAAAGTGGTACTATCACTTTTCATGATCTTAATACTCTCTCTTATCTGTCAGTTGCAGCACTAAAGTGGTGGTCCAGTGGGACACCCAGCTTTTACCTCATCAAAACCAAATCATCCATTAGTTATAAAGAGGATACGATACGGTGGAGGAAACCACATTTATATTACTTGGTTTATATAGCCGTTCATCTCAAGAACATAATTGTCTTGTCAGGCTTTGCTCCCACCTTTGGTTATTTTTCTTCTCAACTGACAAGATAGTGAGGCAGAACTATATTTTTCTTATCTTTAACGTTTCTCATTCCTTATTCACAATTTTAAGCCTGTCACCTGCCCAGAGTCACCTTGTGACAAGATGGACAGCAAACAAATGTAATAAATAAATAAAAAATAATGACTGGGCTCTCCTTATATGAGCAACTAATGTTGGATTATCTCATTTTATCCAGGTATCCAATTCTTGATTTTTTAGAGAAAAAAATCATTTTAAATTTAAAGATTGGAAACACAAGTAAAACCTTTTTTGTGCCAAGAACATTTAAGTTAGTGAAGGTTACCCCCATGCATTCCAAAGGTTCTTTTAGGTTTTTGTTCTCATAGACCTGTTAACTAGAAAGAAGCACAATCTACAAACAAAAAACCCAACTTGGTTAAAGAGTAAGTTACACCTTACTTGATCTGCTCTGGCGTTCCTCCTGACGTGGCGTTTGTGATGGCCCAGGCCGCTTCTTTCCTCGTGCGGAATTCCGCCTTCTGCAGGATCTCAATTAATACTGGGAAGATGTTTGCATCTATGACTGCCTGCAGGGCCAGAGGACAGTGTTAGCCAGACACCAAGCCTGGGCCCAACCTCGAGGCAGATAAAACAAACAGGCGAGGACAGAGCAGCAGTACAGGCAGTCCTCACTTAATGACCACTTGTCTTATGAACATTTGAAGTTATGATAAGTCACCACACAAGCAGTCCTAGTCATTGCAAAAGGTTATAAGCCAGCCTTATAACCAGTTGTGGCATTCCACAGGCAAGTGACTAAGACTCAGTTTTTTGCTGGTTTCTGGCAAAAAAACCCTTGCTATTCAGATGAATGGGTTTCCTTAATGACTGTGGTGTCTGCTTAATACTGTTACAAAAAGGCTAAAAAAGAAATGCCAGCATATTGGTGGCTGGATCGGAGGTTAAATGCAGTATGTTTCTGGCAGGAGAGAGTTATCAGTATGATTAAATAGCTTACCACGTAATCTTCTATCCCCTTGGAGGAATATAAGCGGGGGGGGGGAGCATTAAAGAAGACTTTCCTGAGCTGGATATACTTCCAGATGTATCATCCCCAGAATTCTTCAACAAGCCGAGCACTGCTGAGAATTCTGAGATTCAACCTAGATATCTGGAAGGTTGCTAAACTGGTGAAAGCTGAAATACAATCACCCGATTAACTGAAGAATTGCTAGATAAGGTTTGTCTTTTTGCGGGTAACACAAAGGCATGTAATAGAGTTGATGTTCCTGGGGTATTGGTAACAAGGAAAACAATTTGGCATTGCTGGAAAATTAGTCAAAAACGGAGAAACTGCAGCTCAACATTTCTAAATATAAGATCAGGCACTGGGGGGAAAATAACCCCCTGGGAGGGTTCAGGATTGGCGGTTCTCTCTTAAGAGAGAGGAAGAGGTAGCTCTGCTCGTAGGAGATGACTGCAAAACGAGCAAACAGAGGGATCACCAGGAGGAAAAAGGGGGTCCTAATCCCACTATAGGGCTTTTATAGCCCATTAAAAATAGAGGCTCTGTTCCAGAATGTCCTGGGATGTTTGTTGCTATAGGAAATAGTGCACCGGTGAGTAGTGCCCGGAGACTGAGATGAACTAAGATGAACGTGACCAGGGTTGGGGAGTTCCACTTTTCCTCCCGAAGCCGTTTACATCTGAGCAGTGGTCCAAAAAGCGCACAGTAATTTAAGCCTCTGGGGTGTTACTCCGCTGGCTCGCTACCTGTATCTGGGCTCTGTTCCCGGCTGTCACATTGGAGATGGTCCAGCAAGCTTCTTTCCGGATGGACTCTTTGGGGCTGCTAAGCAGATGGAGGAGGCAAGGCAAAGCCGAGCAATTTAGGATCACCTAGAAAGGAAAATCAATTAAGTGCCCCATTTCAAAAGCTCTGCCTACCTCCGTGCAACAGAATGTGTGGACGATCTTGGGGAAAGAGACGCTGCCCAGGAGACAATCAGACCAGAGAGGGTGGCGCTGCCCAATGGATTCACGGCCAGAGGAAGGAATTTAGGAAGGACCTGCCCAAAAGGATCTGGCAGGGGCAGCAGGAAGCAAGTCTGACGCCAGCCCTCCTTGTTGGGTCAACCAGGCAGGAAAGACGAGCTCAATCTTGCAAGTCTGAAGAGACAAACTTCCAGCCAGCCACTTTCAACCACCTGCTGCATTGGGGGTGGGCCCTCCCTACGTTTCCTCCTCTGACCTTTAAGCCCCTGGGGGCTGCCCCTCCTCTCGTCTTCTAGGCAGCGTCTTTTCCCCTCGTCCCCCAAGACCACCCATCCATTTACTGATTGCTAATGATGTCCATCTCGGAGCAAATAACTCTTATTGCAATATTATAACACGTCAGTAGGGAGGATCATAATTTGGTTACAGATACATTCCAGTTTGTGCAACCTGGGAATGCTGTACCGGAGCAAATATAACCTAAAGGTCAGCAGGCCTCAAGAGATTCTTCATTACACTAAAGAAAGCAGAAGGGAGAGTTTAACTGGGAGAAAGAAATCTACGGTTTTGGAGAACTACCTTCCCAATTCAGACCTGAAGGACGCGTATGACTGGATGAAGCTGCTTACCTGTGTTCCCATCAATCGTGGTCCCCTTGGTTATGGGACGAAATAAACGTTAGTTAACCTTATGGGCAATAAACAAACATAAACGGGACAGGTATAGCTCTCTTTGGATTTCTTACTGGGTTTGGGCATTTTTCTGGACCGCCTAACTTGGTTTGGCGCCATTGCATTATGGTAGTGCCAGTAATATTCTTGAATTAAAATCACTTTTAAAACATATGTAAACAGAGAAGTGGAAAAGCAAAGTGCCAGCTGCTAGCATCCATTTTACTTACAAGAATCCCACCCGAGAAAACAGGTGGAAGGTTGGTGGTGGGTACTTCGAAGGAGAACTTAGGGAACAAGCTCCTCCTGGGGGTTGGGGGGAAATGGGATGTCTTTGAGCGGCTCCACATTCCAAATTTGCTCAGCAGCCCTAACTTTACTGGCTGCCACAAGTGCCACCTTGTTCCCCTTTTTGTCTCGAGCTCCCCCCTTCCCCTCCCCCTGCCATATGAAATCTATTACAGCAGGGGGGTTAAACTGCTGGCCCGCGGGCTGGTGGCATCACACGGAGGCCTGAAAAAAAACGAGACACGTCGCGACACGTCACGTCACGTGACGAGCTTGACACCCGTGTGTTACAGAGTCTGGCCCAGTGTTTCTCAGCCTTGGCAGCCTGAAGGGTGTGGATTTCAGCAACCAGAATTCCCCAGGCACTTTGGAAGGGCTGAAATGCCATAATCACAGGATCTAACCTGATATTGTGAATCGTTCCAGGAAGGCTGGGAAACTTCCAAGCTAGTGCCCGAAGGTATTTTAAACATGCGCAGATGAACCAATTGAGAATTAAGATAGATAAAATGGGACTGGGATAAGCAGATCTGAGAAAACCCCGGAAAGCCGAGGTGGCCTTTTGGGGAATCCACGCTAAGTAGAGAAGATCAGGTGGAGGGGAAGTGACCAAAGGTGGAGCCAGTCTCAAAAATCAGCTGCCAGCCATTCGTGGTCCAAACGGCTTGAGCTTTAAGAGTGCAAACCTTTCAAGGGCCGCACCTTAACAGGGAGTGTCGAGACAACTGTGTGTGTATCTGGCAATTTTCACGACAGACTCAAAGATCCACTTATTTCCCTAAGACAGGGGTAGGCAACCTTGGCACTTTTATGACTCGTGGACTTCAATTCCCAGAATTCCTGAGCCAGCTATGCTATCCTGGCTCAGGAATTCTGGGAGTTGAAGTCCATGAGTCATAAAAGAGCCAAGGTTGCCTACCTCTGCCCTAAGTCCTTCGCTGTTAGCATTATAAGAACAAGAAAATTCAAAATACTGAAATAAAAAGATAAGGGAAAAGAAAGTAATTCTTAGCCTTCAATGAATTGCAGCAGCAACAGCAACAGCAGCAAAACAATCAGTGAGTAATTACTACCCCTGACATTAAGCCACTCTCTGCTTTAAATCATAGTTTGAGTAAACCAATTGCCAATATCGCGGCCAAATTCCACAACTTCTCTGATTATTGACTGGAATTAAAAACTAAGTCCAGGAGCTCGATTTCTCCAGATTGGTAGTGGATATTTGAAAGGAAGGGACCTCCTGGAGAGGAGAGCCTGCAATGGGCTACACAAGGCCCACCCACCCCCATCACCTGGGTTTGGATATCATCCCCCGTCACAATGTTGCCAACTGCTCTCAAGGCTGGGGAAGCCACCTTGTAATCGCTGTGCCTGTGTGCAGAAGAAGACAACACACACAACATTATTTACAGATGGGCGTCCAAACTTGACCCACATGTTTAGTCTCTCATCGAGAAGGAGTTCCATCAGAGACACCCCAGGAAAGTCTATTTGTGCAAAGCCATGACACAATCCAAGAAACCCCATAGAGGCCAGGTTGGAGAATCAAGGAAGACCCTCAACTATTACACAACTGCAATCCACCACGTGCTGCTCCAGGCTGCTAGGTGAGGTGGCTCGGCAACATCTGCAAGGTCATAGGCCACGCAGCTCTCTTATGACCACGATGCGTTACATCCAGTCCCTGCTTTAGTTAAGATGTTCAGGCCAGGCCGATGTCTGGAGCACCCACCACAGTCAAGGTTCCCATGTCAAATAATAGCTCTAAGCTACAGAATTCAGGAAGTCCTTGACAGTAGATCATAAGGGAGACTGCCATTACGACCAATGGTTCACTATGGGTGTGTTCTGCCCAAACCCGGAAGTGTCAGTTTTCAGCAAAACCATCATAAAATGCAGTCTTATGACCATGAGACATGCAGATTCCATAAATGCAGCCATGTTGCCGAGTGCCCGAAGTCTGGTCATATGGCCGGGCCAGGGCCCTGTCTGTCAGAATCAATAGACTCATAGGACTGGAGAGCACCTTGGGGGTCTTCTGTTCAACCCCTTGCCCAAGGCAGGAGACTTTATACCATTCTGGACAAACGGCTGTCCACGCTTCTCTTGAAAACCTTCAGCGATTGGAACACTCTGAATCCAACTTGTAAGTCCCCTTTTTTGGGTCAGTTGTAACTTGAATGGTGGCTAAGCAACCAGTCATAAGTCAAGGACTACTTATAGGAAGCTGGACCTGTAGACAGCAGATCTTTGTTACCTTAAAGCAGCTTCCCCATCCTGGTCTTTTCAAGCTGCTTAGGTGTGCTGGGATTTACAGTCCCACCTACTTGGAACGCGCTAGATTCAGGATGGGTTAAGCTAGAATTTTAAGTGCTTCTCTTCCACCTCATCTCAAGCTCTCACCAATGCGCCACAGTTCACTCAGCCCCCTTCCTATTTACTCCACTGGAGATGGGAGTGTAGGAGGACAGTAGGAACACCCACACTTTTCTATCGCGATGACAGACTGCAGCATCCTTTGTGTGCGATGTGCGTTTTCACTATCCTCCCCCCACCTAGGAACTGGCTGAACCCTGTGCTGATGCTGCTACCCCACAGTTTAAAAGAAAGGAAATTGCCTCAGAATCATGACACAGGTTAGCATCTGTCCTCTTCTGAAAATTGGATTGACTTCAACTACATCCTAAATTAATGCGTCAGAAAATATTCAGCTGTAATTGTTGTGAAACTGATTTAACTTGATGAAGGTACATGACCTATTGCCAACTTTGTAAGGCAGTCCAGACAAGAAGCACACCCAGAGGTGCTAGCGGTGTTTGCTTTAAGGTTTTGTTCACAGAAACTTGCAAGTCTGAAAGTCTCTCTCCCCCCCTTCGGCTTTCCAGTCCAAAAGCCCGGGGAAGACCCTCCTGAGACATTTCCCATGCCCCTCCCCTTCGGTAAGGGCGCAGCTGCCTCTTAGCCAAAGGCTGCAACTTTTTCTGCATCTTCTTCTTCTTCTGTCTCCCAAGGTCATTCCCACATATCATATCTGACTTCACAAAATGAACATAGCCAGAATAGTTTGCAAACCATTATTTGTGGCTTATGTGAATCTAGCCAATTACTCGATAAGCTATAGCTATGCAAACCATAATTTAGCACTTACATTAGCAATTCCACCAGTCGCCGGCACACTCCTGAATCTATGACCGCCTGGATTTTCTCATTGGGTCCATCTGACAGATAGGAAAGTGCCCAGCAGGCATCTGCCAGCAAGTCCAAGTCACTGCTGAAGAGCAATCGAGACAATACTGGCAAACAGGATGACACCTGCCCAAAAACATAATTGCGAGAGACAGTTAGGACAAGGGCCCAGGAGGAAGCTACAGGCATTTCAGCAGCTATCCACCGAGTTTTGTGTGTGTAAGGTTAAATCTCTCATTACATGTTCAATTCAGAAATACAGCTTGTATATTCAAATCAGTGCCTCATGCTATAATCACACTAAACACTTATTTTAGAGCTGGTAAATCAGTCCTTGATCCATAGACACAGCAGTTTATTTATTTTATTTAGCATATGGCACATCACACACGGACTAGCATTACATATTAGCATTTTACCTAGATTAATAAAACACAATAAAATATGAATGTTAAAAAGATCTATGTTCAATTACCATCTAACCACTGAAGCACAGCATCTTTTAGATTTAAAAAAAATCAGCTCCCGGACCAGAAAATTCCCTCCGCTTACAGCCGATGTGATCTATAGTTTGACTTGGAACCCCACAGTCACACTGAGGGGAGGATGCTAGGCCCCATTTACACAGCAAGTCCCAGGAGACGCCGTGTGAGGTGCAAATCCTATTTAGGATTGTACATTGCTGATGTGGTAGTTCAAAGCTTGGCACCTTTTTTGTGGGGTCATTTCTATGTCTGCCTGTGTCTATGCATTTAGCAACCCATTTAGCTTTCCACTGGGATCGATGTTAAAGTTGTTGGGCAGATGTTGTGCAAGGGCCAGGATTTGAGCCTTCTGCTGATAAATGAGGAAGGCTGGCATGCACCAGTAGGAGTGAATTCGTAATTTCTCTGTATTCTCTCACTACTGCATCTAGCCTTTGTGAGGCTGGTGGTGCTGTATGGCTCAGAACACGATACCAGCAAGTTGGAGTGGTTTTAATGTTGTTGTTGTTAGCTGCGAAGTCGTGTCCGACCCATCGCGACCCTATGGACAACATTCCTCCAGGCCTTCCTGTCCTCTACCATCTTCTGGAGTCCATTTAAGCTCGCGCCTACTGCTTCAGTGACTCCATCCAGCCACCTCATTCTCTGTCGTCCCCTTCTTCTATTGCCCTCGATCTTTCCCAGCATTAGGCTCTTCTCCAGTGAGTCCTTCCTTCTCATTAGGTGGCCAAAGTACTTGAGTTTTAGCTTCAGAATCTGGCCTTCTAAAGAGCAGTCAGGATTGATCTCCTCTAGGACTGACCGGTTTGATCGCCTTGCAGTCCAAGGGACTCGCAGGAGTCTTCTCCAGCACCACAGTTCAAAGGCCTCAATTCTTTGGCGCTCAGCCTTTCTTATGGTCCAACTTTCACTGCCATACATTGCAACTGGGAAGACCATAGCCCTGACTATACGCACTTTTGTTGACAGGGTGATGTCTCTGCTTTTTAGTGTGCTGTCTAGATTTGCCATGGCTTTCCTCCCCAGGAGCAAGCGTCTTTTAATTTCTTGGCTACAGTCCCCGTCTGCAGTGATCTTGGAGCCCAGGAAAATAAAATCTGTCACTACCTCCATTTCTTCCCCATCTATTTGCCAGGAATTGAGAGGGCCAGATGCCATGATCTTGGTTTTCTTAATGTTAAGTTTCAACCCAAGTTTTGCACTCTCCTTCTTCACCTGCAACAAGAGGCTCTTTAGTTCTTCTTCACTTTCTGCCATTAGAGTGGTATCATCTGCGTATCTTAGGTTGTTGATATTTCTTCCGGCAATCTTAATTCCAACTTTTGATTCATCTAGCCCTGCCTTTCTCATGATGTGCTCTGCATATAAGTTAAATAGGCAGGGCGACAGTATACAGCCTTGCCGGACTCCTTTCCCAATTTTGAACCAATCAGTGGTTCCGTGTCCAGTTCTCACTGTTGCTTCTTGACCCGCATATAGGTTTCTCAAGAGACAAGATGGTCTGGTACTCCCATCTCTTTAAGAACTTGCCAGTTTGTTGTGATCCACACAATCAAAGGCTTTAGCATAGTCAATGAAGCAGAAGTAGATGTTTTTCTGGAACTCCCTAGCTTTCTCCATGATCCAGCGTATGTTGGCAATTTGATCTCTAGTTCCTCTGCCTCTTCGAAATCCTGCCTGTACTTCTGGTAGTTCTCGATCCACATACTGCTGAAGTCTAGCTTGTAGGATTTTAAGCATGACTTTACTAGCATGAGAAATGAGTGCAATGGTGCGATAGTTTGAACATTCTTTGGCACTGCCTTTCTTTGGAATTGGAATGTAAACTGATCTTTTCCAATCCTGTGGCCACTGTTGAGTTTTCCAAATTTGCTGGCAAATTGAGTGTAGCACTTTTACTGCATTGTCTTTTAAGATTTTGAATAGCTCAGCTGGAATACTGTCACTTCCACTAGCTTTGTTGTTGCTCAGTTTTTCTAAGGCCCACTTCACTTCGCATTCTAGGATGTCTGGCTCGAGGTCAGTGACCACCTCATTGTGATTATCAGGGACGTTAAGCTCATTCTTGTATAGTTCTTCTGTGTAATTTTGCCACCTCTTCTTAATCTCTTCTGCCTCTGTTAGGTCCCTGCCATTTTGGTCCTTTATCATGCCCATTTTTGCATTAAACGTTCCCTTCATTTCTCCGATTTTCTTGAAAAGATCTCTGGTCCTCCCTATTCTATTGTTTTCTTCTATTTCTTTGCACTGTTCATTTAAGAAGGCATTCTTATCTCTTCTAGCTATTCTCTGGAATTCTGCATTCAATTGGGCGTATCTTTCTTTTTCTCCCTTGCCTTTCGCTTCCCTCCTTTCCTCAGCTGGTTTTAATACATCCACTTATAATCCTCATGGTGTTGTTGAGTCTGGCATCCAACTTACCAGTATGGCAGCTGTTAAGCCATACAGGGACACAACATTCTGCTGTGGAGTAGACCAATCCTAGTGCTGATGACCGGAGGGTGACAGCTGAAGCTCCCCACTTAGTTCCACATAATTTCTGGAGTATGTTGTTCCTAGTATTGATTTTTGCCACCATATTCTCTAGGTGTATTTCATAGGAGAGAGTCCGGTCCAATGTTACCCTAAGGTACCTTGGATGGGGTTTACAGGGGAGTAAGACGACCTTCAGGGCTTCATATGCTAGATACAGCAGTAACTCTGGCTTAGAGCTATTACTCACACTGATTGTCTTGTCTGTTTGAGCATAAAAAATAAACTTTGTACAAGATTCTCAGCCCACCATCAGCATTATCAGGACTTGAGTTACAATGAACACATACCAGAAGGCCTAAGTTTTACTGTTTTCACATGTACTACACTGCAGGTGCTTTTAAATGTAAGGAGGAGAGATAAGTGATAGGAGCAAGAAGTGAGTGTTAATACCCAGCCTACATAAAGCAGTGTTTCTCCACTGTGCTGGCTGGGGAATTCTGGGAGTTAAAGTCCACACATCTTCCAGTTGCCACGGTTGAAAAAGTCTGTGGAATACAAGAGATGCCTGTGGCTAGGAAAATAAAGTAATACACATTGGGATCTTACCTTCTCAAACTCTGGAGGTGGGTTCTTCCCTCTGCAGAGATTCGACAAAGCCCAGACTGCATTTCGTGTCATTGTCAATCTAGTAGATTTTGTGAGGAGCCTGAAATATAACCAAATGATGCTTAAGTCCACATTACAGCCTTTGGGCCTAAACCAAGCTGTTTAAGGGCTTGGCAATTGTATTCCTATAAACAGTCCTAGCAGTCAGATGGTCCGGGGAAAATAAGAAAATCAGTTGTAGTTCTAAGACAAGTTTACCCTACTCAATACTTGCAGTCTAAGGCAGGGGTAGGCAACCTTGGCTCTTTTATGACTCGTGGACTTCAACTCCCAGCATAGCTGGCTCAGGAATTCTGGGAATTGAAGTCCACGAGTCATATCGGGAGATAGGGCGGGATATAAATCCAATAAATAAATAAATAAATAAATAAATAAATAAATAAATAAATAAATAAATAAATAAATAAATAAATAAATAAATAAATAAGCAAGCCAAGGTTGCCTACTCCGGGTCTAAGGAAACGAAGGGCTACAAAGGATGGAATTTCTCCAGCAGCTACTCACAACAACAGAGGAGGAAGGATGCCACAATTTAGGACATAGTCACGGCAGGCAGAGCTGTCTCCAGCGATGTTCCCCAGTGCCCAGACAGCCTGGAAGAAGAGCAGGGGCTTCAGGACTCAGTCTTTGAAGGGGGCATATTAAGAGCAACAGCAAAGCAGGCAGTCAGTCTCAGTAGGGCCTTGCAAATGAACAGCTGACCGTAGGCACTTCCATGCTGTCTTTCTCAACCGAGCAGCCCCCACACATGGAGGAACTCTGCACCATGCAACACCTTGCAGCTGTCCCTCCTCTAGAGAGCTACTGCCCCGTATTTGATTATTTCATCCCTATTCTATAATCCAAGCCTTCCGATACCTACTCAGGGTCTGTGCTTCTTTCTTGCCAACTGCCTCAGCTCTCACGCCAGACAAAGCAGCTTACCTCACCCTAGGCAGTCTGACGCATCTGTGACATCACAACAGCAGCACAGCCTGAAGGTTAGACCACTGAGTCCCAGGGTGACACAAGAGCCAGTTGGGTCATCCTACCTCATAGGGTGGTTGTGAGAATAAACAGAGTGAAGGGCCCCTACCCCAATGTATGCTGCCTTCCAGGGAAAAGGCAAGTAATCGTGCAATGTAATTACACCACACAGAACATAGAATAAAAGAGTTGGAAGGGATCTTGGAGGCCTTCTAGTCCAACCCCCTGCTTTAGCAGGAGACCCAGCACCATTTCAGAAAAACGGCTGTTCAGTCTCTTCTTAAAAGAGCACCAACAACTTAAATATAACTGTAAACCTACAATGTGATGGGATAGTTGAAAGTGTAGACAAGAAATGTGGAGTGGCTAGATCACAGTCTAAAACATTTCCAAGCCTCAGGCATCTCCCTAATTAAATAAATTAAAAACACACCCAAATCTTGTGAGAATCAGTCATTTCAATAATGTTTAAACTGGGCAGCTGCTGCCCTTTTAGGACACTGTGGATCACATTTTGCTCAGGACCTGAGCTGGTTGTTTTGTCACAGAAATGCCTGAGAGAGAATGAACAAAAGCTCAAGAGCTGCCACGAAATCAGTAGCCCAGGTCTGAGCCTCACCTGCTCTTGGACGTCTTCAAAATCAGCACTTAGCAATTCAATGAAGATCGGGACTGCCCCGGCCTCGATCACGATCTTAGTTTGTAGTGAGGTGCCAGAGGCGATGTTGGTTAATGCCCACGCAGCTTCAAACTGGAAGAGAAGCAGCCAGTGAAGGACTGATTCCAGTGGAGACCCACAATCGATAAGAAACAGGCTACTTTGGGATTAAACCTCCACAGAGCAAACTGGAGTTCCAATTTCTCCTGGTTGGGGGGTGGGGGGTGGGGGGAGCATTTCGCAAGGCAAAATAATTCAGAAATGAGACCTCCTAACTCTGGCTGCCATTTCTAACCCGGTCTCAACTGGAATCTTCCAGAGGACAATTATCGGTGGAGGAAGGCCATAAAACAGATCCCGTTTCACTGGCCCTGGGGAGGGAGGAATCCCCCTTTGGAAGGAGGGCAACAGCCTGTTTGAGTGGCAGCTTCTTCCCCCACAACGAGCCCCCAGCAGGCAAAGCAAAGGCAGAGGTGCGGCCAGTTTGCCACCACGCGCAAGATCGAAACCAAGGAGAAAAGCTGGAAGGAGGCCAAAAAGGCCAAGGAGGCAGGAGAAAGGCACTGCAGAGCTGGATCCCGGAGGAATCACTGGGGTCTGGTTTTCAACCATAAACTGTCCCTCAGGAAGGATCTTTATGGATCACTTTATTAAAGCGTGATTAATAACCTTTGAAGGACTGATAGCCTTACACCTATTCAGGCATAAAGAACTCATAACGGAGTATTCCTATCCCACACACCCCTTAACAATATACCCTGTTTAAAGCCACAGCAGATTATGGCCTCAGCCAAATTTGCAGACTTTGAGACAGTCAAATAATGGTTTTACATTTTTAATAGTAATTTTATTAAACATAATAGCCATGACTCTCCTTTTTTGGTATTGTTTTGAAGTTTGATGTCTTTGATCACGATCACCAACATAAGCAGGACAGAGAGAGAGCAAGCTACAAAGTTGATTAAGATCTTCAAAGAGTGACCCCAAGAAACAGCTGCCCCTCCCCTTACCTGCAGTGTGCTGTTTTCACTTCTCTTGAGGAATTCAACAAACCTGTCCACGACTCCCTGAGTGCTTATCACCTCATCGATTGGAGGATTGGGCTCTAAAATAAAATTTAAAAAGAAATTGAAGGGAAGGAAACTTAAATATGTATCAAACAGTGCTGTCCTTTAGGAGGGAGGGAATGAACATCACAATCCCAGCTTGCACACAGCCCTGTGCAGACATGCCATCCCCAACGTGACCACATCCATATTTAATCTCTCCATCTAACTGCTTGCCCAGTTGAAGCTGTTGTATATTCTGCACAACACAATGTATGCTTGCATATTATCCGTGTTTAGCCAAGTATGTTCATTACACACTATTGGGCATGTCTGAAATTAACTGTTGAAATTTAAGGCATTTAAATAAAGTGATTTGTAATTCAGCAGCATTAAAAAGTGAGTAGCTCAGGTAGTCTGCTCCTGTTATTAGATTTTTATCTGTATGTTTTACCCACCTATAGGACATTTTCAGATGTTTCTGGCAAAGTATTTGAATAACAAATATATCTTGAGGGCCTAAGAGAAACAGCAAGTTAATTTCACCTACTCTTCTTTAAAAAGTTTCAACTGAATGTACCTTTTGAAAGTAGCTTCCTGAATCGCTGGGTAGTTACTAACTGAAGATCAGGATCTTCAGAGAACAACATTTTCACCATCTCCATTGTGATCACGCCCTCCTGAAAAGATCAGATATTCATCCATCCGTCACCAAATCTAATGCCCATCTTTTATAACAATTCTCAAACTTTCAGGATTATTCCAATTTTCAAGGAGATGATCCCAGGCTAAGGGTTAAGAAGAAAGACATCTAAATCCCAGGAAATTCTTTTAAAAACCTTCCCAGAGATACAATAAGTTATACTGTACCAAAGCAGATAAACGGGTCACCTAGCCCAAGGATGAAGAACCCGAGGCCCTGCAGGGGCAGCCGATAAATCCCCTTTCCTAGCTCGAACCTGGTTGCTAATGCTCAAAATGAAATTGGCAGGTCGATTTCCCTAGCTTTAGAGGCAGAAAACATTTACAAAGTGTATGGAAGTTTCTTAGTATCTGTAGATGTCTTACTGATATTGACCGAGAGAGAAGAAAGAAGAAAACACGCTGTCTCTACTTACACTACCAATTGTAGAGCTGGCCGAGGAATCTACCAGGGGACTGTCAAACATAGCACCATCTTCATTAATTAGCTCCACATTTCTCCTTTTAAAGAGCTGCAATGGAAAATGAATGAAATTATAGGGGAACAAACCAAACCCTGATTTAGGTCACCTGCAGATTACTAAATAGCTCCTCTGCACTTCAGTGTTGTAACCCAACATTGGGTTACGACATCCCATCATCCTACTTTTGATGTTTCATCAAGCAGAAGCTCATAAATAATCTTAGTTTAATTTTATTATCATTATTATTATTAGTAATAATAATTGCTAATACTAATTGCCTTCTCCCATTTCCTGTTACAGCACAGCACTGGAAATAACACACCCTCAGGGAAGGAGGTGCTTCATCCTGCTGGTCAAACACTGACCTCTTTAGTAGTCGAAAGACAACACCAATCTAAGTCCCGGCCTTTATAATCTAGCACTGAGGTCCCCTCCCATTTATCTCTGGAATTGTGGGCACCCCATCACTGGAGGTCTGCAAGAAAAGATTGGCCGCCGTTTGTCTGAAATGGTATAGGGTCTCCTGCTTGAGCAGGGGGTTGGACTAGAAGACCTCCAAGGTCCCTTCCAACTCCATCATTATCTGTTTTGCTGTTCCTCAAAGCACTGACTGCCAAGTATCAGATAAGCCAAAAATGGCAAGCCCAAACAACACTTCTACCTCACTCCAGACCTTTGAGTGGGCAATCAAAAAAGGAAGCAGGTACCTAACGAGGCATGGATCCCTTACCTGCTGCTCCCGTTTCTGTTTGCGTAGCTGGATCCCCTCCTCTTCTCTCCTCCGGCGCATCTCCTCTGGGTTCAAAGCTTTGTTTTTGTAACTTTTCATTCTGTAATTGTTCTCTTTTGCTGGGCTCGCCATGGTTTCTGCAGGCCAGAAAAAAAACAGATGTCATCTTTTTTGCATAATCAATAGAAAATACTCTCATCGTGTCCTGGGGCTGAAAGATACAGAAGGATGCTATTATCTGAAGGCCTGTTCAAATTATGCAATGAGTCACTCCACTGCACTGGTCTGAAAAAATCCTTGGCCTCTACCTATTATAATGGCACACCTTAAAATCCTTCAATTGTTTCCAGTTTTACAGGGTCTTTTCAATTAATCTATACAAATACAGATTAGATGAAACTTGGCTCAACAGCAGTAACTGCGAGAGGGATCTTGGAGTCTTAGTGGACAATCACTTAAATATGAGCCAGCAATGCGCGGCGGCAGGGATAGCATCAAAATCATGGGAAATGTTAATACCACTTTATAATGCCTCGGTCAGACCACACTTGGAATACTGCATCCAATTTTGGTTACCGTGATACAGTACAAAAAAGATGTTGAGACTCTAGAAAGAGTGCAAAGAGCACCTAAAATGATTAAGGGCATGGAGTTAAAACATGTGAAGAACAGTTGCAGGAACTGAGTGTGTCTGTCTAGTCTAGTGAAAAGAAGGGCTAGGGCCAACAGGATAGCAATGTTCCAATATTTCAGGGCTGCCACAAAGAAGAGAGAGTCAACCTGTTCTCCAAAGCACTTGAACGCAGGACAAGAAGAAATAGATTGAAACTAATCAAGGAGAAAAGCAACTCAGAACTAAAGAGAAACTTCTTAAGAGTGAGAATAATAAACTAGTGGAATGGCCACTGGAGGTTTTAAAGAAGAGACTGGACGGCCACTTATCTGAAATGATATAGGGTCTCCTGCTTGAGCAGGGGGTTGGACTAGAAGACCTCCAAGGTCCCTTCCAACTCTATTATTCTGTTTCTGTATAATTTTCCTTGTTCTTACAGAAACAGGAAACATACAGCCAAGTCAAACAGCAGACAGCTTCAACCTGTTGCGAAGTATTACAATTTTGAGCAGAAATTAAAAATTAGGAAAGCTTTGAATAAACGAAATAAAGGATCGCAGAGACAGGCACGTGTACTAAGACAAAGATTCTTTAATAATGTCAGAAACATACATTGACTCCTGCAACTTTGTGGTTGAGATTTTAATTTCATACACGGCCTGACCAAAGAAACATGTACAGAGATTTTAAAAGGCAAGACGCTCCCTGCCTACACATTCACAATTTAGTAGAAATTATGCAAAATGAAGAGAAATAAATAAACAGTGCAGAAATTTAGAATACTAATTTTTCTGTCTCTGGACAGACGGGGGAAGCCACAGACTATCAATGCATGCAGTACTGAAGAAGCAGAAAACAGGGGATCTACTTGCCTAGACTTAAAAAATAAATAGAGAACCTGCAGGAAACCTTATAATGACTTCCAATTACGAAACATTTTTACATATCATTATTCATTGGAAAAATACTAACTTGAACTTCTTTCTAACAACTAATCTAGGAAGACTTGTTCACGTAACACGGAAAGAAAAAGACTGAAATAAATGGGCATTTTTTCATGGAAAGGAAGTCTCTCAAGGATCACATGGGATTTATTTATTTTTTAAATTTGAATGATGGATGATTTTGGCTTGGAAGAAGCAGTGACCTAAGTCCCTCAACTCTTATCTGGTGCCATTTTGCCTTGATCAGGTTCTTGTTATAGGCAGCATGAAATAAACTTGTGGTACTTTTGAAACCTACCCTGGCTCCTGACACTATGACAACTAAACAGATGGAGGGGGGGAGAGAGGGGGGGCAGAGAAGGAGCCTGCCATCAACCCAGCAGCCCCCTCCAGCGTGGAACTCCCCCCCCCCCATTTGGAGCCCAGGACACCCAGCAGAGCCGGCTCTTCAGGCTCTTGCAGAAGGAAGGGGGGAGGGGGTTGCCTTAGGGCAGGATGTTCCAGGGGGGGGGAAGAGGGCGGGGGAGGGCGCTGCAGCAGAGAAGGCTCTTCTTCTGGACCCGCCAGACTTCTTTGACTGACGGGATGCGAAGCAGGCGCTCTCTGCCAGCACAAGTGGGAGGGGCTTGTCCGGGGGGGGGGCAAGGCAGTCCATCAGGCGGGCTGGGCCCAGGCCGTTAAGGGCTCTGAAGGTCCGAACCAACACCCTGGGCTGCCCTCGGAAGCAGACCGGGAGCCAGTGGGGCTCACGGAGCAGAGGGGTGAGACTGCGCTCGCTCGTTGCCGCACTCTGCACCGGCTGAAGCTTCCCATGGACTTGGAGGGTAGCCCCCCCCCCAGGAGCCCACTGGCATAGTCCAGGCGGGAGATGACCAGGGCTCGAGTCCTCACCCAGGAAAGGTTGCAGCTGGCGCACAAAGCGGAGCTGTGTCAGAGCTCTCCTGGTCCGCCTGCCACCTGCGCTTCGAGCAGAAGACGTTACGTCCAGGAGAAGCCCCAGGTGGGGGGCTGGGTCTGAATGGGGGGGGGGTTGCAACTCTGTCCAGAACTAAGGATGACACACACTCGGGTCCCGAGGCTCCAAGCACCGCCCGCCACTGTGTCTTGCTTGCCAGGGTTCAGTCTCGGTCTGTTGTCCCCCTCCAGGTCCCTCCAGCCTCCCGGCACCACAAAAGGGTGCCCGCCGCATCCCTCCCTTCATCAGCGCATCTGGGACGCCTGGTCCTGTGGTGACAGCTGATCTCCCCCAATGGCTTCGTGCAGAGGAGCGGAGGGAGTGCCGAGCCCTGAAGGAGCCGGCAGCTAAGCGCTCAGGGGCTGGATCTTTCACTCCCTGTCAACACTGACTGGGACCTTGGGAGGAAGGGGGTGAACCAGAGCGAGTCTGTGCCACCCAGCCCCAACCTGTGTAGTTAGCCAAAAAGGAAACCATGGCCAATGGTATCAAAGGCCACTGAGAGGTCAAGGAGAGCGAGAATGGCTGCCCTGCGCCCATCCTGCTCCCACCAGAGATCGTCCACGAGTGCTATCAAGGCCGTCTCTGTCCCAAAGCCAGGCCTGAATCCTGACTGAAAAGGGTCCAAGAAATCCGTTTCATCCAGGAGCCCATGGAGCTGCCACCTTTTCCAGCACCGTCCCCAAAAAGGGAAGATGGGAAAATGGACGAAAGTTGTCCAGGCAGGTTAAGGAGAGATCAAACCAGGGCCTCCTTAAAAGATCCCAGGAATGTCCCCTCTTGCACGGCATGAACCCACCTGCTGCTCACCAGCCAGGAGGCACAAGGGTCTAATTGAGGAAGGGTTGCATTGACAGCTCAGAGGACCCTGTCAGCTGCCTTATAAATACCAAATTCAAATACTGATACCAGTTGGACCATGGCAAGAGGGCAATATATCTACCACCTGCCTGCAGGCACTACAGAGACAGCTGTTCCGAAACAAAATGCTAGATTTCGTTGAGTATTGTCCTGATGTTAAGATTTATCTAAGGCTCTTCTTATAGGATATCAGTCACAAACTACTACACTGACTAGCACCTCAGTGACTTGAAAATCGTCATAATTTACTACTACTGTCACTCCAAAGCACAATTTGCTTTTCAAAGACTCCTCCACAGAGGTGGGGCATCTATGGGTCCTCCAAATGCTCCTGAAGAGTCCACTGGGAGATAGGCCGGACTCAGCAACATTTGGAGACCACCGCTTTCCTATTTTGGAAGCTTGGTTCCCTCTGAGACTGTCCAAATTACCAAAATGCATATTGGTAAACACTTATCAAATTTCAGGGGACGCCATATTTAAGAAACTGTCAGGAAAAACTGAAGACTTCAAAATTAAACTGGAAACTGGGGAAAAAAGCATCTATAAGGCACGGAGAGTCAACACCTGTTTATCTGATGCTAGATTTTCAATAACTTTCAGCCAGTCTTTAATCTGGAGCTTTTCTCGTCTCTCGTGATCTGTCCTTATTAATGATGTCATAACAAGGATACACAATAATGGCACTGCTTTTCCATGGCAACAACCTGTGTCACAAGTGGTGATTTGTGACTTTATTGCAAAGCCAGGCTACAGAAGATGATGTAATGAACCAGGAAATAAATAATCAAATAAATAGTTATGTGGGTTTACTTGGGTGATAACTACAAAACTAATCCTGGTAAATTGTCATCAATATGAATTGGCAAAGCTCGATCATGCAATAAATGGGAGGGGAAGGATGACCAATCTTTAGACTAGCTAGAACCCAAAACCAATCACAAATCCTAAGAAAACAAATCAAACAATGAGGTAGGCAGTGATGAGGGGAAAAAATTCAAACAACAATCAGGAGATGCAGGAAACATACCCACGGACAGACATAAAAGTCTTAAATGCTTATATACTAATGCTCAAAGCTTGGGGAACAAACGGCGAACGAGAAGCAATAGTACACGAGGGAGGGCATGACATAGTAGACATTTCAAAAACCCAATGGGACGAAACCTATGAATGAAATGCACTGATGGACGGATACAAATTGTTCAAAAGAAACAGATCTACACAAAGAGGGGCAGTTGCATTACATGTAAGAGAACACTACGTATCTACAGAAATGCACACGATCAAAGATAAAAGCTCTCCAGAATCTATATGGGTCAATATAAAAGAAAAAAAAAGTGACACCCAACCAATCAGAAGAAATAGATGAACTCTTTGCCAACCAGTTAACAAATGTATGCAGGAAGCATACCACAGTAGTAGTGGGAGACTTCAACTATCCAGATATCAGCTGGGAGACAAACTCTGCAGTGAGCAGGAGATCAAACAGATTCCTAACCAACCTTGCCAACAGCTTTGTTATCCAAAAGGTGGAGGAGGAAACTAGACGTAAAGCTATAATGGACCTAATTCTTACTAACAGAGAAAAAGTGATAGAGGGAGTTGAAGTTGCCAGAACCTTGGGTGAAAGTGACCACGTCATACTGGAATTCCATATAATGCAAACACAAGCAATAGAAAATAATTCAAGCAATGTTTTAAACTTCAAGAGCTGATTTTAACAAAATCAGAGAGAACCTAGGAAAGATTTCATAGATGAAAATCCTAAGGGGGAAAACAACTCAAGAAGCGTGGGAAAGTCTGAAAAATGCTATCCTAAAAGTCCAGTCCAGCACAATACCACTGAAAAAGAAGCACAAGAAAGTCAAGAAGAAACCAGCATGGCTGCACAAAGATCTCTCAGACAAACTGAAAGACAAAATGGAAAGAGGGACACATAACTAAGGCTGATGATCAGCAGACATGCAAAGACAAAGTCAGGAAAGCAAAGGCCCAGAATGAACGAAGACTTGCAACAGAAATCAAGAACAATAATAAAAAAAGTTTTTTCAACATAAAACTAGAAACAAAAATTAAAATAAGCAAGAAAATGGTAAGAGAACACCTATCCGACCTTGGCGAATATAAATCACTGGGACCCGACAGATTACATCCCAGAGTTCTGAAGGAGCTGGCAGATGTTATCTCAGAACTATTGCACCACATCTTTCAAAAATTCTGGAGCACCGGTGAAGCACCTAAGGATTAGGAAAGGGCTGGTTCCCATCTTCATGAAAGGAAAAAAGGGAAAGGGGAAAAAAACAGATACAGAAAACTACAGACCAATCAGTCTAACATCAATACCTGGGAAGATCCTAGAAAAGATAATAAAAAAACAGATCTGCGAACAACTAGAAGCAAACAAAGTTATAGCCGGTAGCCAGCAAGGATTTGTTAAAAACAGATCATGCCAAACCAATCTTATTACATTCTTTGATAAAGTGACCAAATTACTAGACCAGCGAAACGCTGTGGACATAGTATATTTAGATTTCAGCAAGGCATTTGACAAAGTAGACCACAATCTACTGCTTGGTAAGCTAGAAAAAGGTGGAACAGACAACATCACTACGGTTTGTCAGCTGGCTGACAAACCGTACTCAACGAGTCGTCCTCAATGGTACTACATCCACATGGACAGAAGTAAGCAGTGGGGTACCATAAAGTTCCGTCTTAGGCCCAGCACTCTTCAATATCTTCAATATCTTTTTTTTTTTTTTTTTGCCACGCCTCCTGGAAGATGGCCGCTCGCAGCTGATCGCGGAGATCAAAGGATGCGAGTTTGGCATGGAGCCCTGCAGGGGGCTGCTGTTCCCTAGCCCGGATGGGTGACAGGACCCTCCGAGGCTTTGGTGGAGCCCGTAATGAGCGCCAGCAATAACAACGGGGCGGTATTGGAAAGGGATGGCGAAGCGGCAAGGAGGCAAGGCTCCCGGACTCGAAGGGGCCAAAGCGGAACGGCTCGATCAGGCTGACGGTCGAATTACAACGGCCGAAAGCAACCGGCGGCACCCTACGGCAACCTGTAAAGCGGCCGAGGATGGTCGGGCTGCAACGTGCAGTTTGCAGCCTTTTCTGGCTCGCTCAAACCAGCAAAGAGCATATACCAGCCGGCAGCTGCCGATGGGATCTTGCGGCGGTCCCCAAATCAGCTGTTAAGCGGCCAGCTTGGATGCGAATAACCGGCGGCACCCCGCGGCAGCCTGTAAAGCGGCCGATGATGGGCGGGCTGCAACGCACAGTTTGCAGCCTTTTCTGGCTCGTTCAGACCGGCAGAGAGCATATACTAGCCGGCAGCTGCCGGTGGGATCTTGCGGCGGCCTCCAAATCAGCTGTTAAGCGGCCTGCTTGGATGCGCGGCATGTGGAAGCCTGCAACGGACATACAACGATCTGATTGATCTCCCTTCGATAGACAAACGGTCCGGCCCTGCAGCCACCTGCGAAGGAGCTGTAACGACCTGGGGCTGCCTACAAAGGTAGCCCGGACGGCGAGGCTCCAGAATTGGTGGCTGCTGCCCCCCATCTGCCCATCTATAAGATCTTCGCGCTCCCCCCCCACGACAGAGGTCTGTGGGATGATGGCCACCGTCTGTAGGCTAGAGCGCCATTTAAAACCCTCCTATATCTGGTCTGGAGGGCGGAATTCACCAGGGACCACCTGAAGCTTTATTTGGAGGTGGGATGTGCCGAAAGGCCCCCGAGATAGCAGTTATCCTCTCGGGATCATACTTTAAGTCCAGATAATCCCTCCTTCATTTTTTCACCGGAGACTGACTACAGCCCCTCGGTCGCGATGACATCTTAGGCATGGAGATAGATGAACTACCACCGCTCATCACCGGAGCTACGAAGTTATCCACCAACAGACTATGCTAGCATTCACCGGACTCTCTCTCCTCCTGCGACCTACCCGGAGCTGGATGGTGACCCCCTGAGATCCTGATCACTGTGAGAGGGTGACCATGTTCTCAGGAGCCACTACTTCAGCTCTGTGGTCTTGATATGCAGTTGTTCCTACCAGCTCGTCCTTTACTCCTATTTCCACCTCTGATGGCTTACACCAGAAGTGAGCTACTTGCCCTGAGAGCTTCCCCACTCTCTCAGAGATGGCCATCAGACCTACGCCGCCGTTTCCTTAATGACGGGTCCTGGGACCCCGAGAGGTGGCATGGCGCCAAGAAGAGGCTCTTGGGTTTTCTTTTAAAATTTTTTGAAGGGTTAGGGAGGGGGGAGGGTCAGGCCCAGCAAATCGAGGGGAAGATCCCACCGGACCTGTCTCAGCCTAAGTTGGCCAATGGTCGCGGCAATATGAGGGCCATGGAGAGTCTTGTAAACCAGGGGGATGGGACAGGGATACCGATCCCCACAGTAATTGGGAATGGCAGCAGATGGAGGAGCAGAGGGTCATATCGTATTCTGAGATCACGCCCACGCTATCTTCTTGCTGTGGCGCGCTCTGACCCTCTGGCTCCCGCTTGCTGCCCTGGGGAAGAGGGAGGTCTGACTCCTGAGCTCAGGCTGATCTATTTTAATGCCAGGTCTGTTGTGAATAAAGCTCCCCTCATCCATGACTTGATCGAGGAGGAAGGCGCAGACCTGGCATGCATCACGGAAACCTGGCTGGGCCCAGAGGGAGGGGTCCCTCTGACTGATTTATCCCCCCCAGGTTTCCGTGTGCTACATCAACCTCGAGCTCAGGGTAGGGGAGGTGGCGTGGCGATCGTTATCAGAGAGACCCTCCATCCGCGGGAGGCCACTGCCCCTCAGATAGACGGATGTGAATCCCTCCTCTTAAGGTGGGGTCCTGGTGGTCAGTTGGGCCTACTTCTGGTATACCTCTCTCCAAGCTGCACAGCAACGGTTCTACCCAAGCTACCTGACGCCATCTCAGGATTGGCGGTCGAATTTCCAAAGCTTATGGTACTGGGAGACTTTAATCTACCTTCCCTGGGCAGTGCATCAGAAGTGGCCCGAGAGTTCATGGCCTCCATGACGGCCATGGACCTTACTCAAATTACTCAGGACCCAACTCACGAGGGAGGAAACATGCCGGATCTAATTTTTGTCTCTGGGCAGTGGCTAAATGGGCTGGGTGGGGTTACTCCAACATCACAACCCCTTTCATGGACAGACCACTACCTCCTGCGGTTGGGCCTCCGTCACGTCACCCCCCGATGTCAGGAAGCGGAACCGACCAGGTGGTTCCGCCTCAGGCGCCTGATGGACCCAGATAAATTCCAGATGGCGCTTGGACCGATTCCCACCTCCCTCTCCCACAACCCGGTCGAGTCCTTAGTTAATGCCTGGCAACAGGCTGCTTCGGAGGCGCTCGACCGCGTTGTCCCTTTGCGGCCTCTGACCCGGCGCAAGTCCCGACTCGCTCCTTGGTTCTCCAAGGACCTGCGGGAGATGAAGCGCCAGAGAAGGGGCCTAGAGAGCATTTGGAGAGCCAGTCGGTCTGAGTCTGACCGAACACAGTTAAGATCCTTTTCTAGATCCTATCTTGTGGCAATGAGGGTGGCAAAGCGCGCCTACTTCACCACCCTCATTGCGTCCGCAGATAATCGCCCGGCCGCCCTATTTAGAGTGGTCCGCTCCCTTTTAAGTCAAGAGACGGGAGAGGACCCCCTACATGGACGGGCTGAGGAATTTAGTAAATATCTGGTGGACAAAATTGCTCAGATTCGGGCTGGTCTGGACTCTGACTGGGCAGTATCTAACGAGAGGAAAACGATGAAGTTGGCCAAGTACATTTGGGAAGAGTTCGATCCTGTGACTCCGGATGAAGTGGACAAGATCATGGGGAAACTAAGTGCCGCCACATGTTTGTTGGACCCGTGTCCCTCCTGGCTAGTCTATGCTTCTCGGGAGGTTACACGAGGCTGGCTCCTAGCAGTTATCAATGCCTCACTGAGTGAAGGGTACTTCCCTGCTGCCTTGAAAGAGGCGGTGGTAAGGCCCCTCCTCAAGAAACCGGCACTGGACCCAGCTGTTTTAAACAACTTCCGTCCTGTCTCCAACCTTCGCTTCCTTGCGAAGGTCGTTGAGAGCGTGGTGGCACGACAGCTCCCTTTGAACCTGGAGGAAGCTGAATATCTAGATCCGTACCAATCGGGTTTCAGACCAGGGCACAGCACGGAGACGGCATTGGTCGCGCTGGTGAATGATCTCTGGCGGGCCCGAGATAGAGGTTATTCTTCTGTCCTGGTCCTATTAGATCTATCAGCGGCTTTTGATACCATCGACCATGGTATCTTACTGCGTCGTCTTGAGGGGCTGGGAGTGGGAGGCACCGTTCTGCGTTGGTTCTCCTCCTACCTCTCGGACCGTTCGCAGACGGTGTTGGCAGGAGGGCAGAGGTCAAGCCCTAGGCCTCTTAATTGTGGAGTGCCTCAGGGTTCGGTGCTCTCGCCCCTCCTGTTCAACATCTATATGAAGCCGCTGGGAGAGATCATCCGTAGCTTCGGGGTGAAATATCATCAATATGCTGATGATACCCAGCTATTCATCTCCACCCCGAACCAACCCAGTGATGCCCTCGATGTGATGTCCCGTTGTCTGGAAGCGGTACAGATTTGGATGGGAGAAAACAGGCTTCGACTCAACCCGGCCAAGACTGAGTGGCTGTACATACCGTCATCTCGTTTAGTCCAAGAGGTTCCATCTCTGACTATAGGAGGAGAGATGTTACCTCCCATTGATAAAGCACGCAATCTGGGCGTCCTCCTAGATTCACGACTCAGTTTTGAAGATCACATTGGAACCGTGGCTCGGGGGGCATTTGCCCAGATTCGTCTTATATACCAATTGCGCCCCTTTTTGGACCAAGATGCCCTACGTACAGTCACCCACGCACTCGTTACCTCCCGTATTGATTACTGCAATGCTCTCTACATGGGGCTGCCCTTAAAGACCACCCGGAGGCTTCAGCTGGTGCAGAATGCAGCTGCACGGGTTGTGATGGGAGCTTCCCGATACTCCCATATTACACCCCTCCTGCGTGAGCTGCATTGGCTACCAGTTGCCCTCCGGGTGAGATTTAAGGTGCTGGTACTTACCTTTAAAGCCCTACATGGCTTAGGTCCGGGATACTTGCAGGACCATCTGCTGCCGGGAACAAATTCCCATCGCCCAGTACGCTCACACAGAGAAGGCCTCCTCAGGGTACCGTCAGCTAGGCAATGTCGGCTGGCGACCCCCAGGGGGAGGGCCTTCTCTGTGGGAGCACCAACCCTATGGAATCAGCTCCCCCCTGAGCTTCGGATAGCCCAAAACCTCCAATCCTTTCGCCGCGGCCTCAAAACACACCTGTTCCACCAAGCTGACCTAGACTGACAGGCATTTTAATTAATTTATATTTAGTATTTTTAATTCATTTTTAAATTCTCTAATTTTTTATTGCACTGATGTTCTCAATTTCATTTTATCTTGATTTATGCACTTATTATATGTTTTATTGTGAGCCGCCCTGAGTCCTTCAGGAGATAGGGCGGGATATAAATCCCATCAATAAAATAAATAAATAAATAAATAAATAAATAAATAAATAAATAAATAAATAAATAAATAAATAAATAAATAAATAAATAAATAAGTGACTTAGATGAGGGAATAGAAGAGGAAGTCATCAAATTTGCAGATGACACTAAACTGGAAGGAGTAGCCAACACCTCAGAAGACAAGCTCAGAATCTAAAAAGATCTTGACAAACTTAAACAATGGGCCCTATCCAACAAAATGAGTTTCAATGTGGAGAAATGCAAGGTTTTACATTTAGGCAGGAAAAATCAAAGGTACAAGTACAGATTGGGTGAGACCTGACTCAAAAACAGTAACTGAGAGGGACCTTGGAGTCACTTGATCATGAACCAGAAGTGTGCAGCAGCAGCCAAAAAAGCTGATACAATCCTGGGTTGTATAAACAGAGGCATTGAATCAAGAAGTATTAGTATCGCTTTATAAAACCCTAGTGTTCTGAACCAGCCCACTACCGGCCTTGTAATAAGGCAAACCCCTGTTCAAGCAGTAGAGACTGGAGAGCGTCTGGGGCTGCAAAGCGTCTGCCAAGTTTAATTCACAAGCAAGACAACAGAACAAAAACACAAGAACTTGAATCCTCAAGCGGAAGGGTTGCTTTCAGCAACCAGCCCCTCCCCAAACACTCCTTTTATTTAGAGTTCAGGGCGTGGTCTCCCTGTGCCTCCTCCCGAGGAGTCCCACAGCCTTTCTTTGTTTGTTCCTGCTCGACTGCCTCCTGCGTCGGGCGTCCTTGAACAGGACCAGCTGTGGGTCATCATCCTCCGCACTATCGGGCTCACGCAGCTGAGAAGAGGGCCCCGGCTGAGGGCTCTGCGAAGCCTCCAAGCCATCATCAGCCGGTTCGTCTTCCACACCCTCCTCCTCCCCCTCATCTGAGTCCTCCGATACATCTGAGCCGGCTGCCGGACCCACCGGCTGGCCCTGAGTCACAACACCTAGTGAGACCACACCTGGAACACTGCAGCCAATTTTGGTCACCATATCACAAAAAAGATGTTGAGAGTTTGGAAAAAATTCAGAGAAGAGCAACTAAGATGATCAAAGGCCTTGAGACTAAAACATAGGAAGAATGGCTGTGGGACTTGGCTATTCTAAAGAAAAGAAGAAATAGGGGAGACATGATAGCAATATTCCAGTATTTGAGAGGCTGCCACAAAGAAGAGGGGGTCAAATTATTCTCCAAAGCACCATAGGAAAGGACGAGAAACAATGGTTGGAAACTGATCAAAGAGAGAAGCAACCTGGAATTAAGGAGAAAGTTCCTAACAGTGAGGACAACTAACCAAGTTGCCTCCAGAAATTGTGGGTGCTCCATCACTGGAGATTTTTTAGAAAAGGCTGGACACCCACTTGTCTGAGATGATATAGATTCTCCTGCTTGACCGGGGGCTGGACTAGAAGACCTCCAAGGTCCCTTCCAGATCAGATCAGATCAGATCAGATCTATTCTATTCTATTCTATTCTATTCTATTCTATTCTATTCTATTCTATTCTATTCTATTCTATTCGTCTAGTCTAAATCAAAGGATCAAACATCTTTAGCAATGAAACCCAGATATTTATCCTTTTCTTTTTATTAAGATCCTCACAATCATCAAACCTTAAGGATGGTCTAGTAAAATACATGAACTCGGTCACTATGAACCATGGTTTATGCCTCAGTCTGAATCTGAAATAACCATAGCTTGGAATAATGTATGGCTAAATTTCTAGTTCAGAGGCTAACCTGGACCCAGAGGCTTAGAGCTTTTGCTGCTTTCCAGGGCTGTCTAAATAAATCTAATACAGTTGCACGAAAAAGTATGTGAACCCTTTGGGATTACGTGGAGTTTTGCATGAATTGGCTATAAAATATATATACTTTTTCCACCCTGCACTGTGAATTTTTCCATCTTATGTTCAATTAAAACATGACAACAGCTAATGTTTGTGTAGTATTATTTTAAGCAGACTGTTTTTTTTCTATTGTTGTGACTTACATGACGTTTAGAGCGCATTTTATGGCCAATTCATGCAAAACTCCACGTAATCCCAAAGGGTTCACATACTTTTTCTTGCAACTGTATGCCAGCAACCACAGTTATTATCAAACTGACTATGAAGTTTGGCAAGCCAGAGTATAAAGCTTAGTCACAGACTTTTCTCTTTGCTCTGAACATCTCATTCTGCTTCCTATTTTAACAACAAATCTCTGCTGAGTAATTGTAGAAATTCACATGCCCCAAAGCAGAAGCTGAATTGCTGAGTCAAGGCAAAACAAGACAGTGAAACTAAGATCAAGTGCATTGATCAAATGTTACAAGTTTTAATCCCAAATTGCATCATAAAACATGGAGGTCCTAGCAGCAGAACTGGGGATAACTGAAAGAAAACATACATATGCATATACATATTTGAGTTGCACACAGTTTGACAAGATTAAATGCTATCATTATAGTCACTGTAGATCTCTCTAGGAATCCTACCAATTAACCTAAAAAAGTGACTGTGTACTATAAAAATCTAACTATGTTTATGCAATATTAATTCAGTGAAAACACAAAAGTTAAGAAGATAGTTTTTAACTTATCTGCTGGTGCTGCACAGCAACTAAAATGACTACAGATTAATAGCCTGGGTCTAAGGAAGACTAAATGGGACATGGTGGCTCAGTGGGTTAGGACGCTGAGTTTGTCGATCAGATCGGCAGTTTGGCGGGTTGAATCCCGAGTGCCGCATAGCAGTGAGCGCCTGTTACTTGTCCCAGCTTCTGCCAACCTAGCAGTTCGAAAGCACGTAAAAAATGCAAGTAGAAAAATAGGGACCACTCCGGTGGGAAGGTAACAGCATTCCATGCGCCTTTGGCATCTAGTCATGCCGGCCTCATGACCACGGAGACGTCCTCGGACAAGCGCTGGCTCTTCGGCTTTGAAACGGAGATGAGCACCGGCCCCTAGAGTTGGAAACGACTAGCACGCATGTGCGGAGGAACCTGAAGACAACCTGGATCAGAGGTCCCAAATCTACCGGGCTGTGATCTCTTCGCCACCAGCTGGGTAGTGAGTAGCTGGGTAGTGCATGTGCGCGCATGCTCACCCTCCCCTAGTGCCACCATTGCCACGAGTGTTCTGCGGGCATTGCCACAAACCTTGTGCGGGTGGCGGCAGCACTGCGGCAGACAGGCCACAGCACGAGCCTCACGTGGGGGCAGTGGAGTGATCATCGCACCAGTGGTAGCATCGCTGCAAGCCTGGCGGTGCCCGCACTACCAGCCTCACACAAGTCCTAGCGTCACTGAGAGGCTCATGCGCATGCTCGCAGCCCCATTTGCGTTTGTGCACACATGTGGCCACATTCAGGTTTGCATGTGTGCGCATAAGGCGCCTGTCCCTCCCTCTCCCACAGGGCCAACCCAGAAAGGTTGGGGATCC
Organism: Vipera berus; assembly: GCF_964194415.1. Lineage (NCBI taxonomy): Eukaryota > Metazoa > Chordata > Lepidosauria > Squamata > Viperidae > Vipera > Vipera berus. Next base: position 24,832,757 of record NC_138212.1, on the reverse strand, counting down.
CTCACCTGGATGGAGAAAGGCAGGAACTGCTCTCTCAGTAAAAGGGGCTGCAACATTTTTAAGTCCAGAATTCTGAGACAAACGTTTGGAAACAACTCAAGCAGAACCCTCCCTAATTCACTGACCCGCAAGGAGAAAGAGGATGAGAAGCAGCATAATCAGACTTGTGAGATTTTGTTATTATTGCCAAGCTTTTGTCAATCAGTCCCTTTAAAGGCCTACATGACTCGGACTGAGGGAGCGTCTCCTCCTGCTTGCATCCAGCCGACCTGCCAAAGGAAGCAGGAAAAGCAATCGAGCGGGAGGACCAAGAAGGCTCTTTCTGTGGTTACCCTCCGAATATCAGATCCGAAATGAACCTGAGTGAGATTCCAAGGGCCTCGCTGGATAAGGCCTGTATCTGTTGCGTGTCTATTAATTTGCTTAAAGTTTACAGGAAGTAGCCTTTTTAAATTAATCTGGCACACTGCCAGCTGCATGAGACAGGGTGGTGATGCAACCGTATTATTATGGGAGGGGGAGGGATTTTCAGTTTCCTTCGCTCACTTAGGATGGGGTGAGAGGACAAGCTACAAAAGCTGGGCAGAGGCAGCCGGGTGTGGTGGTGTGTGTTCCTCTGTGAAAATAAGCAGCCTAAAGCAGGTGGAAAGGAAGAGGCTGTTCTCTGGCATTGGAGCCAGCAGGAGCAGGAGGTGTAGAACCCGTGTTTCCCTGAAAATAAGACCCGATCTTTTTTTTCGCCTTCAAAAGAGGCACCGGGTCTTATTTTCAGGGTCTTATTTTCCACTCACCTCCGGCACCGGAAGCCCCACCCAGCCGGCCCACCTCTTCTGCGGCCAAAGGAGCAGCTTCATTCTGCAGCTGACAATGGAGCTCCAGCCTGCATTTTGCAGTCAGAGGCCTTTCCGGAAGGCCACTGCAGCCGAGACCCGAGCTGTGGATTGAATCGGCTGCAGAGGCCTTGCGGAACCGAGCTATGGACTGAATCCATGGCTCGGGTCTCGGCTACAGTGGCCTTCCGGAAAGGCCTGACTGCAAAATACAGGGCTGGCGACGACCCAGTCAGAAAAAGTGGGCTGGCCAGGAGAGGCCTGGCTGCAAGGTAAGCAGATGTGGGGCGTGTGAAGCAGCTCCATCCCCCCACCCTAGCTTGATTTTTAGGTGTGCCTTGCCCAAAACTAGGGATTATTTGGGGGGTAGGTCTTATATTGGGCCCACCCCCCAAAAAAATCAAGCTAGGGCTTGTTTTCGGGGTAGGTCTTACTCTCAGGAAAACACTGTAACAGTGGGAAAGAATGGAGTAAAGAGCAGCGAGGACTGGCCTGTGGGTGCTTGGCTGTGTTGTGCTGACTCTTTTGTTTTGACTCACTTGAGTACACTTAAAAGAACCCCTGACTGATGGCTTTAAAATAACATCTTCAATGTCCAATTTAGCCCATTATAAGCCTTAAACTCCATTTATTTCATTTTGCATTTGTATATCACAAAGCAATACAATAGGAAATTGTGTTACTTATCTCTAAATTTAGGTACTGTGATCTTGAGAGTAATAACTACAGACCAAGGCTGGGTTTTGGGGGGTTGCCCAAAACCTGCTTATGGAGCTAAATGCAGAACTGGAACCCACAGGTGATGTCCATCCATCCATAATCTATGTTCCAATCAGAACAAAAAGACCAAAACACTTCATCAGCAATCAACACCCAGATCAGCAGAGATTAACACCAAGATTAACATTAGACCAACAACTGTTAACAGGCCAGATATCTTGCTTTTCTATGTATTTCAAATTAGACGTTTTAAAGTTCTTTTACTGTTCTAATGCTTTTTACTGTTTTTATTGTTTTAATATATTTTTCAAATTTTAATTGTAATATACGTTTTTAATTGTCATCTGCTGCAATCAGGGGTAGGCAACCTCGGCTGACTCAGGAATTCTGGGAGTTGAAGTCCATGAGTCATAAAAGAGCCGAGGTTGCCTACCCCTGGCTGAGATGGTCATCTATAGAAATCAAATAAATAATTCAAACGATACCCCAATCAAGGAACCACCATTTCAGACAAACAAGCTAACCGTAAACAACCACCCAATCAAGGAAGCATCGGGACCACCCCCACCCCCACTGACTGGGCAAGCCAGGAGTATATAGAATGAGAGAAAACCCCACTCCTTAAGTAGCACTGATGGGGTTACCTACTTTGATGCTTCCTGGGCTTGGTGGTTTTCTGGCAGACGTTTCATTACCCACACTGGGTAACATCGTCAGTGCTAGAAGGGAGAGGGATTGGTCTCAATTTACTATTCCTCACTAGCACTGATGGTGTTACCTAGTTTGGTAACGAAGCGTCTGCAAGAAAACAACCAAGCTCAGAGAGCACCAAGGAGCCGCCCACAATCTCTGGCTTATTAGTTACACTAGACCACAGGTCTGCAACCCGCGGCTCCGGAGCCGCATGCGGCTCTTTCAGCTGTCTACTGCGGCTCCCAGTCCTCTGCTATGTGTAGTCCAAAAAAAAAAGGTGGGACTAAAAAAGTTCAATTCAAATATGCAGGGTAGGTGCATATCTCGCCTTGGCTCCACTCTTCAGTCAAACCCTGATCTGCGCATGTGCGCATGTACGCACATGCGCACACATTTTTTGCGGCTCCCAGTTTTTCCTTTTGTGAGGGAACCGGTTCCGAGTGGCTCTTTCCCTGTTTCAGGTTGCTGACCCCTGCACTAGACAGGATTTTTCAAGGAATCAGAAGGGAGAAGGCAATGGAAACATGGGCACCGAGGAAAAGCTGTATCCTAAAGCAGAAGTCCCCAAGCTTTTGGGCACCAGGGACCGGTTCCGTGGAGAGTGCTTTTCCGTGGACAGGAGGGGCCTGGTTTCGTGTGCTGCCTGCATCCCGCAGATGGGGCTTTGCTTGTTTGTGCAGACCGGTTGCTGGCATGCCGCAGCCTGGTACTGGTCCACGGACCATGGGTTGGGGACCCCTGCCCCAAAGGATAAGATGAAATCCAGGGGTCATGGATGCATAATAGAGGCGTCCTGCTTATACATCCAAAGTTGAAAGCAGAGGCACCATAGCCTTCAACACCTAAGTCCTCCTCTACCCACAAGCCTTTTAAGAAGTCCTACTCCCTGGAGTTCCCTTTCCATATTTTCACCATGAAATCAGATACATACAAATTTAGAAACTTTTTCTGGAGTTTACAATACAACTGCATATTTGCAGCATCTGTTTCTATTTAGACCAATTACTCGCCAAGTCTTGCTTAACTAGGCAACATTCTAAACTCCAAAGAACTTTTCATGCAACATTAAGAAATCTAACAATGAAATTGTTGAACAAGTGAGACAATCATTCTGCAAACTGAGAAAAAAAAGGAATAAACAAACACAGTAGACATATGTCACATTCTTCATTTTATTAAATTCAGTTGATATTTCTCTTCAAAGTATCTTTAAAGTAAAATGTGGCACTTTCCAATGTAGAATGACCAGCATATTGTAAGAATGGCTCGCTGGTTTAAATAAGGTAATCTGATTACATTATGTCTCCGTTTTAAGGATTACTGCTGGAAGAAATACAAGGGGGAGAGCCATCGACCAACAGAGCCATCTGCAAACACCAGCAGCAGAACAGGCAAGCTGCTCTAGACAAAATCAACTAGGAGTCTGCCTCTGAAAAGCCAGAACTCAGCCGGGGCCAAGCATGCACCCGTCACCACAGAATAAAGAATGAAACTACCATTATCTCATTTTTCTGTGAAAACTTAAGTCCCAGACATTTTCAGTGAAGCACTAGCACCCTTCATCCACACAGTGTCTGCTTCAAATTTCCCACTGCACAAGCCGAGTGTGTATTCCCCCAGCAGCTCACGCTGGAGAGAAAGGGGTGATCCACGCTCCTATGCCTGGGTCCGACCATTCCCTATCAGCAGCCCCAAGAGAAGAAAAGCAAATGGGAAAGTAACATGACCCAGAGAGGAACTCCAGGGGGAGTTTAAGAAGCCCGCCCTTTTTCCTCAGAAGGCCTAAAAATTCCTGGCCGATTTTATTATTAAAATGGGAGGGGCAGAGGTAATTTTTATCAGAAATGAGCCACAGAACAGTTCTTCAAGCTGACACTACAAAACCCATCCGTTAGAATGCAAACACTAAGACCCAAAATACACCAAGCTTATGCATCCTAAAACCACCAGTTAATACCAAGAGCCTATTTATGCAAATCAATGAGCAGATCTGAAGACCAACAGCCTGTCCAGATGAGACCTAGCCACATCGCTCAAATTCATGCTACTGCAGACAGACAGACAGATTTTTCCCCATTCCTGCGCTCTGTGGAAAGGGAAAATCAACATATGAAACTGAGCTGCTAGAGTGTTTTGAGAACCAGAAACATTATCTCTGCTCAATCTAGTCCCTTTAAAATTGTATTTAACCTGGCAACAATATTGATTAAATATATATTAAATATTAAATATATATACCACCCATCTCACAATAATAAGTGAATGCTTTGAGCCTGTGTGTTCAAATTATTTCCATTTTCACTCTTCAGACAACTCAACCCCACAAGCTATCTTTCCCAGAGCTTCTACACTGCTTCCAAGTTTGGGAACTTAGGAGCAAAATTCTCACACCTTCCCACATTTTACCGAAAGATCTCTCTAGTCCGGAACTAATACTTACCAGCTCTCTGTTCCTGATCTGAAGGAGTACAGCACTGCTACTTTATGATGTAAGCTGCCAAGAACTGCTAGATGAGGCAGCAGAAAAATACATGCAACAAACAAATATGTGCCATTAGTCAATCTCTCCCAGTCAAGAAGAAAAAGCTGCAGTAAGTGAAAAACTATATTGTTGCTAAACGAACAAATCCAATCATATCCCACATTTCAACGGCACAGAGGCTAAGCGCCAATGCTTGCTTCTGGCAAAGGGCATGCTCCATTAGTCTAATGTGACCTGTACATTATGATATCTCTTGTCACCTCCAACTTAAACCCTGGTTTACCTCTGCTTTTCAGCCGAATAAGAAAAATCCTTAATTGCTACAAAGCTAGAGAAAACTGTCACAAAGTCCAAGGGGGCCAGAATAAAACTGGGCTGGGAAGAAGGAAAAAGAAATAACGTGATTTGGTCTATAAAAAACATCAAGAGAAATTAGAGAGCAGACTATGGTTTTCTTGATTACATTTCATATACATGGCCTTGTAAATGGCAAATCAAAAGCAGCATGTCCAAGAATGCAACCCAAAAACAGACAGCATGCAAGATAACCATCATGTAACCATGACCAAATTAAAAGTCAATCACTTCTTTCTAGAACTGTTCATAAGCTGCCCAGGAACATGCAAGTAGAAGAGGTTAATGAATACCATTGCAAGCACTTCTCAATTTATGCCCCTTGGAACAAACCTCCCACTCCTCAAGTTTCTTTTTAAAGCAACTCAAAGATGGTGAAGGCAAAATAAAGAGTCTTCAAAACTGGTAAGAGGGCCAGGCTTAATGCAAGAATTAAACAGCGGCTGCCCCGATTTCCCCATTCAATTCAGACACATCACATATGTGTCACATACTTAACCAACATGTTACGTGCCAAACTGTATATACATTTATATAATTTCTTTTTGGAGAACATTGGTTCATTTAGCACAAAGCATCCAAAATCCTGCAGAGGGGCTTCAGGAGTGCCAGGGACCGTCTGCCAAACTGGGGAAGCACCCTAGGCCTTACCCCCAACCCAGGAGGGGTTGCTGTAGCTGAGAGAACAGGAGAGTCTGTGCTGACCGCATCTTTCTCTCACCAACTTTTTTAGCCTCTCTGGCAAATGGTAAGGGCTGCCTTGTTGCCTCGTTCCCTCCAGCCCACCCACCCAGCTCACAAAAGCTAGCTAGACATAGGCATCCGGGGAATGCAGCATTCGACAGTGCAAGCTGACTCCTGTGCCAGGGAGGACGAAGAAGCATTCGGAGATTGGAGAAGTCATCACCAGTTTAAGAAAAGTGGACCATCCTTTCATCTACCAGTTGCATGAATCCAGGCAAAAGTCTGACGGTGGTGGAGCCTCTGTACCAGCCATTGTGGCAGACAGCAGAAGCAACAATCCTATGGTCACAGAACAGCGGCTGAAGCACAACATTGCAAATCTCGTGGTACATTGCTCTCTAAGACTGATCCAGCTTCTGTGTCACAAAATATAGGTGACAATTTTGATATTATACCAAAGTCCATTAAAAATATGCTGATGATATTCTAATAGAAGAGACCTTGGAGGTCTTCTAGTCCAGCCCCCTGCTCAAGCAGGAGAACCTATACCATCTCAGACAAGTCACTGTCCAGCCTCTTCTTAAAAACCTCCAGTGATGGAGCGCCCACGATTTCTGGTGGCAAGCTGTTCCACTGGTTAATTGTCCTCACTCTCAGGAAGTTTCTCCTTAATTCTAGGTTGCTTCTCTCTTTGATCAGTTTCCAACCATTGTTTCTTGTCCTGCCCTTTGCTTTGGAGAATAGTTTGACCCACTCTTCTTTGTGGCAGCCCCTTCAATATTGGAATACTGCTATCATGTCTCCCCTATTTCTTATTTTCTTTAGACTAGCCAAACCCAAGTACCGCAGCCGTCAGAGAAGTCACAGCCAGATCCAAGGAAACCTGGTCCCTATGTATTTTAATAAATCCCATTAATAAATAAATAAATAAATTTGATGGCAACCAGCCCTGAATTTCAAAGTCTGATCCACCCACCCACCCAAGTACAAAGAAAAGATGTGTATCTGTTATTTCTCAGCTTTGGTACTGTCAAAAACACCTGTAAAATAGACAATTCTTTTATCTTACACTTGTAAGTTAGAGCAAATCCAATAGTTCATTCCAAACTTAAATTCACTCTGAATTTAGGATTTTACTCATGCTACATTACAAAACTATATATCATAAATACATAAATTCTTAGAATGCTGTTAATTATTTTAAATATCTTGTTAATTATTTTAAATATCTTAAGCAATACTAAATATGTGTTCAACAATTCTAGCTCAGAATAAACAAATGATATATTAGCTTAGTCTATGCACACATTGGTTTCAGCTCATTCTTCGGGGTCACCAAACCAGAGCAATTCAATTATTCATCTATCAACATTGGATGCAAACTAGGAGCTCTTTACAAACTAAAAGTATTAAGAATAAATCATTTATGACTCTAGTTAAGAAAGAAGCTAAAATATCTACTTTGCAAATAAAGTTTCTCTCTGAGGGAGTTGGGTGGTTCAAAAATCTGAAAAATAAATAAAAACTCAACTCCTACAATTTCCCAACCAACATGGCTCACAACATCCTACAAGAAAGTATAACAATAAAAACACTATATTAGCAGATCAAAATAACAGAAAAAAATTCCTTCCATGACAATAAATTAAAAAAGATTGTTCAGTTCCAGATGGCACTGAACCATTTCCCAATGGCCCTCCAGAATAGTATAGTCTTCTGCCCCTTCCTCAAAGGCATTTTTTTCACTACCATTCTTCATTTTATTTCCTATCCGGAAATAAGCTATTCAGGCATCTAGAAAATGCCACACAACCCCTAATGTATTCTGGGGAAATACAGACTTTCTATGGGATCAGTGATTTCCTGTTTATTTTTTTTAATGAAAGGAATTTTTTTAAAATAAAATCAGACGAAGGAAGATGTCACACTGGTGCCTACGACTAAGGTATAGAAAATCGAAGCATTAACCAAATCATGTTCTGGGTATTCTTATTCTTCAACTCTTATTTGCGGAAATAGTTCAATAATATTTGTAAGTCAGGATTGAAATGGGGGCGGGGGTCCTCGGCGCTGTGTATTAATATGTGTGTTAACAGTACTGGATTAGGGTGATATCTATAGAAAGTCACTTCCGTGAAACATTTATTCAAAACTCCTCATGTGGATAGAGAAACCACAAGCTACAGAATGGTTTTTTAACTAACCATGACCAGCTCAACTCACCCATTATAGCATCCCCTTTAACTCATTCGTACATGTCCAGATACAGGTAGTCCTCGACTTACGACTACAACTGAGCCCAACATTATGTTGTTGAGTGAGAATTTGTTAAGTGAGTTTTGCCCCATTTTATGACATTTCTTGCCACTGTTAAGTGAATCACTGCAGTTTTTCAATTAGCAATATGGTTGTTTGCAGATTGACTTTGCTTGTCAGGAGGTCACAAAAGGAGACCACGTGACCCTGGGACACTGCATAACCATCATAAATACATGCCAGTTGCCAAGTATCAGAATTTTGGTCACATGACCACAGGGATGCTGCAACGGTCATAAGTGTGAAAACAATCATTTCACTTTTTTCAGCGCCATTGTAACTTTGAACGGTCACTGAACGAATGGTTGTAAGTTGAGGACTGCCTACCAGAAAGGACAGAGATAATCACAGAATTTATTTGCCCCCTGCTTGTGTTTCATTTCCTCAAATTCTACTACCCTGTTACTGTATGTCAACAACTTTAAATTATGTGTCTGGGGAAAAACCACAAGAGGGGACCTGTCTATTCGGATAGCATGCTTCTGAAAATGCTGTGAAGGATAACTACCGTATTTTTTGGACCATAAGACGCACCTGACCATAAGAAGCATCCAGTTTTTAGAGCAGGAAAACAAGAATTTGGATTCTACTTTTACGCCCTGGGAGCAGCTTGCCTTTCAAACCTCCGATATATAAAAGAAGGGGAAACGTTCTACAAAGGCACGTCTCGCGGAGTCTTTCCCAAGCGACACCTGCACTCTACCGCTGCAGAAAAAGAAGCGCTGCGTTTCTCACCAGTGCAGGCAGCCCGGGTCCTGTGAGAGGACGAGTGGGAACGAAGCAGCCCTCGGGTCTGTGCTGCGGAAAAGCCACAAGCGCCGGTGTTGCCTGGGCTCCTGCCCGGCTCGCTTGCGGAAAAGAGGCTGATTGCTAAATAAGATGGCAGCAGCCCAGGATCAGCGTTTCTGAGTGGGATTTCTCAGCACGACTCAGCTGATCCTGGGCTCACTTAGCAAGCAGCCTCTTTTCTGCAAGCAAGTGAGCCGGGCAGGAGCCCGGGATCAGCTGAGTTGCACTTAGAAATCCCATTCAGACACGCTGATCCCGGGCTCCTGCCTGCTGAGACTCCGGATTTGAGCCGCGGACCAGAGGAGAACACCGCTGATCAGGTGGGAGGCTGGGAGTCCGGATCCGACACCACCAGCCAGCTGGAAGTCCCGGCGGGCAGCCCCACTGCCGCCGAACAGCCGGGAGTATCAGCAACCTTCTCTCGTGGCCGCCAGTCACCTGAGAGTGCTGGTGCTTTTGAGTAGGAGTGGCCATCAAGCCCCAGGCTCCCAGCTGATTGGCAGCCCCCAGAGAAGGTTGCCGATGCTCCCAGTTGTTCGGCGGTGTCAGGGCCACCCGCCGGGACTTCCAGCTGGCTGGCGGCGTCGGATCCAGAATCCCAGCCTCCCACCTGATTAGCGGTGTTCTCCTCTGGTCCGCGGCTCAAATCCGGTGTCTCAGCCTCCCAGCGGAGGGATGGGGGAGGAGCAGAATCTGGGGTACCACACCTTCGGACCATAAGACGCACCCTCGTTTTCCCCCCAACTTTTGGGGGGGGGGGAAAGTGCGTCTTATGGTCTGAAAAATACAGTACCCAAATACATTACTGAGGGCTTCACCACCTTGTGTACATTTACCATATTTCCTCACACAAATCAGACCTCTTTTCTCTGACTGTAATGCCCACTTTGTCAGATGAATTTTTTTTAAGCCTCAGGTGGAAGCCCTTCCTAAGATGAATACTGGCATGCAGAGGTAGTCCATTCATCTCCTAAAATTAACGAGAACAGTGTATAGATGCGCCACACCCAAGAATTTCCCCTGTAGCATCACTGCACATTGGTGTAAATGTATCCTAAACTGACTTACAGACCACAGAAACCAACAGTTATTGCCCCTGCTATATCTTTCACTGGTTGTTAAATGGTTATTATCCAGTCATCTCCACAAACTTAAGATCTCCTATTGGGAAAAGTGCTAACTGAATGTGCTAGGGCAGCATATCACAAATAAACCAACAATAAATAAAATTGGTGAGATTCTGATTTTGACTGTGTAAAAAAAGCAACATACCCTTTCATTTCCCCTCCCTGACAGACCTGTAGACTCCCAACAAGTCACAACTTTCAGCACTTCTGCAACACGCCTAAGCAAATTCAATGATATTACGGACTTGTTTACAGCTTTGTTTGTATACAAAAGCTGTGTCCGCCCCAAGCAAAATACCCCACAAGAAAATAATCCACACGAGGCCAAAGATCTGCCACCATATTTTATGTTTATGTGTCCTCATACAAAAATTCTTGTACACGCTACTATTTGCATACTTTGCAGGACAAACCTTATTTATAAAGAAGGTATTTATTACCCAAGGCCAGTCTCTCTCCTCTAAAGTCAAAGCGTTCTTGAAGAAGCGGAACAGGCGAGCCACTTTGGACTGCTTTTAACTCTCTGGTCAGGATCGTTCAGCGCATGATGTGAACTACAACTCCCACCATCCCAGGTTTAAGGGAAATACAGAAGGTCCGAGGGGCCACTCTCCTTTCCTCTCCCAAACGCTTGGGCCTAACTGCGCAAACGCACTCAAGCGCTTAAAAGTGGGGGCAGCCGGGCAGACAAGGATCCAGGCAACTACGCCCCCCCACCCAATATCCGAACCCCGTTCAGCCCCGCCGCCCCTTCGGGCCGAGCAGCGGAGTCCTGCGGCGCTTCCAGGGCCGAGCTGGGCGCGCAAGCCCGGCTGCCTCGGGGAGGCGCCCCCAACAGGCGGGCGGCGCAGAGCCCTCGCCTCGGCCCCTCTCGGGCCGCCTCGGAACCCGGCGCCCCCCGCCGGGCTGTGGGCCGGGCTGCCCGGGAGGTGGAAGCGAAACGGCCTCCTCGGCCACAAGCGCGGCGGCGGCGGCAAGGGAGGGAGGGAGGCCGGCGGGTGCGAGGGTCTCCCGGGGCCTCTCCTCTCCTCCCGGGGCCCCAACGGCGCCCTACCGACCCCTTCCTCGGCCTCTCGGCGGGACGAGCTCCCCGGGCGCCCGCTAAGGCCTCCCGGCGCCGCAGCGACGCCCAGCCGGAGCCGCTCCGGGTCGCCCTCGTCCTCCGCCGCGAAGGCCCAGCGCTCCGCCGGGGACCGCAGTGCGGGGCGGCACGAGGGGACGCCTGGCCGGCCACGCCCCTCCGCCCGCCCGGGGAGGCTGGGCGGCGGGCCAGCGCCTCCGGGGACGCCCAGCGGGGACCCCGGCCGGGGCGCGCGGGGGAAGGCTCCGCCGGACGCTCACCCATCTCCGCCGCTCCGTCCCGTCCCTCCTTCGCCGACAATATGGCGGACGGGCCAATGGGCCGAGCAGACGGGCCGGCAGGGCGGGGGAGCAAGGCGGAGCTTAATAGGGGCGACGGCGGCCGAAGAGGGACAGCGCGTGCGGCGAGCGCTCGTGCCGAAGCTCCGCCCCCGCCACGCCTCCTCGCCGGGCCCGCTGCCGCTCGGGGCTCGCGGGCGCCTCGCAGCGGCCGGGCGAAGCGCTGGCAGGGCGCCGGCCGGCTGGCGAAGCGTCTCCTCGGGCGCGTCTGCGGCACCGCAGCTGAACCGCGGGCGAGAGGCCAGCCCGGGCTTCCAGGATGGCCAGCAGGGCGGGGGGAGTTTTCTTGTCGCCCCCCGGCCAAAGCCCCAGACCCGGGCAAGGCGTTCTGCCAGCCTCCCCCGCTCCCCCCAGCCCCGTTGCGGTTTGTCTTCGTGGGGGCGTCTTTGAGGGAGAAGAGCTGGAAGAGAGAGGTTCTTCTCCTAACTTTCCCCCAGGAAACGAAATTATTTCTGTATTTTTAATCTTTGTTTTCTTTTGATTTCACTATTTTTACTATTTTTATTTATCAAATGTAGAAACGGAGTTCATTAAAGATTATTAAAACTTAATTAAAATGCTGGGAGTGGGCCTCAAAGACTAACCAAGCCCAAGAGGGATGGAGGGGGGCTCAAGATCTTTTTAAAAAAAAATAAGTTTTATTAATTTCCCAATTTTACATCCAGATATTTATGAAGCAACGTGGTGATTGGGTAATCAAAAGTCCAATCTTTTTGTACATATTCGAGGTTACATCTGCAAAAATTCCCTCTCCAATTCCCTTAATTACAATATCACAATCAAATTAATACATTTCTAGTCATAGCACAGTCGGTTGAGACAATTATCAATATATTTTAACTTATACTTATCCATGTCCTGTTTTTAAATTTTACCTAATTTCAGTTACAGTGCTCGGAATTAGCCTTTAGTATCCATAATATTCAGTTTTCGGGTAACTCCAAATTCCCCTATTTCATTATATAATAGTTGTCATATCTAAAATTGTTTGTTTAAATAATTTTTATTTTATTTCACAAATATATTCTATTTCTCGTCTTAGTTCATCAATTATTAATTATATCATTCCAAGTTCTATAATATAATTCAAAACTGATTTTCATTTCCCTTACAAGTCTAAATCCTAAATATAAAGTCAATTTATATCTATTAAAAACTCCCCTTTAGCCCATTTAAAAAAAATTAGGCTCTGTCATTATAAATCACAAAAGAAAAGAATCCATTTTTTAAATCTAACTCTAGCTTTCTTTTTGTGCCAAGCTGGCTTCCATACCAATGGGTCTCCATTCATTCCTACACACATTGTTTGAATCAAGGGAGACCATCCAGTTGTCAATTTTTCAAAGGCACTGCCCTCTTTATAATCATTAAATTGTTACTCTAATAAATCAAACCCCCATGTTTGTTCTAGTATAGTTGTTGTTGGTTCAGTCTGGTTTTCTTCTTCCGGTCCCATCTGGCTTAGATAAGAGGTCATGTCCGGTGCTGTAGTTGTTGTTTGGCTGGCTGGATTCTCAATAAAGTGTGATTGTAGATCCTTAACACTCTCCATCTTAGTGTTGCTTTCTTTGGCTTCTATTGTTTTTTGGATTGTAGGTTTTGTAATTGAGATCAAGGTTTGGGTGTCAAAGCACTCAGCAGATTGTACTTGTTGTTATTTAAGGTCCCCTGTTTTCAGATTAATTTCTTCCTCTTCTGTTGGTTTTTGGATTGTCAGTTCATCAACTGCACTCAGGGCTTCATTTGGTAGGTTTATGCTGGTACCTTTATCTTTCAGTCTGGAGTTCATTAATTCAGTCGCTTCAAGTATTTTTTCAATTATAAGTTTATAGTTAAGTTGTGGATAGTATTCCTCAATTTCTACAGTGTTTACAGATAGGTCTTTAGGCTATTTTGATAAGGGTCAGCAAATGTCCACCTCCACTATTCCTAGATGTTGTTTTCGCTGCCAGGTGTTTCAAGTTCTTATCTTTAAAAATAATGCCAAGGACAAATCTGGGCTACAGCCATATCTCACTATAAAAGGAAAGTTTCCTTGCTATACCAGGCTTCACCACAAGATGTCCTCAATAGCAGGTAAAATCTTTCTCCAGACTCAAATAGAGCTTTTATTCAGTTTGGATTTTTCCGCTTTTTTCTTATTCCAGCTTAAAAGAGTAAATACGGTAGTAGGTCCCCGTAGCAATAAGAACTTTTTTGGTACCCCAAATATTCCAAAGGTGTAGATCCAGTTGTTTAGTTATTTTTGTTGTTGTTAGTTGCAAAGTCATGTCCGACCCATCGCAACCCTACAATGTTCCGCCAGGCCTTCTCCTCTACCATCTTCTGGAGTCCATTTAGGCTCACGCCTACTGCTTCAGTGACTTCATCCAGCCACCTCATTCTCTGTCGTCCCCTTCTTCTATTGCCCTCGATCTTTCCCAGCATTAGGCTCTTCTCCAGTGAGTCCTTCCTTCTCATTAGGTGGCCAAAGTATTTGAGTTTCAGCTTCAGGATCTGGCCTTCTAAAAAGCAGTCAGGGTTGATCTCCTCTAGGACTGACCGGTTTGATCGCCTTGCAGTCCAAGGGACTCACAGGAGTCTTCTCTAGCACCATAGTTCAAAGGCTTCAATTCTTTGGCACTCAGCCTTTCTTATGGTCCAGCTTTCACTGCCATACATTGCAACTGGGAAGACCATAGCCTTGACTATATGCACTTTTGTTGACAGGGTGACGTCTCTGCTTTTTAGTGTGCTGTCTAGATTTGACATGGCTTTCCTCCCCTTAGTTATTTAGTTTAGTTTAATTATATTTTAAAATTTCTTTTGAGGCTTTAATTCCCCAAGTAAACAAATGCTGCTCTTCCAAAAAAGGGGGGAAGAAATTTTCAGGACACTCCCACAAGAAAGTAGTTAGGGAAATAAGAAAGGTAAGATCTCACCCAAATCCTCCTTGTTGCTTTCGTTGTGCTTGGTAGTAATTTTGGCTTTCGGCAGGAAACGGCAGATTAATGGCAGATCTCTTCTTCGTCAGTCCAAAGGAGCTGCTCCGGATCAAACGGAGGGCTGCCGTCCTTCCGCGATCACTCGGAGGGCCTCCTCACAGTTGTCACCCCTCCAGGGCGACTTTCAACCCTTTTCAGGGTCTCTCAACGGAGAAGACAGTGGGGAGAGCACTCTCTCTCGTGCGTCCGTCAGCGCTGTGAGCACAAACCGGAAGCCAAGATCTTTCAAAGGCCCAGGAGAGCCCCCCCCCTTGTCTGGGGGGGGGGGAAAGAACGTCAGTACAGGAGTATTGTTAATACTCCAGCTAGGTAAAAAAAATGTATTTACAGTACCTTTGAAACTGACCATTTTAAAAGATTTTTTAACTCAGTCAAATATTCATGTGGCTACAATTAAAACACACAATGTGTTAAAAAAAACCAAGCCAAGATCACCAAACGGAGGCCATCATACTTTGGTCATGTCATGAGACATGACTCGCTCAAAAAGCCAGTCATACTGGGAGTGATCAGTGGGAAAAGGAAAAGGGGCCCTTCTAGCACCGCTGGCCGGACACTCTCAAGGATGACACCGGGATGACCATGGCGGATCTGAAAGAGGCAGGGAGGGTCAGACGCAACTGAATGGCTGATGATGACGATGAGTACGAAAGTTCTCGGGAGACGTTCCGGAGCAGAAGCTGGCCTCCTTGACTCAAAAGTCACCCTCCACATTCCAGCAGAGGCCGAGAGAGAGAAGAGGGCGCCAGAATGGAACCACCCCTTCTTTCACTTCTGGAAGCCAACTGGGTCCCCACGGACCCTCACTTCAACTCCCCCGCTCGCAGACCTGGCAACCAACAGGAAGAAAGAGAAGAGATGCTGATCTATGCGGTTCTGTCCCCTGGGAGAAGGACAGAGGAGGAGCAGCCCAGGAGCAGACTCTGCTACTGAGATTGGTTGGTTCACATTATCCAGTGGGTGGACTGGGGAACTTGGCTAATCTCTGCAAGGGAAAACTCTGAGCACCCCGACGGATGCTTCCTTTTGTGATTCCCTGAGGCCGGGCCTTGAGCTTCCCACCTCTGGTGAAGCCTCAGCTCGGCTCCCTCTGATGTCAGTGGGCAGGGGGCTCTGGCAGAGAGAAGCAAAGCAGATTTCCAGGAAGGACCGTCACAGAAACATTTTAAGGTGTCCTTTTATTAAAATGTGCGTCACTGTTCTGTGTGGCTTGCTTCACTGTTGTCTGGCTGTCAGTGTGTTTCCTGGGACAGCCGCTGTGGCCTCAGCACTTGAGCCGACCTGGGGAAATCTTCAGGTAGTTCGTGGCCTGTGGCTCCCACCCATGGCAATGTAGACATCAATGGGGACGTTGGGCAAGGTCAGGCAGTGGCACCCTGGACATCTTCGCAGCTGCCTGCCCGGGAGAAAAAGAGGGAGGGAGAGGAAACCGTTGGGTTTGTTAGAAAGTGCAGGTGCACTACCGCCCAATACGGCAAAATGGGTCCCAGGATGTCCTCCTTTAAAAAGAGGGAGAAAAGCCTTTTTCTGGGCATAAATTGCTTTCCTAATGTGGTACATCATTTGTTCCAGGTCTTCCTCTGACTGGAGGGTCAGTGCAAAGGGACACAAAACAAGGCACATATCTAATCCATTTGGCATTCACGAAGAGGGACACCCAGAGCCACATGTGGGCCCAGGTACCTTCTTTCCATGCCCCTTTTTGCCTTACTGGCAACTTGCTGATTTTCAGCTGTAAATAATTTCAAGATTTCAAAGGGGAAAGGGGGCAAAAGAACCCCCAAAGAACCCCCCCCCCCAAATTCATCCCTCAACCCAACCTTGGCTGCTTTAAGATGTGTGGACCAACCAAGTAAGGATTGAATTCCACACGTCTTAAAGTGGCCAAGATTGAGATATACTGCTCTAGTGACACCCCGGCAGGCAACTCTGCATGATCTCTGAAGACTACAAAATTAAAACTGCAAGGAGGAAATAACCTCACTAAGGGGAGGTTCTATGGCACATAGAACCTTGCTGAAATAAAGGGATGAGTAGCCATGGAGGGAGGGAAGAGAGAATTTGGTCCTGAATTAAAGTGTTTTCTCATAAAATATTTCCTATACTTATAAAGGCTATATATGGAACACACTTTGATTGTGCCTGAGACCCCGAATTCCTCTGCACTGCCATCATCTAATCCAGGGGAGGAAATCTGGCCCTCGTTAACTGGAGCGTGCCTAAGGCTTGTCTTGCATCGCTTGAAAAGATTACCATTAAATACATGGGAAACTGAGGTACTGCAAAACATCAACATAATTTCCACTCATGCTGCTAGATGCCTGGGCATATATACTTCCTAATAAGGCATTCACAGGGGGGGGGGGGAGAAAAAGAAAAATTAGGGTAGCAGAAATCACACTTGGAGGGGCGGAGCTTCTGATGGAACCATTTCAGCAATTTGCCTCTTCTGCTTAAAAGATCTTTGGAACCAGCCCCGTCAGCAAGACAAAGTAAATCTCCACAGGTCATGGCAACATTGGCTTTAATGCAAACTGCCCCTTGGCTACTTGAGCACCATGTCACAACATTGTTATGAAAAGGTGGAGCTTGCCCTGCAAGAGCACCGTGGGCATCGGTCACTTTGGCTTCATTATGGCAAGGGGTGGATGCCCGCGCACCGCCCTCCATGCCCACAGCCCCACCAATGGTTTTGTGAGTGTCTCCAGCTCCTGCCTCTGCTCCAATCTGCTGCTTTCCTTGCTTTAATCCAATTTAACCCCTAAATTCTTACCAATAAGCTACTACTCTATAATGCAAACTTAGTTTTCTTTAGACCAGGTTCCTAGAAAAAATGCCCCTTTCTAAAATATATTTTGAAACTCTTCCAACATATAATCAACTTTTTTTGTAAATTGCAACTTCATTTTTTTCTACTGCACATCCCATCTACAGGCCCTGGGACCAAAATTTCCATTGCTAAGCAAGGCAGTTGTTAAGTGAGTTACAACCACTTTTATGATCTTTTTTGCACAATGTTAAGCAAATCACTGCAGCTGTTAAGTGAATCAGGTGGTTGTTAAGCGAATCAGCTTCCCCCATTGATTTTGCTTGTCAAAAGCTGGCTGGAAAGGTCACAAATAGTGACCACGTGACCCTGGGATGCTGCAGCCATTATAAATACATGCCAGGTGTTGAGTCCCCCAAATTTTCATCACGTCTATGTGGGAACGCGGTGGCTTAGTGGGTTAGGAAGCTGAGCTTGTCGATCAGAGGGTCGGCAGTTTGGCGGGTCGAATCCTGAGTGCCGCGTAGCAGAGTGAGCGCCTGTTACTCGTCCCAGCTTCTGCCAACCTAGCAGTTCGAAAGGACATAAAAATGCAAGTAGAAAAATAGGGACCACTACGGTGGGAAGGTAACAGTATTCCGTGCGCCTTTGGCGTCTAGTCATGCCGGCCACATGACCACGGAGACGTCCTCGGACAAGCTCTTCGGCTTTGAAACGGAGATGAACACCGGCCCCTAGAGTCGGAAACGACTAGCACGCATGTGCAGGGGAACCTTTACCTTTACCTTTATGTGGGGATGCTGTGATGCTTGTGAGCACAACAACTTGTTGTAAGTCACTTTTTTCAGTGCCATTGTAACTTTAGTTGCTAAATGAACGGTTGAGGACCACCTGTACTCAGCCATGTTCTCCAATGCTACCTTCTTAAGCTCAGCTCTGGGCTTGCTTTCTAAGCAAAGTTAACATGGAGCTCGGTGACTGCTGGAAGATTGCGCCCCTGAACTGCCCTTTACCCAGCATCCTTAAAAGGACGTTGGTGTGTTCCTTTGGACTTCTCTTTCCAAAGGGAGACCCCCTTTCCCACCCTTGGAGCAACACAAAGCCCATCACGCTTCTCTTTAAAGGCCGAGGAGCCGCATGGGCACTTTTGCTTCTCTTTGCCAACTCTCTGCTCACCTTGTTGCAGCGCGCTCAGGGGCAACAGGCTCCTGCGTTTCGGGGGCCGTTGCCAGGCTGGGAGAATCTCCTGCCTCTATTGGGAATCTCCGAGCTTGTGGGGTCTCTTGGGAGCTCATGTCCGAGCCCCAGACCTGTCTGTTGAAGAGGAGAAGGGTGAGCAGGATGAGGGCCCTCCTTTGTTCAATGCTTCACATCACCCCCAGTTCGGAGACCCCCTGATGGCCCCAGAAATGTCTTGGGAAAGGGTGGTCGTGAGGACAAGGCAGAGGACGAAGAAGAGCAAACCAACGCCAGCTACTCTGGCAAGACAAGGGGGCCCATAGAGGGAGCCAAGGAATTTCTGGGGGCCCCACACTCCAACATTCATCAGCCCATTGCAGGAGTGTGAATTTTGTATTCCCACTTGAGCGCTCTTACTTTTTGCATGCAGCGTCTCAACATTATTTTAACACATAAATGGGGTGCGTGTGTGTGGAAAAAGTAGTAGGGAGTCAGTTGATAGAGTTGGAAATGTGACCAGGACCCCGGCCTCTTCTCTCAGTGCCCCCCCCCACGAGTTTTGTCTGGTTCCACCATTGTATCGCCCAGGAGAGACCTGGTTCTTCTCCTGGGCCTTAAGGACTGAGTGACTAAGGATCCACCTTCTAGTTTTGCTTCGTTTTTTTGTTTGTTTTTGTTTTGATCTGACTTGTTTGGATCTTGTTTTTATTTTATTTTATTTTGCTCTTCTCATCAGCTGTCTTTCCATTAATATTTGACTTTT
Organism: Vipera berus; assembly: GCF_964194415.1. Taxonomy (NCBI): domain Eukaryota; kingdom Metazoa; phylum Chordata; class Lepidosauria; order Squamata; family Viperidae; genus Vipera; species Vipera berus. The sequence continues at coordinate 24,813,650 of NC_138212.1, read as the reverse complement.
AACTATAAGTCACCCATAACGTTTAAGAGCCAACTAGCCTATAAATGAAAATTTAAAAACATTTTTAAAGAATGCAGCAGGTGGATCCTATGCACGTTCCTAGTACTTCTATATTCCTGATTAACGTAATCCAGCCTTAACGGCATCACAGACTGTTAGAAACTTCTTCATAACCACCCTGTATCTGGACATATAATGGCTCCACTTGCTACTTAAATTTTGACCATGCGCCTTTTGCGGCACCCAGGGCCTGGCACAGAAACTCCTGCAGGAGAAGCGTCCTCACTGGGTAGCTTCAAACCCAGGATCTGAAGTCTGAAGGCCTTCCTGGTTGAGGGGCAAGGGGGGGAGGGGGAGGCACTGCCCACCCCATGGACACAAAGGACCCCCCCCATGGCTTTCCTCCTGCCCCCCTCCGAGCCTCCACCTCCCCACCGGGCCTCACCTATGGAAGGAAGGAAGGCGGAGGAGAAGCGCTCCCTACAGTCGACCTGACAGCTTGAAGGGCAGGCTGGGAGAGAGCCCAGAGGGAGGCCAGGGCGCCACTTCCATTGTGATGCCCGAGGGAGGCGCCCGCCTCACAATGGGGCCTGACCTTCTCAGCGCTTGGAGTTCTAGGCTAAGGAATGCCAGGCCTCCACCAATCACCTTCAGGCCCTTCCTTTCCTCCCACACCAAAGGCCTTCCTGGATCACTCCGGGCATCCGTGTGGTGGGCAGGGATGGGGAGCCGAGAGCCTCTCGGGAAGAGGCCAACAAGATCAATAGAAAAAGCCTAAAAGCCTGGCTCTGCCGCTTGGCCTGGGGCCGCGGGGCTCGCCATATTGGCAGTGGCTGACCAGGTAAAGAAGCGTCTCTTCCTCAGGCCGCTCGTCGTCTTTGTTTTTAACTTTTCATTTTTTATTCAATTTTTTCCCTACTTTTAACTGTTTTTAAGCACCTTTTAACTTTTTATTGTATTGTTAAGTCACCCAGAAGTCGCTTCACCAGTGAAATGGGCAGCATAGAAATTTAATAAGACTGAGCATCCTGAACACCAATAGCAGTCGGAGGGCAGGACTGAAACTCCTTCATTTTATATCACGTGGACAGACCTAACCGTAGGGGCAACTGGGAAACTGACCATCCTAGGCCAAGCCAAGTCCAGAACCGCGAGGGAATTTCTGGCAGCCTTGCAATCGGCACAGAGCCAACAACATCTATGTGCTATTCAAAGGAGACAAAAAGGCGAACAGGAAACCAAAAGGGCTAAATTCTTCATCAGCAGTCAACACCCAGATAAGCACAGCCAACACCAACATTAACATTAGACTAATAATCAAGAAGCAAGCGATAATACCCCAATCAAGGAAGGACCATTTCAGACAAACAAGCTAACAGTAAACAACAACCTAATCAAGGAAGCATCGGGACACACACACCCCACCCACACTGACTGGGCAAGCCGGGAGTATACAAAATGAGAGAAAAACCCCACTCCTTAATGGGGTTGCCTAGTTTGGGTAATGAAATGTCTGCAAGAAACAACCCATTTCCAGACCACCAAGGAAGCCAAAAATTAAATAATAAAAAAGCTGAACCTCCAGAGCAAGGAGACTAATACTTCCTACATAATGTTGTGTTCTACCAGCAGGTAAGAATTTGCTTATATTTCTATGTTCACAACAAAAAATAAGTGTTTTGCATGGAAGCACCTACCAATCCCCCCCCCCAGGTTAACGCCCCCCTCCCCAACTCTCCCTGATGAGGTGGATTGCTAGTCATCCTGGGTTACAGGCTTACAGCAGTTAAACTTGTTCTGGGGCTTTTTTTGGAAAAGACTGCCTAACCTGGAGAAAAATAACAGAAAGCAAAGTCTGCTCTAAATTGTCTCTTAGGAGTGGGAGATTTCTTGGGAGACACGTGATGCCTGTTTCCAGTTTCTCCAGACCTGATCCATCATAACATTCAACTACAGCTCCTGGCTGTGAATGAAATCCATGCTGTCAACATACAGGACGGCAGCTTCCAGGTTGGTCAAAATTAGCCATGCTATTTAAAAAGCCACTTTAAGAAGTCCACAGAATGAAGCTGTGACCTCTTGGCAACCACCACCAGCAACAACAAATGAGGAGTCTGAAGATCACGCCCGGTTAGGGAAAAAACAGCTGCCACCAACTTGAAAAATGGGCCTACACAATTTTGTGATGGGCCTACCACGGAGCTGAGCTTTGAAAGGGTTTAGAAAGTAAATGCTTACTTAAACATGGCAAAGATGCTTGGGCTAACAGTGGAAAGGCTTCCTTGCAGCAGCCATGCCCAGGCCCTGGCTGCCCAGGTTCCAGTTTCTCTCACGTCCAGCTTAGGTAGTCTTTGTCTACACAGGTAATCACTCTGGTTGCCTGACAGCAAGACCAAAATCAGGGTGAAGAGGTGCCTCAACACACCTACTTTGGAACTGCTGTGATGCACTCTGAGTTGGCTTTTTAGGGAAAAAAAGAGAGATTGGCTTAAATGGTCTACTTCTATATCTGTCTACAACAGGTTCTCCTATGTCCCTATAGACCAGTTCTAGAGTTCTGTTGCTTTAGAGATGACCACTGAGGCTTCCTGTTGTGATAGTTCAAATGTTTGGCCTAATAATTTGATCTCATCAAGACAGGCAATATTGTCACAAAGAAGAAGGGGTCAACCTATTTTCCAAAGCACCAGAAGGCAAGACAAGAAACAAAGGATGGAAACTAATCAAGGAGAGAACCAACCTAAACCAAGGAGAAATTTCCGGGCAGTAAGAACAATCAACCAGTGGAAGGGCTTGTCTTCAGAAGTTGTGGGCGCTCCAACACTGGAGGCTTTTAAGAAGGAACTGGACAACGATTTGTCTAAAATGGTCTAGGTTCTTCTGCTTAAGTAGGGGGTTGAACTAGAAGACTTCCAAGGTCCCTTCCAACTCTGTTATTCTGTATTCTGCTAACATCATTCAACTGTAGCTGCTGTGGTTGTTGACTGGTATACCATCATTTATTTTGGGAGCTGAAAACATCCACATGTAGGTTGAAAGATGGCGTCTTTATCCACACCACTGTCACAATTCAGAGATCCAAACCAGGATTTATTTTTGTCAATATAAGACTGTATGGGCCAGATTTCTCAATAATCTCGTACCCTTTGGGCATAGTAATTGCAATTCCCAGCCAGGACTGAGGAAAGACTCTCTTATGAACCATGCTGAATCTCTCTATCCTAAGCAATTCCATTGCTGAATTTGGATGAATGATCTAAATAAAGCTCAGCTTCTTCCTAGTATGTCCAACTGGTACAACTCCTTAAGAAATTATCTTCTTAAATAAGACAGACTTTGATACTTACTCTTAAGGCTTGCCTGATGTAGCTAGGCCCAAACCCTGCCAAGTAGCTTCAAGCAGGCAGACTTCCATGGTGTGGACCACTTAACTCTCCATGTCCACCCTGATACTGATTAGCCCTACCTACACTACAATACAAGCTACAATGATTTCTTACCCAAGGCCTCACAGCATTAGGCCTCTTGTTAGGTTAACCCAACACCCCCCTGAAGGGTCAGGCCTGGAGCAACCCTTCTCCTGAGGAGGATGTGTGCCTGCGTCTCATTGGTGCCAGGTCCCTACCTGTCCCCCTGGTTTTCAGGTAACACAAGGTTGCATCACAATGGAGGCTCAAGTTTCAAGATGTCCAATCTCAGTTTCACCCCTCATCGAAGGACCTTGTCTGGGCAGGAAAAAATGATCTAGCATCCTGGGCTGCAGCCAATGCAGACCCTGGCCTGGGTGGAGAAGGACAGCGATGTATAGACTTTGTGATGACAGGATGTCCTGAGAATGACAGACGAGCGAGTGAAAGACACGATGGAGGAGTTTCTTCTCTCCCATGGTTACCAGATGGGCAAAACCATTGGAGAAGGAACATATTCAAAGGTCAAAGAAGCCTTTTCAAAAAAACACCAACGAAAAGTGGCTGTGAAAATTATAGACAAACTGGGAGGACCAGAAGGTAAGAAGCAGAACACAAAAAGTTAAAGCATGACAGAGCAGATGGAATGGGATAGGGCATTTTTTTTTTAGAAATAATTGGATTTCAGTTTCCAAGGGCCAAATTTTCCCCACTGCAATATTCTTTCCAATAAAATTTGTCCCTCTTCCAAAGAAAACCTACATCACCGTACAGTAAGAATGAAATCCACTATGACATCAATACAAATCAAACAATTTGTGTTCTTTCCATGATGTCATCATGATATATGTGATTTTACTTGCTGCTCCCTGCCCCACACGGATGCTCCTGTGTGTTGTTCCTATAAACATAGCTCTCTGCATTTTTATTCTACCATTTGTGGTATATTTGCAATTTTGCTGACTTTTGTATCTTTTGCATCTATCTCGCCAAGAAATATTTATCTGGCTGAAGATAACAAGCTGCAAGTACCATTTCAGACATGCTTAGAACAAGCGTGTCTAACATGGCTCCAGTCTGCCCAGAGATTACACGTGTTCTTGGTCCAATCTGACTCTTCTGATGAAAAGTCTGACCCTGGCTTAGGAAACAATGGAAGGGGAAGCTGATGAGGGACCAGGAACTTTCAGGAAGGCTGGAGATTTAGATTGGTTGATGGCTTGTCTCTTACTTCAGTTGTATTTTGAACCTTTCCAGCTGGCTTTCCTATTCTAGTTGGGCCCTTGGCATCACAGGCAGAAAGTTCACAATTTCTTCAAACCCTTCAAACGCTGTGGAAACTGATAGCAAATTGGATCTCATGCAAAAGAAAAGATGATAAAGAATGGAATGAATGGGGACTAACCAAGGGGGGCTTCCTGGGATGTGATTATTTATGATCAGGGGTAACTTCCAGAATATGCTGCTGCATGAGTTATACATCAATACTTTTTAAAAGACTTGCAACAAAAGGATGCTTAAGCATGTGTAATTTTGTCAAACGGGACTATATCTACATGGAGGGAAGCAACCAGTGGGGTATCACACAGTTCTGTCTTAAGCCCAGTACTAGAAGGGGAATTTACAGATGACACTAAACTGGGGGAAATAGAGAACTCTTTGGAAGATAGACTCAAGATGTGGAACGCTCTCTCCAACAAAACACAACTCAGTGGTGAGAAAAGTAAGGTCTTATACTTAGGCACGAAAAAACAAATGCACAGGTATAGAATAGGTGGTACACAGCTCAACAACTAACTGTGAGAGGGATCTTTTCTGGTGGACAACCACTTAAATAGGAGCCAGCAGTGTACTGCAACTGCCAAAATCCCCGATGCCATCCTAGGATGCATCAACAGAGGGATAGTATCAAGATATAATGAAGTATTAGTACTGCTTTATACTGCCTTGGTAAGATCACACTTGGAATATGGCGTCCAGTTCTGGTCACAATACAAAAAATTCCTAAGACTCTAGAAAGAGTGCAGAGAGCAACAAGAAGATAAGGGGTCTAGAGCAGGGGTGTCAAACTGCCAGCCCACAGGCCGGACGCATCACAACAAAACCGCGCCCACCCCATTGCCGGCAATGGGGAAAAAGCTCCAATACGTCGCGCAATGTCACGTGACGTCCCGAGTTTGACATGTCTGGTCTAGAGCATGGCCCCCAGGGACTGGTTCTGGTGGAGAGAGGTTTTTCTGTGGACCGGAAGGAGCATGGTTTCTTGTGCTGCCTGCATCCCATGGGTGGGGCTTCATTTGTTTGCGCGGCCTGGTTTCTGACATGCTGCGGACCAGCTCCGGTCCATGGACTGGGGGTTGGGGACCCCTGGTCTAGAGGCTAAAGCAGCACACAATAAATGAGGGAGCTAGGTAACTTTAGTCTAATGAAGAGAAAGACTAGGAATGGCATGATAGCAGTCTTCCAATACTAGAGGGGCTGTCACTGAGGAGGTCACCCTATTCTCCGAAGCACTTGAAGGAAGGACAAGAAGCAACGGATGGAAACAAACCAAGAGAGAATCAACCTAGAGCTAAGGAGAAGTTTCCTGACAGTGACAATTTATCAATGGAATAGCTTGCCTCCCAGAGTTGTAGATGCTCCTCATTTGAGGTTTTCAAGAAGAGACTGGACAGCCATTTGTCCGGAATGATATAGGGTGTCCTGCTTGGACAGCGGGTTGGATTAGAAGACCTCCAAGTTATTCTATGTTCTAAGTTAGCAGCCATGTACAGGTTCAGGTATAGGTTCAGCTTAAATTCACCCTTAACCTCTGACATTCCAGGTCTTGTCAACTTCCAATATTCCAACCATCCTTGTTGGAGAACCCCTTTGAGATTTCATCTTTGAAGACCTGTCTCTAGTCATGCAGAGTTTTGCGTGACAACCACAGCCTTATAAATTCTTGTCCCAACGGGGGCTGACTGCCCTGTCTACTAATGTCCTTTGGCCATGATCACTTGCAGGTTTTCCCAGTCACCCCCCACCCCCACCATCTGAAACTTTCAAACATATAATGGGGTCCAATAGGAAAATAATGAAATACAGCTGATGGGATCCTTTTATTATTTCATTTGCTGTATAGTCAAACTATATTTTGTCCAATAGATTTTGGGGGATGGCCCCATCCTCTTCTTGGGGTTTGACACAAATTCAAAGTCAACTACTGGATAAGCTTCACTGCAGTTGTTACTTATACAGATTTATCATAGTTAGCACAAGGATGTTTTTTTGAGTTCGCCTAACATACTGACCTATAAACTCACCTCAGAGATCGCTTCTCCCAATAATCTGCGCAAAAAAGCTTTGGATTCATTAGAGGCTGCATGTGTCAGAGATACAGAACCATTATCTTCCACCCAATTCTGGGGCCATTAACAAGGAGGGGGTGGTATTTTAAAACCTGTATTGCAAAGACAGAGTAGGAGCTATGTCAAAACGTGCTCTCTGCTTCACCCGTGAAAAACCCAGTAGGTAGTTGGGTCTCCCAAAGTTTGAAAGCCCCCACGATGGATTAAAAAAATCATTATTCAAAGTGTATGTTTATTTCTTGCCCAACCTAAGCTCAGTGAAATAATTCTATTGAAGGAAGCCACACAATTTCATTTTAGGGCTCATAGCGCTGCAAAGTTTTGAGAACCTCTGTTCCTTAAATGCCCCACTCCCCATAGGCTTGTCTGGGTGCTTTAGCTGAACAGCACTGGGATGCTATGTTATACTTTTAGTCAGGATTTAGGTCCAGGATTCTGGATGAATCAAAATAATATGAGAAAAAATGTTTTCAGCATCATCAGAAAAAACCCATTCTCCCTCTCAAGAGAAATGATGTTGGGAGCCAGGAATGTTGCAAGGAGCATATTCGTCTCTCATTAGTGATTGTCTTGACTTTGGCCAATTCTGTCTTTTGCCTCCCTAGAGTTTATCGAGAGATTCCTGCCTCGAGAGCTCCAGATTGTCAAGCGCCTAGACCACAAGAACATCATTCGGGTGTATGAGATGCTGGAGTCCACAGATGGAAAGATCTATCTGGTGATGGAGCTGGCAGAGAACGGCGATGTCTTCGACTGTGTCCTGCAAGGAGGACCCCTGCCTGAGAGCCGGGCCAAAGCGCTCTTCCGTCAGCTGGTAGAAGCCATCCGCTATTGCCACAGCTGTGGGGTGGCGCATCGTGACCTCAAGTGTGAAAATGCCCTCCTGCAGGGGCTCAACCTGAAATTGACAGACTTTGGATTTGCCAAGTTGCTCCCCAAGAACCGCAAGGAGCTGAGCCAGACCTTCTGTGGCAGCACGGCCTACGCAGCCCCCGAGGTGCTGCAGGGGGTGCCCCACGACAGCAGGAAAGGCGACGTGTGGAGCATGGGAGTGGTCCTTTACGTCATGCTCTGTGCCAACCTGCCCTTTGACGACACAGACATTCCCAAGATGCTTTGCCACCAACAGAAAGGGGTCTCCATCCCCGGCCACTTGGGGATCTCTGAGGAATGCCAGGATCTTCTCAAAAGCCTCCTGGAACCAGACATGATCCTGAGGCCTTCCATCGAAGAAGTGAGTTGGCACCCATGGTTAGCGAGTTCCTGAGGACCATGTCGAAATTCTCCCCAAATAAAAGGGGACAGGCTGTTTCCAAAATGCTCACATATATTTTAACGTTATCTCAGTTTCTAGTCTATCCTTAATCCACCCTGAGAGGCATTTTAAACATTCCCCTCTCATCAGGAACTGCATTTCCTTGTTCAAAGATGACTGTGCAGGTGGTTAGAAATTAGTCAAAGACCAAGAAAAATAGAGTGAAGGTGTTTCCTTGCTGAAATTTCTTTCCCAGACACACAGAATCTCTTTGCAATGTTAAATCTTAGAAATCTGCCGTAGGGTTCCTCCTTGGCCGTTCTTCAATAGCACGTTATCCGCTGGTCTCCAGAATATCTCAGTTGGAAAAGGGGAGGAGGTGCTGTCATGCACCATGCCAATGTACTGATCCATCTAGCATTATAATCCAAATGAGCTGCTAGAACACCGTTCCCAACCTGGTGCCTGCTGGATGGGTCAAAATGACCAAACTCAGAATTCCTAGCCAAAGTTTCCACATATCTTGGGATGAATAACTGAGTATATGGTATGTTCTAAGACAGACCTTTTCTGAGGCCCCGAGACAGAAATAAAGAACCTGGAGACTGCCAGGAACTGAACTTGGAGCTCAGCTATACAAAATATGGGCTCCGACAAGTGACGGCCTCTCCAGGATTCGTTTTGTAGTATGTTTTGAATTTGAAAAGAATCAAACTGGAAACCCCACTTTGAGTGCAAAACAGGCCATCTTGAAAACTTGGGGAACAGATCAGTTTTTTCAAGGGGGAAAGACTCTAGAGGTTGAGACACACACCACCCTCAATTAATAAAAGAGCCTGTTTCCCAGAGTAACTCACACTCAAAAGGGGGCATTTCAAATTCAAAGTGGTTTGAATTCATTTTGAACTCCTTAGTTGGCTAATATACTGGGAGAGCTTCCAGGCGCTAGCAAGGAAACAAGGCTGCAGCACCTGTTAAGAGGTTTGGTCCCACAATGTTGCCCTCTTCCTCCAGCACAGCCATCAGCCTGGCTGGCTTTGGGAGAGAGCTGGAGTCCAACACCTTTCGCCTTGTGAACTTGGCAAGACAGGCTGGGCGTGCGAGCCTCACCGGTCTTGGCTGGCTGATCAGCTAGTGCGTCTATCAATCAAATCCTCCAGGTGCTGCCAAGTTCTACTGTGCCAACGCTCCTTGCACTCATTGTATCTGGCACAGAATAAAGGCCAGGCCACCGGAGATATTTGCTTGGAAGCTTACAGAGGATGAAAAAAAAATCACAAAACCCATATGAAATCGTTTCTGTAGAACTCCTTTAATTGCCATTGATGGCAAATCTGTAAAAGGCGAAGTCATAATTACAAAACTAACAGCTGTTAGAGTCACTTGTTCACCCCAGCTAGAAAACAGTCCAGGGAGATGCCATATAATTTAAACGCGAGATAATATTGCACAACCAAGAAAAAGAAAAAGTACTTATGAGGAAACTGGAGGCCCAGGACGTCTCCCGGCACCAAGACTGGACTCTGGAGCAACGTTTCTCCACCTCAGCAACTTGCCACAAATGGGGAGCCCTTCCTTTGAAGGCAAAGCATCTCGGGGTGTCCGTCTCATCAAAGGGCAGCCAGCCCACAAATCTTAAAAGTTGCTAAGGTGGAGAAGCGCTGCTCTAGGCTACCATCTCCCGTCCCATCGCCCCAAACCCTTAAGAGCCGAGGAAGGAGGGGTGCTTTTGTAAGGACCCCCTTTCTCACATATTCACCCATCAGCTGTTCTAGACCACCCAGTAAGGAGGCCTGGTCCAGATGGGCCTCTTTATGCCTTTCACACCCTCACGAGAGGTTGCTCGGCCCTTCAGGAGGAATCACCAGAGTTCAAGACAAATATTCTCCCCATCCAGAAAGGCGTTTGATATATCCAAAGAACAGCTTTCTCCGGAGTGGCGATACTGGCCGTTGTACAATGCAAATATCTTCATTTTTAAGCACTAAATTATTCCAGAACTTCTAGTTTCAGGGATGACTCCTAAGTCAATTGTCCTTCAGACAGATGCCGATGACCTGGTGGCACAAGGGAGCCCCAAAAGCCAGTCTTTCATCTTATCAGAAACACCTCAGTGACTCCGAGACCAAGCAACTTCCACAGGCACCGTGTTCCCCTTCTCAACCCTGCACACCGAATCGCCTTCTCAAGGGGCTTCCTCTCTCAGCTGCTGCTTATAACAAGAGGAGAGCAGCGGCAATTCCTTCCTTCCTCCCTCCCTCCCTCCCTCCCTCTCTGGCCAGAGAGGAACCCATTTGAACGCTGCGCTGCGGGAGGGAAAGACGTGGCCCGGGCCGCTGTCAGTTACTGGCTGCTGCTGTCGTGCAGATGCACTGGGGACAAAAGGAGGGGGATGGCTCCAGTCTGAATCCTTCCCAAACCAGTTAAAGCAGGGATCTTGTCCCACCAGGGGGATGGGTTGGCTTCAGACCCACTTCAACGAGCCGATACCGGTTCCATTGCAATTCAGTTGGGTGTGTTGAGAAAGACCTGGTGTATTGGTGTGTGGTACTCCAAGAAGATAAATCTGCCTTTTGGACCCATTTTTTTTAAAAAAGCATGATGAGTTCTAAAGTGAGACTTAATTATAGTCACACTCCATTGCAATGCAGCAACTACTAAATCAAGCAGATCAAAAGGGGGGGCACCACTCTCCCCCCCCCCCATTTTCCCTTAAAAAAAGAGAAGATGCCTATACAGATTATTTAGAGAGAAGGTGGATAAGGAAGTGCCCTTGCCAAGACGGGTCTTGACAAGGGTGGAGAGCAACCAAACTCTCACACAAGCATGTTGCTTCCCAAGCATTTCTATCTATGGAAGAGGATCTACAGACGTTCTCAGCCGCATCAATGCAAGGGGGAGAGAGATGGTTATGAAGCTTTGGCAAATGAAGATGCTTCCGGGAAGATCCAGGGTGCTTTTTCCTAATGAGGCAAGGGATACTTCAGTCCAAGCAACACTGTAGAGCACTAGCTCAAGGGATGTGCAACCCCCCCCCAAAATTGGGGCCCTTTCAAAGAGATCTTAGCCATGATTGTGACAAACCAGGAGGAATGTGCCTCTTTCCCCCTCCGTAACTGGAACTTATGCAAGATACTCCATGGGATTACTTAATGAGGAAGGCCTCAGAACAATAATTCCACCTGAAAAAGGGCTTCACTTCCCAGGAAAAATGGACCAGCTTACATTTGGGGGGAACATGAAGAGACACGGGTTCGTTTATGCAAAAGTTAATTCCAAACCAGGCACTATGAGCTGGGAGGGGGGTCTGTAGGGTCCACAAATGCCTCAGAGTTTCTTCTTAAGACTGGAGTTCACACAGGTAAGCCAAGAGATTTGCTCCTGCAAATCCCTAGAAGTTGTGTGGGTTTCAAGACACAAAACATGGCATAGCTAGCAAGCTATCAGACTGAAAAGAGATAGGTAGAATAATCCTAATTATTTCTGAAGATCACTCAAACCGGGATAATTCATCCCATCCCATTCTAATCCACTCTAAAATGCCAAAAGAAGTGAGAATGAAATCAAATCCATTCTGCCCGGGGGAGAAACAGGCCCCAGCACATGCACCCTTTGCGCTGTTGCTCTTCAGCCCCTCTGTACAACTTAGCCACCATCGGGATCTGAGTGAGGGTTCAAGTTCCCAAAGAAGACTTGCACAGAGATGAGATGTAGCCAGTCCAAAACACTTTTACAGGAGAGAAAGGAACTAGTTGGTCTGTGATTTAATCCACACTGGGTGGTCCGGGTGGGGGGGGGGTAGGGGCAAGGCTGAGTCCAAGGAGCCCATGGAGAGCAAAGGCCCTCGTTATTCCCAGTCCTCCCATTCTTCATCTTCCATCTGCAAGCAGGAGAAAGAAAGAGACAGGGTGTGTTCAACAAAGGTGTCATTTTAGACATGAGGTTACAAAGATCAAGTGGAAACCCTGGCAGGAATTCCACAATGTACCAGAATGGATCGTCATTTAAAGCATTTTAGTTGTTAAACTGGTTGGCCGACTTAACGTTCAAGCCAAGATACAAAGATTGTAATTTTATCTAGGAGCATACGTTACAATATGAAAGGCAGCTCTATATGAATGGAAAAGACTTTTAGATGAACCCATACACACATTCATCTGAAACTCTTTCCCATCTGTATTGAACTTTCTTTTATACTGAAATATATACCATATATAAACTGTAGATATTTCATATGACCTATATTCATAGAGAAACCAACCAAAAAGGAGCTCAAGGCCATGGCTGAAGTTTTCTTTTTTTATTTAATCATGCTCACTTATATCTTGCAAATCCAGCCAGTGATAAGTCAAGTCAAGCAATGAACTGCTAGCCCACAACTCCATCCCTCCCGATGCTTTTTTTGCCTCCTAGACCAGGGGTAGGCAACCTCGGCTCTTTTATGACTCATGGACTTCAACTCCCAGAATTCCTGAGCCAGGAATTCTGGGAGTTGAAGTCCATGAGTCATAAAAGAGCCGAGGTTGCCTACACCTGTCCTAGACCAACAGAGTTTCTGCAATACCGTGAGGGGAAAAATATTTAATTCCCTGCTGTTTTTGTACATTTGCCCACTGACAAAGAATTGAACAGTCTATAATTTTAATGGTAAGTCTATTTTAACAGTGAGAGTCAGAATAACAACAAAAAAATCCAGAAAAATTTCCAAAAAAGTTATAAATTGATTCGTATTTTAATGAGTGAAATAAGTATTTGATCCCCTATCAATCAGCAAGATTTCTGGCTCCCAGGTGTCTTTTACACAGGTAATGAGATGTGCTTAGGAGCACTCTATTTTTTGGAATTTTTGATATAATAATAAAAATATTTATATAAAAAGCACTCTTAAAGGGAATGCTCCTAATCTCAGCTTGTTACCCATATAAAAGACACCTGTCCACAGAAACAATCAATCAATCAGACTCCAAACTCTCCACCATGGCCAAGACCAAAAAGTTGTCCAAGGATGTCAGAGACAAGATTGTAGACCTACACAAGGCTGGATTGGGCTACAAGACCATCGCCAAGCAGCTTGGTAAGAAGGTGACAACAGTTGGTGTGATCATTTGCAAATGGAAGAACAAAAAATAACTCTCAATCTCCCTCGGTCTGGGGCTCCATGCAAGATCTCATCTCGTGGAGTTTCAATGATCATGAGAATGGTGAGGAATGAGCCCAGAACTACACGGATCTTGGCCATGATCTCAAGGCAGCTGGGACCATATTTACCAAGAAAACGATTGGTAACACGCTACGCCATGAAGGACTGAAATCCTGCAGCACCTGCAAGGTCCCCCTGCTCAAGAAAGTACATGCACAGGCCCGTCTGAAGTTTGCCAATGAACATCTGAATGATTCAGAGGAGAACTGGATGAAATAGTTGTGTTCAAATGTGACCAAAATTGAGCTCTTTGGTATCAACTCAACTCATTGTGTTAGGAGGAGGAGGAATGTTGCCTAGGACCCCAAGAACACCATCCCCACAGTCAAACATGGAGATGGAAAAATTATGCTTTGTGGGGTGTTTTTCTGCTAAGGGAACAGGACAATTTCACCGCATCAAAGGGATAATGGACAGGGCCATGTACCATCAAATCTTGGGTAAGAACCTCCTTCCCTCAGCCAGAGCATTGGCAATGCGTCATGGATGGGTATTCTAGCATGACAATGACCCCAAACACACGGCCAAGGAAACAAAGGAGTGGCTCAAGAAGAAGCACATTAAGGTCCTGGAGTGGCCTAGCCAGTCTTCATACCTTAACCCCAAAGAAAATCTGCGGAGGGAGCTGAAGGTTCGAGCTACCCAACATCAGCCTTGGAACCTTAATGACTTGGAGAGGATCTGCAAAGAGGAGTGGGACAAAATCCCTCCTGAGATGCGTGCAAACCTGGTGGCCAGTTACAAGGAACGTCTGACCTCTGTGATTGCCAGCAAGGGTTTTGCCACCAAGTACCAAGTCGTGTTTTGCAAAGGGGTCAAATACTTATCTCACTCATTAAAATGCAAATCAATTTATAACTTTTTTGAAATGCGTTTTCTGGATTTTTTTGTGTTATTTTATCTCTCACTGTTAAATCTACCATTAAAATTATAGACTGATCATTTCTTTGTCAGTGGGCAAACGTACAAAATCAGCAGGGGTTCTAATAATTTCCCCCCCTCACTGTACTGCCCTGATACAGGGGAAAAGCCACCTACACCTCAGACTGAATCTGCAAATCTAGTTGAATCACCTGTAATTAAGAGGGAGCAGGAAGAGAAAGGCAGGCGGGACTGCTTAGAATTGTGAAATATGTATCTCTAATTTTGGCTAACATTCAACGTTCTTGGTTGCCAGAAGCAAATTCCAAGAACTGCTTTTAGCACATGGCTGCTTTCCTTTATAAAAATTATTATTGGTTGGGACATTCTGGAACACATCTTAAAGTTGCAAAGTTTCAGAAATAGCGATTTAGCAAAATAATACATCCAACATAAAAGAAAGTTCCAATCCGTCTTTAACAGAAACATGTGGGAACACCCCCAAATCTCTTTCGGGCTGCAATCCAACTCACGGCTTCTCTATCAAGGCCAGTCAGATAATCAACGGAGACAAGGACTCAGAGAAAACAGGGACAGTGCCATCAACGTCACATTTCTCTCTGCATGTCTGAGAGGAGACTCCTCTGGCACATTCCCAGCTTCAGTTCCTTATCAGTAAAATGGGAACCCTGATCAAATGCCGCTGCTTTTTAATTTAATTTAATTTAATTTTAATTTAATTTAATAATATTTATATACCGCCCTTCGCCGTTCCCACATATAACTAAACCCTCAAATTAACAGGCCATAACGGGGAAGAGTTCCCCGTGCGAGCCAAAAGTTCTCTAATGAGATTTTATGTAATGCACATGTGGAATGCCGAATGGATTTTGTTCCGCTCCACTAAGGTCCAGCAAAGAGGAAGTGCTGTGCAAGGCTACACGTCTCCTCAGGATTTCCTCAGTTGCACAGGACTATCCCCGAGTGCTTACCTCCGCCGCAGAAACGTCCACTTTGGCAAGTGCCAGCTGAACCTCTTCTTCCGTCATGTCCAGGTCAAAGTCCTTTTCCCAGTCCTCACTTATATCTGTGCTCGAGCCTGGAACAGGAAGGGAAACGCCACACAAAAGCAGGCTTTTCAAATCTAACGAACATTTATCAGGCAGCACACCACAGTTAGCGGACGTCAGATTCACAAGAACCACCTGACAAGCAGCCTTCTTCAATGCAGCAGCCCGGCTATTTTGCCAGAATCCTTGAAAAGGATCTTGAACTGAAAGAATTCCAACGTTCACTTCTATAAACGTCCCTTCCCGCCCTATTGGCAGTCTGTGTCTTCTCCAATCTCAGGTCCTGAGTGCCCCCACCACCCCTGGGACCACCCAAGGTCACATGGGGGCACGAGCAGACTTTGCAACAGCTTTTATTTCTGGTTCTCGGCAAAACCGGCCATAGCAAACTGTTGGTTTGCTTAAGAACCGTGGCACTTGCTTAATGACCACTGGGTCAGACATGTGGGTGACCCACTTTATGACCATCATGACTTACAACTGAGGTGGGCAGGCTCCATTATGGTCGTAGGTTGAGAACTACACACACAGACACACACACAAAATTAAGACACGGTTAGAAAAAGCGGAAGGTTCCCAGCTAGTCACCTTTCTTCCCTTGATTGGATGGTGTGGACTTCCCACTGTCCGAGTTGAGCTCAAAGAGTCGCAAGTCCAGAGGCGCCTCCTCCCGCGGAGTCTCTGTCCTGCTGGCTGACTTGCTCTCTGCGCGCTCCTGAGGCCACTCTGCAGAGGCCGTGGCCTCCTGGGGAGGTGGAGAAGGCTGCAGAGGCTCCCTTGCGTTAGCCAAGCAGCTTCCCTGCTCATCTCTGCTGGCTTCCTGCCGCTTCGGAGAATCGTCCCCCTCAGCTCCTCCTGCCAGTGGGGCTCCAGTCCGTGAGGGGGAGGCAGGCCCAGCGGTGGGGTTTGTGATCCGAGTCACCAGGGAGAGACTCTCGCTGCTTTCCGAGGGGGTCGCCTCTACCGGGGTGGGGCTCAGCATGGCCCACATCTCCCCCGAGGCCTCCAGTGTCGGGACGGCTTCTGCTGCCAAGATGGGGGGAGCCTCTGCCTGGATTGCAGCTTGTAAGGAGGAGGAAGAGGATCCAACAAATTCTTCTGTGTCAAGAGAGGAAGAAACACTGATGACAGAGGAAACAATGTCAGGAAAACCAAATGAGGTAAACCAACACAGGGAGTCCTCGAATTTACAAACCCAGTTGGGACCGGAACTTCCTTTGTTAAGCAAGGCGATGCTGAAGTGAGTTGTGCCCAATCTTACAACTTTTTTTTTGCCAGAGTTAAGGAATGACTGCAGTTGTTAAGTGAATCATGTGGTCATTAAACGAATCCAGCTTCCCCCATTGACTTTGACTGTTGGAAGGTTGCCAATGGCCATTGCATGACCCCCAGGACAGGACAACTAGCATAAATATATGGCAGTTGCCAAATTCCGATCACATAACTCTGTGGGGACGTTGTGACGGTCATTAAGTGCAAATACCAGTCATTTTTTCAGTGCCATTGTAATTTAAAACAGTCACTAAGTGAATGGTTGTAAGTCGAGGACTACCAAGATGAAGCAAGAAGGCTGGCGCTAGGACTTCCCACACTCTCCCCTGGTGACCGCTGTGATCTTTTCTCGCGCGGTTTCCCACCGTTGGGCACTGCTGCCTTTAGAGGCTGAGCAGGCCATTCTTGGGAGGCAGAACGAACAATGAAGGTTGCCTGCATTTATCACTGAAACCACAAGGTGAATGCAGAGTTTTCCTTGATTCTACCCAGAATTTTGGCTTCATTCACCCATAATGCCTGACCAAGACCAAAACCAGGGTGTACTGAACAAGCTACACTGGTGTAAAACACAGCCAGCAGTAACTAATGGGGATTCAGGTTGCGAGCCAGTCAGGTCTAGTGAGCAGTTAAGGTGCCCGGCTAGCATCCACCAGGCTGCCTCAGGGCCTGAAGCCAACCGGGACAGTCCTTGATGCATTTGTTCCATCTCAGTCCAAAGAAGGCACTTCAGATAAAACCTTGCTAAGAATATTGCAGGAACTAGTTCAGGTAATTGCCAGGAATCAACACTAAATTTAAACCTCCTCCGCCACCTGCCTCCCTCAAAAGAGATTCACACGTTTCATAAAGTCAAGAGCCAATTGATGCCTGCCTACCACTTGCAAACCAGGCCTCCATCATTACTCTATGACTTGCTGGATACCTTTGCAGGATGCTATTAATATCGACGCCGCTTGAGAATCTCTAAAGGAGGCTTGCGCAGCTTGCAGAATAAGCACCCTACAGAATTTAGGTATGGAAAAGAGGAAGTTTATGGACCGTCCTCAAATGGGTCCAAAAAGTTAGCCCTGCTCATTTTGATGGTCTCGTAGTGGCCAAGAGTCCACAGTGCCCCTAAAGAGAAAGCTGGAGAGTTACCTAGAAGAGCCATCGATACCTTGCAGCCCCCAAAACAAGAACTTTTCTGAGGCAGGCATTTCCTCCCTCTTCCCAGTTGTGTTAAGCATTGACAAAA
The DNA here is from genome assembly GCF_964194415.1 of Vipera berus. Taxonomy (NCBI): domain Eukaryota; kingdom Metazoa; phylum Chordata; class Lepidosauria; order Squamata; family Viperidae; genus Vipera; species Vipera berus. The sequence continues at coordinate 24,795,998 of NC_138212.1, read as the reverse complement.
TTACTCTCCCAAACGTCGAATGACTGTATTGCTCACTGGGGGGCTGCCCCCTTTTTCTTGGCTTTGCAGGCTGCCCCCTAAGTACCTGGCCTGGCCTCTCTCCGCTGACGCCGACTTCAATCGGCCCTCCTTTGCATGCTCGCGTTCCATTTCTTCGATCTGCAGAGAAGTCATCAGAGGCAGCCCCGAAGGGGGCAGAACTTCTCGCTGGCAAGTAACTGAGCGGCCGCCCTGCGGGAGTCCCGAAAGGACCAGGCCCTCAGTGAATGGCCAGAGCTTATGGCTCCCTTACCTTCCTCCTCTTCCTCCCATCCTGGATCCTCCGAGTGAACACTGTGTTCTGCCCGCTGCTTCAGAGCCTCCCTCCGGAGCTCCTCCTGGGGTGACAGAGAATGCGCACAACTGTCAGCAAGGCTCGGCTGGCTCTGCTGCCAAATGGGGACAAAGAGCGAGAGCGAGCACGCACACAGCCACAGCTTCCGGGCAAAACCCATCCTGTCTGGGCAAAGTCCTGCTTTTTCAGCGGGGGGGGGGGAGAAGAGGGGCTTTCTACCAGGCACAGCCAAGAAACCCAACAGGACACAAAAGCAGCATCAGTGTGTGTGTGTGTGTGTGTGTGTGATGTAAGCAGAAGAGAACAGTCGAAGGCAAATTTTACACTGAGGATAAATAATCGGAACTTCAAAGCAAGGTGAAAGGGGCTGAGACATTTTCTCAAATGTAGGGTGTTGAAATATCACCAGAAGTGTGCAAGAGAGGAACGTGTTGCCTTTCCCTATTATATGCCCAGTGCTTCAGTAAATTATAAATTGCGTAAGAAGTATAGCCTGAGTGCCTTTGGGTTCTGGTTCGGCTAATAAACCCAATACTCAACTTGGGACACAAAGATTGCGCTAACTGAAACCAAGAGTGTTTCTGCAAACTTACCTGCTCCAACTGGTGGACTTTGTAGAAGTACCGCTGCCAGAATTCTGAGTGGGAGACGGCCACAGGCACCTAAGGCCATCAGAGGGGAAAAAGCGTAAACTTTCCTAAACCATTATTGGCTTTGTTTCACCCGAGATGCAAGAGAGCCACACTTGCAACCCAGCCTTTCTGGATGTGTGCATTAACCATTCCTCCAGGGATGACCCATGAATGGACAAAGGACGCAGAGATATTTGCATATAAATAAACTGTTCCAGCAATTCTAAGAGCAAAACCCAGAAGATGAAGAAAAACAATTCTCCCTCAATTCTGCTGCTTCTTGGCAAGGAAAATTCCAGTGCTTTCCAGCATATTCTGCAGAGGCAAAAGCCTCCATATCACACACTAACCTGGTAAACAAGTTAAAGGAGCGTATAATGCCACAGATATTTTCAAACAACAAGCCTCTCTCCGTTAGCTCGAAGAAAAGACAAAGGAAGTCAAGGAGCCAAGCTTACCATCTTGGAGTAGAGGGAGCGGATAGACGGGCTGTTTCCCAGCAACTCAGATATCTGTCCTTTCTTCTCCTCCAGGCTGAAGTGCAAAAGCCAGGCCTCAAATAGCTCAGGTGGTCCTGCAGGAGAAAATACCACATCCACCAAACCACCACAGCTATGCCAAGACAAACAAGGGTAACAGTCACCACCACACAAGCATCCTCAGCCCACAAAACTAAATCTCATTTTCCTCACTGACAAAGACGGACCTGACGCCACAACCCTAACCTTTCCGAACAAAGTACATGGACTTCTCAAAGCTGATCTTCCTCCTTTATTTGGGAAGCTACAGACTTCAATGGCAAGACAGGAAGAGTCTGATGGATCAAATCAAGGTTCTAAAAAAGCAAGCTAGAAAGAGGAGGCACGGGAGACAGAGATCAAAATACACTATGACAACAGGGAATTCCATAACTGCAATATGCAAACAAACGTATTATTGTTCTCTTTTATTTCCTAGAATAAAACACCACAGTTCATTAGCCTTCCTTACTGAGATTTTTTTTCCAGGTTTTTTACTGGTTTCCCAATATTACATTTACATATTTGAAAAGCAACGTGGCGGCTGGGCGCAATAATTCCATTACATTTAAATACCATCAGTACCAATCTCAGAGTATTACAACAACTAATTCCCTCTCTTTCCCCCTTAATGTGTGCTGTCTCATATTCGGACCAACACAACTCTTATTCCATCAATCAATCAAAGAATAATTTTCTAGTGTTCATCAATAATCTTCAGTTTATACATATCTTAATTTGACATTCCATCTTTTAGACAATCCATGACCTAATAAATTTTTCTTAACTTTCATTTCCCATTGATGTTTAAGGTTAAATCTTTATCATTTCCAAATTTTAAATGACCTCAATTTATATCACAATTTCCCCGTCTAAAATTCCAGATATACCTCATATCTATACATGGTTCTCACCATCTACACCAATAGTACAAAGTAATATTCTTATTTTTCTAGCAATTATCAAATATCTTAGAGCCTCCAATTTAATAGCCAAAATTTCTTTTGTTTCCACATTGGTATTTTTTCCCTCCCTCTTTATGTCTCATATCTCATATCTGAGGCTAATTTTTTTTAAAAAAAACTATTAGACTTTATACCACAAACCAATATATAAATTTAATTATTAGTATTTATATTTCTAAGTTTTACTTAACCTTTCTCAACTCATAACAATATCTTAAATTCAAATCTTATTTTTAAGCATTCAAACTTTTAGCCAATCGATAACCTGATAATCGCTTTTCCCTTAATATTTCAATTTAACGTTTAATATTTTTTTCCAAATTTTTAATTAACCACAATTCCTTTATCACAATTCCTCATACAATATATTTAAAATACACACCTTATATATAAATTCTTAACATCTACCTTAACTAGTAAAACAATATAGTATTATTTCAATATTTGTTTCTAGATTTTATATAACCAAAATTTTCTTTATCTCATTACATCTTATATTCAGAATACATTTCTATCCATTTTAATATATTCAATTTTAAATCTCATGTATAAGTCAAAACCCCAATCCTTTCCAGTCTTATTCTAGCTTTTTTTCTTTGCCAAATCATCTTTCGTGTCTTTGCTTTTAAATCATCCAATCATCTTCTTGTGTTGTTGATGCTTTCTTAAGAGGACTAGCTGATCTAGCAGATCGTCTCCTTGTTTTTCCATCTCGACGTAGTTGTCCCAAAATGTTTATCTTCTCTTCCATCTTTTCTTTTTGATCTTCAGATTCCTTCTGGTTTATAAGAAAAGTCCTTTCCTTGTTCTCTATTATCAATTTCTTTTTTGTATTTTCCGTTATCTGTATTTGTTGAATAGCTAAGTCTTCTGTCATAGCATTTGGTTGTTTCACTTTTTCTGTAGAATTCTCCATAGATGATTCTTTAGTTAAAGTCATAATTTGAGTTTGCATGTCCAGGCTGCTTTCTTGTTTTTTCCTGCTGTTTCATAGTTCATCACCAATTGTAAGGAGAGTTTGGATAATCGCTTTTAACATACAACGGGTTTGTTCCTGTTCTTCCTCTGTAAGGTAAAGGTTCCTCCGCACATGCGTGCTAGTCGTTTCCAATTCTAGGGGCCGGTGCTCATCTCCGTTTCAAAGCCGAAGAGCCAGCGCTTGTCCGAGGACGTCTCCATGGTTGTGTGGCCGGCATGACTAGACGCCAAAGGCACACGGAGCGCTGTTACCTTCCCACCGTAGTGGTCCCTATTTTTCTACTTGCATTTTTACGTGCTTTCGAACTGCTAGGTTGGCAGAAGCTGGGACGAGTAACAGGCGCTCACTCTTCCTCTGTAGGAAAGATCAATTCCTGTTCTTTTTCCCTTATAGTATATTCAACTAAAACCTTACAGTCAGAAAGTCCACTAAGTGAGGAGCTGAGCTGAGTACCTCGAAGCTGGTGCTTCAAGGTTGCTTATATCTTATCTATTTCCAAAGCTGTCAACAAGTCTCTCTTAAAGAATAGCAGGTTACAATCTCACGTTTAGCCACCATATGTCATCCCAGAGTTGTTCGGATATTTTCAGGGGTTTTTTCTTCTATTTTAAGGGGGTAAAAACCAGATCTTCAATAATAATAAAAATCAGGGGGGGGGGGAAATACAAATCTTATAATCCACCAGTTTTAGGAAGTAGAGTTCCAAATAGGATCCCAGTATTTTTCCAATGTTTTAAATTCCTTTGGGTAGTCAATCGCTGCTGTTTCTTGAGGGAGGGCTAAAATCTCCCTTCCCTCGCCACAGGGGGGAAAGTACTTTAGCAGCTTATGCAGGTAAGTAAGTAATTAGAATGTAAGAGAGGTAGGTCTCACCCAGTCTCTTCCACACTGCTTTAGAGTTGCCAGATGGTAATTGTGACTTCGGCTGTTAGCAGCCTAGGGACGAGCCATATTTCTATGGCCGGTCCTTTTGTTCGCCGGTTTGGAGGGATTCACTGGCTCTAACGGGAGAGTTGCCGCTCTCCCGTGATCCAGCGAGGGCCCCTCCTTGCTGGTCACGTCCATGGGGCAAATTTCGACCCGTTTCAGGGTCCCCCAGCGATGCAAAATTGGACGGGGAAGACGAGAATCGTATTCTGCACGGCCATAGCAGCTGCGCCGCAAACCGGACATCCTTCCTGAGAAATTTGCCAGCAGGCTTGGCTTACTACAGCTTTAACGCTAAAGAGCAATGTGCACACGCCAACACCACCCACGCAACACGAGAGGGGAACATGGGACGTTGTCCCCCTCTGCCCTCCTGCTTGGAAGTGATGGAAGAGGCAATCTGAAGAGTCTTGCCAAACACCCACTGTCAAGCAAACCCCACAATCATTCTAAGGTCCATCTCCCAGCCTGGTCAATTTCCTGTGATTTTCCGATCTCCTAGCCAGGAAACCATTCAGAGAACTGAAGTGGAAGGCACTGGGATCAGGCAAAGGAAAAGCAATGAGGAAAAAAAATAGCAGCAACCCCCCCCCCACCCAAAAAAAATGCTTCAAATGCAGCTTGGATCTCACTTGCAATGACTCCTTCAGAAATTTCTCAGATTTTTACCATGAATAACTTTGCTTGTAGCCATCCAAACATGCTTTGATCAGTTGTGGCTGAATGAACTTCGGCCTCCCATTATAAGATCTACTTGATTTGTAGACCTGAGGGCTAGAGACTTGTTTTTGTAACAGAAGCTTTTACTCTTGAAAGGTTTGCTTTTATGAACACTAAAAACCTGATATGAACTCCACTCATTATCTTGCAGAGGGCTCCCCTATTTTCCAGAATTCTATATAGCTCCCTCCTCTGGTCTTCCCTGCCTCTGATTACCTCTCCACTTACCATCAGCTTCGTTGCAATAAGTGGCCGGGTCAGACTGGAGGCTATAGAGTCGAGCCTAGAAGAGAACAGGTGGAAGAAATTATAGGAACAAGAGGTGCTCACCGGAGGGGGAAGGGCTCCATTTTAGGGTCAGGGGGGCTGCAATGTACCTTGGTACTGTCATACAACTCTGTGGTCCCGGATGGAGTCGCCATCAGGGTTATGACATCACAGTCAATGGTCTTATCTGGGGAGGGTGCAAATGTGTCTGAAATAACACCCAAGAAGTTAGAGAGTCCTTTTCTCACTTTTTCCGTTGTCCCCGAAGAGCTTTCCGTCTTTACATACACAAAAAGAGACAATGAAACAAAGCAAAAAATTAACCACGGGAAACAGAGATGGTAGCATCCCACAAAGTTGAATCAAGAGAAGTTATATGTCAAAGCAATAAGGAGTCTATTTGATAAACATGTACTAAAACAAAAGAAACTCTGCCGGTATTTTTCCTTGCTATGCGACCCTTCGTCTCAGTAACGAGCCCTTTACTTACAGCCAACTTCTCTTTGACCACACTGGCAGTAGCAGCGATGGTGCAAGCTGTATCATGTTGGACCACCTGGGTGAATTCTGTCAGATCACGTTTCATGAACTCCAAGGCCTCTGTAGACTATGGAGAGAGAGAACGGGTGCACTGATTCTTGTGTGGTAAGTCAGAATTTCTAGAGAATTTCAAAGAGTTGCTATTAATTAAACAAGGAGGTGCAGGGATCTGGCAATGGTCAAGCCAGAAATTTGAGATCACTCCAATGCATGACTAGTAAGAGAATACAACAGAATCTTTTCAAAAATCAAAGCTAGATATCTGATGGCTGAGTTGTCATTTTATTGCATAGAGTTTCTATTCCAATATATTAAGTAAAGATACATTTTAACATTCAGTTTTAAAAAGGCTCAAATTTAAATCCCAAAGGTATTTTTTTGAAAAAGCACCTTTGTGACAACCATGACCTGGATGACTGAGAATCTCCATAGACACTCAAATTAATAATAGTGCCTAATTTGTACTCATGTATTGCAATTCCAAGATTTATGCTCAGAATGGTGAACACAATTTCCAGCCAAGTTAGCATGTTCTACCTTAATGTTTTAAAGTTAAGCATCTGACCGCCAACAAGATGGAGTTCTGGATGCTTTTTAAACAGTACTTAATGGATGGGGGAAGCCTTTAAAAGCCAAAATAGCTTAGAGTCATTACTGGATTCATAACAAACACGAGTAAGACACCAGACTTTAGTACTACAGGAAGCAAAGGCAGGTGATTTGTTCAAAGTCACCTGGCAGGTTTGTCAACAAACAGGAATGCCCGTCAACAAACAGGCATCTCATGTTTGAAGTCCAACACTCTGCCACATGCGCCAAACTAGTTCCAAAACTGATTTTGGAAGTTTGGTGGAGGGGAAAAGAGAGGAGAAAAGAGAAGCAGCTTGCTAGCAGACCCAGTTTCAAGTCTGGATTCCCATCTCAGCCCATTCCAATGCAAAGGACAAGCAAAGTCTTTCCTGCAAAACCAGAGTTATAGAAGTTAAAAAAAAATACTGTTTTCAACAAAGGGTTCAATCAATCAATATATCTCAAAATTAAGAAGCACCCCCAAGGTTGCTCCTTTAGGCCATTGCTCTTTACTTGTATAATTCCAAAAATTCTGCCTACCTTCTCTCTGACTGTTTGAAGGCTTTGCTGTAGCCAGCTCCTCCACCAGCCTCCATCTTCCCTGTTGTAGGACAAACATATAAAGCTGAATAGTTTCCATCTCTGTTTTAACATTTGGTGGATTACTTAAATCCTGTCAACTGGAGCATTTTCCTAAACTAATCAATATCCCAGGACCTTGTATGAATTAATTTTGTAATCATTATTATTTGGTATGTTTGTTTAAAAAAAAACTAAATAAGATATTAACAGATATTAAAACATTAATTTTTCTTTTAATGGGTAACAAACTGAGTGATCCCAATGAGATTTGCTTCTAAATAAACCCAATTTGAATTGAAGGGCAGAGTTATGAAAAGCAAGACATCAACTAATAATATTAAAAGATGATAATACAAATGTCCACAGTGATATTGACTGTGTACTGTAAGGTATAAGTCTAGTTTGGGCATCAAATTCAAGCTTCCCGAATTTGCCATATGTAAAGAAAGCAACAAACAAAATAAACATCAATTCTTCTAGTAACACGGAAGAAAATTAGGCTGTGAGCCCATACTTCAGCATGTAATTTAGTCTGGTTTACTGGACTCACCAGCCTCTATCTAACCCAGGGGGTGGGGAACCTTGGCCCCTTTATGACTTGTGGACTTCAACTCCCAGAATTTCTCAGCCAGCCAGCTGGGAGTTGAAGTCCACAAGTCATAAAGGGGCCAAGGTTCGCCACCCCTGGGCTAGAGGCTGGTGAGCCCGGTAAGCCTCTAACCCGAAGCTTCTCAACCTCGGCCACTTTAAGATGGGGTGGGTGGGGACTTCAACTCCCAGAATCCCCCAGCCTGGCTCCGGCTGAGAAACGCTGCTTTAGCAAAGGCAACATTTAACCTCAATCTGCCATGCCGAGGTCCGAACTTTACGACTCAAGGACCGTTTCCGGCTCCTACGAGCTTTCAGCGCAAAACGGGCGGCCCAGAGGACTGGACTCTTCCCGACTACCAGACGGCCTGCCGGGGAGGTCAGGCTGCCCAGCGTGGCTCTCTAGGCTGCTCCGGGACTCTCCGCGCGCCGCCACAGGCCGGGCGACCCTCCCCCGCTTCCCAGGGCCCCCTCCTCACCCCGGCCCCCCGCCTCTCCCCAGAGGAGCCCTGCAGCTCATCTTCCGGCTCTCCCAGCAGCGCCAGCGACTCATTTCGGCAAGCAGGCCGCGCAGAGACCGGAAAGGAAGGGCCGAGCGCTCTTCACATGCCCAGAGAGCCCTCGCTCCTTCCCCCGCCCGTCCCCTTCGCAGCGGCGCCGCCCCCGGCACTCTCGCTGAAGCTCACCCTTCCGCCATCTTGGTCGCCTGACGTCACCAATATTTACTGACCTTTGACACGCCGCTGAAGCCCCGCCCCTCCGAGGCGCAATAGCCGCAGCTTCCGGCCACAAAGACGCTTCCGGGCACCTCTTTTACCACCCGAGGTAAAGAAAAGGAGCCACAGAGGATTCTTCGCGGAATTCGAAGCAGAAGCGGCCCATCTTTTCCAGACACTCTCCGTCCGCGCCCTTCTCGCAAAAGGTTCCCACCCGCTTCTCTAGCAGGAGCCGGAAGCCAGCGCAGGGAACGGCTTCTGTCTTTGGAACAGCTCGATGGTCTTTTCCGGGTCGGCTGGGAGTTGCGGCTACGGTAGCTGCCGAGGATAAAATTATGTGGTCGAAACTCTTAGAATTTTTTTTTCTGGCTTGGTAGTTTCCAAGAGAATAAAGGGTGAAATGGGAAGGTGACGACTACCCCTCCCCCGCGGAAAGGGGGGAAAAAACCCTAGAAATTTATGGAGTGCTAGAGTTGCCTTTCTGTAAGTCGATAGTCGGGTGTTAGTTGTTCCTGGACAGGAGACCACCTGGAAATAAGAGAATAGTACAGGGGTAGGCAACCTTGGCTCTTTCATGACTCGTGGACTTCAACTCCCAGAATTCCTGAGCCAGCGCTGGCTCAGGAATTCTGGGAGTTGAAGTCCAGGAGTCATGAAATTGCCAAGGTTGCCTACCCCTGGAATAGTAGAATAACAGAGGAAGGGACCTTGGAGGTCTTCTAGTCCAGGGCTTTTCAACCTTTTCACAGATTGTACCACTTTTAGGACATGACAATATTTGAGTACCGCCAATGCTTAGCAAGGTGTCGAAAATTTGATTTTTTAAAAAATGGGGGGATATTGGGTTTCACTAATTTGATTCATTTGTTATAAATAATAATAATAATAATAATATAATAATAATAATAATAAACCTTTATTGTCAAAGTACAACGTGTACATTGAGATTAGCTGAGCCTCCCCCCCCTGCTCTCTCCCCCCAACACACAGTGACAACAAACCCTCCATCCTACCACACCATGTGAACCAACTACACCACACACCGGCCTCCCAAGTCAATTCTGCATAAGTTCACAGAGATTATGTCCCATTTAAAAGCCTAACAGCCCACGGCTGGCTATACTCCTATATCTCCTACCGGATGGTAGGAGAGTAAAGAGATACCGTCCAGGGTGTGAGTCATCCCTGAGAATCTTCCTCACTCTTCCAAGGCAACGAGCTCTGGCGATGTCATCCAGTGGTGTCAGGGGACAGCCCACAATGTCTTGTGCTGTGCTCACTACCCTCTGTAATACTTTCCTGTCCGCAGCTGTCAGACCAGCATACCAAACCACGATACCAACGAGAGGACGCTCTCTATAGTAGACCGGTAAAAAAGGGTCATTAGCCATTGTTCTACCCTGTTCTTCCGCAAGACCCTAAGAAAGTGAAGCCTCTGTTGGGCCTTTCTAGCCACCTGGGTTGTGTTAACTTTCCAGGTCAGATCTTCACAGAGGTAGACTCCCAGAAATTTAACGGAGGAAACTCTCTCTACAGAGTCCTCCCCGATGTAAAGTGGGGCAGGTTCCTCCTTTTTTCTCCGGAAGTCTAACACCATCTCTTTCGTCTTGCCAATGTTTAGGTGCAAGTTGTTGTTACTACACCATATGGATAGTTTTTGTACCTCCACCCTATATGCTGTCTCATCCCCACCTGTAATAAGACCCACCACAGTTGTATCATCTGTGAACTTGATTATCGCAGTGGATGGGTCAGATGATACACAATCAAGTGTATAAAGAGTACAGGTAGGGGCTAAGCACACAGCCCTGTGGCGTGCCGGTGCAAAGCTTCAGGGGGGTGGACAAAGCAGACCCGACCCTCACTGTTTGTAACCGATTCCTAAGAAAGTCTTGAATCCAATCGCAGATGGTGGGGGAGAATTTCAAGTCAGCTTCTCGATGAGAATGCTCGGCAAAATGGTGTTGAAAGCCGAGCTGTAGTCAACAAAAGCATCCTGACATAACTTCCAGGTCTCTCGAGATGACTTGCTACAGAGTGTAAAGCAGTAGCTATGGCATCGTCTGTCGACCTATTTCCCCTGTAGGCAAACTGATGTTTATCAAAGTCCAGTGGGAGGCATGTCCTAAGATATTGGAGAACCAATCTTTCGAAGCATTTCATGACTACAGACGTTAATGCAATAGGTCTGTAGTCATTCAGGCACTCAACTGCAGTTTTCTTGGGGACTGGGACAATGGTAGCTGCTTTCGAGCACGATGGTATACATGCCGTTTGCAAGGAGATGTTAAAAATCCTCGTCAGGACCCCTGCTAATTGATCGGCACAATTCCTGACCACTATCCCCAGCACCCCATCTGGGCCTGCGGCTTTGCTGGGATTCACAGCCTTCAATACAGCTCTCACTTGGTGTTCACACAGGGTGAGTGGCTGAGAGTCAGAAGGCCGGCCAGCAAAGGCTACGGGGTCTGGTCTTTTAACCTCGTAGCGGGCAAAGAAGATATTCAGCTCCTCAGCCAACGAGGCATCGGTGTTTGCCATGCTCCTCATGCTGCCCTTATAGTTGGTTAAGTGCTGCAGTCCCTGCCATACTTGCCTCGGATCGTTGTTCGCTAAATGGTTCTCCACCTTTTGTTTGTATTGTTGTTTCGCCATCCTAATGCCTCTTCTGAGATTTGCCCTGGCCTCTCTGTATCTGTCCCTGTCCCCTGCCTTAAAGGCAGAATCCCGGGCTCTCAGGAGTGTTCGTATCTCTGCGGTCATCCAGGGTTTACAGTTCCCGTAAACTCTAATGCACTTATCCGTTGTTACACTATCAGTGCATGTTCTAATATAAGAGAGTACGGCATCTGTATATGAATTCAGATCTCCTTCTTCGAATACACTCCAGTCAGTGGTTTCAAAGCAGTCCTGCAACCGACTGAGAGCACCCACTGGCCAGGTTCTGACCCTTTTTGTGACTGCCTGAGTCCTTTTCCTGAGAGGGACATACTTTGGGCACAACAGGAGGGAAAGATGGTCAGATGTACCCAGGTGGGTAAGAGGGAAAGCTCTGTCTGCCTGTTTCAGACTGGAATACACATAGAAATGGCTAGTTTATAATATGGAAAAGTAAAAAGTTGAGGTTCAGTGTTAAGGCTTCCTTCTACTGCAACAGAGGAAGTCTGTTCTTTTTCCCTTCTCCCCCTCACTTTTTCCCCTTTTTCCTCCCCACTGTGTCCTACTATTTGCTTTTGTATTCTTGTATTTTATTCTATAAGCTAATAAAATATTACAAACTGAAGAAAAAAGTACTGCTTTTAATTTTTTCGGTGGCTGTTCCTTTGCTGAATCCCTTTCCCTTTGCACTGACAAATGTATGATGAATTTATCCATGTTTATTAATATGCACCACTGCCAGCTAGTTCAGGGGTCTTCAAACTTGGCACCTTTAAGACCTGTAGACTTCAACTCCCAGAATTCCTCAGTCCTCGTGGCTGGATGAGGAATTCTGGGAGTTGAGGTCCACAGGTCTTAAAGTTGCTAAGTTTGTAGACTCCTGAGCTAGTTGGTCTGCCTTTTTTCCTCTCTCCCTCCTGAGCTCTTTCCACAGTGTAGTAAGAATGCACCCCTCCAATCCCTTGCCTGTACCCTTGAAGACACAGGAATCAAGTGCAAATCAAGAAAATAAAATAAAGAAACACAAAGTCTGAGTTTTTTTCTCTTTAAGCTGCCTCAGGTGTCACATGTCACAATGTTGCAATTGTTGACTGAAAGGCTCTGGCAATTGCAAAAAGCTTTAGCTTTAAATTAAGCCTGTTTACCTTCAAAGAAAACTTCCTAAAAGCCTACCCCTGCTCTAGGGCCCCAAAAGACTGCCTGTGCCACTGCACTCTGCACCAATTGTAGCTTCTGAACGCTCCTCAAGTGTAGCCTCACATAGATCACATTGCAGTAGTCCAGGCATGGGATGACCAGGGCTTGAATGAGTGAGCACAGGGACTCCTGATTCAGGAGAGGCCGCAACTGGTGCACAACCCAGCCACAACTGTCATCTGCTCTTTGAGTTGTGGAACCCCCAGGTTGTGGACCATATCTGTCTGGGGTAGTGCAACCCCATCCAGAACTAAAGATGTTAAAGTTCCGGACCTTGAAGCTCTGTGCACCCAAAGCCACTCGGTCTTCCCAGGATTCAGCCAAAGCCTGTTGTCGCCCATCCAGGCCCCCACAGCCTTCAGGCACCATAGAGGGCAGCGACAGCCTCAACTGGATCACTAGGGGTGGAGATATCAACAGCACATTGATGGCAATGGATGATCTCACCCACAAGCTTCATGGGAAAAGGAGTGGGGAGACTATTGAGCCCTGTGGCATACCATAAAAGAGCGGCGATAGGCTGGATCTCTCATTTCCTATCTGCACCGATTGGGATCGACTTTAGAGAAAGGAGCCAAGCCCAGCACAAAACTGCACCACCCAGCCCCAAACCCCACAGCCAGCCCAAAAGGATGCCATGGTGGATGGTATCATAGGGCACTCAGAGGTCAAGGAGAGCAAGGATGGTTGCACTAGCCCCATCCTGCTCTTGGCAGAGATCACCCACAAGTTGACCAATGCTGTTTCGGTCCCGTAGCCGGGCCTGAATCCAGACTGGAAAAGGTCATGATAATCCGTTTCAGCCAGGATCCTCTGAAGCTGCCAAGCAACCATCTATTCTACCATCTTCCCTAAAAAGTAAAGGTGGGAAATTGAACGAAAATTGTCCAGGCAGGTGGGATTAAGAGATGGCCTCTTTGAGGAGAGGGCTAACCAAGGCCGCCTTAAAAGACCCTAGGAACATCCCCTCCTGCAAAGAAGAGTTTAGAGTAGAATGGAACAGAATAAGAATAGGAATAGGAATAGAGCTGGAAGGGACCTTGGAGGTCTTCTAATCCAGCCCCCTGCTCAAGCAGGAGAACCTAGACCATTTCAGATAAGAGAGACTTTAGTCTCTCCTGTGATGGAGCGCCCACAATTTCTGAAGGCAATTTCTGTTCCACTGGTGAATTGTCCTCACTGTCAGGAAGTTTCTTCTTAATTCCAGGTTGCTTCTCTCTTTGGTCAGTTTCCAACCATTGTTTCTCATCCTTCCCTCTGGTGCGTGGAGAATAGTTTGACCCCCTCATCTTTGGGGCAGCCCCTCAGATACTGGAATTCTGCTATCATGTCTCCCCTATTTCTTCTTTTCTTTAAACTAGCCAAACCCAAGTCTTGCAGCTGTTCTTCATATTTTAGTCTCAAGGCCTTGGATCATCTTAGTTGCTCTTCTCTGAACTTTTTCAAGACTCTCAACATCTTTTTTGTGATATGGTGACCAAAATTGGTTGTAGTATTCCAGGTGTGGTCTCACTAGGATTTTATAAAGCGATACTAATACTTCTTGATTCAATGCCTCTGTTTACACAACCCAGGATTGTATTAGCTTTTCCGGCTGTTGCTACACACTGCTGGCTCATAGTCAAGTGATCATCCACTAGGACTCCAAGGTCCCTCTCACAGTTGCTGTTTTTAAGCCAGGTCTCACCTAATCTCTACTTAAACCTTTGATTTTTCCTGCCTAAATGTAAAACTTTGCTTTTCTCCACATTAAAACTCATTTTGTTGGATAAGGGCCCTTCGTTCAAGTTTGTCAAGATCTTTTTGGAGCCTGAGTTTGTCTTCTGGGGTGTTGGCTATTCCTGCCAGTTTGGTGTCATCTGCAAATTTTATGCATTCCCCTTCTATTCCCTCATGTAAGTCATTGATGAAGATATTGAAGAGTACTGGGTCTAAGACAGAGCCTTGTGTGCTTACTTTTCTCCACATGGATGTAGTACCGTTGAGGACTACTCGTTGTGTACAGTTTGCCAGCCAGCTACAGATCCATCTGGTGATGTTGTCTATCCCACCTTTTTCTAGCTTACTAAGCAGCAGATTGTGGTCTACTCTGCCAAATGCCTTGAGATGCCTGTTTTTCACTGCCTGGACCCATCTGCTGGCCACTGTCCCAGAGGCTTTTACCAAGCAGGAGGGACATGGATCTAATTGGCAGGTGGTTGCACCGACAGGGTAAATTGTATGGTTGCACCCATGAAGCCACCAGGAACTGAACTAAAAGTGAAAGGTGGTGAAAAGTAACCAAAATGGATACAAAGCCTTCATCAAGTGAATCCAAGTGTATTGGCAGGCAGTTCATTGGCTCATGTGCCCTTTGCTGCTGTCCAACAGTTGTCTCTGTGTTAACACGTCCCTTACTGGGAAAGACAGCTTCCTCCCACCGGCCAGAGAGTAAATAAAGTGTTTAAGAGAGACAAAGAGACAAAACATAAGTATGTAGACAAATTAAAATGATAGCTTGCTTGCTCTGAGCTAACATCGTACTTGAAGCCTTTAGATTATTTACAGTTTTATTTTTCATTATCCAGAAGTTAAGTAATAGTAGAAGGAAATCTTGTATAAAATGGAAACCATTCTTAAGTAATAATATGCAGCCATCAGCTTATTTCTGACATATGGTAAATCGAGTAAAAGATTTTTTTTAAAAAAACAACAATACTTCTATTGAAGGAATATTCCACACATCTATCAACTCCCATTTCATTCCTGGAGTTATTAAAATGGGAGTTTGATCCCTGGATTCTCTTTGAAATGTGTATGAGTGCCAGTATTTGCAACACAGGAGTGTGTTTGCCACACAAGATTATAGAGAAGTTCAAGTGCCTTCCAAATATGGGATTATTAGGTTTCCATAAGTCTGGGTTTCCCCCAGCCGTGTCCTTAAATTTCTGGGTAACAGAACAGCCAGGACAAATAATGCTTAAACCTTTAAAGGTTTTAAAATACCCTGGCTTGTGCCATTTCCATTTAAGTTCTTGGTCTTGGCAAGGATGACGTTTGCTGACATGTTGATCAGCCAAAATGTCAATGCTGCAGACTCACAGCATCAACGCCTCGGCTGATCTGCTCCTGGCTGGAAACGGGGCCGGGCCAATACTCTGGGGCTGCCCAAGAGCTGGTGCGTTGGGAGCAGAAGTGCCCGCAGTGTCGAGTAGGGTGCTGGCAAAGAGTGGCACAGGGCAGCCACAGGGTGGCAAGCCTGACGTTGCTGATCCCAGTTCAGGCCTTCTTTGCTTTGAAAAAGAAACTTGATTGTTCCCATGATCTGGGGCAACAAGCAGTGATTTTTGCTTTTTAATTTAGGAGAAATAGCTCTTCCTCAAGCCCTTCCTTGGCAAGATGGCTATAATAATACTGACCTATTTTACAAAACGGCTGGGACGACGAACAAGAGTTTGATTTGCAGCAGTGACATTTGTTATTATTGTCCTGAAAACCTCGGTCCCTTTACAGATTATTAACAAGAGTAACTTGAAAACAAGTGTCGGGGTAGCAGCTGGGAGTCTCAGCTGTGAAGGCCCTCTGCTGCAGCGGTGGCTTCTTGGAGCCTGCCTGAACTCTTTGGCAGGGACCCTCAAAAGCCCCCCCCCCTGTACAGGCAGAGGAAGATCCTCCCCCCACCCAGAAGATATGGCACTGAACAAAGAGGCTCAGTTACGAAAGATGAACGAATGTCTCGACTGCAAGGTTACCTTCCCAGAGGACTCTCCCCTGGACACACAGAACAAGCTCTTCCATAATTCCACTTTTGGGGAAAAGGGACTATTATTGGGGAAATGACGGTATTCCAGAAGAAGGGACAGCAGCCCTTGTAAGCCTGTTTACACACCGACACACCTTGGCCCCCTGCTGGAATAGCTGGATGGGCAGCTGTGATGAAGCTGACTTCCTTTCGGGCAGTGCTGATTGGAAGCAGATGGTATGAATCCATGGCATAATTCGCTGGCCAAGTGCATTTCCTCTATAAAATCCCCAGGGGTGGGGAGCTGGGAGGAGGCAAGAGACACATCCTCCTCCTCCAGAAATAGCATTAGCCATCCCTGAAGGCTAAGAGTGGCATTAATCAGGCAAGCAAAGGTCTAACACAAAATAGCACAAAGAGCAGCAACTGCAGAGGCAGAGAAGGTTTCAGTGTATTTGTCATTCACAAAGCTGGTGTGTCTCCTTTCTCTCACAAGCAATAATTAACAAGGGACTATCCTAGCACCAGCAGAAGCAGTCAAGCCACAATTAAAAACAAAAGTACAATTGGGATTCCTTTGTCAATCAACTGAATTGTCACCCACAAGAGACAATTCAAGAGACAATGTAAGGAGAAACATCCTGACAGTGAGAACAATTAAACAATTAAACCAGCTTGCCACCAGAAGTTGTGGGTGCTCCATCACTGGAGGCTTTTAAGAAGAAAATGGAAAGCCACCTATTTGAAATGGTATAGGGTCTCTTGCTTGAGCAGGGTCCCTTACAACTATTCTGATTGATTGATTGATTAATTGATTGATTGATCAACAAATTGAAGGCTTGAAGGAAAGGCACAGCATGGAAGGGAAGTGGCCTCAAGTGAACTGTTGGAGTTAGGGCATAAGTCCATCCCCCAAGGCTTCATGGAGCTTCTCCCTCATCTAGGGATTCACAAATGCCCAATTCACATTCATTCGGAATCGTTACAAGAAGAGCTGGGTTAGAAGAGTCTCTTGTGTGAGCAGCGGCTGGGTAGGTGGAATAGGGGTTAAAGATGGGTTTATTACATTACATACCCTGGGGATGCCTGCAAGTGTGATAAAAAAAAGTCCAGATGGTGCTTTGTTGTTGTTGTTAGTTGCGAAGTCGTGTCCGACCCATCGCAACGCTATGGACAACGTTCCTCCAGGCCTTCCTGTCCTCTACCATCTTCTGGAGTCCATTTAAGCTCACACCTACTGCTTCAGTGACTCCATCCAGCCACCTCATTCTCTGTCGTCCCCTTCTTCTATTGCCCTCAATCTTTCCCAGCATTAGGCTCTTCTCCAGTGAGTCCTTCCTTCTCATTAGATGGCCAAAGTATTTGAGTTTTAGCTTCAGGATCTGGCCTTCTAAAGAGCAGTCAGGGTTGAACTCCTCTAGGACTGACCGGCTTGATCGCCTTGCAGTCCAAGGGACTCGCAGGAGTCTTCTCCAGCACCATAGTTCAAAGGCCTCAATTCTTTGGCGCTCAGCCTTTTTTATGGTCCAACTTTCACTGCCATACATTGCAACTGGGAAGACCACAGCCTTGACTATACGCAGTTTTGTTGACAGGGTGATGTCTCTGCTTTTTAGTGTGTTGTCTAGATTTGCCATGGCTTTCCTCCCAAGGAGCAAGCGTCTTTTAATTTCTTGGCTACAGTCCCCATCTGCAGTGATCTTGGAGCCCAGGAAAATAAAATCTGTTACTACCTCCATTTCTTCCCCATCTATTTGCCAGGAATTGAGAGGGCCAGATGCCATGATCTTGGTTTTCTTAATGTTTAGTTTCAACCCAAGTTTTGCACTCTCCTTCTTCACTCGCAACAAGAGGCTCTTTAGTTCCTCTTCACTTTCTGCCATTAGAGTGGTATCATCTGCATATCCTAGGTTGTTGATGTTTCTTCCGGCAATCTTAATTCCAACTTTTGATTCATCTAGCCCTGCCTTTCTCATGATGTGCTCTGCATATAAGTTAAATAGGCAAGGCGACAGTATACAGCCTTGCTGGACTCCTTTCCCAATTTTGAACCAATCAGTGGTTTCATGTCCAGTTCTCACTGTTGCTTCTTGGCCCGCATATAGGTTTCTCAAGAGACAAATAAGATGGTCTGGTATGCCCATCTCTTTAAGGACTTGCCACAGTTTGTTATGATCCACACAATCAAAGGCTTTAGCATAGTCAATGAAGCAGAAGTAGATGTTTTTCTGGAACTCTCTAGCTTTCTCCATGATCCAGCGTATGTTAGCAATTTGATCTCTAGTTCCTCTGCCTCTTCGAAATCCTGCCTGTACTTCTGGTAGTTCTCGATCCACATACTGCTGGAGTCTAGCTTGTAGAATTTTAAGCATAACTTTACTAGCATGAGAAATGAGTGCAATAGTGCGATAGTTTGAGCATTCTTTGGCACTGCCTTTCTTTGGAATTGGAATGTAAACTGATCTTTTCCAATCCTGTGGCCACTGTTAAGTTTTCCAAATTTGCTGGCAAATTGAGTGTGGCACTTTTACTGCATCGTCTTTTAAGATTTTGAATAGCTCAGCTGGAATACTGTCACCTCCACTAGCTTTGTTGTTGCTCAGCTTTTCTAAGGCCCACTTCACTTCACATTCTAGGATGTCTGGCTCGAGGTCAGTGACCACCTCATTGTGATTGTCAGGGATGTTAAACTCATTCCTGTATAGTTCTTCTGTGTAATTTTGCCACCTCTTCTTAATCTCTTCTGCCTCTGTTAGGTCCCTGCCATTTTGGTCCTTTATCATGCCCATTTTTGCATGAAATGTTCCTTTCATCTCTCCAATTTTCTTGAAAAGATCTCTGGTCCTCCCTATTCTATTGTTTTCTTCTATTTCTTTGCATGTTCATTTAAGAAGGCATTCTTATCTCTTCTAGCTATTCTTTGGAATTCTGCATTTAATTGGGCGTATCTTTCTTTTTCTCCCTTGCCTTTCGCTTCCCTCCTTTCCTCAGCTATTTGCAAAGCTTCCTCAGACAGCCATTTTGCTTTCTTGCATTTCTTTTTCTTTGGGATGGTTTTGGTTGCTACCTGTTGTACAATGTTGCAAACCTCTGTCCATAGTTCTTCAGGCACTCTGTCTATCAGATCTAATTCCTTAAATCTATTTGTCACCTCTACTGTATATTCAACAGGGATATGATTTAATTCATACCTGACTGGCCTAGCGCTTTTCCCTACTTTCTTTAATTTAAGCCTAAACTTTGCAACAAGAAGCTCATGGTCTGAGCCACAGTCAGCTCCTGGTCTTGTTTTTACTGACTGTATAGAGCTTCTCCATCTTTGGCTGCAGAGCATATAGTCAATCTGATTTCTGTGTTGACCGTCTGGTGATGTCCATGTGTAGAGCCGTCTCTTGGGTTGTTGGAAAAGAGTGTTTGCTATGACCATCATATTCTCTTGACAAAATTCTATCAGCCTGTGCCCTGCTTCATTTTGTACTCCAAGGCCAAACTTGCCTGTTATTCCGGATATCTTTTGGCTTCCTACTTTAGCATTCCAATCCCCCATGACGATAAGGACATCATTTTTGGGTGTTAGTTCTATAAGTTGCTGTAGGGCTTCATAGAACCGGTCAATTTCATCCTCTTCAGCACCGGTGGTTGGGGCATAGACTTGGACTACTGTGATATTGAATGGTTTGCCTTGGATTCGAACTGAGATCATTCTGTCATTTTGAGGATTGTATCCCAGTATTGCTTTTCTTACTCTTTTATTGACTATGAAGGCTACTCCATTTCTTCTGAGGGATTCTTGCCCGCAGTAGTATACCTGATGGTCATCTGAATTAAATTCACCCATTCCTGTCCATTTTCGTTCGCTGATACCTAAGATGTCGATGTTTAGTCTTGTCATCTCTTGTTTGACCACGTCCAGCTTTCCTTGATTCATGGATCTTACATTCCAGGTTCCTATGGAGAAAAAATCTTTACAGCATCGGACTTTCCTTTCACCACCAGACATATCCACAGCTGAGCGTCCTTTCGGCTTTGGCCCAGTCGCTTCATTCTTTCTGGCGCTACTAGTACTAGCCCTCTGCTCTTCCCCAGTAGCATATTGGACGCCTTCCGACCTGAGGGGCTCATCTTCCAGCGTCATATCGTTTTGCCTTTTGGTACTGTCCATGGGGTTTTCATGGCAAAGATACTGGAGTGGGTTGCCATTTCCTTCTCCAGTGGATTACGTTTTGTCAGAACTCTCTGCTATGACCTTTCCGTCTTGGGTGGCCCTGCACGGCATAGCTCATAGCTTCATTGAATTACGCAAGCCCCTTTGCCACGACAAGGCAGTAATCCATGAAGGGGAGATGGTGCTTATGGTGGTGCAATTAAAGCTCTGGCATTTTGCAGATGGAGCCTTTAATTGCCCCATTCTGGGTTCATTTTTACTTTTTCAGCTGGACTTTAGGGACATCCCTGCATCCCAACTCCCCTTCCTCTGACAATACCATGTACTTTCCACTGATGGTGAATCTTTTGAGCTTGGCGTGCCGAAAATTCAGAAAATGCCAAATCTGTGTCATGCCTCCCCAACAAAAGAATTCTTTACATATTCATTTATTTTTTTAAAAAATAAAGTCCATTCAGGTGTGGAGGTATGCATTATATAAAGAAATATCAAATAATTACTGAAATGAAATGAAATGAAATGAAATGAAATACAAATAAGACAAACTCATTTTGCAGGGTCTGCTTAGTCTAGAGCAGGGGTCGGCAACCTGAAAAAGCAAAAGAGCCACTGGGAACCGGTTCCATCACACATAAAAAAAGTGGGAGCCGCGCATGTGCATCCACGCACGCGCATGCGCATAAAACAAAAGTTTTGCGCATGCGCAAAACGTTTTGTTTTTTGCGCATGCGCGTGCGTGGATACACACATGTGGTTCCACTTTTTTTATGTGGATGCACCTGCACGCCAGCGGCGACGGGTCTCCGTGGTGACGGGCGCTGGGTTGCGGCACCGCCTTCAGCCCGGGCGCCGCCGGAGCCACCCCCGGGACCTCCAAACTGCCGCTCAAACACCCGTTTGGAGACCTGCTGGTGCCGGTTTAGAAAGCTGCCAGAGCCACCCCCGGGACCTCCAAACTGCCGCTCAAACACCCGTTTGGAGACCTGCTGGTGCCGGTTTAGAAAGCTGCCAGAGCCACCCCCGGGACCTCCAAACTGCCGCTCAAACACCCGTTTGGAGACCTGCTGGTGCCGGTTTAGAAAGCTGCCAGAGCCACCCCCGGGACCTCCAAACTGCCGCTCAAACACCCGTTTGGAGACCTGCTGGTGCCGGTTTAGAAAGCTGCCAGAGCCACCCCCGGGACCTCCAAACTGCCGCTCAAACACCCGTTTGGAGACCTGCTGGTGCCGGTTAAGAAAGCTGCCACAGCCACCCCCGGGACCTCCAAACTGCCGCTCCAACACCCGTTTGGAGACCTGCTGGTGCCGGTTTAGAAAGCTGCCAGAGCCACCCCCGGGACCTCCAAACTGCCGCTCAAACACCCGTTTGGAGACCTGCTGGTGCCGGTTTAGAAAGCTGCCAGAGCCACCCCCGGGACCTCCAAACTGCCGCCTGAACACCCGTTTGGAGACCTGCTGGTGCCGGTTTAGAAAGCTGCCAGAGCCACCCCCGGGACCTCCAAACTGCCGCTCAAACACCCGTTTGGAGACCTGCTGGTGCCGGTTTAGAAAGCTGCCAGAGCCACCCCCGGGACCTCCAAACTGCCGCTCAAACACCCGTTTGGAGACCTGCTGGTGCCGGTTTAGAAAGCTGCCAGAGCCACCCCCGGGACCTCCAAACTGCCGCTCAAACACCCGTTTGGAGACCTGCTGGTGCCGGTTTAGAAAGCTGCCAGAGCCACCCCCGGGACCTCCAAACTGCCGCTCAAACACCCGTTTGGAGACCTGCTGGTGCCGGTTTAGAAAGCTGCCAGAGCCACCCCCGGGACCTCCAAACTGCCGCTCAAACACCCGTTTGGAGACCTGCTGGTGCCGGTTTAGAAAGCTGCCAGAGCCACCCCCGGGACCTCCAAACTGCCGCTCAAACACCCGTTTGGAGACCTGCTGGTGCCGGTTTAGAAAGCTGCCAGAGCCACCCCCGGGACCTCCAAACTGCCGCTCAAACACCCGTTTGGAGACCTGCTGGTGCCGGTTTAGAAAGCTGCCAGAGCCACCCCCGGGACCTCCAAACTGCCGCCCGAACACCCGTTTGGAGACCTGCTGGTGCTGGTTTAGAAAGCTGCCAGAGCCACCCCTGGAACCTCCAAACTGCCGCTCCAACACCCGTTTGGAGACCTGCTGGTGCCGGTTTAGAAAGCTGCCAGAGCCACCCCCGGGACCTCCAAACTGCCGCCCGAACACCCGTTTGGAGACCTGCTGGTGCCGGTTTAGAAAGCTGCCAGAGCCACCCCCGGGACCTCCAAACTGCCGCTCAAACACCCGTTTGGAGACCTGCTGGTGCCGGTTTAGAAAGCTGCCAGAGCCACCCCCGGGACCTCCAAACTGCCGCCCGAACACCCGTTTGGAGACCTGCTGGTGCTGGTTTAGAAAGCTGCCAGAGCCACCCCCGGGACCTCCAAACTGCCGCCCAAACACCCGTTTGGAGACCTGCGGGTGTTCAGGCGGCAGTTTGGAGGTCCCGGGGGTGGCTCCGGGAGCTTTCTAAACCGGCACCAGCAGGTCTCCAAATGGGTACCGCCGCTGCCCGTTCCGAGAGGTGCGCGCACAGCTCTCCAAACCTTTGGAGTGGTGTGCGCGCACCTCCTCCCGTTCGGAGTGGTGCACGCGCACCAGGTGACTGGGAGCTGCAGGAGACGGCTCAAAGAGCCGCATGCGGCTCCGGAGCCGTGGGTTGCCGACCCGTGGTCTAGAGCCTGAAGGGTTTGTGTCACACAATGGTAACCCAAGGTAGATTCAGGAAAACCACTCAAAACAGGAATGGAAGTGGTCTTCCTTTTCTGGCGCTAAGGCATCACACATGTGATGGCCACATTAGTAAACACCCTTCAGACTGAGGGAAGTCAGTCCCCCAGAGAAGGAAATATTAAAAGGGCAGAAAAATATATTTCCTCAAAGGATCTTAAAAGAGGCTGAAAAGCATGCCCGGTTTTTCCTTAATACCCCCAAATCTCCCTCCCCCAAGCAGAAACCAGCTCTATAGAAATGCAGATGTAAACCATCCAGGAAGGTTGGAAGCCCCCAGCTAGAAGATTAAGAAGACAAAGACACCTAAAGTCTACATTCCCCACTCAAAGTCTAAGACAGGACATAATAGGATTAACCCACAGATGCCAAAGGGCACACCCAGACTCAGGTCAGAAAGAACCATGAACCATGATGAAGACTTTTCTTTCAACAAGACCAAGAGCCTGATCCTGTGGGAAAAATGAGGCCTGGATTCTTCCAGTTGATTAGCAGAGTTGGATGTGGGAGATCAGCCAAAGCCACGAGGAACATTTCCAGCAAGAAGCGCAGGTCAAAACCAACAAGTCAGATATGGTTCACCAGCTGAATAGAATTCTTGCAGCAGACAGTTCTGTACTTCTGGGTTTGAAGATGTATTGAAGTTGGCGAAATGAAGATGGAAAGATTGGGAATCGATCTGAAATGAAGAACGAGGCAAAATGCTTCTTACTCTTTACAAAGAAGGAAAATCTGGAAAAAAATGATCTGGAAAATCAAGAATGAAAGTAAAAAACTAGAATTGAGTCTTAACTTCAGGAAAACAAAGATAATGACAGCTGCAGATGGACATGAGATTAAATTAGTTTGAGAATTTATCTTCCTTGGATGAAAAATTGTTCATGATGGCAGTTCTCCTGAAATCAAACGCCCCACTGCAATGGTTAACATGAATGAGATCTGGAAAAGCAGCGATATTGATATAAATCCCAAAAGCCGGCTGCTTAGAGCAATAGTCTTCCTATGATGATGTGTGGGTGTGAAAGGTGGACACCAAGAATGGCTGATCGAAGAACGGATGCCTTTGAACTGTGGTGCTGGCATAGATTATTGTGTGTATCATGGAGAGTCAGAACAACCAACAGAGGCGCTGAATCATGTAAAACCAGACACAACGCTAGAAGCCCAAATCACAAGACTACGTCTGATTTACTTTGGCCATGTCATGCGTGCAAATTCATTGGAGAAGGCAACGATGCCAGGAACGATTCGTGGAACAAGAGGAAGAACTCACAGGCTTGATTCCATCAAAGCTGATACAAAGATGAACATGCAAGAGGCGTCCCCGTTTAAGCTAACGTTTCTGAACTTCAGCCTCTTTTAAGATGGGTGGACTTCAACTCCCAGAATTCCCCAGCCGGCCTGATGCCTTGAATCTGCCGAGCGTGAGCCGCGCTGACCCGGTGCAGTTAAGGCGGAGTCGCTGGGATGGACGCACGGGTGGCCCTCTTCTGCCAAGAGGCCCCCTCCCCTCCAGCCCTTGGCCGGGGAAACTGCACTTCCCGGCAGCTCCGCAGAAGCCGGGGGGGGGAGCGAGCAGGGTGGGCGGCTCCTACATCCTGGCTTGGCTGCCGGGGGCTCCGGGCGCGTGTCCGCGCGTGTCCAGGTGCGCGCGGGGGGCGGGGGCGGGGGCGGGCCGGCAGTAGCAGCAGCCGCCGCGGCGGGCGAGGCGAGGCAGGTGAGGCTGCCGGGCGCGGCTGCGCTGCTTCGCGGGGAGGCCGGCGGGAGGGGCGCGCTGCGGGCGGCCCGGGGCGGCTCCTACCCTTCCTCCGGAGGGCGGGGTGACTCCACCTCTAGGCCGGCCTCCCCCCCCCCGCGCCTGCGGGCGATGCAGCGCCGGGACGGCGGAGGGTCTAGTGCCTCGGGTGAGGTCGGACTAGCAGACCTCCGAGGGCCCTCTGCGGGGCCAGCGCCGGAGGAAGGCAGCGGGCGGGGCTGCTCGGCGCGGAGAGGCCGGTCCGTCTCCCGGCAGGTCCTGGAGGAGCGCCTCGGATGGCCGCGTCGGCAGGGAAGCCCCCATTGGCTTCGCCCCGCCGCGCCCCTCGCCGCTTCCCTGCGGGCCGGGCTGCCCTCCCGCCCCCCCCGGGGCCGAAAGCACCCCCGGGAGGGGGCACAGTCCGCGAGCGATCAGCCCGGGACAGAGCAGAGGCTGCGGTCCCAGCGGAGCCCCCGCGCTGATCGCCCGGTGGGGAGGTGGCCGAGTGCCGGTAAAGCTCAGAGCCCCAAGGACCCCTCCGGGTTTGGGAGGGCTTGGGCTTCAGTCCGTCGTAGGAATGCAGCTGTTTGGAAGGGTTCATTGAAGAAGCCACGGTTTGTTAGACAATGGGAGCCAAAACCAGTCTCTTTTGCACCTACACTAGGAAGAGCTGCTCTTGCTGTTGCTTCAGAGGAAGTTTATTCCTCTGAACTTGTGATTTAGCCCTGGCTGTAAATCTCCAATGCCGAACATCTAACTCATATTCTGCCACTAACCCAGATGAACGGGACTTGGTTTCTGGATCGTTTATTTAGAGGAAGGAAAACTGATAAGCCTCTGCCAGCCTGTTTCGTGTGTTGGTGAATGGAAGCAGGAGTGGGATCTGTGGGGATCCCCTGGTCCCATCACAGTTTTTGCTTCCCGGGACGAGGACCCTTGAAGACCACTCGGAGGCTCCAACTGGTACAGAATGCAGCTGCGAGAGTTGTGTTGGGAGTTTCCCGACACTCCCATGTTACACCTCTGCTCCGCGAGCTGCATTGGCTTCCAGTTGTCTTCCGGGTAAGATTCAAGGTGTTAGTAATGACCTACAAAGCCCTACATGGCATGGGTCCGGATTACCTACGGCAGCACCTGCGGCTGGCGTCAACTTCCCTCCGTCCAGTGCGCTCCCACAGAGAGGGCCTCCTCAGGGTGCCACCGGTCAAAGAATGCCGACTGGTGGCCCCCAGGGGGAGGGCGTTCTCTGTGGGCGCACCGGATTTATGGAACCATCTTCCGGCCGAGCTCCGGATGGCGCCTGACCTCCGCTCCTTCCGGCGCGATCTCAAAACCTACCTTTTCGAACAAGCTGGCCTGGCCTGATGGGATGGGGTTGGGTTTTATAAATCGGTTTTAACTTTTAATGTGTATTAATTTATTCATGGGCATTGTTGTTTAATCGTTTTTAATTTTTGTATCTTGTTTTTTCATATGTATTGCCCTGTTCACCGCCCTGAGTCCTTCGGGAGAAGGGCGGTATACAAATTAAATTAATAATAATAATAATAACTCTAGGACTTACAGTTCCAACCTGAAGGAGGAAACCTTGGTGGAGCAGTGGCCTAATGCCTCCTTAAGTAACACCAGCTGCCTGCAATTAGTGCAAGTTCGCATCCCACCAGGCTCAAGGTTGACTCAGCCTTCCATCCTTCTGAGGTAGGTAAAATGAGGACCCAGATTGTTGGGGGCAATTAAGCTGACTTTGTAATAATGCCGCTTGGGGTGTGTGTGAAAGCCCTAATAAGCAGGCATATACATAGAATGAAGGCTACTGCTAAGCTTGTAAGCTGCCCTGAGTCTTCGGAGAAGGGCGGGATATAAATGGAATTAAAATAAAATAAAAAAAAAATCATCTGTGTGGCTATACTATTTCAGCAAGGAGTGCACTTACAAAGGGAGGCTGAATTGCCTTGCCTGCACAACGGGTGCCTGAGATGTTGGGGCTGGGGCACCTTTAATCTGATCGAGTTCTCACGGTTGCAGACAGAGACAAATCCTGGCTGTTGCCTTAGTTAGGAAAAGGAATCCCATTGGAGGAGAAAGCACCTGCCTGCAGTGGCTTGGAGGGGGGTGGGAGGGATGTTCTGAGCATGAAAATGGCCTGGATAACAGCAGAGGCAAGGATTGGATTGCCAGGCTTCCAACGTGGCTTGTGTTTTCCTTTCAGGCAGCGTGGGGAGTTTTTGTTTCTAGGACTGACTAGTCCCCCATGGAGGCTTTTAGGGTATGTGTGTGTGAAAGGGACAATTCTGCAAAGTCTCCCACTCGGTCTGGAAAGAGTCACTTTGCAGGAGCAGAAGGAGAGAACAAGAAGCAGGAGGAGGGAGGGAGGGGCATTCTTGTTCCTGCTTTCCTCTTCTCCCTTCACCCCCCCCCAAAGCTCTGGGAGTTTCTGCATCAGTCATTCAGTTACCCAGAAATAAGCCAAAGTTTGGGTGCAGCTTACTGGGAACTCTTAAGTCAACTTGATGCCTGCGTGGCAGCCAGGGCCATCCAGGCATGATAAACTAGATTAGTGTTTCTCGACCTGGGACATTTTGAGATGTATAAACTTCAACTCCCAGAATTCCACAGCTAGCACTCGATGCTGGGGTATCCTGGGAATTGAAGTCCACATGTCTTAAAATGGCCAAGGCTGAGAAAGCCTGGACCAGACAGAGCACAGAAGTGAGAGAGGAAAAAGGCTCCTGTAGACGTAGGATTCCCACTACGGCTTCTCCAGGCTTCTCCATCGACAGCCCAGCCTTCCAAGAGGGGCTGCCAAAGTTCCGATGTGCGCTGGAGGTGGTCTCGGCCCGCCTCCCTGCCCTGGAGCTGCGTGACCTCGCTTGGTCCTCCTTTCCCTTGCAGGGCCCCCTGACCCGCGGAGCCATGGAGATGCAGTCATACTACGCCAAACTCCTGAGCGAGCTGAACGAGCAGCGGAAGAGGGACTTCTTTTGTGACTGCAGCATCATAGTGGAAGGGAGGATTTTCAAGGCCCACAAGAACATTCTCTTTGCCAACAGCGGCTATTTCCGAGCTCTGTTGATCCACTACATTCAGGACAGTGGCCGGCACAGCACAGCTTCCTTGGACATTGTGACCTCAGAGGCCTTCTCCATTATCCTGGACTTCCTTTATTCAGGTAAGCTGGATCTTTGTGGGGAAAATGTGATTGAGGTCATGTCCGCCGCCAGCTACTTGCAGATGACCGACGTGGTCAACTTCTGCAAGACGTACATCCGGTCGTCGTTGGACATCTGCAGGAAGATCGAGCGAGAAGCTGCCTTCTACCAGGCGGACAGCAGGAGCTCCGCTAGCTCTGCCCGCCAAGGCCCTTCCTGCGGTGCCGAGGCCCAGTGCTCAGCCTCCGCTTCCTCTCTGCAGGACAAGGAAGGTGTCCCGGACTGCCCCCAAGGGCCTCCTCCCTGTGGGGACTGCAGCAGCTGCCATCCTCACCTGGACCTCCTGGCCAGGGACCCTGCTGGCCGCGAGTCTCCGGATGACACCGGCTCCCCGGCACCCAAGGCGATCGAGCCAAAGGTCGAGTTTGATGTGGATGAGGTGGAGGTCGGGGAGCGGCTGCAGCAGTACCCCGCTCCCTTGACGATCGAGCAGATGGAAGAGGGGCTTCACAGGGGGCAGGCCACGGACCTGGCCTGCAGCAGCTACCACATGAAACAGGTTCTCGAAGCCTTGCTGCGCAACAGCGCCTCCCAAAGGAAAGACGAGATGGTCCACCCTTTTGTGCGCAGCTTTGAGGGCCGGTCAGAAGATGCTGGCTTGCCCATGAGCTCCATGATGGACCTTCAGAGTGACTGGTACGGAGAGGACTCAGGTAAGGGAGTCTGAGGCAGCTTCTCTCTGTGCAGGGGGGTCGTTTTCTGCTCCAGTGGTGGAGTTCCATTCCGGGGCAGAAGGGAGGTCACGAGGTGCATCCAAACAGCTGGGCTTCCAAAGGAATGGATCTTAATTCGACAATCTGAAGCTTCTGGAGAGGTGTAGAATTCAACAGGTATTTAATAAAGGAAGCCCTTGACCCAGGACCGCTCATTTAGTTACAACAGCACTGAAAGAAGTGACTTGCAACCGATCCTCACACTTCACCACTCTCACAGCAGTCCCAGGGTGCTTTGGTCAGAATTCAGGTGCTGGGCCACGCAGGCGTGTATTGAACAGGCAGCTGCAGCATCCTGGCATTCTGGGATTGCTGTTGGCGACATTCCCGGCTTGGGGGGCAGGGAGCCAGATCTGCTTAATGTTTGCATGGTTCATTTAACAACTGCAGTGATTTGCTTAACAGTGGAAATAAATTGTGGATGCAGGTTGTGGAGTTTGTGTGTTAGTGCTGGGATTCTCCCTTCTGGTTCATTTTCCTTGCACTCTTTCCCAAAGATGGGCAGAATACCTTATGATGAAGGGAGAATTAAATGTCATAAAATGAAACCATTCATTCATTCATTCATTCATTCATGTATGTTGCTGTCTTTGTAAACTTTGTATCCTGCCCTAACCCACAATCTCCCATTATAGTCTTGGATTTAAAAGTACTTTCCAGTTGTTCAGCGAGAACGCAGAAGGCACAAACAGTTAAGGTAAATGGTTCTACACATTGCAAAGGCTTTTGCACTGAAGAGCAGATTGGGGCATTTAGAGAAGAGCTCTGGGCCTCTCCGTGGGATGCAACCATAAGCCGCCTCCTGACAATGGCTGGCTGAGCGGTTGACGAAGCTACTGGCAATCATTCCTTTTTGATGAAGGAATGCCCATCTTCTGGAATTCTGTGACTTACAGAAGTTGAAGTAGTGTGCTTTCCAGTATTGGCTTTGAAAGATGTTTGTTTGATTGATTGATTAAATTTATATGCCACCCATCTCACTATCCAAAGCGACTGTGGGTGACTGACAGTGCAGCCCTTTGATGCGGACCTGGTGGATGGCTTCAGGGGAAATCTGATCTAGAGAGGACTCTGCGAGCATCTACATTGTACATTAGTCCACACGGCGTGGACCAGAGTTGAGGCTGACACTTCTTTCTAAGAAAATCTCCTTTCACGGCCTCCGAGGGAGCATTTTCATCCGCCTAAGAGAAAAAGGGACTTTCGAGCCTAGGCAAAAAAGTTATCAGGCAGCAATTTTCAAAAGTAAAGATAGAAAAACACATTTCAGAAATTGTATCTGAGCCTCAGTTGCCATCTGCTGGCAGCAAAACTTGCTTAATTTCTTCATTTCAAGACTCAAATTGACTTATCGTGGCACCTTTTAAAGTTTTAAACTGTACACGAAACATGAATGACACCAAAGGAAATTAATCCAAGAAAGGGCAAATATACCTGTTATAAGGGACTTGTAACCTTCTTTAACACAACTAAAGCTCACAGATCTAATCTGATCACATTGATCAGATTAGTCCTGATGACTGTATTTTATCTTCTGTGGCTTTGCTGGTTTTAGCCTAATGGACCAATAAAACTGCCCTTCATTTGCATAAGACCAAAGAAAGTTAAGTTACATTAATCAAGGAGAGAAGCAACCTAGAACTAAGGAGAAATTTCCTGACTCTGAGAAGGTGTTGTGAACGCTCCAACACTGGAGGCTTTGAAGAAGAAATTGGACAGCCGTGTGTCTGAGACATTGGAGTCTTTCCTGCCTGAGCAGAGGGTCTTCCTCCAAGGTCCCTTCCAATTAAGAGGAGATCCCAGTTTACACCCCCCCGCCCTTGCCCGGCACATATTGCTTCCTTCTTCCCCATCTTTTTCACTGTAATTTTTATTATTAGAAATATTTATTTTTCATGCTTTTATTGAGTTTTAGTGTTGTAAGCTGTCCAGGGTCGCCTTAAGGCCAGATGGACTGCAAATAATTCAAATAAACAATTGCCAGCTCTACTGCTGGTCCATTCTTTGGGGCCGGCTCCCTCTTTCTGCTGGCTTGCTGGGGCTTCCCTCCTGTTTCCTCCCCAGAAAAAAGCCTGTTGTTCCCTCTGCCTGGAGGAAGGCCCCAGCCGCGTGGAGAAGGAGCTTCTCCTGGCCTTTCCTTCGCCCCGGATGTTGCCCTGCCAGGTCACTTTCCCCTCCCCTGTTGGGGGGGGGAAGCAAAGTCCCCCATTCCCGCCTGCTTTGGTATCCCACCTTGACCCAATTTTAAGCCAGGCGGGCTTCGGCTCCCAGAATCTCCCAGCCGCGCGGGCGGTGTCAGGAGCTGAAGTCCGCACAGCTTGAAGCGGCCAGGGCTGGGAAGCGTGGAGGGAGAGCTGGGACCCGAATATTAGGCCAGCTGAAAACTAGAATTAAAAATATAGGATAGCTGACTTGTGACCACAATTGAGCCCAAGTTTCTGTTGCTCAGAGGGCAGTTGTTAAGTGATTTTTGTCCCATTTTATGACCTTTCTTGGCACAGTTAAGTGTATTGCTGCAGTTAAGTTAGTCGCACGGTGGTTAATTGAATCTGGTCTCTCAGTTGACTTTGCTCGTCAGGTGGTGGCAAAGGGGGATCACGTGACCCACCGGGACTCTCCGACCGTCATAAAGAGGAGTCAGTTGCGTGGCATCTGAATTTTGAGCACGTGACCACAGGGATGCTGCAACAGTCGTAAGTGTGAAAAACAGTCCTAAGTCGCTTTTTTCAGTGCTGTTGTAACCTCAAATGGTCACTAAACAAATGCACAAAGGAAGCTTCGTGTGCTCGCCCGCCACTTCAGCGGCGCAGTTCTCAATGGGCCATGGCCCTGTAGCGGCCCGGGTGTTGGGGACCCCTGCCGCACATCCTCACGCAATATGAATCCAGCCAGTTCGACAAAAGAAGCAGCATTCAGAGCAGGCTCCGGCGTGTCGCCCGTGGGGGGCAAATCAGGCAATTTGGAGCACATCTTTGTCCCGCTGCTACCGCTGGTTGCTGATGTGCCACTAATGGCTTTCTGCAAGATGCTCTGGGGCAGAACGAAAGGCTACATGTGCAGCAGTTGGAAGGGACCCTTTGAGGTCAGCTGACATCATTCCTGACAGATGCTGCCCAGTTTCTGCTTGAATCCATCCAGGAAAAGGGTCATCCATTTATTTATTTTTACTTACTTATTTAGCAAATGAAATAGCTATCCATCTCACAAGAAATGACTGTGGCCAACTCCTGGCCCTAGGTTCTACCATCAAACTTCTGTTCCTCCTATGAGTTTTGTTTTTTAACGTCCAAGCAGAATTTACCTTCCTGTAATCTAAGGCCATCATTCCATGCCCTAAAAGCCTGGGGGGGGGGGCGAAAGAGATTTCTTTCTAACTTGTCATGCAGGGAAGGCCTTGGGGGACTGGCCAAGATATCCAGCCCAGGGAACCATCACATAAGAGCCCCCAGATTGGGGGGAGAGGGGAGGTGGCCAAGGGGCTCAGAAGAAACCCTCTCTAGTTTCTGGAGCTGTAAAAGGAACCCAGGCCTGGGACGGGGGGGGGTTTACTATTAATGTAGCTTTACAGTAAAGCGGAATTAGCTCTTCTGGTTGGGCTTTCTGTCTGGTCTACCTCCGAAGGCTAATCTGTCTCCTCCTTTACTCTCCCACTTTCTGCAGTTTTTCTCTGGTGCTCTTAGCTTATGCTCCCCTTCCTGCTGCCCTTCTGGGAGCCTGCCTGGAAGTTTCTTATGACTGGGGCCCAGAACCAAGCAGCCAGGATGGAGCCATGCAGAGTACACACGCCTGCCATTTCTTGTGATTTGAAGACTCGGTTTCTTATTCAAATTTGCCCCCGGTTCATTTTGCTACCAGTCCTGTTACGCTCGGCATGCTGGTGGTGATGTCAGACCTCGTGCGCTGCTGCATCCGTCTGCCGAAGCAGAGGCCGGCCTGGCGCATAAAATGTTCGCCCCCTACTTAGAGCAGGAGCTGAACTGGATTTCGGGGTTTCATGTGACAGAGGGGGCAACAAGTCACTTAGCGGCCATTCGAAGTTACGACGGACCCCCGGAAGGCTTTTATGACCTGGGTCTGGGGCTCTGGTAGTGATGTATGCACATGACCATATTACATTCAAATATGTGATCATGATTTACAATGTTTTTACGCCACTTTCCGGCCTTTACAAACGGTGTCTGCAAAACACCACCTTCGCTTTATAGCTGTCATGAAAAATGGTTGTAAAATCAGGTTGGTCATTACGACTGTCATAACTTATAGCAGAAATTCTGGGCTCCATTAAAGTTGCAAGTCAAGGACCACCTGTAGAAAACTCCTCAGGGGATTCCCGAGGAAAAGCACTGACTTTAGGGTCGGGGGGGCGTTTGGAAACATCCTTCTCCGCAGCCTCCAAGCCAGGCATGTCCCGTTTAGGAAAGCTTCCCAAAACCGCCTCTCTGCCCCTTTCCCTTTTTAAAGCGCCCATCCCATCGCTATTCTTTTTATGCATGTGATCCAGACGTTATTCCTGCTGAAACAATACTATGCCAAGAGAACTGCATATACATATACACCCCGTAGCAAGCAGAGGGCAGTGGAATTCTCTCCCCCCTCCCGAATGTTTGCACTGATATTTTTAAGTCCCCTCTTTTGAAACAGTCCCAAATGCTGTTTCTCCCCCACCCCAAAGGTGATGTTCTTGTGGTGCCCATCAAGCTGCACAAATGCCCGTTTTGCCCCTACACGGCAAAGCAGAAGGGCATCCTGAAACGCCACATCCGCTCCCACACTGGAGAGAGGCCCTACCCCTGCGAAGTCTGCGGCAAGCGCTTCACACGCCAGGAGCACCTCCGGAGCCACGCCTTGAGCGTAAGTGGCACGCCAGGGAAGCTGTGCACCCCCAACACTGCGGATGACTGATCTGTGGAAGTCGGGGGGGGGTGGAAAAGGGCTGGGCAGGACTTGGACTGGAACAGACGAGAGGCAGAGTTGGGGGCATCAGCCACGTTGTTTGTTTGCTCATAGTACAAATCTATATGGCTGCCCAACTCCACACACTGGTGACTTTGGGCAGCTCACAACATTAATACCCACAGCATAACCTATTCCTCCCCCCCCAACTGTAGCAGCAGCAACATAATCAAATCAGCCCCTTCATTGCTCCATCTCCGTTCAGCAGTGGGGGGGGCCAATGGGATTTCTGGGGGAAGGATGGTCCATAAGAAAGGGGCCATCCCCAAGAAGGCCCTTTTTTGTGGACCCACCAGATGACAATCCCGCAGCGTGCCCTGCCTTTCTGTCCTGGTGGGCCTGGTGGATGGAAGAGGGGCCCTTCAAGTAGCCTGGCCCCAGGCCACACGGCGCTTTGAAGGGGCTGACCAGCACCTTGAATTGGCAGCCAGGGTGGCTCTTGCAAAGGAAGCCACCCATGCGCAAGTCCAGGCTTGTTCGGACCACTGCATTCTGAACTAGTTGAAGCTTCTGAAGGCTCTTCAGGGGCAGCCCCATGTAGAGTGCATTACAGTAGCCCAGACGGGAGGTGACCAGGGCGTGGTGGGGCGTAACCAGTTGTGTGCAAAGGCCCTCCTGGCCAGGGCTGCCTCCGGTTGCTGACCACCCGGCTTCTCCCTTGGGTCTTCAGGTCCATCGGTCCAGCAAGCCCATCGTCTGCAAAGGCTGCCGGCGAACGTTCACCAGCAGCCTGACTCAAGGCTTGCGTCGCTTTGGCCTCTGCGACAGCTGCACGTGCGTCACCACCACGCAGGAGGATTCACTGCCTGTCCACCTCCGCCTCATGGAGCCTTCTTCCGGGGGAGCGGGGAAGAGCGACCCAGACAACGACTGGCCCATCTACGTCGAATCCGGGGACGAAAAGGATCCGGCCGAGGATGAGGAGGCCGACCTTGACCACGAGCAGGGCCTCCATCAAGAAGCACTGATGTAGCGGGGGACAAAGGGGGGGCTGGGGGGCAGGTGGGAATCCCTTTTCCTTATTATGAATGGGTGGTCTTGCTGAGGGACTCACATGGTTACCTAAAATTGCATGAGGTTGGGTTTTTTAATATATATAAATAGAAGTAATTCTCTTTGGGTGACCACAGATGGACTCCCATCATTCTGAAATGTCTTTTTCAATGGTCGTTGCTGTGCACGACTTATTTCAAAGGGGCTCCAAGTTCAAGAGTGGGAGCAACAGGACTCCCAGATGCAGCTTCGAAAGGTTGCGTGCTTTTTGCAGCTGTGGTGGAGCAGAAAGTCTGAAGTTCATTTCTCAGCATCTCCATCTGAAACACCAAGATATTTTGCTGCCTGACTGATGCCTTCATTTATTGGGCCCAAAGCCGATGGGTGCTGTGGCTGGTCCCATGCCCACAGTGCAAGCTACCACGGGTGATGCACTGCTTGTTGACCAGGGCCCTTAAAACAACCAGCTGAAATGACGAGTCCACATGGTTCATCCTCTAAGGAAGATAGGAAGAAATACGAGAGGGAAGCTGATCGTACCCCGGAGCCCTAGGTGGGGATTGGTGGACTCAGGTGCTGTTGAGTAGAGCTCCGGCATCTTCACTGGTGGCTGAGCTGGGACCTCTGGTGCCCCCCAGCAAAGAGCCTGGAATGAGTCTGTCAGGTCAAAGTTAATAGAACTCCACTTTCCACTTGTGCATTGCAAAGGCAACGCTGTGGAGGTTTCTGGGAATGTCTGGATTCTGAACTTGGTGGGGGTGGTGGAATTGGCCTCTTCTGGTGGTGTTTGTATTGTGAACACCGAGTCAGCAATGAGCCATAATTCTTCAGTTCACTGTCCCACTTCAGTCCAGGGTGCCTCTAGTTGCACAGATACACGGTATATAAGGGTGGATTGTGATGGTTTCTGTATTTGTATCGTCTTATAAGTTTGTCTCGAGTATGTTCCATGTTTTAAAAAAATAGTTTCAACTTTGCTTTATTCCTGTTGATGGTGTACACTAGGGATTTGGTTTCCTACAGAATTATGATTACTCACTTTATGTCCTCAGATTGAATTTCTAGAGGCTATTTAAACAAGCTGGGGAACTATCAACGCATATAACAGATATAACAGAACAAAGCTACCAAAAGAAGTCAATGAAAATCAAAGTCTAAAATTGTATGTAGTGGTTCGTAGCTCCCTTATTCAGAATAAATTCACCTTCTCCATCCTGGTGTCAACTTACCAGGTAGACCAGACAGGAAACACAACAGATAAGTTAATTCTTTATTGTAAAGTTACATTAATAGAACCTTGCAAGTCTGAAAGTACAATTCTGCCATCCCCTTTATTGTCTGAGAAACTGGGGAGGGTCTCTTCAGCCTCTTGCCCCCTCCCCCATAACGCAGCTGTGGACTAAGCTGTCTCTTCTCTGGCTGTTCTCTAGGCAGCCTCTCTTCCCGTCTCCCAAGGCGTTTCCCCCAGGTTAGTACACCTGGTGACCTTCCCGGTGTGCT
The DNA here is from genome assembly GCF_964194415.1 of Vipera berus. Classification (NCBI taxonomy): domain Eukaryota; kingdom Metazoa; phylum Chordata; class Lepidosauria; order Squamata; family Viperidae; genus Vipera; species Vipera berus. Next base: position 24,760,036 of record NC_138212.1, on the reverse strand, counting down.
GGCCTAGCTCCCTCCCTGGCTGGTACCAACTAGAAATTGTGGAGATTAGTCTGACACCTCTGAAGGACAGCAGCTCAGACAGCAGAAAGGCCGGCTTCCTAGTTCTCCCCAGTGCTTTTTTTGTAAAAGAAAAAGGTGCCAGAACTCACACATGTCATACAACCCGCCTTGCCTACCCTACAAGGTTCCATCCAAAAAAGGTGCCGGAACTCCGTTCTGAGCGTTCTATGAGAAAAAAAAGCCCTGGTTCTCCCTAAGACATGGAAGCCAACATGGGCCAGTCACACCCTCTGCAAAAGCTGGCTAAAAAACAAAACCTTGCTCTTTAAAAATAGAATGGTCCCTCCTCTGCTTCCACAGTTCCCATGCGCTAACCCCCAAGACGAGTATCGAAAAGGTTCAAAACGGTGCATGTGACTACACAGTCAAAGCCCCACTGCTTTGTGTAGCTGCTACTTGACTTGTTTTGTTTCCCCTCATTTTGCCTTTAAGTTGTCAGGTTGCAAGGAATGGAGCCCACCCACCCCCAAGTGGGCTGAATTGTCTAAGCTCCGCCCACTTTAGCTCATGGCCCGCCTGGACCTGAATATGGTACAAGCCCACCTCAGCAGAGGGGTTTTTTTTCCACCATGGCCTCTTGATGCCTCAGGAGTCAGAAGGTGTAAATTGTCCTCAGTGGACCTGGTGTAAAACACTGAAGATCTGTCCACCTTCCTGGGGCAGCCTGAAGGTGCATAAAGTAGGTTAGGCTTTGTTCCTTGGAGGACCTCAGGAGATGGGGGCAATGATGAGGAAGAGCATTAAGCACCGAGAGAGACTAACAGGGACAGCAGACATCAGGTTGGTCTCTATCTGGCTTGTGGGCTTCTGCAGTGGTTAAATTGCAGCGTTGCAGGCTGACTGCCCACAGCCTGCAGTTCAATCCTGACCGGCTCAAGGTGGACTCAGCCTTCCCTCCTTCCAAGGTCGGTAAAATGAGGACCCAGATTGTTGAGGGCAAGAGGCTGACACTGCAAACCGCAAGTGCTCTTGCTATTCTGGCTTGGGGAGAAAAGAAAATTGTTTTGCTTGGTTTCTTCTGTGACTACAAAATGTAAATCTCTCTCAGATTTAATTTGAGGAAATTCTTCAACTTCTGCTCTTATATCACCACAGCTTATTGAACGGGAGCTAAAGCAAGTTCCTTGAAAAGATACGTTTAAAGACATTCACTCAAAACTTTCATAAATCTTGAAGTCTGGGACTTCAAAGGTGGGTAGTCTAGTGCTACATTTGCATTTAAATGTGGGGAAAATACACGTATTTCTTGAGGTTCCCCCCCCCCAGTCAGGTTCACCTTCTAGTGCTTCCCATGGGCATCCAAGATACCTTTAGTAAAATTTCCGAAGCTGGTTTGCCTTTCCTTCTTCTGGGATGTTTGAAATTCCGTTTAGCCACAGCTGTGGTGGTTTCCCATTCAAGGTCTAAGTAGATCTGACTTTGTTTAGTTCTTATTATTTCCTGATTATTCAATAATTTTAATGGGGTCTGGGGAAGCTTGAAAATCTCAGTTTTAGAACCGTTGTGGGGAAAATGTGCTTTTAAATGAGGAACCAAAATGCTGGGAGACGGATTCCTTTAAGCCTCTTTCACTGATGTGCACAGCTATAGTGAGAGCTGGGATTCATAAAAAAAACCCAGCCCCAATTCCCACAAGGTCAGAGGTTGTGTACCCTCTGAAATGATACAGTAACTAAAAATGACAAAGGTAAGGGCTAGTGTTTATCAATCTTGGCAACTTGAAGATGCGTGGACTTCAACCCCCAGAATTCCCCACAAGTCCACAAATCTTAAAGCTGTCAAGACTGAGGAAGGCTGGCAGAGACACCAGTAAAGGAGAATGTTTGGCAAAGATCTTGATCACCAGCATGTAGCACCTGATCTGAACGTGGGGTGGCCTTGCCGTGGGCTCAACCAGCGCCGCTAAAGCCGCCTTTTCCATAAGAGGCTCCGAGCCGTTTTTTCTCCTGAGGGGCCCAGCACTTTCTCATGTAAACCACACCCTTTCTGGTGCCCGTGGATCGGCCCCTTCACACCAAGGAAAAGGCAGCCTGGCTGTGGTCACCTGTCTCCCACTCCAAGCTCATGAGGCGCTTTCAGTCGGCTGCTCCTTGGAATCCCTCATGGCCATCATTTATGTTAGATGGAATATTATTATTTTTATAGGACAAAAATAAAATAAATGCGCACCAGGGGCAGAGTTGCAATTGAAAAGAAGTCTGCAAAAGATTCATCTACAAGCAAGCAAAATCTGGAAAATTAGATTGTGTGAGAAACAGTTCTCAAGAGCCGTCCGCCACTTGCCTGTTTTTGCAAGTGACACCCTCCTTGGTGTTGGGTCTGTCTCGAGGCAGAAAGGGTTGGAAATGAACCAAAGCTGAGAACCAACAAAGGTCACTCCTTGCCCACATTGTGTTCTTTTCTCAGCTGTATGTGGAACAAATAGGAAATGCTTTTGTAGCCTTTTTCCCACATTGGTGCATCCTTAAGTCTTGTGTGTTTGTGTCATGTCTCTTCAGATACCAGTAGCTATAGCAGCCCAGGACTTTGGGAACTGACAAGGTGAACAAAATAAAGAAGTGAAAATGGCAACTTATGATCTGAGTACAGGCTTATGCCAATATCTTTTCGGGGGAGGTATGCTGGTACAGGTAGTCCTCACCTTTCATGATTGAACCCAAAATTAAAGTTGTAAATCGTCATGTTCATTAAGCAGGTCACCATGTGACTGTGCCTGGTTTTATGACTTTTTTGCAGCAGTCATTAAGTGAACCCATTTTAGCCAATGGGCATAAGTAAAGGCTAGTTTCTGGCAAAGCCTGTCATAAATCAAGATCATGTCACTGAGGTGCTGCAAACACCCAAAATGCAATCCCATGACTGGGGTGGTGGTGGTGGAATTTGGAGCTTTGAAACCCGGTGATTAAATACCTTTGTGGGGGGGACCTGATTGTAAGTCAAGGACTACTTGAAACTGTTTCTCTTGAGAAAGGCATTCTCAATTGTGGACAATCTTGGCTTTTTGTGTGGAATTTCTGTGATGCGTGAGTCTTGCTGGAGACACTGCAGGAGGGGTGTATTAGTCCATGGTGGCAATCATCATCATCATCATCATCATCATGAGCTGTTATGGTAGCACCTTTTCCAAAAAGCATTTTTAATAAAATAAACATTAAAAGCCATACATTTTTGCAAGTTGCACAACATTGTACATTATATTAGCTTGAAAAGGTGCCATCACAGTCCTGATTTTTTCCTGTAGTTTGGCTCCCCTCCTACAATGACACTTAAACAGGGTTCCGTTATCACCATAAATTAGGCTTAAATTCTATTAATTTACAATCGCTGATAGTCCTTGACTTACAACCACAATTGAGCCCAAAATTTCTGTTGCTAAGTGAGACAGTTGCTAAATGAATTTTGCCCCATTTTACTATATTTCTTGCCACAGTTGTTAAGTGAATCACTGCAGTTGAGAAGTGAGTAACATGGTTGTTAAGTGAATTTGGCTTCCCCATTGACTACTTATCAGAAGGTCTAAAAAGGTTGCCGCATGAGCCCACCACACTGAAACCATTATAAAGGTGCCATTGAACAATCACCAAACGAGCAATTGTTAAGTCGAGGACTACCTGTATACATGGGATTAAAAAGCCTTTGGAAGGGTGCATGGTTGGTAGTTCAATCTACGAGTGTTCAATGTGCATAGCAATTGAACAAAACTGAACTAAGGTGTGCGCAACATAGGGCAAACAAAAAAAACAAGCATGCCATTTGTCTTCTTTGCCCATAAGGCTTTCCCAAATGAACCGAACTGAATCGGCCCTCAGACCTTTAAGAAAGCCACAACAGTGTTATATCTGCCATCTTCCTAGGCAGCCCTGGCGGAGAGGAGCTCTTGCACAGAAAAGCCTTTTGCACCAAAGTAAAGAAGAGCCAACAGCACACTCAGGCTTAACTAAGCCATCGCAAGTTCTTGGGTGTATCCTGAGCCAGTGGGTGAGTGTGGGAACAGCAGTGATGCACAATAGTTGCCCCTCAACTGGAGCTGGACCAGAGGCCGCTGTTTCTCAATGAGGACCTGTAGATTAGGCAGTCCATGGGAACCTTGTCAGAACCGCATGCTGGGTCAACCCTCCTTTGGCAGAACTGAAACTTCCTCTCAGCAAATACCCTCCCCCCCCCCAGTGTGTTTGATTGGAAGGCACTTTCGCTGCCGTCCAGCTGGGTAATAATTGCGGGAGCTCCGGCGGACTAATCGACGGCCGGGCGGAAGCCGAGGTCGGAGCAGCTCCGGGCTGGAGCGGCGGCCGAGGAGGCAGCTGCCCTGGAAGTCCGGACGCTCTTCTTTGCAGCGGGGGCCCGAATGGCCTCCGGGGCTGTCTAGAGAAGTCCTGGAAGAGATCGCGCGCAAGCTCTTCGGGTCCTCCCGGGGCCGGCCAGACGCCGCGGGCATTTTTCCGTTTCGGCCGGGAAACAGGCAGTTCCAACCACGCGGTCCACGCCCGTCCGGGAGCCGCAGGCGCGCCTGGCATCTTGCGATTCGTTTTTCGCAGAGATTTGCGCCGCCCGGAAGAGCCCCGGCCCGTTAGTCGGCCGCCCTGGACCTCCCCGAGATCGGCCCAGCCGCTTCCACTTGGCCAGAGGCGACGGAGCCCGACCGCCTCCCCCTCCGGCTCGTCCCAGCCCCGGCCGGGCATCAGCCTCCTCCGACCCGCTCGCCCCGCATCGGGCCGGGGGGCGCAGCAGAGCCCGGGCGCGAGAAGGGCGGGCGGCCCGGAGTCCTCCCGGCGCGGGGAGCTGCCGCCCGACGGGGTCCGGGCGGGCGCGGCCAGGGCGCCGGAGGGCGTTCCGGGGGCGGCGGGGAGGGCAGCGGCAGCCGGGCGGGCGCCAGGCCGGGCGGGGCGTGGGGCGCCCGGCGGGACCGAGGCGGCGAGGAGGGGCGCGCGCGGCCAGGCGGGGAGCGGCGTGCGCGCTTGGCTCCTGCCGCGCTCGCTGCGTTGCCCCTTTAATTGTGTCCCCGGCCCTCGGGCGCCTCGCTCCTCCGCCCACGTCAGCAGCCACCTTTGTTTCTCTCCGGCCGGGCGGCGGGGCGGCGGAGCCCGCGACGCTTCGCACCGTCACCCCCGCCTCTCCCTCCCTCCCTCCGCCCGCCCGCCCGCCCCCTCCGGAGCCGCAGCCAGCCCAGCCCAGCCTCCGCCGAGCGGTAAGTCAGCAGCGGCGCCCCGCAGCAGCCCGGGCGAGCAGGGCATCGGGTGGGCTGAGCGCCCTCCGCGGCCTCTTTTTCGCTCGCCCTCCGGCCCGCAAGGGGGCCCGCCTGCGCCCGCCCGCCGCCCCCTCCGCCCGGAGGACGAGCGGCCCCGGGGGGCGGGCGGGCGGGCGGGCGCCATTTGCTGCCGTCGCCGCCCCGGGCGCGGCGCTCGCTCCTCGCAACAAAGGGCGGCGGGGCGCCGGGGGCGCCTCCGAAGCGGGCAACGAACGGGCAGGGCGACGGCGAGGGGGGCGGGCTCTGCCGCATCGCCGCCAGCACCGGGCGGGCTGCGATCCGGCGGGAGAGAGCGAGGGAGCGGCGTCGCCCTCCGCCCGAGCCTCCCGGGGCTCCCGCGCCGCCGCCGCCGCCGCCTTGGCGGGCTCCCGGGGCTCCCGACGGCCGAGCAGCCAAGTCGGAAGTGCGGGCAAAGACTGACGGCGCCCTGCGCCAATGCGCCGCCGCGCTCCCTCTTCGGCCGGGATGGCCCGCCGCTGCCCTCGCTGCCCGCTCGGCTGCAGCGGCGGTTGGGCGTCCGCAGGCGGTGCGTCGCCGGCGGCCCCGGGCGGGCGCGGCGCAGGAGTGTCCTCGGTGGGCGCGCTGGGCCGGCCTGGGAGCTCACCTGAAGGGCGGGGACCCTCCAGCCGCCCGGCGCTTCGCGCTGCCCTTCCCGGCGCCCAGCAAATGGCGGTTTGGGCGCCGCGTCCCTCTGCCCGCCAAGGCGCTTTGGCCCCCGCCGGACGAGCCGAACTCGGAGCGGCGGGGCGCGCCTTCCGGGGAACCCGCCGGCGGGGCCCTCCGGCCTGCGAGGAAAGAGCGGAGCGCCCCCCCCCGCCCCAGCCTTCAAGCGGAGGCCGCGTCAGCGAGGGATGCCCAGCCTCCCTTGACCTAAGCGGGCTAACCGCGGTCTTCGCCGGAGGCTTCTGCCGCCCTGAGGGGACCCGCCGCTCTCGGCGGAGAGATTCGCCCAGCGCCAGTCCACCCGAGCAGCTGCTCGGAGCGGCTAGAAGCCTCGGCGGGGGAGGCTGGCTTGGGCGGCCTGGCACGGGGTCCGGAGGCCCTTCAGCAGCCTCGTCCGATAAAAGACTGGCGAGGTTGGAAAGAGGGGAAGAAGCAAGCAGCCAAAACCCCAGCAATCTCTGTCTCTCTCTCTCTCTCACACACACACACACACAACCACATCATAGTATGCCAGTTCAGAATGAACAGATCTAAGAAATGCCAGATTCCAACGAAAGGCACAAACGGTTTGCACAGCACCCCAAGCCAAGTTTGTGTAAACTACCCATCAGTGTACCTTGCCTTGTAACCAAGCCTCGCCTCTGATCAGAACCTGGTTGGTGGCGTTTTGAGTTTTGCACAGACCGCATCACGTAACCTATTTATATTTCTTTATAAAGGTTATCAACTGTCTCGGTTCTGAAAGTCTTCCTTATAAAGTCCAGTTTGGCCAACAGTGGCTGAGTTGAGGACAGATCACCTGGGAAGCATCAAAGCTTGGCTAAGATGCAGCAAACAGCTGGGGAAGAAGCTGACATGTGGCTATCCAAGCTTTTGGGGTCAGCTTGTTGGGTCAGTTTGGCCATTGATTAAACAGGCTGACTGCAAAACAAAAATAGGTCTGCACGGGAAATTTTTTGCTGAAGAATAGACCGGACCGGACTCGACTAGAATAGAGTAGCCCACACTAGAACAGAAGAGAAAAGGTTTCCGCGTGTAACAACAACTGTCCACGTATGACGTTATGAGGGGTGTGAGGCAGATAGAGGATTCTTTTCCTTCCACAGCTGCAAACTTCCTGACTTAACTGCAGTACTGTGTATGGCTGAAAGTGACATATTCTTTAAATGTGTGGTGTGGAGTGGGTGGGGTGGGGGCTGCACACTGCAAATTTCTGCTGCAAGTGTTGAGAGCAACTGGCCCAGAGGTTCTCCTGAGGATGAAGCTGTGAGGGACTGCTTGTAGCAAATTCTGCTCTATTGGGCAGGGTAGCAGAAACTGTTGGGGTTCCTGTGTGAAACTCACCGTTTAAAGGGGACATAGAAATTGGTTTCCTGTTGAAGAGCTGCTACTTGTGTGGCTGAAAAGTGAATTGTGCTGTTTTTCATCAGGCCTGATACGATCTTGGGTTTCTTAGAAACATCCTGAGAATTTTTGGAGGTTTCAACTAGGCGTGTGACTTTTGTGTCCCATCTTTCTCTTTTTTAATACTGTAATTAGCCCAATTCCCAGTTGCTCCAGGGCTCTCAACAGGGTCTGTGCAGTAATTAGTCCAAGTAGTGGAGAAAAATAAAATGATAGGCTCATTCTGAACTAACCAGAAATAAGCAAATATTGCTGAGTATGGATATTTATGATCATAGCTAGGACAAGAATTTCCATTGCTAAGCAAGACAGTTGATAAGTGAGTCACAGCTGATTTTACCACATTTTTTAACCACAGTTGTTAAGTGAACTATATGGTCATTAAATGAATCTGGTTACTCCTATTTACTTTGCTTCAGGTGATCACTGGAACACGACAACTGCCATAAATACATGCCAGCTGCCATGTGCCCAGATTTGGATCACATGACTCTGGGGATGCTGTGATAGTTGTACGGATCGGTTGTCACTTTGGGGATTATAGAATCCTGGGGCTGGAAGGGACCTTGATCTTCTAGTCTAAACCTCTGCCCAAAACGGGAGACCTTATTACACGTTGGGGAAATTGCTGTCCAATCTTCTCTTGAAGACTTCCAGCGATAGAGCACCCACAACTCTAGGATGCAAGATGCTTCGTTGATTAATTCTTCTCACGGTCAGGAAATTTCTCCTTTGTTCCAGATTGGATCTCTCGTTAATGAGCTTCCTCCACCCATTGCTTCTCGTCCTGCCCTCTGGTGCTTTGGAGAATAAGTCAACTCCCTGTGGATGCCCTTCAAGTATCGAAAGGCAGCTATCAGGTCTCCTCTGAGTCTTCTCTTCTTTAGACTAGACATACTTCGTTCCCTCCGTCGTTCATCATATGGTTTAGTCTCCAGGCCCCTAATCATCTTCATTGTTGCTCTCTGCACTTTTTCTGGGGTTTCCCCATCTTTATGTATCTTGGCAACCAGAACTGGGTGCACTATTCCAAGTGTGGCCCTAGTGCTACAGTATAGGGCGGTGCTATCACTTCTTGTGATTTTGATGCTGTCCCTTTGTTGATGCAGCCTAGGATTGCTTTGGCTTTTTGGGCAGCTGCCGAACACGGCTGGCTCACATTTAAGTGATTGTCCGCTAGGACTCCAAGAGGCCTCTCGCAGTTACTGCTGTTGAGCCAAGTACTGTGTGTTCTATTCCTGTCTATTTGGTTTTTCTACCTAAGTACAAGAACTTACTTTTGAATTTCATCTTGTTGGATAGGGTGCAAGGTTTTCTAGATCTTAAGCCGGTCTTCTAAAGTGCTGGCTGTTCCCACCAGTTTGGTATTGACTGCAAATTTTGATGAGTTCCTCTTCTGTCTCCTCACACTATCCCTTCACACTTGATGATACATTTTTCAGTATCATTGTAACTTCGAACTAAACAAATAGTTTTAAGTCAAGGACTTACTGTCAGAACTTGGCAGTAGAATGACCGAAGTTTCGCCATGAGCTTTCCAATCATATGCCTTTTTGAATCTCTACCCTCAGCCAATTCTGAAAAAAACTGTTCCTGTGCAGTTGCAGAAAATGGATGAGAAATGAATTTGGAGCAGAGGCCCTTTTGCTCACTGCTCATTTTTCTGATGAAGGTTCAATGAACACTTTTTTTTTAAAAAAAATGAAACTTCTCTGGAAAGGAGATCCTTGGGAACCAACAACAACTTAGCTTACATGCCACCTGTTAGCGTTCCAATCCAATGCAGCGTGTTTAGCTGTATTTCCACAACACCAGGCATTTCTGGAGTCAGTCAGTTGTGTAAACTCAGAAACCTTAAGAACTCTGAGTCAGAAAGAGGATGATAGAATCATAGAGTTGGAAGGGACCTAAGAGATTGTCAACTTCAATCCCCCTGCACACTACAGTACACCATTCCCAAAACAAGGGTCAGTGTAACCCCGAAGTTTCTTGGGTCAAGGGTTAATCAAAACCATTTTGTACGAATCCCGAAACCTGGTCACTTTGTAGTAATGGCTTTGCCCTAGCTGTGGAGAAGGAAGAAGGTGACAGAGAAAGCTCCCACTAGAGCAGTGTTTTTCAACCTTAGCAACCTGACTGCTTGGGGAATTCTGGGAGTTGATGTCCGTGCATCTTAAAGTTGTCAAGGTTAAGAAACACTGCGTTGTAGAAACAACTGCTACACTTTGGTAGCCACTGAAAACGCCTTTGAGCATTGGGACCCCCTAAGCCCCCCCACATTGCTGCTTTCCAGCCAGGGGGAGGAAGCAGATATAATGATTGACATTGCATGAGCAGGAAGGAGGAAACAGCTGGTGACTATTCTGCCCTCCATCTTGCCAGATCCAGCAGCAAGGCAAGGAGCAACGGCTCCGAAGCCACTGCAATGTATTAATGCTCGCTAGTAGAGCTGGGGCAGCGCTGGGGCAGAGCCAGGGTGGACGAGGGGAGGGGGGGTGTTTTTGCATGAAACCTGAAGAATTGTATTTGATAGTCGATGTGTTTCTCAACCTCGGCAGCTTTAAGATAGGAGGACTTCGGCTCCCAGACTTCCCCAGCCAGCATTAAAAGCTCTAATCCCAGAATAGGCTAATGATCATCTCTGGCAGTGGGATATGCAAAATGAATCCTGGGAGCCTGGCTGGGGAATTCTGGGAGATGAAGTCCATCCATCCTAAAACAGCCAAGGTGGAGAGTGTAGTCCTGGGCTCCCACAATTGCATTATTTAAATCATTCTTCTCTTTAGAACCCTATGGATTAGAGCAGAGGTGTCAAACTCGCAACGTCACGTGACGTGTCACGACTTCTTTTCCATTGCCGGCAATGGGGTGGGTGCAGTTTTGCCACGATGCATCCGGCCCACGGGCCAGCAGTTTGGCACCCCTGGACTAGAGCCTTATTTTCTCTTTAGGGGCATCCATAGTTCCATGCTTTTAGCTAAAGAAGGCTTCTAGGATCGGTCCTCAGCATCTTCAGTTAGCCAGGAGGGATTTGCTGCCTCTTAGAGTGAGTGAGACGTTCATCTCAACTCACAGCAGCTTCTATGCCCAACTGCCCAGTCTGACTGCCTGGCAGACCATCCCCATTATCCAAGGGACCGCCTTTTCCCCAGAGTCTCTACCTTCCAATTCGATCTAGCACATGGGGGCTGCTGCAGATCCCATCAGCCAAAGAAGTGCAGTGGCCCCTATTACTCTGTGGAACTTCCTCCCCTTGGAGATTAGAAGGGCCCCGACCCTCTTGGCCTGCCTAAAGCCCCGGTCACTGAATGCGCTAAGGGCCCGGCATCCTGGCTTTACTGTTAACCGGCTATCTCGGCTGCTTAAATTTGATGTTTTT